>NC_092465.1:32973625-33614038 GCF_047495875.1 Pithys albifrons albifrons
AAATAAAGAATCTACAGTAAATAGAAAGATTTAGTTAAAGATTTAGAGATTTCATTAAGTTTAATGAGATCTGAACTCTGCTCATTTTGTTTGATTTCAGGTTTCTTCAAAACGATTTATTAGCTAATGATGTGGGATTTATTAGGACTTTGTTTTACTGAATTGGTATCTTCATTGTGTAGTTATTCAAATGCAAAAATATCATGCAGAGCCTTCTAGTTTCCATTCCATGCTTTAAGCCAACTCTAAAATGCGGTAATTCATTTATAGTAAAATAAGAGGGTGTTCTTATGATCCAGTGAAAACTTCTAGTATAATAATTTCAATTTTACCTTCATGTTTGTTTTTTTAAAGAAAGCTTTGACTGATGTTTTGGAGAACAGTCTTGCCAGCAAAGTTGTTTGTTAATGTGTTTAAGAAAATAATGTCAAGAGCTGTGAGAAAATCATGTCATCGTTACACAAGAATATGGTAATACAAATTAGTTAGAATTTGCTAGTAATAAATTGTTTGAATAAGCCCAGTTATTTACAGTACATTTGCAAATTTGTTTCGTGCTATTTACTCTTTCAAGAAATGAGATATTAAGTCATAACCTTATCAGAAGTAGATGAACACAGAACACACTTATTGGTAAAGTTTATTGTTATATAAAGCACCAGAGAACAATTCTTGAGGTGTAGAGAATAGATTGCTAATGCCTATTGAACTCATATCAGCTTAAAAATTAAGGGTATGCAGTGCCTGGCTTAAATTGTTGTTTCACCAACATGCTGAGTGCCAGTGTTTATTGCACGTTGATAAAACTGAGGAACCAAAATAGGTGGACTAGAATTTTAGACTGACCTCCATACTGGTTTTCACCATTGGTGTCTGTGTTGAAGTCCATCTAGCTGCACTCAGATGGAAGTCTGTCATTCTTTGCCTCTGGACTGAAATAGGGACAGTGAAGACCTTCCCTTCTCTTGCTGCTGAAGCTCTTCAGTGGAATACAGTTGTGCTGTAACTCGTCACATGACAAGTAAAATGTACATTCCAAACGGTCTTTCTGTAACAGTGCAGAAAAACTCACCAGTTGTTTCCTGACTGAGAATTTGGAAGCAAAAATCTCAAACTGTAGGGAACAATTAGGAAATCTTGTATAAGCAGCAATGATGAGCACTCAAAGCAAGTATAAACATTAGACCTGCAATATGTACCTAACTGGGAGTGGGGCCTGGAGAGTGGGAAGTTGCTCTTTTTTAATGCCCTTGTGGTAAATGGAAAAAAATTATGTGCAGTTTTCTGCCTTTTTTTTTTACCCTGGTGAATAGTCTGATCTGGAAAAACACTGTCCAAACACCTGCTGTCATTTGGTCAGTTGTACTTTCATGTCATGAAGTCTTTCCTCTGGACAGCTGACGCTTTTCTTCTTGGACTGCAGGAATTTCATACCTGTGATACAGTGCATGTTGAAGAATACTAATGTTGGAAATGGTAATTGTCTTAGTGGTATAAAGACCCCTTTGTTCACGGTAGATTTTGCTGCAGAGTTTTTCTTTAGAGGTTAGACACAATATGCCTGTGGATGACAGTTTTTAATATTAGCCTTAGAGTGGAATTTTACTAATAAATTCTCTCTTTCAAGCCTTCCTCTCAATTTTTTACGTCTCATTAAGCCTTACCAGGAAATATGATGATTTTCTTTTGGGGAATTATTTGAGCATAAGTAACTCTCTTCTGCTATGGTGAAGTTTTGTGACAAGGTAATCCTTCCTCTTTTTGTTGGAATATAATCCTCAGGATCACAGAAATATTGCTACAAGTCTAGGTTGCTACTTCAGAAAATACTAAAGTACTTGCAGAACTTAAGCATGGCTGAGTGGTGTCTGTCGCTCTCCTCTAGTAGAGCATGGTCATAAAATGAAGCTATTTATGAGAATATCTGTGAGAAGTGGACGTCCAACAGGTTACAAGTTTTGCAGTTTTTGCATTTGCCACTAAGATGATGTGTCTTTGTCTGTCAGAAACCCATTGCTCTTTAGTGATGAACACAAACGCTTTAAGCAATTATCATGAGCTGTTGGAGATTTTCATTTTACTTATTTCGTATAATCTGGGGAAATAATGCTTTGACTGTCTTTTCAATGTTGCCTTTCTCCATAAAGGTTTAGATTAATTCCTTGCTGTGCTGAAGTCACATAGTTTAAGATCTTGAACTTGATACTAAACTTGAGGTACAGATTATCAAATGGATAAAATTAGGGAAAACATATTTAATCTGGGCAACAGAGCCTAATAAGCAAAAAAAAAAGTCCTACTACTGACTCAGATTACATTTTAATTTGTTAACCTATGTTTTATTTCTTCATTTTGTAATTCAGAATGTGCTGGGACATTCTTGTGATATCAATTAAAACATGAGTTCTTCTGTATTCTAACGTTAACATTTGTGACATCTTAAACTTCTCAAAGGCACTCATTTTAGAAGACTTCCAATTAATTTGTTTTTACCAAAGTCAAGAGAACAGTTTTAAGCATAAAAATGGAATGCTTTCAGCAGCAGTTTTTTAATCTTTAGTATTCATCAATATTCATAATAAAGTCTCTCTATTGGGTAACTTCCTGACTGAATGATGTTTGTTTGGATTTAGCTTTATTCAACAATTTATCTACTGCAGAAAGACCCGTTACAGTCTGAATCAAAGTGTGGATTGCCTTGTTATTTCAAGCTATGTTTTAGAAATCTCCTAGACCACTTGAAAAGTAATGACAATCTTGTGACAGAGATTGCTTTGGAAAAAAGACTCTCTTCTTGTATCAATTTCCACAAGTAACTAAGCTTCTCTGTTCCTGTTGCCTGCCTGTGCAGAGATGATAGTATGTCCTTTCCTCCTCCCTGTCTAGTGTTAGCTCTTTGAAGAAAAAGAGCACATTATGTGAAGGTAATAGTGTTTGCAATAAAGTAATACAGATGCTAAACAAATCTAGCTTGTGCTATATTTGTATATAGTAATAACTTACATTCACTTTATGTGCCAAAAAGTACCTCCTGCAAGGTTAAAGAAATGCAATATTGTGCATTCTCTCATTCTAAAACTCCTTTTATGGCTGTGTTTTGGAGGCTTACCTCATAAAGATCACATGTTGCAACAGATTAATTATTTAAATGCTATATATAAAATTATTATTTAAGATGTATAGCTCTGCAGTAAAATATTTTAGCTTCCTTATAAATCAGACACACCTTCAATTGTGATTTATAGCTGTTCATATCTCATTAAGATGAACATGAATTACAAAAGAAGGGCTCTTGGGGAAAAAAAAAAGAGGATATATTGAGTGAAAATTACCTTTTACCTTTAAACTTAGAAGCCAGAGAGACTGAAATTTATTTTTCAGTACAAATAGCCCTTGGAAATAAAACTAATTTTTTATTAGGATTGAGCCTATGGTCATTCTGTTGAAAACTGGAATGTAGTTATGGTATGCAGAATTATCAAAGAACTAACTTTACAACTGGCATGGGGAAAATCTATTAACTTTTGAAGAGCTGACTTTGGGCATCTGATGCTGGTCTGCATTTATGCCAAGTAACATGTGTGCTGTAGTCATCTGTTAGCTGTTGAGGATGAAGGGGTGTCTTGGTTTGAGATAAGCAACTGCCACCCCCCCCCAAGCACAGAGAGAAAAGCCTCCCTCCTAACACCAGGGAAAGGGAGGAAGAGAGAGGGGAAAGAAAAAAAACACTTCAAACTGCATTTATACTAAATCTACATATATTTTTCACAGAAAGAAAGAGACAATTAGAAGAGAGTACAAATATACACTCACACAAGTCTACAACAACAAGTTCCCCACCTCAACTTCTTAACGAACACACAAATTCTATTGTCTTAACTACACATTACTTAAGAAGAAGCTTATTCCCCAGGGAGACAAACCCAAGCAGAAAGGAGAGACCCAGAACAACACATTTTACTTTCCTGAGGTACCCTGTGAGCCAGTGGTGGGCCTGGTCCTCTCCATCCCCCCTGGGACAGCATCGTGCGTCCTCCCAAGAGGAGGGCTGAGAAGCAACTGCCTTAACCACTCCCACACTGGTTCCTACTTCCCTGGAGATGATGTCATAATGTGGTATGGAATACAAAATTACTGGCTAGAAGAGGTCAGCTGTTAGCTCAGCCCAGCTCAAGTCAGCTGACAGCTTCGGCCTAGTCCACACTTCAGAGCCCAAATCTAGGGCCACCTAGGTGAACCCATAACAAGGGGTGCAGTCCACTTGCTGGAGGTGGGTACAGAGCACAGGTAGGGTTCCAAATGCGACCAGTTTTCAAAAGAGAAGTTGAAAAGCTACTGTTCTCACATCCTTCCTCTCCTCCATTGCATTGTTCAATAGAGGGCATAACTGCCTCAACTCTAAAGGAGCAACATAAAACCAAACTCTGAAGTAAACCCCTCACCATCAGTGATGATTAATTATTTCTGTCTTCAAATACACCCTGTAAAATACACTTGTTTGATTTCCTGTGAGCTGTCATCTCTGTACAGTAGCTGCATGTGCAGCATCTTTCCTAGTTAAGCAATGAGATACATGATAAAAGAAACCTGCCTCTGCTGCTGGAGTAGAGCAGGAAGCCTGTTAGGTTGTTCCTTGGACTATCCCAATTCCAGACAGACTTGGACACTGCTGGCTGGTTTTGTTCTGGCCTCTAATTTAATGGCTTGATTCACAAAGGAAATTTTAGATGCTTAATGATTTACTGTGTCATGGTACATATTCAGTCTTCAGTGATTGTAAGAAAATCTTCAGTTGTTTTTTTTCTGTTAAACAGAAGTACTTGGCAACTTGGACAGAACCTGGTATTTTACTTAGGAGACGTGTTGTCCCTACCAATTCTATACCTTTTTTTTAAAAAAAATAATAAGTTATAAATAAACCTTGAATTTTTCTACGTTGATTCTGAATATAAGTAATTAAGCACTGATTATTTTGAGCTTGTTGCTTCCTAAGTTATCATAATAAATGTCTTTGAATACATTATGATGTTTATAGAGAAGTCTGAAGTAATTTCTGTGTAATTGTAGGTTCTTTTCAATCAGGATTAGTTATGCTTGTTTACATTTCCTTACTGGAATAAGAAGGACAAAGAATTTGATTCCTCAGTTTCCTGTTTTGGTTGGCATCATGCTGTTCAAGAAGAATATGTTTATCACTTAATTGTATTTATTTCATAATCTTGTCAGTTTAGTGATATTACAGAAATAGTCTCAAGTGGTACATGTAAATGCCTCTTCAGAAACATTTTTTCTATAACACTTAGAATGTAATTTATGTACAATTACTGGCCAGAAGCATGCTAACTTCTCCAATAACAAATGTGTATTATGGGATCACAATTTTAACAACAGACTATCTTCTCAATCTATCTGGAGATCAAAAGTAACCTTCTAATCAAGAATTCTCGGAAGAGGTAATTCAAACAGTCATTAAATCTGTGCTCTATGGCAGGTCTCCAGACTGGTTAGTGTCCCCAGTTTAAAAAAATATTAAAGCAGTAGCTCAACTTTTGACCCATCTTTTCACTTGAGTATACTAAAAGATTTTTACAATGACCTTTGGTTGAAAAGATGATTGTTTTCTTTACACAACAGATTTTTTTTTTTCCCCCCCTCAGTGGAGATCCTGTAAATTCAAATTCTATTTCTTCATAAATATAACTTGTGATACAGGTCAGACTTAGGCAGCTTAAAAGCCTCTTTTGTCATTGATTTATCCAACAAACTTCAGAAATGCCAGCTGTACTGACCAACTGCCCATTTGAAAACAATGTTGTGTTTTGCTTATTGACAACTCCAGCCTAACAGTGTGAGAGAGGACATTTCTGATCTCCAAGTTTTGACATAGGTTTATGAAATCTTGTGGATCCCTTACAGCTCAGGCTATTGGGAAAAAAAAATAAATAAAATTCAAAACCCCCAAAACCTGAGGATTGTAATTGTATCACTTTTCCAGAATAATAGGACTTGAAGCTAAACTGTGCACATGAATAGTATATGCTCAAAATGCTATTAGAGTGATAGTTCAATGTCTTTTTTCCTGTTTAAGCACTTCAAAATTGGTTTCAAGAGAGCTCTTTGGAAATCAAGTTACTCTTTTTTCCTGTATACTACATATCATGCTGTGGTACTGATATTTCCTGTGAAGCATTTTGATTTTAAATATCATGGATCACTGAAAGGTAAGTTGTTATTGTTTGAGTCATACATAAATATATTGTATTGATGGCAACCCAGTTCTCAGGATGGTTATGATATTACTCATCAGAAAGAATTAGTAAAGGCTGCCTTGTTTGTAGCAAGTTATACTGGTTTAAAGGTAAACTGGCAGGAGAAATGAATCTGACTTAACATTACAAGTCAGATTTACAATTTACTAAAAAGATTACAATAAATACAATGATACAGAGAAAAGTTGGTTGTAACCCACAAAACCCAGATGTATAACCCAGCATTCTGGATCATGAACAGACCAGTGTTTGTCACCCCTATGCTGAGCACCATGTGGGCCCTCTGAGTCCAAAGTAAAAGGAAAGGAAAACCTGTTTGTGAGAATGATGGTCACAGTCTGGCTGAGAATGGCAGTCACAGACTATTGAGGTTCTGGTCCTCCTTTGGATCCAACATGTGGTACCAGAAGTCCCAAACCCGAAAGGTTATATATGCTCAGGTTCAGATGGGAATGCCCAGTACCTCCCCCAAGGTGGGAGAGTTCCACAATGGGTAATTTAACTCTGTGATTCATGGGATATTTTGAGAATTTTGGATGGTTGTTGCAGCTGCTAATTGTGCCAGTCCCTACTGGCCCATTAGTAGAGATGACCCCTCAGGCTGGGTGTGAAGGTACTAATGACTCTCTGGAGGGGAGTTATCACAGCTGAGTCACTGGTGTTAAGGCAGAATCATTCCAGTGTCTCGCAGGGTTCTGTAACACCCAGCTTGCAGCCTGAGGGATCAGGTGTGTCCTGGGCAGCTGTTGCAAATGATCAATTGTTAAAGTTCATGAGAAATGATGGAGGGTGTAGAATACACAGTTTTGGTTACATGCACAAGGTGATAAACTGGTCCTGGCTGCTGAACTAGGACATAAGTAATACATTATTTGTCGTGTAACAGCTCTGCTTTTAACAACTGAATACCTGTCTTACAAGAGGATTTGCTGGAGTAATTATAAATTGAGGACAAAATATTCAGAACTGATTTTTGACAGATTGGCTTTATTGTTTGTTTAGTGTTAGTGTGATATTTGTGCATTTCAGTTCATCTTGGGGCATGTAGACCTTTGATACTGGAAGCAAACTTAGGAAAAGCATTCATTAAACCTTTCTGGAGATACTATTTTCAATATGTATAAGAAATACCAAGAAAGCTAAGATTTTAGTGGGTTTTTTTTTAGTTGAGATATGCTTTGAGGATACTGGTTTGTATTCACAAAAGAAGTTTTTTATTGTGTGCATAACAGAGCAAGTTTATTTTAGTCTGCCCTTGACAAATTAATGTTTGTTTTAAAGGAAGGATTCTTACAGGAAGTTAGTGTCTTTACAAATAATGATTCTAGAAACAAATGAACTCTCTTTAGACTTGAGGCATTTCTGGATTTTTACAGACTCAAAGAGGGAGAAGAAGGTCTAGGAAACATAGCCCTTCTATGGCTTTGAAGGAAGCTAAACAATCACCTATCATTATGTGTAACTCAAAAGCTCTTCAGTACTTTCTATATCACATTTAAAACATAGTTTAATGTTAGAATTTCAATAACTGCGTTAATTGTTATTGCCTTACTTCTCCAAAATTTTTTAAGCCGTAGTTCATCATTTAATAATACAAACTTATGGATTTAAGTGATCAGAAACGGATCTTTGGTTATGCCTAATTAGGGCTTTACTTCATGTATGCATAGTATAAAATTAAATCATTGAAGAAAACTGTTCCTTTCAAGTAAAATCATGGCATTTTTTGCTTGTTTATAGGGGTATATTCTTCCCACTATAACTGTGAGACACATATATTCCATATATATGATGCAATTTCTTGTGTATGTTTTATATACTCATTTTCCTTGAAGACCTACACAAACAATGCATTGGAAATAAAAGCTTCGTACCTGATACTGTTTTCAATACTTTAAACTGTATTACAGTTTCTCTGTGACATTCTACAAGTTAGTTACTGACCACATCGTTTCTGTGCACAGTGGGGCTAAAACATGATAAATTATACATTTGTAATCATGAGATGGGCAGGATATATGAAAAGAAGAGATGAATGTTCAATTTAAATGTTTTTGAAAAAAATGTAGGAAATATTATTTATCCCTCTAAATATGATGAGGGATTGTGTGTGTCTTTTTGGGGTTTTTGGTTTGGTTTTTTGTTGCTGTTGATTGGGGTTTTTTTGTTGTTGTTGTTTCCTATTTCTTTCAAAGTATCCTATTCAGACAGCAGTGAGTTTTCCAAGTTTTATGTTCAAATTCCTGTATGCAAGTCTATGCCTTTGGGGTAATGAGCAAGGCATGACTAATTTCTAGCAATTTGGTCTCTGGACCATGTCCTGGAGGGCCAAAATAGTCAGATGAAAATGTTGATTTTAATCAGTCTGTCCATTGCCTGATGTTTCAATTACAGCAAGACTTGGGCTTAGCACTCTTACTGCTGTCAGATTTCATCTGTATTATTTTTGTAAGCTTGCCAACAATTTCCAACTCTCCTAACTCTTAAAAACCCCAACCAACAAAAGCACAGCACTAAAAACAAACCTATGCAAGTCTTTCTACAAAGCCCATGAAAAGCTAATTATAGCTGGCTCTTGTCCGTCACTGTCCAATGTGATTGGGCATAATAAAAACTCTGTGCATCATTAAAGCCTGTACATGCATGGATGGCTGGGCTTCATGAATGAAGATTTTTGAAGGGCTCTACCCACGTGGGTGTGCCCTTTGAGCCTACGCACTTGATTTTTTAGGTGAGGCACAGCGTGCGTGGAACTGGCCCCACCCTTTAACTCCTAAGGTTTATCTGCCACAGCTGAGTGAGCTTGGACAGTGACAGTGAAGTCCTCAGGACTAGAACCTACAGCACCCAGTATTCCCAGGAGTTCTCCCATCAAAATACCAATCGGGGTTGACCCTGCCTAGCTCCTGAGATCTGATGGGATCGGATGTCAGGGAGGCATTTAACTGCCTGGCCTGTACATGTGGACATGCTGGAGATGGCTGACTTTTGTCACTCTACATGTGTCATATATTGTACCGTTTATTCAGATCAAATTGTTTGTACAATTGTTGCTTGTGGAGCAGAAATGGGAAACTAGCTTCATTTTTGTTTTTTTTCTTTTTTAGTATTATGTACATAAACTATGTTACGCTAATTCTTAAATTACATTACCTATAGAGTATTAGAAACTTCATTGTGGACAGTTTTCTGGAATTTTCTGGGTTGAAAACCCTTAAGCATTATCAGACTACTCCCAAAATATATCTTGTCTAGGGGAAGGATTACACTGTGGTTCTACCTGGGAAGTGGTTTAAAGATGACTTCTTCAGAAGACCTAGGCTTTTCAGCCACCTCTGACCTTCGTGTTGGAGGTCAGTGAGCAAATGAAAGGAAAAAATGGACATTTTTAATAGGGTTTGGCAAAGCCATTGTGAAGCATAGTTCAGAACTTGATGTCATATACATCCATATCTGTCCCCAAATGTATTCTCTGAAATTGCAACAACATGATGGTCGGATTTGTCCAACGTCTTGTTTCAAAGAAGTCACTGTTTTCAAGCTGTAGCACGTATGTAAGAAATGAAGGTAGAACAACATGACAGAAATACCAATAGTATGGCAAGCAGATTGTGCCTTCTAATGATCTGTCAGATACTATTCACTATTTACTGATAATACCAGTTGCTATTTCATCTGAACAAACAGTTTGGAAAATGCATCTCTTAGGTGGGAATTGTGGCAGAATTTCTCAGAGAGATAGATAAAACCTCTCAGAGTAATTTAGTTTCTCAGTCTTTTTCCCCATCTGCCATGTGATAGTAAGCTACAGGTCATTGACTGATATTTTTATTTATAGCTTAATGTATTCTAAGTCATTGTACATTCTTAATTTCCTACCCCCCATGTAGTTATCCTTATCTTTCCTCTTAAATGTTGAAGGGTTTTTTGGTATTTTTACATATATGGATGAACAGAGATGTTTATCCTATTGTTTTAGCTTGATATCTTGTCTCTATGTTCACAAGGTAATCTTCAGGTGTCCTTATATTAATTGCTTTAGTCTAATTTGTTTTGCTCAGCTCCTTCAGAAATGCACTGTCCAATGTTGCATTCAAATGTGAGAGCTGATGAGTGATTTCTGTGCCAAGTAATGTTATGGTCAGCATCATCTTGGGTAGTACACGCTGTTCTGGGTAGTCAGGATAAAGGATGATTTAATGAAGAAAAGCGGGCAGGATCAGACTAGTGTGGCAATAGAAGGATCCCACGTTTTGGTATCTCTTCATGCTGACAGCTGGAAGAAAACATTGTAGCTGTCACTTCTGCAGGGTGCAATTCTTGTTCTGACTCCTGTAGCGACTAATTCAGAGTCTTATCAGAGTTCTCCCTGTCCTTATCTGTTTGAACTGACTTTCCAGCTTGTACTTATGCAAGCTGGATTTCAGGTGTTAAAAGTTTTGAATATCTGCAACCACTTGATTTCTAATGTCGGGCATGTAAATAGTTTGTATGACTACTGAGGTTTTTATTCCATAAATCCCAAATATTTACTTAGGCTATACTTCAAAGTACAACTGACATTTTTGTATCTCTGCATTTAATCTAAACAGATGCTCTCCTTGTTAGTACTTGAGACTGAGAAATAAAAATAAAATTCATAAGTGGGAGTAGAGCATTTTCTTTAGCACTTTCAGAGTCTGCCTGCAGTCCTAGAGATGGTACTTTTCAGGGACTTAGACATGGCTCTGAGATTCCTCCTTGCCTGCAGATGACTGAAGGGACACTTAATCTATTGACTTAATATCTCCAGATGAAGGGAAATAAATACAAAAATCAAGGGTTTGGAGGCATATAGTGCATCTTCGTTTCCAACACATTTTTGTCATGTTCTTTGCTGTCTCTTTGGTTTTTGCCATTTTTCTCTCACTTTTTCCAAATGTTTAACCTCATCTCTGAAGACAGAAATGAAGCTTTATTATTCTCAGAGGAGAAAGTGAGCTAATGAGTCATTAAAAGAGAAGTGTGCTTTTTGCCAGACTTCAGGTGCTGTTATCTCCCTCAGATGGGTCTCAAAGTAAATTGTTCTTAATGCTGGCAGACAAATAGCTTCTGAATCATCCAAAAGAAATCTTATATCTGGAATTATATTGTCTTCTTCCTAGGTCTTTTCTCTCGTTCTCTGCCAGTGAAAACATTTGTGATAATGAGTACTGTGATAATGTCATGCAGACCTGAGTAGGCCTATGCTCTCATTTCTTCTCTCAGGATGGAGAGGGAAGAGCCAAAGAAATGAGCTTTTCTCTTGATGAGCTTCCTTTTAGTTTACTGTTTTGTATATCAGCTGTACTTGAGACATCAGTCGAGCATCAAATTGTGTCTTGTGTCCAGGTGCTGTTTTACAATCAACCAGTTCAGATAATTGATCCAGGTCTGTCAATGTGTATTCTCTTAAAATATATTGTTAAAATGCTACATTGACATAGAAGCAAGGTTCTGTTGGCTTTGGAAAATGTAGTAAGCAGTCTCCAAGTTTGCAGTCACAGTGTAGATTAGTACTTTTATGAAACAGAATATTTAGAAAATGAGCTTTCTACTGTATACCCTATTGCTGTACTTATTGTGTATGATTATTTCTGGTAGTGGGAGGATTTTTTTCCTCAAAAACTTGTGAAGGATTGCATAAAGTGCTTTTGAAGGCATTCATTCTTGAATAAAGTTTGATTTGGTCAAGGTTTAACCAGAAACTGAAACATCTCAAAAGATAGTGAGGGGAGAATGGAATTGGAATAGCAGTGTTCTGGCAAAAGAGCTGTTGAGGGTAGTAAGATGCTTAGTGTCTTAGCTTGAGGGAAACCAAAATGTTTACCAAAACCAGAGGAGAGTATTCCTCCTCAATAATCACATCAACCCTTATTAAACTTTTTTAAAAACACCCCTTTTAATTAGAAAATGTGCATAAGAAGGATAACTGTTCTTAACTACTAGATATAGATAGATAGCTATAACTATTAAGAAAAAACAACAGAGCAAACCACTCCTCCAGCACCAAAAAACCCCAACCCCCCAAAACTGTAGGTTCTTCCTGGTGCAGTTATATTTATGAACAGTGTCAGTGTCACAGCTTGGCTGGCTGTGAGGTGAATTCTCAGTCTTTTCTCAGTGAGGCAGAGACAAGGTGGGGGGGGGGGGGGGTATAGGACTCATGTGGTGCAGGATGGAGCCTTTCCCGTGGGGGAAGAGCAGACTCTGTCTCCTTGTCCTTTGTTCAAAAGAAGAAATTGCTGGGAGTTGAGGAGTGGTGGTAATTCCCAGAAATCTCCTCCAGTTGAAGTCAGTCCCCAGGAAAAAGGTCTGTAGTGTGTCCCGAAGCAGCTGTGACCCTCCTCTCTATCCCTCTTTTCCTCTCTCTCTGGAGCTCAGGGTGCCCAGAGATGGAGGGGGGAAGGTGAAGAGCAGAGCCAGAAGGAGCTCACACCAGCTTAGCAAACAGTGGCTCTCCCAGCAGCTGCCCAAAACCAAGTGAAGCCAGCACACAGGAAAAACTTTTCCCCCTCCCAGGTGTCTGTTTTCTAACTTCTGTTCCACCATTCAGTTCAAATCTGGAGCCATCAACCACTCCTTTGTTCTCAGTCCTGGCACTTCAATTCCCAAAACCTTTGTGTTGATAGGGTGAGAAAAATTCCCTGAAGGAACCCTTTGACACTTAGTAATCAGCTGGTCATTGGGTTTCACTTTGATGTCCTCATTGCTGTGGTAGAATAACATTTCTCTATCCAGTAGTTTATAATTTTGCATAGAATTACTGGATGCATTCTTAAGCTTTTATTACTAATGAAATTTTGTATTACAAAAATCAAAGGAAATGTAATAAAATATGCACCAAGTTTTTATCGTGACAATTAAATATGTTACATCTAAATTAAGGAAAAAAACCTCCCAGACATGGTGGCCTTTTTCTCTCTACATTCTTACATACAACAGATGACGTCCAGTCTTGCCTGAAGCACTTGGAGATTGCTTTATTTGTTAAAAATTGGCAATATGCTAAAGCAGCCCTTTCTGTTAAGTGTGCCATTAATTACTAACTTACATTAATTAAAGTGAATGCAATCATGAGGGCATGCTGGCAGTGTTAAAGTTAATGACCCAAGTCATTATTACTTAGCACAACTTCAAAGTTCATTCAAGTGATTTCAAACTGTAGGAATTAGATTAAGGTATGTGGTGATAAAATTCTAGAAGCCAGGATTTTGGCCACTGTGGGAGAGCTCTGATGGATTTCATGTCAGCTGGGATAAATTTAGTGTGTACATAACTGCCCAATACTGATGTCTTAGCAAAAACTTGAATTTGGAAAAATGTACGTGCTCAGACTTTACATAAACTTGCAGTATTTGTATGTGTTAATGAAGTCAAGAGGCAAAGTTGCATTGAAGTGCTAAGAGCTGCATCAACTTTAGGAAGGCAGTGTCCTGTCCTGATATTTCACCTACAAATTTAAGAAAAAGAATATGAGCTAATACTGTGAAGACAGAGGAGAGAGGTGACAAAGTTGCAATTGTAGATCATGACAAGACTAAATTAAAGCTTATTGCAGTAATATGTTCTAAAACTTCATTTACTTAAAGCTTTGAAACTCCACTCAGTTTTACCAATCTGAGTTCCACTTTTACATCTGAATTTATATTTTATAGGCTGTTTGGCTATTTGTTGCAGATAACTTTGGATTATTAGAACACAATTGATTTGGAAGAGTGGGTTCATGTCATGGAAACTGAAGAGTCAGTCTAGTTGATTTATGATCATGTTTTATACTTCACATTTGTAGCTACTCAGTGATATTCTGTCCAGGTGGTTTTTGGGCTTCTTCTAAGGATTTAAGGTTTTGGATTGGTTCTGGTTTGTTATAAAGAGACCCCTATTGTCATCATTTGTCTTATTTCTCATGTTTCTTCAGCATTTGTCAGTCTTGGAGGACTTTAAATAGCTGTGCAACTGAAAGGAAGCCCTATCTAACCAGAATTTGTGTTCTGTGCCATCAAATTCCTAAAAAATGAGATGAATGTGATTTTGAATAAGCATCTTTATGAGTGCAATAGTTTGTAAGTCCTGAGTTATCACAGGTTGGTTCCAAAACAAATTACAAGTTTTATTTTATTGAATGACTACTCATAAGGTATTTGTATTTATCCAGCAAAGCTATTCTTGCCCCATAAGCTTAGGTCTGCAAATTTGCTTAGAAGACAAAAGATTATTCAAGGGAACATATTTTCTACCACAACTTGATTTTATTAATTGAGACACTTGCAAGAGTAAGGTTCACTAGTGCACAGTCAGAATAAATGGGTTAGCCTAGAACATAACTGACTGCTTTACGTACCCAGAGTAAACTTTCTGCTGAAACCAGGGCTACAAAAACGCAGATCTGTCTAACAGCCCCGTCTGAAACTTCCATTTATTTTTGTCCTTACGGCTCTTAAATTTGATCAGCATAAATTTATCAGCACAAATAAGACAATACTAACTGAAGTCTTAAGAGTAAGAAATTGTAACTGTAATAAAGTAAATACTTATAAAGTAGATAGGCATGTTATGCAAGAAAAATACATTTGCCAAGTACAGTTCTAGTGTGGCTACTCTTCAGGATGTCTGTGGTGTTTGTGTGGCTGTGTGGTGAACGCAGTCAGCCTTCTGAGCTGGTGAAGGTGAGGTCCTGCTCACCTCAATGTTGTAGCTCACTTTCTTTAGTGAATAGCACTGATTCTGATCTTTAATAGCAAAAGAATCTTGGAAAAGATCTATGCCTATCCCTTTGCTATGTAATATTTAAATGACATTATTGGGGGGATAAAGAGACTGTACTGGATAGAGGTGTGTAAGGTTTAATTTTCATTACTCTAATGTTCTACAAATTCTTTTTTCCTAAAGAGAAAGAAATTTGTTGTAAGCACTTCTGTGTAAGAAGGGGTGAATGGGGAATTGAGCTATTAGATTAAAGGAATTTCTGCGCTTACGATAGCCTGCAATATTATAGTACTTTCTGTAGACTAAATCTTGCCTCAAAACTCATAGTAGTGTCTGATTTCCTTTCCCCTTAATAAATTAAGGGTTAAAAGTAGAGCCTATAACATGACTGTGCTATAGAAAGCAAGTGAGCAGAAGACTAAGTTTACTGCTTTTATGACATCCCATTGCTGTACCAGCCCCACAAATTGTTGCACACTACACCCTTCCCTGTTAGAGCAGCAAACTCGGTAGGGGCAGCATACCTCTGGTGAGATTTCTGAAGAATCATAATGGGATCTCCAGGGGTAGTTTGGTTCTGGAAATCAGCTTTTGAGGTGGACAAAATTGCCCTTTTTCTATAAAATTACTGCTGGATATCTCTTTCATGACCATGCTGGATATTCTCACAGTGTCTGCTACAAGATTTGCTGGACTTATAATGTGCCTACCTTAGGCTGTAATTCTTTTTCAAGGCTGCTCTCCTCCAAGGATCTATTACTTTCAAACTGTCTATCTTGGCTTTAAAATTTTTTTTCAGGTTCAAATATTTATCAGAGAGCAGAATAACTCAATGTGACACATTTGCCCAAAGCACTCTGCAAAAAAACCTGTGAATGATTATACATGTCTTGTAGCTTCTTCAGGAAGCAATGAGGGAAATAAGTGACTCCTCACTGAGGACACATTCCTCAGACTTCCTGCCAGCAAGTGAGAAATCTGACGTATGTAACACATAAAACATGAATGAAGTGACAGCAACCTTATTAGCTGCAGTGTGGTAAGTAGCTGTCCCATTAGAGATGCTGGAGGGAGAAGGCAAGAATGACAAAAGACAATTATTTACAGCAAGAGTGAGAAATGGGGAGACAGCAAAGACGAAAAGAAATAAGAGTGTCACCATTACACAAAGGAACTAGGTGAAGCTTTGCTGGTCCTTGGCCCGTATTTCTATGCAACTGCAACTCTGCATTAAAACACCTGTCCCTGAATTGCTTTGGGTCTGTGATTGATTTCACAGGACAGTGCAGATGGCTAAACAAAGCACTGGTCAGTGGGCTCAAAAGACATTTTCTTAAGTTCAGAAACTTGCATCATGCTTCTGGAAGGGATGAATGCCTGGGAGTGTTCTGTGCCCCCTGCTATTTTTCCAACAAAATAGAATAATGTGACCAATGCAGTTTTAATATCTGACTAAGAATACCCCTCCATAAAAGATTAAGAAATTGCTCAAATATAATGATATAATTGTGTAATAGTCTTATTTCGTTTAGAGATACTTGGTACTTTTACAGAGACAAGTTGCATTTTTTTCAACATTGTTGGCCTCTGATTTTTGAGTGGGTTTAAGTGTCTCCTCAGATCAATGCTGATAGTCTAGTGCAAACAGTATTGAAATCTGTGCCTGTTATGTGTAGTTCTGTGCCAAAGTCTCACTGGTTAATACTAAAAAGCCTCCCAGAAAATAGAATTGTAGAAATAACATATCTATTTATTGTGGCTGTGTGGTTATTTCCAAGTGCATTGGTAACTGTAATGCAGCTCTATTTCTAACACTGGCAGAAACTGCTTCAATGAGGAACAGAAATCTGCTGCATCTATTTCTGCTTTCCATGTTCCAGTCATTTCTTTCACAGCTATTAACTCTGCATGGCTGAAAGACTTTCTGTGATACTCTAAATGCAGCCTGCTAGAGTGATGGAGTTGTGCTTTTTGGAGGGAATGAGGGGATGTTGTTGTCTTGGGGGAATTTTTTTTAATCTTGTAATTTTTTTCTTTTGCTTTCTAGTGTGTGCAGGTCTGTAATGTAGAAATAAGTGCCTGTTATCCAAAGAGGAAGGTGTCAAACACCTGGCTTTATGCTCAAAGCTATTTGAGGCATGTCTTCTTTTATTTCTGTTTACAGCTTTCCACTCACAGATTCCAGAGTTATTGGGTTTTACGAAAACTCTGTGCAGCTTGTTGCAAGCAATGTGATTGATTGAACTGTCTGGAGGCATCAAACCATTTTGTTGAAGAACTGGTGTAAGCTTTTAGTCATGTGCATAAGGGAAGAAATTTAGTTCTGCTTTTTTAATAACTTTCTGGTTTCATCTTTTCTACACTGAGGACCCTGTCAGTCTCTCTTTCCTACTCTGCATTTGAATTCTTAATGTTCAAGGACAGTTTCTTAAATTTGCCCCAGATAGTAATGCTGGTATATCAGTATAAAAACAAAAATAAAACAAAATCCCCCAAAACCCAAAGAAGTGGTGCCCCAAAATAATTCACAAAACCCCCAAATCAATTAAAAGAAAAAACAACCAAACAAAAAACCCAAAGCAAAAAAGCAAACCAAACCCAAGGCAAATATCCCCTCAAACCCACAACATCCTAAACAAAACCCAATCAACATGTTAGAATGCTTAACTTCTCTATGCACCATTACACTTTTATTTTACTCTGTGTAATGAATTTAAACCAGAATTTATGTTGTTGTATTTTCAAACTTTGAAATAAAGAATTTTGAGCTTTTTTTTTTCTTTGTTTGAGGGATAAAGACATCAGCGAATTGCGAGTTCTGGAAAATAATTTTCCTGGCCTCTGGAATTTAACCAAATGCTTTAGAGATACTGTCACAGTTTAGAATTAAATGGGAGCCTATGCTGAGACTGAACAGTCAATGTTGCTGGTTGAAGATATCCAGCTAATTTGTATTGACATTCAGGAGCATCTTGTTGGCTCAAACCTGCAGGTGTTCAGATGAATCCCCTCCAAACTGAAAAAATAGGGTAGCATGGCAGGTCATTACTTTTTGCATAAATATTTTATCTTTTTTTCCTTCTTTGTATCATGACTATATGACTCATCACCACTTCTCAATTGCACCAACAGAATACTTATAAGACTTATGCTGGAACTGAAGATTGTATATGTAATGTGAAATTTATCATTTGTTTGGTAAGAAACAAAACATTTTGCTGCACTCCTCTCCCTTCCCTGTATGAACTGAAGCATATTTAAATGTATGATTAAACTGTGGTCTTCTGTGTATGAAGAGAACACCATAAGACCCATGCAAAATGACATTTTAATGTATAATTCAAGTTTTAACAGGAGTACTAAAATCCTAAATAATATTAACCAAGGATTTGGGAGCTAAAAGACCTTTTAGGTCTTTCTATAGCGAGGTATATAATGCATCATTCAATTATTAAAGCAGACAAATAATATTGACTAGAGTTTGGAATGGATGTCTCTTCTAAATTGCTGTCTGGGGTGTTCCTTAGCCAAGGAAAAGAATAAATTATGCTAACTGTTCATCTGCTGATTTATTGAATTTAACAATAGGGAGTTTAATTATTTTTCTAATTAATCTAAGCCTTTTTTGACATGCTAACTAGAATAACATTGCATGGCAGACCTAGACCTAATCTATAATAACACTGTAAGTCCTTGTTTCTTGTTTGAAGTTGCTTTGCTAAACTGCTAATCACTTGCCATGTTTCCTGATCCTTTCTTAGTGGCCGAGTGTTCTTTTGAAAGCAGCTAAGCAAGTTACTGCTCTGTAACAGAAGGTCTAACAGTCAGTTAGGAACAGTCCTTGTTACTGGGACAAGTAGTATTGAAGCAGCATTTAAACTGATCCCTAAGCTAGTTTTGTTGATATCAAGTTGTGTAAATTGTACTTGTAGATCTCCACATTTATGTATCATTTTTGTATTCAGGGAAGGGAAGATATCTATGACTAGAGCCTCAATGAATGTAATCCAGAATAGCCCTATTTATTCAGTTTTTCCAAGACTACTTATGGGTAAACCAGACTCTCTAGAGTTTTGTCAGGAATCTTTCTGGGGAATTAACTGTAGCTGTAGCAGCAGGTTATGCCCTATCTCTTTTAAATACTGTAGATGATTTTAAAGTGACAATTCTTGCCTTCACATTTTAGCATATATTTGAAGATGAAAGAGTTGACTTGTGAAATCCTTGTTACAAATTTAGAAAGATGTTGAGAATTAAGTGGAGTATGGTATTGTATTAATATTTATAAGCAGTTTTAGAAGTTAAAAGCTTCAGTTGCATGGGAGGCTTTTCCACAACATGGTATGTCATATTTAAACATCCTTTTGTATCAAGGCACTTATTTGTTTTAGATCGTTTTTGTAGTTTGAGCTTCTGCATCTGATTAACAGGTCAGAATAGAGCTAGCATCTTTATAGGCTTTGATATCAATTTAGATATCAGCTTTTAACATGCAATCTGCTACTTTTATTAGCTTGGCATGCAGAAAATTAAAGGGCTCTGCTTTACATTATGCTGCTCTGGAAAATATGTGGTAGTGGTTGAGTGGGTGATGTAGGTCCTCTACTCTTTTTCAAAAAGTTGGCTGAAGAAGCAGAGTTGGCTCTTTGAGAAATATATTTGAATTCCTTTGTTATTGTAAGGCATGCAGTACTTTCAGTTTAAGGACAGGTGGATATGTTTGCTGAATTATGCTGTCCTTGCTCTATGGAACTCTATATTATGATCTCTAAGGTACTGTTAGAATATTTTATTAAGAATTTAGGAACTGAGCTGAATTACTTCCAGTGTGGTATTATTGAACAGCCTATTGCATTCTTTTTGCTGCAGCTCTACCAAATAATTCCCAGTGCTTTTTAAGCTCTTCAGATTTACCTGTTTCCTGTTCCTTGGACACTGATTGTCATCTAATTGACTCTCAGAAAATCACAACCTTCTCTTTCCTATTTTGAAACACTTTTTTTCTGCAATTGGATTGTTTATCTAAGTGTTCATAACTTCCGGGGAAAGAGTTGCTGAATTGCTGCTCATGGAATGACTTAATCAAAATCTAAAATTAAATTTTTAATTCACCTGAGAAAAATAGTACAAAAAGCATAGTTGCTGTGTCTTCAGGTTGAGTGCACACTCCAAACAATATATAATTTCACTTTGTTTCTTTACTGCAGGTATAGACTATAGATGTCTATACAGTACCAGAAAACCATCTTTGGAAGAAGTCTACATAGATATAGTTTGACCCATACTGTCTTTTCTTTTCTGAAATACTTCTTGGGGGTCATTGTGAAGTGGTAAATATTTAATAGCAGTCTGTGGCAGAACTAGACCTGATTACTCTTGATGTACCTTCTGTATCAATGTTCCTAATTCCCAGGATGTGCTCCCACGTGGGATCCTTGGGAAGGAGCTGTTCTCTGACTGTGTCTTTCAACTTGTTTTATTTTTGAGAAAGAATTTCCAGAACCTGAATTTCACTAGCAGCCCCATGTCAAAATTATGCTGCCTGAGAGACCAGAGAAGAGATCAAAGCCTCCAGTTCAGTTTCTAGAGCATTGCTTTCTCTCTTTCCAAAAATTCTCATCAATTCTATGCAACAATCTGCAGATTAACTTGAGTGGAGCTACAAATTAGACTATTAGTTCCAAAATTTTTTATGTTTCTAGATGCGTCCGCTCAGAACAGACTTAAGTAGCTCCAGTGAAAATATGTGAAGGAAACTGCAAAGTCCTGTGAAACTGGTGTAACACTGCCTGTGTCCCTGTTTACATGGTGTTTCCTGAGAAAATCAATTGAGGGGAAAGCAGATACTGTAGACGGACAACAAATAGTTAAGCATTTCAATTCTAAAACTTTTTCAGTAACATCTGTTGACTAACTGAATATTCCCATTTTATCTCACAACTTTTGTACTGAATTCCTGCCTAGCTTGGAAATTAAAAAAAAAAAAAAGACAAAGCCACCTCTTCAGAGTACTTGAAAGGAAACAATTGGCTTTCTCATGCATTTTAAGGCTTTATCAATATTGCTGCTGTTTTCACTTGAAAGTTTTTAAATTATCTTGTAGAAGGTAGTAAGAGAGACTAGCAGGGCGTTCATAAGCATTCATGCTGATTTTATGTTTGTGTATGCATGCTTTTGTGCATTGTCCTCATCAAATATGTGATTTTAAGAAGTTAATAGTGAAGCATTGTCTCTTAAATGCTAATCAGTCCTATAAATGTGGACTACCAATGGGCCTAAACATTCTGCTCTTTAATTTCTGGGAAATTTCCACTGCTTTCCTACAACAGAATTATTTGCTGTCTGTTCTTAGTTGATTTTTACCCCCACTCACAAACACATTGTTCTTTGCAGTTGAGAACATTTTGAATTAATACATGAAAAGCCCACAAAGCCACACAAAACCTCCACTTTAAAATGTTCTTCTGGGTATACTGTATGCCAGCACTTATAAATACTTTAATTCAACTGTATGAGGGTGTTTCAAAGCACTTTCCCCCCCATCATCCCTAGCTTTTATTTTTATTTCTGTGACTGTTGTAGCCTGGACAATGACTTTTCAGGTGTAATACGGTACCAGAGAAATTCTGAGTCAAATATTTATCAACTGATTGCTCAGTGCTCCAGAGCCCCATCTGAATACAATGCCACATGAACTTTGAAATCCTGGCCTCACTGCCTAAAAGAGTAAAAAATATTAGGAAGTTTTAATTGTGGATTGTTCTTGTAACAGTTTATCAACATGCTCCTTTTTGTTTGCTTTGCTTGGAATTTGAGAGAATTTAACTGAACCTCCTGTTCAAAGCTGATGAATCCTGGTGGCTGCCAAATAGCCATATTTCTCCTAATTACTTCCTACTTCCTTACTACTTTGAGATTTGCTAGAAAGCCAATGAAATACTGATTTATTTTTTTTTTCTGTTAGTTTGGTTTCTGGACTATTTACAATTATCACACATTAAAGGAAAGCTGAAGTGTCTCAGTGTGAGATTTCTGCTGTGACAGACTTCCTGGTCTGAATACTGCACTTCTGTTTCATGCTTGCACTGCCTTGGAAGTGGCTGCATGAATTAATAGAGGGCTGTTGGATTATTTTAATTCCTGAAGTGTCACATTTCATGTTACTGTGCAGGAGCATGTTTTACCTTACTGCAGGTTTATATATGAAAGAGAAACTTGGCAACATAATTTGTTCCATTAGTATCCAGACATTTTAGCCAGCAGAAGTGGCTGGCGTACATGAAGCCTTATACCCTATAATTCAGCAAGCCAAGAATTGTCAGAGTATCTTCTGGATTAAATGCTTGTTCTGCAATTTATGGGTTTTTTTGTTGTTTTGTTGTTGGTTTGGGGTTTTTTTTTCAGATTCTATTGTGACTGAAGTAAGAAAATAGTAACAAGTTTAATCTATTGACTAATATATTTATGTGAAATATAAATCAAGAAACTATTTTTTTCTGATGCTAGAATAAAAAGCTGCTGAATATTTGAGGCAAAAATCCCCTCATTTTCAGACAAAACAAATTTTCCTCCTTTGATTTCCTGCTGTTATTTACTATCTGGTTTTGGAAAATGAACCTGTTAGAAATGTGAATCATGGGAATTGTTCTGACATGGGACTGGGTTTTTTCCTCCTCCCTTCCTGTACTTAATAGGTTATTGATTCTGACATGAGATTCTGACCAAGAATAACTATTTCCTGAGTAGGTGTCACATGAAAGGGGGGAGAGACAGAAATGCAAAGACTTCTAGTTCCACCTGTATTCATATAAAATTATTAGCTATAAGCGTCCTCAGAACAATCAAAGCTTTATGAACCCAGCACTGCCTGTCCACTCTGGACAGAACACAGTCTGGAAAGATTTTTGACTTTCCTATGAGGACTACGCTTAAGCCAGGGAGAACTTATTAGCAATAAGTGCCTCCAGACAATTAGAGCCTTATGCACCCAACACTGCCTACTGACATGGATAGCACACATGTTGGAAGGATTTCTGACCTCTGATATGAGACCACACTTAATAGCAAGAAAAGAACTTTCCCCACAACAGCTCCCAAAATAGCATTTATTAATACAAGTATGTGACAGTTATTGTGGGTTTTGCGTTGCTGGTGATAATGTTTAGCTGCAAGATTGTATTTAATTGATAAGAAAAGACCCCAAAAGAAACCAGCTTAAAACACATTTTACAGAGATAAGCATATCAAACTTAAGTTTCAATATAGCAATGTATCCCACTCTCACGACAGACAGAAACTAGCAAAAACCCTACTAACTAGAAACACAACCACCCAAAACACTTATCTAGACACTCCCTCAGTAACACAGGGCAATAAAATAGCTTGCACGCCCCCTTTTCTGTAACACAAAGCAAAAAGAAAGAACAGAGCTGCTTGTCATCAACACACATTTTGAAAAAGAACTGCACACTGCAAAGAAACAGTACTAATGTAAAGTATCTAGTAAGTAGCAAAGTGTAAGGCAAGTTACTGTTATTAGTATTAAAGTAGCAAAACACAGTTAGTAAATAAGGTGCTTATAGAGTAAGATTCAAAGTAGCTGTAAGAGTAAGATATGATAGAATGTATAAAGTAATCAGCTTTGTAATAAAGTAGAAGATATGAAATATAAAGTATAGAAAGCACATAGTTTTTCACCCCTACATTGTCCTAAGAGGTGGGAGGAGGCAGGACATGCTGCTTGCAGTTACCCCCACAGAGACGATGCCATTTCTCCCCCGTTTTGGCTTATACTCCATCTCTTTTAATATATATTTTTTTTTCTTTAGGTGGTTTATGTGACTAAAGTTAATACTTTGCGGGTGATAGACAGCATAGGCCTGAAGGGCTTCCTGTGTAGTCATAGAAGATATTGCAAAGGAGGGCCATGTCATCTTTACAACACTCCATCCTTTGTTAGTCTTATCAGTTTGAAAGCTCTTTGTCTTCTGCTGGGAGCATCCCTTTGGGGAGCTGAGGCGTTTCCCTCAACTCATCAAGAGGGACATCACCCCACAGTAGGGATTAGAAATCTGAAACAAAACTTAAATTTCCAGAAAAGTAAATATATCAGTCCTTCTATTAAGTATAGTTCTGATCTATAATTTATACGTGCTTAAAAAACTAGAACATTATCTATTGTCCACTCCTAAAATTCTTTAATTGGTTCTTGGTGTCCAGAAAAATTAGCTACATCTCTAAAAAAAAAAATACTTGTGGGAGAGGATACATAAAAAAGAAAAAGGTGGTACTTGGTTCATATACAGCATTGGAAGTTGAGTTTTTTGCGATTTGCACCCATGTTATTTTTGCATTTTTCCCTGGCCATTATTTTATCAACCTTGCCTCTAAGACATTCAGAGGACAACAAGGACTGCCAAATGGGCTCCTTCCTCTTATACCTGTGTGCCACACTGTTCAATATATTGGAGTTTCTACAAAATTGCTGAATACACTTTGGAGCTGAAATATATATATATGAAGAGTCTATTTGCCATAAATGCTTTCTGAAAGATTTTAAAATAGTATTTTAGTGAGAATCAATGTGATGCAGCAATATAAGTGTCTTCCATAAAAGGAAATTGAGGTATTATTTCTAAGTCCACAGTCTAATACTATTTACAAAGTGGTGTATTATAGTGCCTTCATAAAGCAATGAACAGGTCACCTATACATCTTTATGGGAGACTGAAGTTTTTCTGATGGCCATGAGTAATTTTAAATTACCAGCTATTCACAAATACAGGCCATATGTTCAGACTGATTATTATATCAATGCCATAATAGTTTCTTCTGCTGTGAGGTAACTTAAAATGCTTGCATTCTTCTTAACTTTCAAGGCACAAGCTAAAACTACTTCCTTTTCCTACTACAGGCAAATATTAAGCACCTCAAAAATAACAAAGTTGAGGAATAGTACTTGTGGTATTAACCCTAAAAACCCCATTTGCTGTGTATCATAACATACCCCTCCAGTAATGGATAATATTATGTGAATTACTTAAAAGCCTCATAGTGTTTTACGGCTGGTTGCACACCATCAATCCAAGTCTCTCAAACTGTACTTCCTACAATGGTAATGTTATTTCTCTGTGATTCAAATAAGTAACTTTGGGCACATGGCAAAAGCTGAGTCATTTGTTTCACAGCTGGAGAGGCTATAATAGAATGGGCAGTTAGTTTTTGGAATCCTTTTGTGTCACTGGGGGTATGGTACCTCAGAGGTAGTGTGCCGATGAGAACAGAAAAAGAGTGTGAAAATTTATTGCAAGTATTTTATCAGTCCTGCTTAAACTTTCTCTGGGAAGAATTAAATTGAGTTAAAGACTGTCTATACAGTAATATTTCTCTAATGTGACTCTTGTATGCAATCTCTCCATTAATAGCTTCCCACCAATTTTAAAGCCCATGAACCATGAGCAGCTGTACAGTGCTAATATTAAACAAACTCAATGTATAAATACTTTAAACTAATTTGGTGCATTCCTGAACCATTTAAATAAGTGCTATTAAACAAACTACTGGAATGCCTCCATTGGAGTTTCACAATACCTTTCTTGTTGTACAACAACATTTGTGGGATACGAGGACAATTTGTCTACAGCATGAGCTATTTTTCTCAGTTTAAAATTGTCATGTAAAGCATACACAGCCTGAGCTGTTCACATCACTAATGTCCTCTGAGGCTGGCACTATAAACTAGGGTTTACTAAATCAGATAAGTTCTAATTATTTTTTTGAGTGTACTACAAATAAATTTAGAACAAAACCTTTGGCTTCCTGCTTGCTAAGGAGCAGCTTCTCTTGCTAGCGTTTTCTAGACTCAAAAAATCTCTCTTGTTACTCTGATTTTAGATTGACTGCAGGGCTTGCATACCAGACTAATTCATACTTGGAGAATTGAAAGCCAAAGTTGCTTCCTAAAGCTGTCTGGTGCTTGACCTCCTCCACTGTAGATGGTAATTCCTTCAGTAAGACCTTTTCCAAAGTGTATTTGTAGTTAAGAATGTCCTTACAGGATTAGGAATTTCCTATAAGCTTTGCCAGCACCCAATACCTTAAAGATATGAAAGCACTATAAAGTATTACTGAAATTCTCTGAAAGGATCTTGCTCTATATATGAAGCATGTTAAGGCAAACCATGGATTTAATTTTTCAAATACACAAGTTATAGCAAAGTAGTGCTAGTGGTGAGACCTGCACTAATTGAAGAAACTAGTTTATCTCAGTACCTTCATGATGTGATGATCTTTGTGGGTCCTTTCCAACTCAGCACATTCTCTGATCTTGATGGTACAAGGTAATTCAAATGACTCTGTGTCCTAGTTCAGCAGGAGGGACCAGCTAACCCTGTGTGGGGATGATCAAAGCTGTGTATTCTACCCCCTCTATTCATTCCCCAAGGTCAATGGGCCATTAGCAGCAGCTGCCCAGGGAGCCATTATCACCTTCACACCCAGCCTGAGGGGGGCGGAGCTGCTAATGGGCCATCAACAGTTCAACACCCCCTGGCTCCCAGAGTTAATCACCCATTGTGTGAGTCCCCGCCCAGGGGGAGGGACTGAGTGCTCCCTGAGGGTACATAAGTGGTGGGTAAGAAGACCTCGGGAACTTCTTGTCGGATCCAGAGCAGCAGCAGGACCTCAACAGGAGGAGATCCCCGCTCTCGCCCAGACCACAGCCCTCGTCTGCACCAACAGGTTTTTCTTTTCCTTTTGCTCCGGACTTGGGGGAACCACAGGGGTCTCAGCACAAGGGCAAACAAACCCCCTTGGGTTTGTGCCCCAGGACACTGGGTTATACTGCTGGGGTTTTGTGAGTTGAAAGCAATCTCCCTGGTGTGTCAGTGTTGTTATTGTAATATTATTATTAAATTTTAGCTCTGACTTATAATCTCTCTCGTGGTGAGTTCATTTCCCCTGCTGGTTCACCTTCAAACCAGCACACTCTGGAATGGTTTTTAGGAGAAAGGAGGATGTTGCTGCTGATGGATGGCAGAAGGTATGTCAGAGATGAGCAGACAGATTAGAACAGCCTCTCATTTTTGCTGCTTGTGTCTATTATTTGTACTTTGCAGTATTTACTAGTAGTGATAAGACTTGAATTTTAATAGTATGCTTACACATTTCATGATTTTTTTTTTCCTTCTTTGAAAGTGTGTATTTGTTCTATTTGTGCAGCAGGCTTTTTCTTTTCTAACTAAGCATATGCTGGTGTGCCAGCAGTGCCATCCTGGATGTGCTCCTGGCAGTGGGGCTGCCCACATGCAGGCCACTGTGCAAGGGGATGGCTCCCTGTCCCCAGCTCTGGGTGACCCAGGGAAACCCCAGGGTCCGATATTGAAGTACCAGCCACACCTTTCCCGTGCTGGCATGGGATGGGCAGGGCAAAGCAGAGGGTTGCCCTGGGGGTGCATCAGAGCCGAGAGAGGTGCACAGTGCTGTGCTGCAGCCTGTGGCAGCAGGAAGCCAAGCCCTTGCATGTGCAAGCTCCTGAGATCCTTCCACCAGTGCTGCTACTGGCACTTGTTTAAATAATGCATCTTTCCTCTTGCTGTGGCAGCCCATGAGGATTTGTGACTGGATTGCAGCTGAAAAAAAAAAAAGGAAAGAGCATGGCATAGGTTTGTGTTCCCTCAGTCCCAAATCCTCTAACATTGGCAGAGGAGAAAATTAGTACATGTCTTTCCTCTAAATTATTTTCTTGGTTATCTGCTCCGGACAGAATTGGTTTTTCCTCTAAGCTCTACTTGCTTTCCTTTTCTCTTTTTATTTCTGTTTTTCTCCTCCTCCCTGAATAGCAAACAATTATCCCTTTTCCCACTGTATTGCTTTGTGGGTGTAAATAAAGTGTAGCCTTCTGGCTTCAGTACGGCTGAACCCTTTATAAAGGTTTTCAGACTGAGACTATAGAGTGAGATAATTTGAGGATTAAATGTCATAAGATTCTGCCATGAAGGAAACACCACACAAAATGGCACTAAAAGTGAAACATAGCCCAGATTTACTGAGGGCTAAAATCGATCTGATGTATTATTGCAATTGGATGCCAGAGGAGGCTGCTATTCATGTTCATGGTATTTCACAGATGGCAGTGTCCTATTTTTCTTCCATAAAGAAGGACTTATGTGAGTTTACTCGAGCCTTGTCTAGCAAAACAAAGTAAAACATTTATGCGGTTACAAGAATGTTCTGGCAGGAAAACATTTGCACAAATAAGGTACATTTATTCGATTTTAAATCCTGGGTATTTTGCAAAGGAAAAGGATCAAATGTGACTTCCAGAGGCAGCTTGGATAGGAACAGCCAAGTTACTTCCCATTTTTAGCACTTATTTATATATACACTACCACAGTTCAAACCTTTATTACTCTTATATCAGTGTATTCTCTCTGAACTAAGAGATAAGTAATATTGCTTTATATGGTGTTGATATTCCAACAGCTTTTCTTCATATAATATCAACTAACACTGAACCAGCTTTGGTTTCCCTTCAGGGGTTGATTATTATGACAATTATTTGAATTAATTTGTTCCTGACTAAATAAATTGTATTTTGCTTAGAGATTACATGATCATAAATTTCTATGATCAAAATTAAAATGGCCCAAGCCCTGATTTATCTTCAAACAGTTTATAAGTGACTTAAATTTTTGGCACTATATTAGTTCTCAAATTGCAGTTTCTACCCACACTGGCATTACAGCAATGGTTGCAGCAGGGTCTCTCTTGTTGTTTTAATCAGCCTAACAGTAGAGAGACATCAGTGTAGAGAAACATCAGAAGACTTCAATGATTACAATAAAAATTAAAATAAACAAGTACTAAGAATATTTTCTTAACAGGAAATTCTGCTTTATGAATGAAATAACTATTTGCAATCATCATAGAAATAACAAAGATTTTTATAGGAAAATACACAAAATTATTGCTTCCAAGTGCTGAATATTTAATAAGTTTAGAGATCAGTTTATATCCACAGGGTTAATAGGTATCAGTTGGTAGTCTGGGGAGGTTTCCATCACTATGTTTTTATAGAATTTTCTTTTTCCTGGAAGTCAAAAAGGATGATTGAAACTTTATAGATACGACAAGAACAGGTTTAATGAATTAAGAATTTGAGGAATTTTAAAGAATTTTGGGCTGCCACTTTGCATGGCTGAATTAAGGCTCTAGTTGGCATTGTCCCCTTGCAAACATAGAGACACTCCCAGATTTCCTTTTTGAAGCAATTTTTCTATGATCACAATGAATTATATGCCCTTAATAATGACTTGTTACCATTACTCCTGAAATAGAGAAGGGTTTCAAAAGTAGGACTGCTGCTTACTGTCTATCTCTGTTCTTAAAATTATCTCTTAATAGAATATATATGTGCTGTGTTGGTTGCTTTAAAATTACAGTAAAGATAATCTAACAGCATTGTCCCCTCTTTTTATGACTAAAATTTTTTCTTTTTTTCCTATCCCTCACTGTAAATAAAGCTCCTTTTTCTTTTCTTTTCTCTTTTTTTTTCCCCCCCTTCTGGAAATAAATTCTCCTATTTGATCACTTGACTGTGCCGTCTTGTACACAATCTCCCAAAGGTTATCATTAGTTTCTTGTCTAATTTAACTTAATCCACACAGGTATTGTGAAGATTAATGGTGTCTGAGCCTTTAAATCCCCTATTTATTTGATTTAAGTATAGATTTAATTATTAATGGTATTCTACATGTTTAAGGAATGATTTGTAATGCTTGGATAATGATGTGAATAGGTAAAGAATGTATAGAAAATTAATAAGTATGTAGAATTCATTTTTATTAAAGGACATCTTGATACTTTTCTAAGAGAAATGTAGTCAAGCTGTGGGAAAGTTCCTAACACTTGGTAAACTCTCTGTAGATATGTGGTCTAAAGCAGAGTACTGAAGAGTGGGGAGATTCTTTTTTTTTCCACATCATCCGATTCTATTCCCCCATTTGCTTTTCTGAAATCCTGACACAATTTCCAAGTCTTTGTAAGAAATGAGCAAATGGAACTTTCCTTTGGGAAAACTGCTTCAGTTACATTTTTGTTAGGTGCAAAGTCTGTAGAAACAGTGGAATCTTTCCTGAACCTCACTAAACTAAAGGCTTGGAATCGCAGTGTGTGCCTTGTCCGCGAATGAAGATTTGGGAAGGGCTGTCCCCACGTGGGTGTGCCCTTCCAGCCTGCGCAGTGGATTTTAGGTGAGGCTCAGCGTGCGCAGAACTGGCCCCACCGTTTCAATCCTGAGGTTCATCTGCCACGGCCGAGCGAGCTTGGACAGTGACAGGGAAGTCCTCAGGACTAGAACCTACAGCACCCGGCATTTCCCAGGAGGTCTCCCATCCAAGCACTAAGCCGGGGCTGACCCTGCTCAGCTTCTGAGATCTGACGGGATCGGATGTCAGGGAGGAATTGCAGTAAATATGCAGTTAAGAACGAACTGTAATTCTGTAACACAGCTTTAAGGGACAGAACCATTACAAGTCTGTGTGTACCTGGTAGCTCCTCATTTTGATTTACATGTACAGTTTTGAAACATTGAATTTTTTTAAGTGTTTGGATTTTGAAACTAAATGCTTAGTTTACAGTCTCAATCAAGGACTAGCATTTAAATGACTCAAAGCTGAAGGCTAAAGCCCATTTCTCAACAATGAGTGGAGCCCACTGAGGCAGGCAATAAGGAAACTCTTGAAAAGTGAGAAAGCAGTAGGAGTTATTAACAAAGGGAAAAAATCAATAGATTAAAATAGATTTTTTTATAAAATTCTCTTAAGTAAGAAGCCTGCAAAAAGTCTGTCTAATGGAGTGTAACTTTATACTGAAACTGAATTCAAAGTACTTTGAAAGTCATTAGCAGTAAGACAATGAAGCCATAATTGTGATTTGCATGTTACCTGTGGCATTCAGGTTCCTACACAAGGACATAGGATGAATTCTTTACAGGCTCCAGCAAAGTCTTGGATTTCAATTAAGCTTTGAAAGCTGTTTGTACTATCTTAGTACCCAAATGGAGTTAAAGCTTGTCTTTCAAAAAAGGCTCACGTTTTACTTTCAACACATGGAAAAGGAAATTCATTGGTTAAAGTAAGGAGTCTAATTGCTTTGATCCTCATTATGAGCCATATGCTCCCACTGTGTGCCATAAACCTGAATGTTTGTCCACAGAGGGCTTGAATTTTAAAAAAGAAATTTTTCCTGCAGACATTTTCACAAAGGGAAGCCTATTAAACTTACTTTTATCTTTCTGTGGGGAACAGCTGAAAGTGTTTTTGTAAGCTGACAAATCTGTTTTTAACAAGTTTGACAAAGCCTTTGTCAGACTCACCTCTTTAATTTATGTGATGAACTATATATTACATTTGAAAAGGTGCTCTTTGTCAAGAAAACCTAAGTTTTTATTTATTTTTTTGTTCCTCTAATAGAGATTTATATTCAGCTGATTTTTTAAATTTAGTATAAACATGACATAAAACAGAATAAACAGAAATATTTTTGAATTTTGTTTTCTAAAGATGGTATTCCAAGACATATATTCCTTCTGCATTAACTGTTAAACTGTTGAAATTAAGTGGTTATTTCATCTAGCAAATGACTAAAAAATAGACTTAGAATTAAATTACTGTGTTGAATTATTGCTTAAAAGGACAGTAATTTAAGGTTAATGCTCTTAAACTGTTGGGGTTTTGTTGTTGTTTTTTTTTTTGAGGTGGTTTGTCCACCCTAATCTCTCTGTACCACAATTCTACTCTACTCTGCTATTTCCCTGTAACATCAACATGGAAGCCAGTTTCCCAGCTTTACCTCTCCATTTGTTTGGGTGGGGTTTTGTTTCGTTGTTTCTGCATGTTTTTTTGGGTTTGGTTTTTGTTTGTTTGGGTTTTTTGGTTTTGGGTTTTTTGTTGTTGTTGTGTTGGTTTGTTGTTGTTGTTTTTTGTTTTCCCTATGCTGCTTTGTGGAATACTCAGAAATCCTTCTCAATATTTACCTTCTAAATCCTTCTTAAGATGTGATCCTCTTGTGGTGCCTTGAGATATGTACATAACATATAACATTACATGATAAATCATCAAACTTGGAAATTTGTAAATTTTAGTGTGCTCATTAAGAATGATTGTCAGTAAATTTGGGGGGTTTTGTTGTTGTTTATTTTAAATATGATAGAATTAGTTCTTCAGAATCTGCTAAGATTAGAGGGCTTTAAACAAAGTTGTTTTGATTACAGGAGTCTGACTCCTGGCTAGTGAATACACAGCTCCAAGTAAAAGATACAAACGTGATATTGGAAAAAAAAATTTAAAGGTTGTTAAAACTTCTTTTGTGACTGCTATGAACTACTTAACTCAGGGACTTTTGCTTTTTTCCCATGTTATTATTGATGAAGTGACATACTAATATCACAAAGTGCTACTGTGTGCTAGAGATGAGTGTACAGATTTTGTATCAGTAACCCTGGCATGATGCTTACTGAAGAGCCTTGTGAGGAATAGAAAAGCTGACCCCTGTCTTGGGGTTCTGTGTGGGAGATTTAGGCTAATTCCTCTGGACTAGTTGAAAGTGCCATACAGGCTGAAAGAGTTAGGGCTTAGTGGTTATTTTTAGACAATTGTAATTGCAAGGCATTAAGCAGTTGCCTAAAGAAGCCTTAATTTTCTTTGTTTGCTCTGATTTCAATCCCCTGTTTTGCTTTTGAATAATGAAAATATTGAAAGCCAAGTCCACCTTCTTCCATTAATGACTACTAACATGGATGAGACCAGAGCAAGTGTGCTTAAACTGAGAAAAAACTTCCATTCTTGTAACTGTACATGAATGTCAACAGAAGATTCCTGGTAGGAATAGTTTTGCACTGTAGATAAAAGGAATTACTAATTACTGCCTAAGCAGATAACAGTGAGCACCGATACAGACACATAATGCCTAATCATCTGCCACACTGACATCTTTCAGACCAATTCCTGCTTTCTTAACAAACCATACATCTGCAGGGGTAGATATTCCCAAGACAGCAACGTGGCTCTTACTGTGGGGGAAGAAAAGGGTTATTTTTCTCTTTCTGAAATAAACCTCTGCTCCTCTAGTTTGATAATTAAGTTTTTTGAAGTCTATGAAAGTATTCACCACCTTATGTACCCATATAAACCAATATCTCTCTTAATGTTGCCAATTTTGGCAATGATAGTTTAGAGAAATGAGAAGGACAAAGACAGAGCTTGATCTCTCCTGCTAACCTTCCAGCTAGTTTGCTTGTAAGATTAACTCTTAAGTAATTAATATTGTAATTGTGTTCACTTAAGAATTACAGGAAAATACCCTAAAATGTAATGCATTTTCTCCCTTAGTCATACCTGTGTCTGCAAAGGTGCAAAGCAGATGCAGAGCACTGATAGCAGAAAGTTTTCTGGTAGAGAATGAAAGGAGTTGGTCATAGGCTTTGTCTGTCCTGCTGAGTTCTTACTAGAGCTGCAGTCACTGGAGACACTGCAGGGAATTAGTCTGACTAGGAAACAGTCTTTTGTATCAGACAGTATCTGATTCCATAGTCATCCTGCAGCTCATATCTGACCTGCAGGGAGACAACAGCATGCAGACAGCTTTGATCTAAGCCATCTCCAAATGAGACAATAGGGTGACAGGGTCTGGGACTGTACAGATGGTAATAATTTCTATCTACAGGATCTGTGCTATTCCAGTAAACAGTGAATTTCCACATATTCTGAGAAGGAATTCCAGTTTAAGAAAAAAAAGTCTTTTTCACTGAGTGTAATACCAGTCATTTTCTTTTGCTTTCGATCTACTCGGCAGATAATCATCAAATAGCCTTAGATAGCACTTGAAAATTTGCCTGCGGTGGGTTCAGATCTTATCAGGCCTCTAATGGTTGCATTTTATTGGAAGCTTTGTGGACAGACAGATAAGGGAAGCTTATGAAAGTGGCTTTTTATGGCATCACTACAAAAAGTCTTTAACAGAAAAATTGGAGTGAACACTTTAGTTAAACAACTCCATATTTTGTTTATTTGGTATAGGCTTTCATATGACTACTAACATGTTGGACCTGTGAATTTTAACATTTTTGACATCTAATAGAGTTTATTATTTGCAGCTTGTGGCTTACCTAAATTTTAGTTAAGTTTGCCTACTTAAATCACTGGTTACGATAGCAGCATTAATTACATGACAAAAGCATATTAAATACAAACTATATATGTGTAACTGAAGAATATATATCTGTAATGAAAAATAAAATTCCTTTATTACTTTTAAGGTAAAAGATTATTAACAGTTCAAATGTATCACCTCAGCATGTTTTACAAATACAAACCCATTAAAGTGTGAAGCCCAATGAGGTCACTGCTGTTCTAACTATACTTTGAATTAATCCATATTCATTTCAGGGTAACTTAGTGTTTTATCTAGTACTTATTTAACTGAAAGTAATTTTCCTTGTCTTTTTAATATTATTGAAAAGTCTTTTGGAAATATGAACACATTTTAAGGAGCAAATTTAAAAGAAAATATGAAACATTGCTCTCAGGTACATTCAGTGGCATAAAGATAGCTGACATTCTCTATGTCTGGGGTAAATGTGCCTCAAGTGTGACCAATCATTAAGCCAGTATGGTGTATTCCTGTGATATTAGCAAATGACAGTTATTTGTCTTGGGTTTGTTACTTTACTTACACTGTGTGTTGCTCAGCAATTAAAATGAGTAGTTGCAAACAGCAGAATCTTGTTCACCCAACAGAAACTTCCACATTTCCCATTTTCCCCCCGAGTCCATCACAGGGTACATCCTGAAGTTATAGCTATAATAACTTCTGAAATAAACCATTCAGCCAGTTATATTTCAGTGGAAAATTGAAAAAAAAAATGCATTGCTATCCTGGATTTTCTCACTGATGATTATAATAAAAGTAAATGCACTTGGTCAGGAAGATTTTTGTGAATCCTATGAATCGTTTCAGCTGAGTGATATATTGTCATGCTCACTGTTTGGATTCTAATAGAAGTAAAGCATGAGAAAGCTCTGAAAATTCTGGAAGTGGCAGGTCTCTAAAGTAAGTTTGAGCAGCATAACTTTCACTTCTTTCAATACAACTTCCCACATTCTTCACTTCTCAGGTGCGGATTTTTCAAGCTTATTGTCTTGTTTTAGAGATTAAAGAGATTGCCTCTCATTTTAGGATAAAAAAACCACCAAACTGAATGTTTAAGTAAGTCCACAAATAAAATTACATTACTGTAGCTGAAAACTTCTTAGTTATTTGATGTTCAAATTTGATCAGGATTTAGCAGAAAGCATTGGAATCTACACTTTGTATACAGGATGCTCAAATTCTCCAGGGCACTATCAGTAGTTCATTACCAGCCTTATTTCACATTCTCTTCAGGTCCTCAGCAAAAACTAGTTTTAACCATATATGATTCAGGCCCATATCACCCTTATAGGCAATGCCATGTTGTAAAAATTAAAGTTTTTCAGAAAGAGTAGGGCAGGGAGAAGTTAATGGAGAGATTATTTTTGTTGTAGTTTTGAGATTTTTCTTGTTCAGTTGGAGGGAAATGTGTTTTCAAAGTATAGTCTTAGATTTTGGAAAAGTTGATTTAACATAGATCATCTGTTTTAATTTATTGTTGTCTTCAGATCCCATACCTTTGTGAACAGAGACACTCTGGAGACAAGTTAATGGAGAAAGACATTCAGGTGATTTTTATTAGAAGCTTCCAAGGTTCAAACCCAAGGGGTCTGACCCTTAGATCAGGAAATTCACAATTTTTATACCCCTTATTAACATTCAATCAGTACTCTTATTTTCCTTAAGAGCCCACCCAAAATGGCCTGTCAATCTGCCCCCTTCTTCATGGAGGGGGGTGGTGGTGGTGCAGTTGGATCTTCTTCTGTTGTCTCCTGTTGTCTTGCAGGTGGCTTCTCAAAAAACATGGTGACCTTGGCTGAGCCTGAGAATAGCACCCAAACTCATGAGAAAGGCACTTAATATGTGCACTGAAAATCTGAGCAACTTAGCAGAGCCTATATGACCCTAAAACCTACTAAAATTACATTAAATTCTTAGGCATCAAAATAAATGGGACTGAACTCTTGCTTAGTACCACTAATTGTGCTGTAGTAGGGTTGCAAAACATTAGTGTTTCTTACTTATATTGTACTTTTGCTGTATTCAGCCCTGGGGTAGTTCTGTAGTGCTGGTAAAGAATAGTCCTGGAACAGCAGAGTCAGTTGTGCATCTTGGGAAACACAGGGAGAGAGAAGCCCATTCAGGCTCTGTGATACCACAGCTCCTTTCACTGGAATGGGAGGTAAGTTCCTGGTCTATCTTGGATGTGTACCTGTCTTAGACCATGGCAAGGACTGCGTATGTATCTTGCCTTTGTTCAGAGTCATTGCACATGTCTGGTGAAACTCAGTTGTCTGAGGATGCATGGAAGAAAATCATGTCTGAAGCTTGTTGACAGAGGAATTGATTTCCAGTTATTGCTGGTAAAAGAAATATTTTAAGCATTTAGTTTTTCATCTGTATCTGACAATTATGGCCATAATTACTTATAGTAAGCACTGGCACACCCTGGAATGAAAGCACAGAACAATTATTACTAGTAGACTGACTACAACTGTGTTTCCAGGCACTGGTATGAAATAAAATAAGCTGGCTTACTATTCCAGTCTCAGCAAAGATATTTGAATTCCTTGTGGCAGTGACTGATGCAATTTTGCAATCCTAATTAATTTTTAAGCAAAATAGGGAAATAAAAATGTCTTTAAGAACATTACAGCGTTCCCTGAAATCCTACCTTATGAATATTGAAAAATAAAGAGAATTCTTCTAACTTATATACAATATTTATAAAAACCTTCTCCCTTCAAAATGTTCTATAAATCTTTATTTGATATATGGGACTATTGAAGAACTTCTGTAAAATTTTTAATTTTCAAAACAAAATGTGAAGACTTTTAATTTATGATGCATAAAACAACCGTGGTAATAACACTCAAGTCTGTAGTTTGGAGGTAGGATCAACGAAGGAAAGAAAGAACAGATGATAATGCTACAAAAAAATAATTTCCTGAGATGCTGTTGCCTGAGTGGTTTATAGTATAAGAAGTGCACAGTTTAAAGATGATGCTGATGAAAATGAAATAAGATAGGAATGACTTAACTGTCACTTTCAAAGAAATATATAAATGCATAAAAGGAAGGGGGTTGTCTCTGTTTGTGCTCGAGCACATGTCCCTGTAGGGAGAAGTAAGATGCTATGAAAACAAAAAGCAAACTCTTTGACATGTTGTATGTTGATTGTTCTTTCATGGACAGTGATTTCCAAACAGATCTCATGTTCTGCCATGCTTCATAAGCTTCCCTGTCTTTTGCCTTATAGCAGTACTTACAACAGTTATGATAGATGAAAATACTACTTTAAATATTTTTAATCCCTTCAAGTAAGAAATAATGCTCCCTCAGACCAAAAGTGTTATCAGTCAGTGCTGTTAGTGGAAAATCACACAGGCAGTCTGAACATGCTAAGTTGAGCATCAGGAAACTTCTGTCTGATCACATCTTGTGTGCCCAGACCATGTATTTTTATTGTGAGGTATAAAAAAAAATTATGCTCATTCTGTCTTAGCCTTTATGTTTCACTGAACTTTTAGGCTTGTCTCTTAAATTTTCTTTAATGACTACAAGTACATTCAACTTCACATTTCTCCACTTTATGCCATGTCAACAAAACAAAAGCCAAAAAAAAACCCAACAAAACCAACCCAACCCAAAAAAAGAGCAACAACAACAAAAAACCACCAAAAACCTAGAAAACTCAGGAAATAAAACTACAAGAAAATATTTTCATTTTAGTTTCTGCAATTATTTGAGGACTTTTTCATTAGTGTAGCTTTTACTCCTTTCAGTTAAATAACATGCTAGACTTATTGGTCCATGATCATATTTCTAAGTGAGATGTTCTGCTGTTCTTAGGAATGTTTCTCTGGCTTCATATCACTGACTCTACTAAAAGTGCTTTTTCTGCTTACAAATGGAAGAAGTTTTTATTTAGTTTACCAAACATAATGACTTAAAAGTTCTGGGAAAGCTGTACTTGAAAGACAGAATCAATTTTGGAAAAGTTATTTTTCAAAGGCTGCTGAAGCATAATACTAAATGTATGAGATATGTAGGTATTGGAACACAGACTGCACTACACAGTGTTGGCAGATGCTGATTTCACAATATTTGGTGCTGCTCCTTAAATACAAAATGCACTGCCTGCCAAATTTCTTTGGAGCAGACTGTAGTTCTCCCAGAATGCCTATGTTATCTCATGCAATAATTTAAATCTGGCTTTCTGTGAATTAAGGAGAATCTAGTTTCAAGAAGTTCTGTTTTGAAGAGGTACTTTCAAGTGATTTTGCTGTTATGGCAGGAAAGCAACTTGGTTGAGAATAGTCTGTGTAACACCTGGTTTCTTGGAAGCTGTCTCATCTGTAGGGGCACGGGGATGGGTAATTTCATGGAAGAAATTCTCCTTTTCATTCTCATGTCTCCTGTACTTAAGTAGGCATTTAATGCTTTTTTCCTGCAGAGCTGTTTATATTGATTTCTGATTTCTTTGCAAGATGCAACAGAAATTTTCAAACGATACTTCAGAATGCGCCTTGTAAATGCAAAATGGATCACCCTTTTCCTGTCCTTGGACTGCAACTCAGTCTCCAGCATGTCATACTTCTGAGTTTATTGCAGGTTGTTTCGTTTTCAGATAAAATTGTTCCAGAGGCGGTTAAGGACCATAATGTATATTAGTCAATGGCTTTCTTCTTTTTCTTTGGGAAAAAGGTTGGAGTTAGAGATGCAGCTGCCATGGGGAAAAAAAGAAAAAAAATCCCCTTTTATTTCTTAAAGACAAACTTCTATGCTTATAGAGAGAAGGATCATTGTATCTTCTGTTCTTTGTGATGGCAGTGATTGAGGCTTCTTTCCCCTGCCACAGAGGCTTCTCCTGTCTCAGCAGCAACAGGGGCTGCAATCCCCATGAGAGCCCTGGATCCCTTGGTGTGGCCACCTGCAATCTGCTGGTCAGCTTGAGAAGGCACTGCTTTAGCTGTAGCAATGCTAAGCAGGCAGAAGAGATGTAAAGAAAGCTGCCAAAGAAAATGATTTGAAGTGTTTGACAAAACAAAAGGGATTTTAAGGACAAGTGCTGTAAAACACATACGCTTTTTGTTTAATGAAAGCAAGACAAAAATATTTGGAAAAAATAGTTTTTATTTCCAGACATGGATACTGGGAAGGAACAACATAACAGATGTGTTTGAATTCTAGTTTTCTACTTCCCTCTTATCTGTTCCCTCTTATTCTTGTGATGCTTGGTTCTGTCACTCCGTAAATGTGCAATTCTTGTTCTTCCTCATTGTTGGAATGAAGTGAGAAGGGTGCTGTGTTCCTAGCTGGGGCACCATCCTCTTTTCTTTTGTGAGAGCACTTAATGTAAGACAGGAAACAGGTCTGACCATGCAGGATAAGTTCTAATTGAGACTAGGAACGAGTCAAAGGGAAGCCTCCAGAAGGTAAGAGTTAGGATGCAATGGTTTCTACTGAAAATAAAGGAGTGTTTTGGCTTTGTACCTAAAATTTTATGTAAACTTAGTGGAAATTTTACACTTTATTTGCTTTATTTTTATTGAACTTTAGTGGCAAAATTCCTCGTGTTTTCTGTAAGGCTGCGGCTTCTGATAGGAGCTGTTCTCAGTCTGTCAAACAAAAACAAGAGGGAGTTGGCAGAAATGGAGGGGAGAGGAAAATAGGAGTAGGATCAGATCATTGTTAGCCTAGCATGCTGTATGCAGTAATAATGTCCCCTACTCTAGTGTAATGTTGCATCTTTGATTTCCTTTCTTAAATCTCTAAAAAACATTTTATGGGAGCTTGGGAAAAATTACTTAGCCCTACTATACTGTGAAACTGAATTATTCACTTATTTAAAGGTTTCTGAGAAGTTATAGAAACATAATACAGAATAGCAAAAATACAAAATACTTATGATCTCTGTCACTACCTTCCTGAAGAGGAAACATGGTTCAAAGAAAACCAGTTAAAATCTTCTCAGAGTACTTGCATATTAGTCTTCTCTACTAGCATCAGGTAAGGTTTACATCACTGGTAACAAACAGCAAATGCTGAGTGATGCAGCGAGTGAACACTTCAGAAATATCTAATACTGCTTTCCCCGAACTTGTAAGGTCTTAACCTTTCCATTTTGTACACAATTTTCTAGTCTTTCAATAGTGTCTTATATGTTGCCTCACATCTCTACATAAAAATATCAACGTGATTCTAAGGTATTTTTACATTGAATTTAGGTGCTTGGCAGAAGTTTTGTTACACATTCTTTTGTAAAAAACCCCAAAATTATCAACTGCCAAAATCTCCGTTGATAATTAATTATTTTTGATCATATTCTTTAACAAGACAAAACATATATTTTAGGCTGACACTAGAATTTCTATTAGTTTGGGATTTTTTGTGTTTTGTTTTGGGGTTTTCTATGTTATTTTTTGAGTCTCCCTTTTTGCAATTACAATGTAAGTCAGAGTAGTAAATAGAAGAGAATGGGTACCAGGACCTCTAATCCCCAATTTGACAGTTCTGTCTTTAGGTAAGTCACTTAAATTGTGTCTCAGATTCCCATAAAATAGGATAACATGTGCCTTGCTCATTGGGGTATCGTATGAATTGATTTACACTTCTAAGATTTTGCAGAATGCTTCGTGTTGCTGCATTTTACTCAACCTCCCTCTTCACTCCTCATGCCACTGCTGATTTCTGCTTTTGCATTGGCCAAAATAGGCATTATGCAGAGAAGGAAATAATTCTAATTAATATTCAGAAAAATAAAAGTAAAAATTAATATAAAATGCCACTTAGAGCAATATTTTCACGTGAATACAAACTGACAAATGCAAACCACATGGCCATTTCGAAGTCATAAAATAATCCTGGTCAAATTTCGTATGTTATGGTCCCTTGTCAAGAATGTAGCAGGTAAGGGGGATGTGTGTTGGCATTTGCCAGGCATTGGGGAAGATGGGACAGCAGCAGACTCATTATGCCATGTGCTATACCAATTACATGTCATTTTTTTAGACAGTAGATTTTTGTGGTCCTACAAGGTACCTATATCCCTGTTCTGGCATATATCCTCTGCTATAGGAGTTGTGTTTACACATAACCCTGTTTGTAGCACTGAAAGTACAGGTGGATTGTTGTAGACATGGTGTAAGATGTCTGTTAGAATGCTCCAATGACAGGTTTTAAATGAGTTTATAGCATTTATACTGCATTTTTCTAAAGTTTTTGGCCCTATCTTTACAAGTCTGGAACTCAGCATAAATTCTAGATGGGTTGGGAAGAACTCATAAGTCATTTAGTTACCTTTTAGTAGCCAGAGCAATGATGAGCACTGGCTGCAGCTATAGCTGCAGAGGCAATTGAGGCCAAACCCTGGTATTCCTCTAGTGCAGATGGAGCAAATGCCATCAGAATATCCCAAATACTAATCAGGCAAAATAACACTTCTGTAGGGAAATTGCCTATATCAGAAATTCTGATGAAGACAAAACCTGCTGAGCAGTATATGTGATTTGAATTGAACAGGTGCGGCTTCATCAGTGAAACTTTGAATTGCAGACCAAGACAAAGCCTCACTCTTAGTTTTTAGAAAATATTCCCTGTGTGTATATTTTAAATGCTAATTTTAATCAGTGTAAGAGACATCTAAACTAGTCATGGAGCTCCAGTCCTCTTGAGAGCAATAGGATTTATAGTGTAGCCTGTTGTCTGATGAGCCTCCTCAGCAGTCATATGAAGAGGTGCTTAAATGAGAAAATATTGTGTTTTGGCAGCTTATGACTTTGAAAATGTTTCCAGCTGTTTCTTTGAATTTCAAATACTAAAGAAAGTTTCTAAATATTTGGACATTTGTTGCTACAGAAATCTTTTTGTTTGCCTGTGCTACTCTATGTTCAGGGCACTAATGTAACTCCTGGAAAGATACAAGTAAGAAAACATGGAAGTGAAAATAAGAAAGGAGTATAAGGAAAGTAAAAAAAACAGTTGTGTGCCATTATACCATATGGGAGACAGCGGTGTGTTACAGGAAAATAGGAAATGGCATTGTTTGCTATGACATGGGAAGAAAGCATTCCTTCTATGTGCTACTATTTTTATCTGCCTGTAATTGCTGTCAGCACTCTGCTTGAATTTATTGGTTTCCTCAGAAAATATTACTCTAATATGAATTATTCTGCATTTTTTTTCCTTCTCAAGCAGGCAAACTGCAACAGTGCCCAGAAATAAATCACACAAAGTGGTACTGTTTATTCTTTCTTCTAATACATAAATAGTTCCTTAGATTGACATTATGAATTCATGTTAGTATCTATAGTCATTGTCAAATTAATTCTGACCAAACCCCCTCAAGCAATGGTAGCTGTATATCTGCCCTAATTTTATGCAAAAGACTCAGGTGTCATGTACTATTTATCCAGCTCAGAACAGCCTCATTTTCCTGTGCATGATTGCACAGTGAGGTCCAAAGTTACAATGGCATTCACAGAATCATGGTTTGGTTGGAAGGGACCTTCAAAGGTGACCTGGTCCACCACATCTATATTCATGCTGTAGGAATTGGGGAAATGGAGATGTATAGTTTTGTTTCAAGCCAGAATTTATTGCTGTGTGAATTAGACCCTTCCGAAGTTGCCTAAAATCAGGGAGCAATTGGTGATTTTTCAGGTAAGGTCTATTGTGGTTTATATATTCAACAGTTTCCTGGAGATTTGCTCAGGAAAAGCTGATCTGAAAAAGTTTGCAAGGAGTGGGCATAGATGGAAATTAAAAAAAAAAAAAAAGTGAGAAAAGGTGAAAAATTTAAGAAGAATAAAATGGTTGAAAATGAAGACCTGAATAAAAATGTAAAAAGTACTCTGTGATTGAAGAAACTCTGGAGGTCATATAATTCAATTGAACTGGAAAGCACTGTGAAATTGTGCCAACACATTTGATTAGTTGTGAGATTAGTGTCTCTTCAGAGGGAAATTTGGTAAAATTTGAATAGTGGTAGTGTTTTTATGAAACATTTTTACTAGCTTTTTGTTTTGAACTTATATTTTTGTGTATGTGCAAGTACACTCTATTAGCAGGGGAAGGCATCAAAAGTAAAAATTAAATTTGTCTTCCACAACCTTGGCTATGTGTGGAAATTTAAAATAAAGTGAAAATTAATATTAAAAACAAGCTGGATGATTAGTAACATGACAAGGGTCATACTGGGTCTGTTTTGGCCAATATCCAGTTTCTGACAAGAGAAACAACAGATGTTTGGAGAAGAGGTAGAAAGAATAAAGCATAAGGTCATTTCCAGTCTTTCCAGAGGGAACACTGGGAGATTTCAGAGATTTATGGGTTAGGACCTTCCTGCTTTATAGCTAGTCACTGCTTTACAAGGGAATAATAACTGGATGCTCTTGAATCTGAGTCTGTAAATTGGTTCAGATGGGTTTTGTTAGATCAATTCCTGCCTAGAGAAGGCTTAGGGCACAAGCATATGTGTGAATTAACCTTTCCATTTGCAAAATATTGCCCTCTTAGAGAGAAAAACATGAGAGAGAGAATTTGAATTCCATTTTTTTTGTCCCCAAAGCTAATAGTTCTTTGAAAATTCTTTGAGACAAAACTATCCCTTACAAGGAGGAGTAATATCTCACTAAATGAATATACTATGTTTTCACTATTAACAGAGATGATGTGTGATTGATTTCATTCAAATTAAATAATTTGAATAGCTAAACTTTTTTTTTTAATTTAGTCTGGGTGCAGATTAGCCATCAACAAATTTTAAATATTTAAAATAAGAACATTATAAGATCATTGTGGGAAATTTTCCAGAAATAAAGCAATGCAGGGGAAGCTTGAGCACTGTTAAAACTATAAGAAGCTGTGAGGTTTCCTTCATAAAAAAGCATTCCTGAATCAACATTTTATTATCTTTTCAGCAACTTTTTGCTCTGCAGTGCAGATTCAGTGGTGATGGGGATATTGTGATACTTATCAGAAGGTGCTGACTATAAGACTATAATAGTCTTATTAGTTACATCTTAGTATTGGGGATATTTTGATTTTAAGTGATGCAAAGAAATAGTGTAAAAATTATAACAACTGAGAATTCCAAGGTTTCATTTTGTAGTTACATATGGCAGTTGTGTGAGAAAGAGAAATTATATGAATATTGCATATTTTATGGAGAAGTTACTCAGCAAAGCAGCAATAGTTTTATTGATTTCTGTAAAACACAATTTCTGAGGATATTTTTCTAGCCTTGAGACTGTTTTTCATAAAGAAAATCACTCTAATCAGTCCTAGAGATACAGTTACTTGATCTATTTTTCTTTGTGTTGTTTATTTATGTGTTGTAATTGCCCTCTTCCTTGATATTCTGTATGGCAGACTGTTGTTATACAGTCTTGAATATATGTGAAAGAGAAGAGTGCATGCCAAGAACTACTTTTTTCATAATTTTGAATAATTATTGCTCACTTATTAAGTAGACATTGCTGCACTTGAAGCCCAAGAGATGAGGAATGAGCTTCTTGGGTGATGGGTGAATGCTTAGTACTGTGAAATGAAAATGTTTAATTCATGTCTATTACTTTTCCATTTACTCACATATGAACTAGTGTAAAACAGAACTGAATAGTTATTCAGTCTGGATTGCCTATGAACAGATTTGGTTCTAGGATTAATTACTTCAATTGCCTGCAGTTTTCCCTTACCAATTTTATTGACACTGACGGGAGAGTACTGTCATTCTGTTTCAATTATACACACAAGTTAATCAGCACAAGTGCTGTTAAGATCAGGCACTTTGTCTAGATGTAGGATACATAATTATTCACTTTGATGTGATGCTAATCTCCTTCTAATCTTTGACCCTTTCAAAAATAGTATAAGGGAGGAAGTACTTTAAATTTTCAGTGAGACATTTAATGTACTTTTTCTTTCTTTTTCCTGTCTGAATTTTGTCCTTTCTTCTCTGATTCTAGGCAATTTCCTACGTTGGTTTTTTGGTTTTATTTTTTGCTTTTTTTTTTGAGCAGCAATGTACCAAATTTAGATAAATTGTGTTATATAGTAAAAATTTGTTAGCTTTCTCTTTGGGTTCTGTGTTCTATGACATAGCTTCTCATTTTAGCTTCAGAGGACAATTTCTTTTGTAAGTTTTGTGTGTGTTACCAAATTATTTCTAAAAACACAGGATGATTTGGCTGGTTTATATGTGCTCTGCTTTATCACTTTATTATTGATTATTCCATGAACTTTAATGACATAATTAACTAATTCTCTGTATGTGCCAAAATACTGAAAAGGTGTTCTTTGTTTGAACCTTCACCAAGCTGCCATCCTTACTCAGAATGAAAGCTTGCTCTAGAATTACTATCTCTGCATCCCTTTCAGTCATTAATGCTTTCAGTACTGCAGCAATATCGCGTTGAAGGTATTTAACAAAGGTTTGGGTCAAGCACAGAGACTTAGGAGGGTACCTGGGTCTGTCCCATGTATTTCATGTTGGAAATCTCTTGTCAAAATGTTAAGGAAAATATTGCTTCAGTTCTATTCAGATGTATTTAACTTGTTGCTTAACAATTTGGCATATTTTACAGAAAAAAAATCAACTCTAAATGCACCAGCTGTAATGTTGCTTTACAAATGACCTCATTCAACCATGACTTCATTTAATTCCTGGTTTAGTTTCACTTCATGTGGAAAAATTGGATTTAAACTCTGAAAATGCTGCTGTCATTTTCTCACTTCTGAGTCATGTTCAGTTTGATGTTTTCAGGACATGATATGATTGTAATGGGCCCCTGGAAAGTGGCTTGCTTTGTGTCACCTCAACTTCATTTCAGGCTTCATTGCTGTGATACTCCAATCTTTAAAACTGCTTATGCCATTTTTATGATGGTCCCTCCTTTTAATAATGAGATCCTTGGCACACCAAAAGGTGGATTTCTCTACTTGTGTTCTGAATGGCTGAAGGCTGTGATTTTGTTGTAGCAAATGTGGAATACTTGAGGGTGAAGCTCTTTAAGCACTTGTATAACTCATTGCTTTGTACTGAATCAGACTGGTATTGGCTGCTGCATTTCTGAGGGAAGCAGTTTTGTGGCAGGAGCTCAGTTTTCAGCCAGACCCTGTAGTTTTCACAGCAACAGCACAATGGTTTTGATTGCAAACTGAGAACAGCTAACATGCTATGGTTTGGATGGACCTTTACCTGTTGCTGCCAGCTCCTGCTCTTTGCTGTCTGTCTCTTACCGTCAGCATTGCTGCACTTCTCATACCTTTATTACAGCAAATATTTGTCCTCTCAAAGCTGCCTGGAAAGTGTGAAAGAAGAATTATTTAGTGGATTTTCTTCCCCTAGAAGGTGTGCAGTACTAAGTCTGGTTTGTTTGGAGTACAGAGTTGGTGCAGCTCCCCTTCAAGGAGCTCAGAGCTAGTTAGTTCTCCACCTGCAGAAGGAGGCAGTCCTGGGGACCTGAGCTTGCAGGGGGTGATTTTCAACAGTTGGTTGAAGTCTGGAGTTTTTATTGGTTGAACCAAGTTGTGTTGAACTGCCTCTAGTTCAGATGCTGCAACTCAGAGTTCTAGACATTGCAAATGTTTTTCTATAGGAGTAGTAAGAATGTAGAAAAATCCACAACAAAGTAGCTCTAGTCAATAGAGGTCTGAAGGCAAAATGGGAATAGATTAGATGCTGAACCTAAACTCTGATGAGAAATATAGGAAATGCATCATTAAACTATGAAGAGATGAGCTGTGTGAAGATGAAAGCCATAAAAACACTTTATGGTAAGAAAAACAACAAAAGCATACTGGGCACATAGTCTGACTGTCAGAGGTGCTCAGGGCTTCCATCAGTCACTGTCAGAAAATTCTGCAGCTCTGTGGCATATCCAAAACTGAGGCCACCAGAGGCAGTAAAAGATGGACACATTTTTGGTAGAAGGGCTTAGGCCTAATTTTCAAAAAACCCCAAAGAAAATAAAAGATAATACAAGGTGCCTTGTTGTCTGCTGCCTGTAAAATGCCTGGTGTGTTGCTTTTAGAAGCCTGGGAATGTGAGTTTTCAGTGCTTACAACTTTAAGGGAACAATGTTCCTTTGATAAGTTTACCACATACAACAATATCACTTCATGGTTTTGAGATGAATATCATCTGTCTTCCTTTAAAGGTAGCAAAAGCCAAAATTAGAATCTTTAGAAACAAATGAAAGCATTTGCCTCACAATTTACATGGTTGGAGGAGAAAAGATGATGCCAATAAACAGCATAGGTATGTTGCTGTATTTCTCTTACTTGTACAAAACTTGTCTTTTCACTGAAAAAATAACTTTCTTGGGCATTGTGAAATTGGACACAATAAAATTGAGAAGCACAGTCAAAATGAAATATTTTATATAATTGCTGAATAAAAATCTATTAGGAAATATATGTGCAAAGAAGATCTTAATTTCACCACTCTTGCCTCCAGACTGATTATCCCATTTTCTCCCATTTCTGAGAACAGTGCAAAGAAACCACAGTTAGAACTTGTTTCATATAAATGATGAGCTGAGAAAATTAATTAATAAGTTGTAACTCAATAAGTTATTCAATAGAAATGGTTTTGTACCAGAATTGCAAGTAGCTGTACTTTCATCAGGAATTTTGTTCAATTTGTTTCACCTGCATAAGTGAAAATATTTAGATCTCACTCCTGTAGGAGCTTAATGTCTTTTTAAAATATATGGAATGTCTTTGAAAACATTTTACAGCTTGAACTGAGTTCAGAGAGAATAAGATCTGCTTCAACGTGGGTTCGGTAAGAGAAATGGTGAAATATTTTGATTACAGTAAAAGTGATTATAGGAAGATAAGGAGAGCACACTGAACTTGAAAATAGGCACTATGAAGGCATTTATTTTTTCAGTCAACTTGAGCTGATAATGGAAATTTTCATGCAATATTAATCAGGATATTAGCTTTTGCTGTTTGAATAGAAATGTATATTTGAAGAACAAGTTTATTTTCTTAAATGTAACTGTCATTGATGTAGTATAAAATATGTCCTTATAAAATAGAAGAAAATAAGCATTAAATCCACTACTTGTGAAAACATGTATTTTTCCACTGCCTTTCCCTGACAGTTTTTAAATTTCTACAGTTGCTTCATAGGAAACTTGGCTTTTTAAAGATGTGACAAATCAACATGGGATTTGGTACTGTTACATTGCTGGTATTTATTGTTGCAGTACAGTAACTTTACCAAATACTCATTTTAATCAGCATGGACATAATATAAAGAAAAAAATCTAGAGGAAATGTACAGCATGCCATCCATACTTAATTCTTATGTCTGCAGGCCAGGATTTGCATTTAAAATGTTATTTGAATGGAATTGCTTTCAGTTGCCCCAATGTTTCAGCTATTTTTCCGTGGTCATAAGTTTATTGATGTAATGTTTGTAATGATATGTTGTACTTGTCTACCAAAATTAGGATTAGAAAGGCTGAGTAATTCACTTCTACTCAAATCAGTTTCATTTGACAGGTCTGTAATTACTGTCTGTTTGCAAACAGTTGTAACTTTATCTTAATGAAGTTAAACTTTTTATTTTTTTACTGGAACAGGCAATGCATGTTAAATTTTTGGAAGACAACATTAGCCAAAATGACGTGGGTTGACGACTTAATTTATTTTAAAATCTCATTTTTCCAGCTGAAATGTTCTATTTAGCCAATGTTGTACTCCTATCTCAGGGAGGGGAAAAAAATTGCTAGCATGTCAGAAACGCTATTATGAGACTGCTTAACCCTAACTTACTCAACTTTCACAAATTTTATTTTATTTATTAATACATATTCCATATTTTATATGTTTTACTTAAGGACAATTTTCAGGAAAAATTATCTTCATGTGTATACTCTGTCTGCAAAATCAATTGCTAGCAACTGTGATGTCCCATGAAAAAGAATTGCAGTCAATATTTGCAAAACATGTTTGAATTTAAGGGGAATTTCACAACCATCTGCAGTTTCCCAGCTGTACTGTCTCCCTCTAAAAGGGAGCTAAGCTACGTGCTTAGAAGTCAACTTCTATTTCTTGGAAATGCTCAACACTATTAATATATCTCAGAATGTAAATGTTTTGCTATCTTGAGAGTACAATGGCTGCTGTTGTCCCTCTAGAGCTGGATGCTGCTGTATGTATTTATCATAGTATTTAACCTGCCTGCATACTTATTTTGTAGACTAAATCTACTTCCCCTGTGGGCAACATGTACTTTACCAATAATGCTGTCTGTGAAAGACCAGGCCTTGCTCCTGCTTACACAGTCCCCTGGAAAAGACTGCTAACCCAGATCTGCCAGCTTGAACCATTCATCTCTTTCCTCCAGGCAAAAGAACCTAGTTTAAAGTTAACCTAGTTTAATGTTGTAAACAGCAGGTCTTTGCTCCTATTTCATTTTGACTGAAAGAAAAGAAAAAAACACTTTTAGGATACTGTTAGTGTTATCTAGTCTGGAGAGGGTGGTGCTTGTAGTTAGGGGGGAGATGTTTCCCTTTGAACTTTAGAAACTGCTCTCTTCAGAGCATGTGTGAGCAAGCAGCACGTATTTTAAGCATATCATTGAATGCCTTCATAAAAAGGAAACCGAGGTAAGGTTATGCCTGACTCAATGTCATGTCAGTCACATTTAAGTACTCCCTACAGACAGTAATGTGGAGTTCTTCCCAAATCTTAATATCATAATCTCACTTTAAAACAAACATGCACGGCCTGAGTCCAAACATACATTAAAAGTTAATATGCTGATAAAAAGGAGCCTGTGGTTATCTTGCTAAAAACTATTCATAGGCAAATAAGATGCATTAAAAGCATAAGGCTTTTATTGCACTCAGATGATTGGAATAGCTCCTAACAGTGTTCCTGCAGAGATAAAATACAAAACAGAGTTATTATAGCTAATGTGCCCATAAATTTGTATGACAAAGATTGTCCCCAACAGTAGGTATAATAAAAAAACATCCAGAAGAATGTAAAAACTATTTATTACTTCAGTGGACAAAGCATAGATTTTGATGTAGCTTATTTTCATTTGTTTTATATTAGTGAAGGCAGAGTAAGGGGACTCAGGAGAACAGTATAAATGATGTGTGATGCCTTTTTTGGCCTGGGAAGATGAAGTGTAGAATACTATACAGAGTAGTTTTGTCTGTAGAGGAGTTTGGACAAATACTATTGATTACAAAATTATGTTAAATGACTTTTGAAACTGCCTGAGGTTAGACAAGTTGAAAGAATGTTTGAATTGCTGGTGGAGATTTCGCATCTTTAACTTACAGTTCTTGTCATAAGAGTGTCTGTCATTTGTATGGCATTTTATTATTCAATGCTATAAGATTCTTAGCCATGAACAAAAAATTAATTATAGATTTTATAATTTCTGTGCATCATTATTGACTGAGTTGATCTTCTAGTAGCCTGGTGAAATATGATGATGACGTGCATGGGTTTTCATTGTGTGTAGCACTGTGATTCAGCTAATGAACACAGTATTGTTCTACTTACCAATAAATGTGCACCTCTCTTCCTCAAATACTGTACCAGCGTGTATTTACTTGCCTTTATTGGTAGGATCAGGCTCTGTGATGGAGTGCTTATTTGTGCAATACCTTGACTTTCCCTTTTAATTGCCCAGCCAAACACACTCAGTGTCATGACTTTCACACAAGGGATATCAGAATCAGGTAGGAAAAAAATTATAGAAGTCTCTGCATAGAACTGCTCTGTGTTATCTATCCAAGTGCTGTTTCTATGTGATTTTATTCATGTTTTGTCACTCAGAATAAGGCTGTTAGGACAGAGAACTATTTATTTATACCATGCAGGTATTGAAATAATTTTTTGTTTTATCTTTTCCTTAGTATCATGAGCATGAAGCTTGAAACATGAAAAAGTAACAAAGCTGTGTAATGGCAAAACAGCCCAGCCAGGCATTGTGCTTTTTTTATACAAAGAAATCAAAAATACTATTGTCACGGTAATTTCAGTCTGGGGTAACTGAAAGCAGATACTAATTTAAATGACATTAATAAAATCACAAGACATAATAAAATTGGATTCTGGTACGGTAATTGAAGTAGATAAGTCACTGAGAGCTCCATATAGTGTAAGAAAATTGTGATATGAAGCACAGGAGGGGGTCTTTGTCTTACTGTAAAGACCTGTAATACAAACATTTTTGTTCTTGGAACTGCAAACCTCAGTTAGGAGAGGCTTCTGTATAAACAAAACTGCTGTGTGCATGTGTGCAGATCAAGAGCTTTCAGTGGTTAATATTTATTTTCTTACTATTAAAACCCATAGAGAAGTCAGTTTAATAGTGAAATAAGATGATGAAAAGCATTGGTATCTTTCCCATACACTTATGTTATGAGTATAATTGCAGTATAAAGAGCTGGAGGCTGCTGCTTCAATACTGTCTGACATTTCTCCCAAATAAAGACCAACTTACACTTCTGGTGAACTGCAAATCCCACAATAACGAAAAGGAAAAAGACACTTAAACTCATGAATTTTAAGCTTCACAGTTATCTACTATAAATTTTGAAATTCATTTCTACGATTGCATAAAAGAAACAGAATTGTTGCTTAGTTTTTGGAGAGTTGCCAACCATGCTGCTTGTCAGCACTGGCAGAGATACCCAGGCATAACTGGGGGAGGTGGAATGCATTTAAAGCATTTTAAATCAAAAGCTCAATCCTGTGGTGTTTTGGAAGCTCAGATTTAATATTGTATATTTGTATATTGTATAATTTTGTATAGTGTAAACTTAAGATTGTATATTTGTCTCTATACAAATGTATTCCAAAGGGCCATAGTTCAGTTACAAATATAAATAAATAGTATTAAATGGTTGCCAACAGATGAAAGCTGTTTGTCAGTGAAACAGCTACTTTGGCTTGAAATGAAATCAAGATCAAGCCATATACGGTTAAGGTTTATAAACAGTGCCTATTTTGACCTCTTATTTAAGCCCACAGGAAGATTTTTGTGTTTCATTATTTAAAACTGACTTTGCAGAGTTTCATCAATAGATTTTACATTCCGTTTCGGTCAATATTTATTTGATAATCCATGAAAAGATACTGAAGTTATGATATCCCTGCTACAGGATGAAAAAAAAAAATCATTAGCCTTTTTTATAGCCACAACTGAAACTCTAAACTGCTAGTTTAAACTTAGTTTAAAATGCTAGCAAATTGAGATTGTGCCTGAGGAGAATTCCACTATATTCTGCTCTTCTGCTCACTGTTAGCTATTTACAAACTCTTGAGTCTCCCTATCTCTGTACTTACATTTATGTATGATTTGCAACAGCCTTCTTCAATGTCAAAATATAAGATGAGGAAACTGGAAAAAGTAATTATTATGTAATTAATCAATATCTGTCCCCAGTGTCTCTGCCCTTTTTTCACCAAGTTCTTTCAGATTTTTTTCCCCTAGTTTTTAATGCTGTAGGTGGGACTTCCCCATGTTTTATGGTGCTGATCTTGCAGGATCAGACATCTGTTCTGAAGTAATAAAAATGCTGCAAAAACTCTCTTAATTTAATACTAGAGATTTCAATCAAAAGATAATACATTTGATTTAGTAAGCTCTAAAAAATCTGGAAGATAATGTAATATATATTTTTGTACAAATATTAAAATTATATATTTATGTTTATGTATTGATGTTATTTGTCCTATGGTGTAAATAATGGAATTTAAATAACTAGTGCTTTTCCTAGATGTGGTCAGGGGAATTTTTCCTAAAATGAGCTAGTGGGTCTAATGACAGAAATTTGTAAGAAGATGTTTATTAAAAAGTAAAAATATTTTTTAAATTGTCAGTTTAAAAGCCCAAGCCACTGTGGTTATATGCCCACCCATCATCACTCCTGAAAGTTCTGTTAGTTGCTTATGTAAGTTTTTTGCATGTTTATAAAAATACAATCTTACAAGACCTTGAACTGAGATGAACAAAACTGATTTAATGGGGGAGAGGCAGGAAGACAAAAATCCTAGAATAAATCATGCCTGCATTTTTCATCCTAATCTACATTAGTTTAGTCCTCTCATAAAGTTTAACATAACTGCACAAGTCTCTTCCTCTTCTATCCCACAGTTCTGCTATAGGACAGATGGAAAACTGTCTTCCACTAGTTCTGCTTCAAAAAGAAACACTGAGCACCTGCTTGAAAGCAGAACTGCCAAAAAAACCCCATGAACAATTCCCACTACCCCTACGGCCATTACAAACAGTCACTTTTTGCTTCTGGTTTTTGTGGTGTGACATCCTGATATCGCAGGTTTGTATTAAAGCTTTCTTAAGGAGTTTGGGGTTTCTTAAATTGCAGTGGCTGGGGCAGTAACTCATACCAGTTTAGAAATATCTGCTTGTTAAATCCTACTTTACAGTTACTGTTCTCACCATTTTACAAAATCCCACTGAGATTAATTAGTGTGAAGGATAAGAAAGGGCAGAGAAGACTTTACAAAGCTTCCTGCATTGCATTTGGTATTGCTGGCTAAAAACATTGTTTTTACCACAGGGGGATTTGATGTAATTTGTCCGAATACTCAGGGTTTGCAACATCTTTCAGTTGCTTCCTACAGGAGCTGGGCTCTTGCTTGATCAGACAGTAAGTGAAGATGCAGCTAGTAGTGGAGCCTGTCATATAACTGTGTAAGTAATCTAGCACCCCACAGAACCATTATTCCTCCTCAGTTCTTTGACTAAGACTTCCTTAACAGCAGTTCTCCTTAAGGTACTGTGTTTTGTAGCAGGTAAAAAGTCCTTTGTCCTCTCCTTTCCAAGACATACATGCAGGTAGATGGTTAATCATACTGCTGAAAGGTACCTTCCATAGTTTGAAAACTGGGCTCCAGAAGATGCAGATAGGAAATCTAATTATTCTGATATGGCACACTTGATATATGTTGCTACAGCAGATCGGTACTTGTACTTTATTTTGATATTTAATTACACATCCAACTTAAGGGCCCTCCATATTGGCAGTGGAGACCATCAGTATTGTAGTGGTTCTTTTAAGCAGTTGGTTATGCTTCTTTGGAGATAGGTAGATTATTTCACACTGAGCTTCAAGACTCCTGGACCCTTAAGTATGCACCCTTGAGACTCTTGCATGGCTTGTGAACCATGCAGCACACTTCAGTAATGAGGTAATTTTCTGAGATTGTCTGAAATTCAGTGCGTGTCAAAATGTGTCACCAAAGCTTTTTGCTCAGCTTGTGCTATATCTTCTGTTGCCACCTCAAAGTTTCTGCAGAACTGAAACCACCACCAATCATGAAAGGGGGTTTCATCCATAGACGTGTTCTGTTGATTTTTCTTGTTTATGTAAAGATTCTCTGAATCTGTTCTCCATGTGGTTGAGGATTTGAGTAGGGCAGCCATAATGATATTCCTTGTACCCATATTGTGGAAAGAGCACTCTGGACTCTGAATCCCAAGGTTGAGTTCGAGTCTCAGTGGGGACCGTCCCCTGGCAGTTCAATGCCTTCCTGCCATCCAATCCCATCAGATCTCAGATGCTCGACAGGGTCAGCCCTGGTTAGTACCGGTGCTGGAGACAGTCCCGAGGACTTCCCTGTCACTGTCCCAGCCCGCTCAGCCGTGGCAAATGGACTTTAGGACTTAAACGGTGCGGCCAGTTCTGTGCACGCTGTGCCTCACCTAAAAACCCACTGCACAGACTGCAAGGGCACATCCACATGGGGAGAGCCCTGCCCAAATCTGCGTTTGCGAAGGTTGGCTGTACGTACATTGTGGAAAGACTTACTGTAACTGTCAGAGGTATGGAAGCAAAAATTAAAGAAAAACTAAGTTAATGCCACAAAAGTCATTGATCATATGCTGAGTTTTGAAGACATTGATTTTGGTTACACTTCTCATTTTCTCTCAAAGATCACTAAGGATATGATAGTCCATTTGGTTTCTTGAAACTAAGTAGGTTGTCTTCCTTTCCATGGCTTTGTTTATGCAAAGAAGTTGTCTGGCACAAGTAGAATAGAATAAAATATTAATACTCAAATAAACATTTTATCTAGAGTTTAGGCTATACAGTGTAATATCATTGATTAGATGTGATTGTGTATGGGTATTATGATACTTATTAATGGTGATCTGTGTTAATTTCTTGAACTTAACATTGCAATTTTGAATATTGAGGCACCTTTTTTTTTTTTTTCATTTTTCCTTGTAGCACCCTGCCCTTGTAATATCCCATAAGGACAAGTTAAAAATATCAAATTAATTCCCCTCTTGCTGCTAAGGTATCATGAGGCATATGATTGCATTTCAGGTGCTGTTTAAAATCTGACAGAGACAAATATAAGTGGTTGGTACAGTATAATAACAACAGAATTAGATAGATGCTTAACAAATAAAGAAGTTTCAGGGACTACTCTGAATGACATCAAGGGTTTGCCTTCCATCTGCAGTTTCCCTTATTGTATTCCTTACTATCTTTCTACTGTTAATTTAAAAATTTCTAATTGTACCAAAAATGAACTTCACCCCCCCCAAGGCATGTCAGTGAGGCTGTCCACAGAACCTAAACACAGGCCATAAAATATAGACCATGCACATAACTCCCTGGGAGAGCTGTACAGATGCCTGGGTAATGCTGATACTGTAAATCTTTCTCTTTGCTTTCACAGCACCTTGAATGGAGCCCATGCTGATGTGTACTTTATGCCTATCATTTGGCTTTAATGATTCAGCTGTCATTGGCATTGATGAATGGATCATTAAAGTGAAGTATCAGTATAGATTGAAGACAACTAAAGGAAATGTGTTTTAATAAATTTGCAATTAAGAATTACGTATCACTTTTGTCATGCTTTCACCAAATAAATGTTAGGCTTTAAAGTTCTCTTATGGTCTACTATGGGTTCCAAATTTTTTGCAAACATACCAGAAGAAATGTCTTCTTCCAATGTTAAGTCTTATTTTATATAAGCAGTGATAATAAAATGCTTGAAAGTAGGTAGAATCTGAATAAAATAGACAAGAGATTTTTTGAAAATTAAATACTTTTAAAAATGAAAATACTTTGTGATGGCTTTACTGTGACAGATTTGTTTTAAAACTTACTTACGAAACAAGGATGCTGTGACTGTAGGCAGTGTAAATACAAATAGAATGTTTGTGAGTACAGTTCTGTGACCTTCAGCAGGACCTGGACATGATTTGTTGTTCTTTGCCTCAGAGGAGCCCCTAAACCCCACCTCAGTGTCTGGGTGGGCACCACCAGTGGCACCCACTGCTTTGATGGCATCAAGTGCACCAATATTTATACCAAAGAAAAAGAATGTAGACATATACACTTGCTATAGATATAGACATATACACTTGTTTCAGATATTTTATGTCTGAATACTACTTATTGCACCAATAAATATTCAACTATTTCTCTCTAATAAGATGATATCAAGTGGAAAGACTGGAATGAGTTATTTTGTGGTGACTTGCTGCGGGCAGCACACTGGCCTTGGGTGCAGATTGAAATGCCACTAGAACAAGGCAGGGACTGAAACCAAGTCAGTGATGTGTGTTGCGCCACCAGAGAGGGAAATACTGACTAAGAGTAGTGATGTCAGCTACTTTAATTTTCTTTTGGGTTTGAGAGTTTAGCAAACTTTTCTCCCTTTGACTTGTTTTCTGCCTTCTTTACAAAGAAAAAGGCACTTTTCCCAGTAACCACTCTTTCGTTAGATTTAGTTGTAAATGTTCCTGTTAGGGTACTGCAGTGATTTTAACACTCTCAACCTCAATCTCACAGTGTCACAGCAACACTGAATTATTTTGTCAGTTTGTATTTTAATGAGAGCTAGGACCTAGTTGAAATTGGAATTAGCTGCTGTACTTCATGGCATTCAATTTTTCTAGTCTTCAACTCATCAAAATATACACCAAGATGCTTTTTTAAAATGCGCACTTTACTACTTAGAGCATTTATATAAATAGCAATGTAGTTATTTCAGGGATAAGTGGAATTTATAATTTCAATGGAAGAGAGTGCTTTATCACTCATTTTAAATTTATATATGGACACTTGCACCATCAAGTGCTTTCAGTCCTCTGCTGTTAGGCAAAGTGCAACTAGCAGCTACCTGGTTAGATAGAATAGTTTACTTTTATTTCTCCCATGCCCTTACTATCACTACTGTATTTTTCCCATCTGATTCTTATTTTGCTTATTCTGTTACTTTTTTCGTTGTCTGTGTTCTCTCCCCTGGAGCCTCGAGCTGCCCTGCAGAGCTGGTTCAAAAGCTGTCAATTCAGCAAAGCTAAAAAGAACAAGGCAAGATAGATCCAATTGTTAATTACAGGATGAGTTGTCAGGATTTGTGGAATGCTGTGTATGATGAAAGAAAAAAATTATACTTAAAATCCAGGTGGAAGCTATAAGGTTCCAAGTAAATTCTCTGCTTTTCAGAAACGGGAAACCAGAAATAGATACCAGAACAAGCTCCACGTTTTATTTTGTTTCCTTCTTTATCTCAGGCTAAAATCCCAATCCTATGGAGTTTGCTGATGGGTTCGTATTCACACTGGATTTTTTTCTGAGTCACTGGAAGTGTGGAAACAATGGTGCTTTTCAAATATCTCTAAAGCAGTTTTTTCAAACTCTGAAGTTAATTTCAGGAACATTAATAATATTACATTGTTAAAGAGAGATTTAAGAGTGTGTTTATTGAAAAACATAAATGTATTATAATATTGAATGCTTATTACATATAGTACTAAATTTTATTAAGCATTTAAAGTATGACTTGTAGAATAAACTGTATGAGGACGATACAGAATTGGTTTGGTTTTCTCAATCTTTTTTATTTTGTTGCATGTGGTGGTTGGAAAATTTTGTGTTGGTGGTTTTGCTTTAGTATTTGAGAAATTTGAAGGTATTACACAGGCTCAAAGAGTATTTTTCTATTTCTCAGTAACAAAGGATGAGCAACCTTATCAACAAAGGTTACTGGTAAATAACAGCAGCCTTTACATAGAAATCTGCTTTCTTCTGAGGCATTTTTCTAACCTTTGATAATATCTTTCCTGTGGGATAATATGTTGCTGCTTCAGTAGTTCCACAAAATATAAGCCATGGAAAATACAGCTCTGTGATAATTTTATGTGCTTATGGGTTAGCTTATAGCAATGCAGTCCACTCTGAGGAAAAGACAGGGTGTAACTATAAACTGAGACCAAATTAAACCACAGGTCTTTTCTGTTATTTTGTTTTCGGAATAAATATTGAAACAAGAGAAAACTAAATTGTTTTCTTCACAAGTGTGAAATAGATTTGCTCTATGATCAAAACTGCTTCCTCTGATTTTTATTTTTTTTTTCATTTGTGCATTGGACATGGCAGAGAATAAACAGCTGTGGCCCTGGTTCTGATAGGGGTCACAGCCATGCACAAACTGTGTGCATGCAGCCACACAGGCCCAGCACTGCTTCTGTGCATTGTGAACAAGAAATGTGCATGGGAATCAAGAAAAAGGAATCACCAGTATTCTGAATAAATCTGGATGCCTAGTAATATTGCAGTTACAGGGCTTTTGTGGATTGCTCTGTGTAGACTCCAGTTTAATCTCCATGCCAATTCAGAGTCCCAAAGTGCCTTGCCAGTCTTGCCCTTTTAACTTTGTGTAAGACTCTTGCATGATTACAAGTGGAAGTCTTTTCTCTCTTTTGTGAACAGTATCCTTTGCAATTTGCAACAAAAGCTTCCTACTAAGTTTCTGTGAAGAGCATACCATTAGCGGAAATGAAACTTATGATGAAATAGAATGACTAAGTCTATTTGTTTTCTGAGTGTCTGTGGCTGGGTGTAAAGGCACAGTGTTATCTTCTTCCAAAAATTGCAGTGTGCCACTTAGTAAACAATAAACTGACTTGCTGTGCTGCTTTTGGCTGGAATAGAGTTAATTCTCTTCACAGTAGCTGATTTGGGGCTGTGGTTTGCTGGAATCTGTTTAGAAGTGTTTTGGTTATTACCGAGTGGTACTGACAAATGAAGCTTTTTCTGCTCTTTGCCCCATCCCAGCAGCAGGAGGGCTGAAGAATAGGTGTGCAAGGAGCTGGGAGGGTACACAGCACAGGCAGCTGATCCCAACTGGCCCATGGGATATCCCAGACCACATGGCACCATGCTCAGTGTATAAACATGGGGAAAGGCAGTGGGGAGGGTGGGCTCCTGCTCGGAGACTGGCTGGACACTGGTCAGTTGGTGAAGAGCAATTGCTTTTATTTGCACTATTTGTCTTCCTGATTTTTACCTCAATGTATCTTTTTCTTTCCATTAAAATTTATTGTTGTGGGTTTGTATTATTATTTTTTCAGTTATTAAACTTTTATCTCAACCAATGAGTTTTCTCACTTTGACCCTTGTGATTCTCTCCCCTACCCTTGATAGGGCAGGTAGTGAGCAAATGCTTGTGCGGTGCTTAGTTGCTGTCTGGGCATAAACTACAACACTTGGAATTCTCAATACTACCTTAGATTTGTCATACTTGGTTTTCTGACTGTTGACAAATTGCATTTTCAATCCGGCCTTTAAATGAACTACTTAGAATGATTTTAAGAGTTCACTGAAATACAACCAAAAATTTATGTGTATTTGTGGCTGTACATTTGCAAATACAGACCAAAAATAAAGAACCTCTTTACAAAAAGAGAAATCCATTGTTTCTTAAAATTCTCCCCACTGTACAAAATTTCCTAATTCCATCCGTGGCAGATGAGAAATGAGTATCTCCTTTAGAAAGGAACAATGTTCAGCAAATGACCTTCATCATTAGTCATCCATATCTGTTTGGCACTGCTGATTGCCAAAAGAGAAATAATTTCCTGAGTAAAACACTAGATAAAATGAGATTAACATTTGCCCCTTCACAACTCACTTAATGCAAGTTGCCTTCTTTACAAATCCAAAAGTATCTGGGAACCCTCTGAACACTTCCTTGCTGTTGAAGGAGACAGGTTACAAGAAACCTGTAGCTTCTGTACTGTAAAGCTCCTGTCTGGATTTCAGTCCTGGTTTCCAAATGAGTATCAACAACAATAAAGTCTTCAAAAGATGATTATGGCAAACTCTGCAAAATGCTTTCATAAAACAAAATATGTGCTGCTAAGAGCCATCATCTGTTTTTAGTGCAAACTGTCACTTTCACATTCTTTTTCCCTTAATTTCATAAGCTGTAGCAGTTCTGGCACCTTCAGGACCAGGGGAGGAGTGAAACTACTGATGCCTTATAAGTCTTTACCACTGATAGCAAAATCTGACAAATAATAATGTCTCTAAAGCTTTTTGTGTTGAAATTAAAAGGATTTTTCTTATTCTTCAGAGTAAAATAGAAACAATAACATGAGATGCTTTACGACAAATCATCTCAAGCAGCTGGGTTTCTTTGCTTTCTGCTATGCATTTCTAGAAAGTACAAAAGTATCAGAGGAAAAAGTTATTTCTATAGTTGCTTACCTGTGCGAGACTGAATCCTGCAAAGTCATGAGGTAAAAGACTATTGGAGAATAATTAATAGTTTTTTAATGGTTTTGCATCCTGGTAAAAGAATTAGAGAAATCTATTTCCTCTAAATTCCATAATATGTACTAAAAAAACCCAAACAAAAAATCCTGATGTTTAGAGTGAAAATTTGGGGGGTTTTAATAAGTAAAGTTTGGTGGTTTTTTTTCTTCTTTGGTGACCGTGCCCTGAAGTGTGGCTTTCAGTGTAAAGTCACAGTATTTCTCCTTGCTTAAAATTCTTGTGCAATTCATGTAGGTTTTTTTATCACCTTTTCTTCTACTACAGCTGATCCAAAACTCATTGAACTTAAGGAATTTCTTTCCATTGACTTAATTTTTTTTAAATATGGAGTCAGAATTACTTAGACTAGTACTCAAAATGATGAATCAGTGTAAATCTTTTTCAATCCTTCTGAATGTTACTGAATTCTGTGACATGGGAATTTGAAGTTGTTTGTTGTCTTCACAGTGAAGCTCAGTTGTTTTGTGCCTTTATCTGGCCAGAATTGTGATCTTCATCCAACAAATCATGTTTGATGAAAAAAATTATTTTTTAGATTGAACCTACTTTGAATACAAATAAAAATGTCCATTTATCTGTTTTTAAATGAAGAAAAATGGCCTTTGCTTGATTAAATAGCTTGATAAGCATGTAAGAGAGAATTTGTGGATCTCAGTATAGCTTTCAGATTTCTAGTATCAGGCCTCTAGTATGCCTGTAGATTATACCCATCCCCAAAATCTTCAGTTTGTTCATCCTCATGTGGATGGTAGAAGACATGAGGCATAGGGGAGCATAACTGCAAAATGAACAACCTTTTACTTTTTTAAATTTGGCTGAAAAATGTTATGGAATAACTCAAACCTCAACTGAATGTCTCCCAAGCTGCCAGCCTCGCTGAGCCTCATTGCAGCTGAGCTGCACATGGTGCTTGTTTTTCCACTCCAGCCCAGCTGAGTACATGCTGGAAGGGGAAAAAGCCTGGACAAAATATGCCTATGTAAGAGACATGTAGAGCTGCCTCCTATTTTGAGCTTTTAGAGTAAAGATGAAATGGGGCAGAAAAGACAAATGCTCTACGACCTGAAAGCAAAAGAGTGAGAAGCGATCTGGAGAAAACAGGCATATGAAACATGGTTTAATTTCTTCTACTTTCTGATCCAAGTCTTACTTAGTTTCCCCATTACTTGCAGCCCTATCAAAGCTGTAGTGTAGCTAATAAAACGTAAATGTAACTAAATTTCCATCTGCTGCCTCTGTGATGTTAATCACGGTTAGAAATAGCTGCAGACATGGGAGATGTGCATGGTTACATCTGTCCACACAGCTCAATGTGACCATCATAGGTGATGGAGTGTCTGACAGGACACTTGCCCATGTGGCAGTTCAGCTGCTGGAGCCTTGTTTTCATTTACACTATGTAATGAATTTTAATTAATTCAGATACTGATTTCCATGTATTATGCAGGCTCTGTATAAAACCAGGGCATCTCTGTTGACTTAAGTAGACTCCCTATGCATATGGGTACACTTTGCATTGGAAGGTAAACTTGCAGCAAGAGGGATGATCCTTCAGGTCAAGCCTGGGGAGCCTCAGTGTTGCTCTTGACATAAGAAGGTGACTGCAGCCTCATTGACATTGCTGAAGAATTTCTAACCTGTTTGGAGTTTTGATCAACACCAGATTGGGGCTACTGTACTGTTCTCCAGTGTATGGGGGGATGAAAAAATCAACTCTTTTTTTCTCCTGCTGACTTTTGATAGAACAAGGCATTGTGCTTCCTTTGCCGGTGAAAAGGCAAAAGCTCAACACCTAACCTGTTGTTTCTTTTATTTAGCATATTTTTCTTTCATGACTTGGACTGTCCTTTGGGATATGCAGATGTTGGAAGAAAAATCAATGATACAGATGACTGGTGTTCTACTTAAAACTTCTATTTGTCTTTGTAAGATCTGCTGACTCCTGCTTTCGTGATACTTTCAGGAGCTCCCTTTTCTCTCTGCTGCTGCACCAAATCAATGTTGAAATGGACAGGGTACAGGTTTATAGTCCTATTGACTTTGCTCTTTTAGAAGACAACTTTACTCTGAATGCAAACTCTTGTCCCTACAATATAATTTGGATCATTAAATCCTTTTAATATTTCTCTTGTTCCTGAGCCAACAGCCTGTTTCTTGGGTACTTTCTTTGAAGGTTTTCCTGAACAGAAAGTTACCGCCTCAAGTGAGACACTGATTTGAAAAGTTAATGCAAGTGAGATGTTAACTTTGCCAATAGATAACCTCAGAAAAATACATTCCTTATTTGCAATTGAGCTAAAAAGGAATAGTGTTACCTCTACAGGAGAGTTCAACTATCAATCACTGAATAATTTAGTCTTTTAAGTGAGAAAGTTATTTTGAGGGATCTGTAGTCATATTTTGTCCAATTCTGATAACTTATGTTTTTGATTTTATTACTTCACTCACCATTTACCCTTTCCTAAGGCATTTCTTATAATCTTCTCTTTCCATATGTTTGCATGCTGCAGACCTTTATGATGGCTATGAAGCCACAGTTTTGTTGTCACATTAAAAAAAAATCTTTGTTAAGACCTTAATTAGCCACTCCAGAATTTTCTTTGTTTTATCATCCAAGTCCAGTTTACCTATGTCCTTCTATCAGGGATGTGCAAGATTAAAAAATGGTCTAATAGTTGCAGGCTCACACAAGATGCAAATTCTTTCCTTCCTGTGTTCTGACTGGCCCTGATCAGTGTCTTGGGTGTTGCTCAACTGGCAAGGAGACATGAAGCTTCTCCAGCTGTGCTGCAAAATCCCATTCTGATGAGAGTTTTATATTTTTCATGCAGTTCCTTCAACTTACCTTCACTGTGCCCTGAAGCACGAGATAACATAGACTTGATGATATCAGATCAGGGACTGTTTTCCTGTTTATGCCTTGGTCTGAAATGAGAGTGAACTTTCCTGGAGGCCCTTGCAATCAGCCCTGCTTGTTGTGTTTGGTTTTCGGTGTGTGTTTTAGGATGAGACTCATTTCAGATGGAGCTAATTTGTAATCTGCACTCTGAATGCACTCCACTGGTCAAGCAGCAGACTGCACAAGAGGCACCAGGAAATGAGACAAGCTACTCAAAATGTGTCTAGTGTGGCTGTGACATGCATAGCTGCTACTGGACCATTTTGCTCCACGTATCTGGTCTTTTTGAGTTCCACTGTTGCTAAAGTAGACAGTGTTTATCAGATCAGGGTCTAAAAAAGCATGGCACTGTGAATATTGCACTTTCTGTGCAAATAAGCTGAGCAGGCTGCCTGTATTTCTGCAAAATTTAGCATGTGAGTAGCTCAAAAGTAAGTTTGAGATTCTTTATTGATCCTCTCCATGATACATGAATGCTCATAAAAACACTTTATAAATATGTAATAATATGCTTTTAAGATATGGTAAATTCCAGAGATGTGAAAATGCTGACTTGCTTACTCATAAAATAATTATTAATAATGTATCTGTCTAGCCATTGGTATAGTCTCTAATTTTGTCCTACTTCTAGTTGCAAGGTTTTGCCTGCAAACATTCTCAGTAGATGCAATTCTGCTTTTAGAGAAGATGGCTACCATGCTTGTGCATGGAGTAGTATCAGCTGAAACATAAACACCATGATCTGACACTACTTCTGAGTTAAGAATTGTTTCACTCAACACAAAATTGCAAAATGAGACTTTGCAGATTTCATCTTTCTCAAATATTAAAAGCAATTGGGTAGCTCAATATTGTCATGCAGGGCGAAAATATTTCTTAACAGAAGTAAAAACTCATCAAAGTAACAAAATAAAACATGATTTATCAATTTGACATCTGCCCAATGTTTTGCTTTATGAAGCACTTAATTAGATGTGCTATTGCTGTAAATCTTCCTTGTAACAATATGTGTAATTTGTTCACAGTACTTCACGAATTCATTAATGCATTCCATTCAGCTGGCTCTCTCTGTATCAGTTAGAGTGGAGAAATCCATGACTTTGTCTAAACTAATTATTTAGTTTAAAATCAATTTTGCTGAACAAGTTGGGAACATAATTGCAAAGAGAAACGCTTATAAATGATCTGTCAGGAGAGGATGTGGAGCAGTGCAGTACAAGTCACAGAAATGAGGGAGCAGCCTCCTTAGCCTGAGCCAGTGCTGACTTTGGTCTCCTGTCCCTGCTCTGACACAAAAATTGATTGACGTTGATTACATTTCGCACCGGGAAAGGAAATTTAATTGAAGGAATGGTGAAATCTGCCCAAATGGACAGTTAGGCTCGTGGTAGATGCTAATCCTAAATGAAGGATTTTAAAGATGTATTTTCATAAGCAACTTATGATCTCTTGGTATGCAAAAGGATGGATAAGCAGCAATGTTGATATGCTGAGTCACTTTATTTCTCTGTGACATTAATCAGGGAATAACATCTAGTAATATTAAAGTCTAGTAAAATTAATTGTCTTGACCTCACTTATTGCTCCTAAAATTTCTTCTTGACACATTTCACAGTTAAGGCTGTCTGCAACATTTCTTTATTGAGGTTATTTCAAGGTCTCTACAGCTATGAGCCATAAATTAATAGTGCATTAATTTTGATTTTAAACATTATGAGACAATTTTTTTGGACCGTAGGTGAGTTTACTCCCATTTAAGGTGTAGAATGTGCCCAATTACATTGTAATGATACTGTCATGAAGAAACTAAGTGTCCTATACATCTTCTGATAAACAGGTAAAAGGAGTTTATATATATATTAAGCCCTTGATACTCTTTCAGTTTAATTCCACTTGCTGCCTGAAGTGCTTACTTGGTGTTGAAAATGTGCTATTGTTGTAGAAATTAGTAGTGTATAATTGGCCCAAGTGTGGTGATCCACCTGCCAGAAGCAGGAATATGGATTCCACATGGGAGGAACACTGTACCTTTTGGTCTAATAAACCCCATGGTATGGAACATACAGAAAGCTTAAACATGCTTTTGCTAGTTCTTGTACAGAAAATCATAACAAAACTGAGAATTCTAAGTCACCTTGGAGCTTGGAATAAGGCTTAGTGTGCCCTGCTAACAGTTATCTTTTCTAATACTTTATTGTTGCAAAGCAACAGGTTACTATAGCCATCAATCTTCACAAAAATATAAATACATATATAAAAGCAACTTAGCTAAGCTGAAATGCCATCTGTATTTGGACTTCTAGAACTGTCAACACTGTGAGATTTATGCTATCAAAGCTTTTAAATAGCCATTTTTTCAGTAAAATAATAATTGAGACTTTATGTTGTAAGAGCATTGCTGACTCTTAGTTTCATTCTCACTTTACCTCTCTGTTTCCTCCCCAGTCCCAGTCCTAAAATACCAGCTTAATGACATTCTCAGCAAATAAAGGAAAAATGCAGACTGTTCTGTTAAAAATGAGAAAATTAAAGGAATTTAACAAAAATAATATTACCATTTGTCTGCATCAGAAATTCAATAGCAGTGACATTTTCCAAAAGAAAGAATATATTCAAAGAGCTTGTCAGGTTTCATAGGAGGTAATAGTAATTTGCTGGGGGAAAAATCCCAACAAAATCGACTGGTTTATAATGCTTGATTTTTTTTCTTTAATTCATGCAATTTCAAACAGTTCCTTGTCAGGGTTGTTCACTGTTCTATATGGAAAGCTGGCATGAAGTATTTGCAGACCTTTTACTGCAGTAAATCTTCTTACCAAAGAAGTACTAGATTGTCACTTTAGCTTACTGGAAATGTACCTACTTGGATTCTAGAAAATTTTATATAAACAATAAAAGCCTTACCATTTATTTTGAGATTTATCTGCCTATACTAAATATCATATCATGATACAATGTGAGAGTAAAAATCTAGTTTTTGAAATAACTTCAGCATGTATGCCTCCAATTGTGCAAGAACTTCATGTTCACCAAGTTGTGGCAGAACATTGATGATAGCAATTTAGCTTTAGAGTAAAAATAATTACCCACTAAATCTTTCCTTTCCCCAGTAAATAAAGGAAATAAGATGAATCCTCTTAATGAAAGAGAGGATAGTCAATTTACAGTCAGGATTCCCAAGAGTGAATAATAACTTGAAATCTTTTGTAGTGGATGAGGAGTCTGGACCAATTACTTATCAAGAATCAGATCTTTTTCCCATTTCTCAGTTTGTATATTAAAAACTAATCATGCCCAAATTTGTTACTTCTTAATGAAGGTCTTATACTGCTCAATTCCCTGTGATTAATTGTGTGTTATCCTCTCAAATTTACTACATGGTATCAGCACAAACCTACTACATCCATTAATTTTTTTGGTCATGTCTGTTAAACTTAATTTATTGTCTTGGTTTTTCAAGTATCTCTTCAGATCTCTGAGTCAATGTACGTCAATTTTTAATAAATTAAAAACAAAACAAAAAACAACACATCCAAAATCAAAAAGCCTGAAGCAAATCATTGCTATGTATTCTGCTAAAATTCTCTTGGCTAATCTGGGATGTCAAAGGCAGATACTACCTAATATGCTATTGAAAATCCTTTAGAAACAAGTGCATTTGGAAGTGCAAATAAGTACTTAGAAATGAGTGGGTTTTAAAGGTACTTAGTAGTCAAAGATAACAATAAACACCTGACTAATCTGATACCACTGAGCTGAATTCTTTGAAAAAAATTAATTTCTGTCTATTTGCATATTTGTCATTAAACAACTCTACTGTTCTAAATCAGACATTGCCCAATTCCTGAAAATTTCCATTGTACTTTTGAAAGTGTAATGTAAGCAGGAAGAGAAGAATTTCAATCACCTTCCTGTCCTAAGATAATTTTTCTCAAAATTGTCATTACAAAAACAAATATTATGTATTCTGTAGAGGAGAGAAATTTCTGTTGCCTCTAGGGAGCATTAAATTATGTACATGTCATAATTAGCAACATTAGGATTTGCATTATTTATAAGGATAGGGACACTTTCAGTAACTTGACATCCAGGTGTTGTATGTGGTGGTAGGTATAAATGGAGTTATGTAATTGTTAAATCCCCAAAGGGAGGACAGGACTCACACTGTCTGAGTCAAACTGGAGGAGTTAATTGCTCAAATATTTTTCAGTTAAAGGAAAATATTAAATCAGAAGATAATTAATATTAAAGTAACATTTTAATATGAAAGTTGTGGGAAAGGTAGTTAGCAATGCACAACAAGGATAACCTGATAAACACACCATGACTATGCATCCTTTCAAAATCAACCTTGCATTACCTGGTGGTTGCAGAGTGGATAGCTGGGTACCAATTCAGGAGGATGTTTTTCATTTAAGTGAATATAGTGAAATTTCTGGCAGACCTGGTTAGTACAAATATTATCCTAACTTGCAGCTGATCTGAGAGTAGAGTTTTTAATCAAACCCCAGGTAGAACAGAGAATAGAATACCAGGAAAATTCATATAAATAAATAAAAAATATATCTATATACGCACACAACATGTAAGTAATAGAAGTTCAGATAAGAATTCAAATCAAGACCTGTTGACATTCACACAATAACAGAATGGTTCCTTATTTATTTTATTGAAGATTGCTGTACTACTTCTCAGTATTGGAAAGCATCATTCAATTTTGAAGATACATTTTCATATAAGTGATTCTCAAAGTATATATAAATCCTAGTGAAAAAAGCTGAAAGAAGTACATTGTGCCTCAGCTTGTACAGACTGCTCTAAACTAAGAAATAGTTGTTTATTACAACTTACTAATCCTTCCAATCAATAAAAACATACAAAGGCTTCTGCTGCTGAAAGTGCAACCATACTGTGGGTTACTGTGTAGTACTGTAAGCAAGCAATATTTCTGTCTAAAGAATCTGAGCTATATTTATAATATTTCACACCTGTAGCATAGTCCTATCTGTTTTCCTGTTCCTGAGCTATTTAAGCCTGTCTCTTTGCAAGTTCCTCTGTGTCCTATTATTTCAAGACTATTTGCATGCAGTTCATCAGTGCAGCGATAGCTGTGGTTGACATTGGGAGACACAACACCCGCAACAATTGTACTTAGGCTCATTTTAACCAAAATTCTTAGCTGTAATAATCCATCTGATCTTTACAGGAGCCTGTGGAACCTTTCGACAGTCAAATCTGAGGATCTAGCTTAATTCTTAGTGGTTGGAGTGTCCTGAAAACTTGAGACCTGGAGCTTCATCCTCTGTTCATTTTGTCAAGGCTGACTTTTCACAATGCGTTTGGGAGCACTTTATGTAGAACCAAATTAGATGCTATAATTTTTACAGTGGTAAAATCAACAGTGCAGCAGACTCTCAAATGAAAGGAGAAACTTTTGACATGTTTTTCCTTCATGTTAACCTTTTAACTGAAGTATCTTATCTCTTTAGTGTGTGTGTGTGTGTGTGTGTGTGTGTGTGTGGCTCGGCTTCGCGAACGAAGATTTGGGAAGGGCTGTCCCCACATGGGTGTGCCCTTCCAGCCTGCACAGTGGATTTTAGGTGAGGCTCAGCGTGCGCAGAACTGGCCCCACTGTTTAAGTCCTGAGGTTCATCTGCCACGGCTGAGCGAGCTTGGACAGTGCCAGTGAAGTCCTCAGGACTGGAATCTACAGCACCCGGCATTTCCCAGGAGGTCTCCCATCCAAGTACTAGTCCGGGGCTGACCCTGCTTAGCTTCTGAGATCTGACAGGATCGGATGTCAGGGAGGCATTTAACTGCCTTATCTCTTTATTACCATAGGAGTAAAACAGCAGTTCAACCTTATTTCTTTACCAAAATGCGGAAATGAATAGATTGTGGGGGAGCATCAGAAATTAATGAAATGGATGTGTAGCCATAGGTATGTGTACTTCTGCTAGGTAATAGAGAAAAGAATTTACTTCAAAACAGGTATTTGTAAGGATCAAATAATATTTGTAAATTCTGACTGTTAGACTGCACTGCTAGTGACTCCTGTCACCTGCCAAGGCTGTGCTTTGTTCTTTCCAACCTGATGCTTGTGGTGGAGGGCTGAGATTTTATTTAGGGCCACAAGTTTCTTGTTCTTTGTTGTTGGACAGGTAATTTTATGTACAATTTCTGAACTCAGAAATCAGAATGTAATATGTTTTCTGTTTTATATAGAGGAGTGATGTGGAAATACTGCAGGACCTGTAATGCTGCTTTGGATCTTGAACCACTGGCCTAGATTATGCTACTGGAGACAAAAGTATTACATTTCTTGCCAGCCAGCCCATAGTGTATGAAACCCAGTTAGCTGGCTCACAGAAATGGAAAAGTCTTGAAGTAAAAGGAGGGGAAAAGTCTGGCTATAAAACTCTAATTAACAAAGGTATGACTATCAAAAGGAAAAGAAACTGTATGTAGAGTGATTTAAATTTTTTCTTTCAAAAACCTCTGTTATGTTTCTACCTAGGACTGTTCATAAGATCCTATGTAAACCATCTAAATGTTTAAATATAAAAATACATTGGTATTATTTATATATTTACATATTATGATCTCTTATGTACAATATTTTAAGGGGTTTTTTGTTTGTTTTTTTTTTTTATAATGAATTCTCTGACTTTTATGTCCCTCTGGTAATTCTATAGCTCCCATTTCTCTAAAGTATATTTTTTCCACTTTTGTTGAGTCTTCAAAAATCTTTCACAGACTCCATTAAAATCCAGCTGAACTTTACTGGCAGCTGAGATTTAAAGACACCAGTAAGCTTGTTTGTAAACAAGTTATGCCACAACAGTGATGAATTCAAATCTGACAACCAGGCAAGATTTCCTCACCAGTTTTTCAGGTCATGAAATGCCCTATAAACTCAAGTGATCCCCTGAAAAGCCCTTCATGTAACAAAATTATTTTTTTCTACTGTCTTAGGTGAATGTATCTGAGGTCTTTGCATTTGCTTAAAGTTCCCATAATAACATGTACATGTAACTAAAATATCAAGTTGTGCACTTGTTCATGGCCATGCAGGCTGCATTTCACTGCCATTGTTATTAAGGTGTCATAGTCTGTAAGCAGTTAATCAGATGTTGCTTGACAGGTAGAGTTGATGCAGTCCACTAAAATTGAGAATAGAAAGGGTGGCTCAGAGGCAGTGACAAGCAGTTTTGCCTTATGGAACAACAGTTTGAAGTAAAACATCTCTCCCAGGACTGCCATTTGTCTTCGTAGAAATGGAATGAAGATGTGAAAGCTGTGGGGCTGCAGTCTGTACAAGGTGCATCCATGGAAAAATAGGACACATAGGGAGAGGTGGAGCAAGCTTATAATTGCAGGTTATTATTCTAGTAAAGAGCAAACTGCCTTTTGACTCCTGTGATTGACTTATGGCTGGGAGAGCAGAGGGCTGCGCTCTGAGTGTTTATCTGAAGTAATAAGCAGTGGAATTATTCCCCTGGGTTGGCTGTAGTCCTACTGTCTTCTCAGCAGCTGGCAGACACCGAGAAATGAATCTTGCATCTTTCACAACTTCTGGATTCAATTTAGGAAATGAATGCAAAAAATAATCAGCATTTCTCTAGCAGATGAGGACTGAAATAAACTGTTATCATTAAGCTACCTTAATAATGAACAAGGGGAAATACAGGGCAAATACAACACAAGTCTATTAATGTCACTGTTTGCTCAGCATTTACTGCAGAGGTAGTTTGAATGTTCTGTTTGTTCATCCTTTTTTTAATCTTCAATGCAGAAGGGCTTCCTCCAGGAGATCCCTGTGTCTGTTCCATTTTGGTTCTAAAAACAATGTCTTTTTCAACTCATCAAGCTACTCAGGTTATGGAGTTTGTACCACTCTGAGTCTTACCTTGGTTCCTACTGATTTTTGCAGTATCAAGGGAAAGTGATTCTCTGACTTTTGGGCATATTGAGCTGCTGCATTTTGCTAGTCCTGAGGGACAGGCTGGGAAGTTGGATTTTCATCTCTCTGCCCTACCATTATTTTGTTTTGCAGCACTCTTTGCTACTTGTAAGTATCATATAATGTTAAGGGGTTGGAATGGACCTCAAAGATCATCTCCCTCAGACTCCCATAGTGGGCAGAGATATCTCCCATCAGACCAGGTTTCTCAGAACCCCATCCAACCTGGCTTTGAACCAGGCTTGGGGAATCCACAACCCACCTGGGCAATCTGTGCAAGTGTCCCACCACAGTTACAATAAAAAATTTCTTCCTAATATCCAACCCAAGTTTCCCCTTTTTCCATTTGTACCTATTACTGCTTGTTTTGTCACTACAGTTCCCAAGGAAGAGTCCTTCCCTGACTTCCCTAAAGATACTGGAAGGTTGCTATAAGGTCTCCATGCAATTCCAGGCTGGACAGCTCCAGCTTTCTCAGCCTGTCTTCATAGTAGAGGAGCTCCAGTTCTCTTAGCAATTTTGTGGCCCTTCTCTGGATTTGTTCCAACAGTTTCATCTCCTTTTTATGTTGGGGAAACCAGAACTGCACTATGCTACTCCAGATGGGGTCATGCAAGCACAGAGTAGAAGGGAATACAGAGAGACAGATAGCTACCAAATCTTCTGATCCAGGTTGGAGGTCACTTTAAAGACTCCTTCATGAGACCAAGCTTGTATGTGGAATGTTGGCAGACAGAGTATTCCAGCCTGTTAGCCATTATATTTTCTACTGTGGTATTGCCCAGTTTCTCCTTCCGATGTCACACCACCTATGTATTGATGTTGCCTCGTGCTACACCCCTGGGACTGCCTGTCAGGGTCTCCTTCCTGAGCCACGTCTCAGGCTGTTACTGTAAATGTATATTCCAGGAAACATTGTTCTGTGCTCTAGCTCCTGTCAAGGTCAAACATCTTATTTTCTAACTTAAGGTGTAAAGAATAGCTATAGCATTGGTCTATGAGAAGAAATACTGTAACTGGCGCTTTTGTCATCCAGATCTTGTCTGTCTGTTCTGATGCTATAGCTTTTTATTGCCCTTCTGTTGTCTGACCACATTAACTGCAACACTTTCATGAGTATAGTATAAAGATACCATTTACCTAAATAGAAATGAAAATCCATAACTACCTTGTGGCTTTTAAGAAGTTGACTATGCAGCCTACTTTCCTCAAATTAGTCTGTCTAAAACTGCTTTCACCCCAAGTCTTTTATGTGGATTAGACATTATTGATGCTTTGTTTCTCGTGTGCAGTAAATGTAATGCAATATTCTGTCAATAAGATTTAGGTGGTCTTTGTAGAGTATGCCCTTTTATGCCCTTGAACCTTATCAAGTTTCTTCTCTGGAGTCTCTAACACAACAGGAATCCTTTGGCAATTCAAGTGACCTCTGCAGTTTGTGCCTCAGTTTTCTCTACTGCTATCTTTAATTAAAGTACCAATGCTATAGACTATACTTTGAAATTTTCCAGTATTTGGTTCTCTTGTTCTGTTCACCACCTTGGTTTGTCTAAACAGTAACACCTGTGTCACAACAGATATTCGTTTCCAAGTCAACAATTTTTTTCAGCTTTACTCAGTAATGTTAAGTTTTCTAAAAAGATTGATTCACTTCTAAGGCAAACAGGATGCTACGCAGGGAACCATGAGAAGTTCTTTAGGGAGGTTAAGCAATGCTGTTTGTCCTGGCTCCCTCATTTGCATCCACAGCAGTAGCACTATTGTCATTGCTGCAACAAAGGAGCAAATGCAAAGCAATCATGTCACATTATTTCCGGCAAGGCAAACATGCCAGGAAGTGAATGTGCCAGTTACAGCCTTTGCAGAAATGTCACCACAAGGCAAAGGACCAATAGTTTCTTGGTGGCACTGCAGAATACAAATGTTTTCCTCTGTCCTGGTTATGGGTTTATGGAACAGGATTTTAAGTTACTTAAGTAATTGTACACTCAGTTGCTAGGAGATGGAATGTGTTAGATTGCTCCAAGAAATCTTTTTAATGAAATCCAAAGTGACTATAGAATAACCCTTATGTTCCCTGTGACTTTTTATCATGAGGAAGTGGCAAAAATATAAACCAGTACTGTAGCATAAAGGTGGTCAATGAAAAGCAATGGTTCTTGTTAAAGGGCATTGATGTTATGAAGGTTCCAGAATAAACTGCATTACTGTTACGGGCCTGTTTACTTTGAGCAATTTATTCTGATTTTGGCTCCATTCAGAACCAGTTTATTACTTACTTTTTCAGCAGAATTTACTGCCTTTGTAAAATGTTTTTTTTATTTAGTTGTGGATCAAATGTAGCAAAGATACAGTTGCAAATGGTTTAAACTTTCTTAGCTTCGTTCTGCCTGGGGACTTCATCAGCACTTCATGAAAAATTCTGGCTTCGCTGACCTCAGCAAGGATGTAGTTTTATCCCCTGCCTTTAGAGCAAATCTCTCCTTTGACGAGAGTGAGGAACAAGGATCAAATCCAAGACCAACCATAGTAAGTGATTTTCTATGCTCTCTCTGTTAGATAAATAGAAACTTTTTGTTCCTCTCTAGACTGTCAATTTGGCACCAGTTGGAGTCTGGAATTAAGCTTAATTATACAGTGAAAGTTTAGGTAGTGCCACTGAGATTAGTTAAGTAATTGTGAAAGAAACATGAATTGGACCTTAGATTTTGAATTCATTTTAATGAGGATTTACATTTCTTTAAATGTTTAATTAATAGCAATTTTCTAACCAGTAAAAGACAATGTTATGGTAGAATTGAATTTGAATCATTCTGTAAAAGATGGAAATGTACAAGATTCCCTGTTTTAAAAAGAAGTTTTGAACATCAAAGTTGTGCAATTAGCTCATGTATGTTCCAGTGTTTATGGCTCCAAACTGAACTTCAGTGATTTCTATAGATAGATTAGTTCTCTCAAATACATGTTGACTTGGAGTTCTTTTGTTATTGAAACAAAATTCATAGTCTCTAAGGTTATAGATTCTAGTTCTATCTGTCTAGGCAATAAATTACTAAACCTTTTATCCAAGCCTGAGAGTTTAAATTCATCTATCAAAGTCCTTTTTTAAATCTGTGATTTGTTTTCAGGTACATCACTAAGGTGTGATTGTTAAGCTTTCTTTGCTGTTGTGTTACCAACTTTTCGCTTTTGAAATGGATAGATCTTAAAAGACTGGGAAAAGTAGTCTATGTTTCCATGTTATGTCAGCTGCAAGGCCAAAGTGCATGAAAAGAAAGTTTCCAGGTTTTAACTGGAAGAATTGCCTCTTTTAAGTGTTATGAATACATATAACAACTGCTATTTTTGCTTAGCACGCTGGGGGAGACAATATCAAGTTATGATTTTACTTTATATATAAAGTCTACATTTTCATGATTAAATAGATTAGATAAAACAGTCAATTATACACTGTACATTCACACAGCATCAGTATGTTATTACTATTGGATAGCACTGTGGGAATGAAATAGCTTTTTCAATCTAATGTTTGGTTTTATGGTTATTAATATCACTGTATCATTATATCTTCTCTTAGCTATGACAATAATAAGGCTCCTATGAAAGGGGTACTAATCAATATGTGATACCCTTATAAGTTTCAGTCAGAATGCTCATTATAGTACACAATGAATGCATTTTGCTGATGTCCAGGAAGAGCTAAAGGCAGCAGGACCCCTTCAGACAGCCCATCCTGGCATCTCTTCCCCCAGCGGTGCCAAGGCCGGTGGCGATGCTGCCTCACCGCCTGACTGACATTTGCCTGTGCTTTGAAATGAGCCTTATCTCAGTTCTGCAGCTGATTGAATGCTCCTTGAAGTCATTGACCTGTTCCTTTTGAATTCAGTGGACATCAGATTGGGATCATAAAGAGAGAAGATTAAATAATTAAAAAAATAGTCTGATGATACATTAGAATCTTCAGCCTTTGGATTACTGAGAGCTTGATGAGTCACTGGGCAAACTACAATAGCACTCAGTGCATATTACTTCTCATCTTGCTTTAAAGACAGACCCAATTTTCTACCTATAAATTGAACATTTGACATTACAAAATCTAGTTAGTTGACTAGATTTAAAAGGAGGATTGGATGTAAATTTTTACTTACACCTGTCTTTGTGACCCTTTTCTGAGTGCCAGGGACCTACAGGGGTGTGTGCTTGGCACCTTTCATGAAGCAGTGATCAGCCTAAGCAGTCCACCATTGCAAAGGAGAATCCATCAGTGGAGAGGCAAGGATAGGTACAAAGAGAGAATCCATCTCGTGGAAACTGAATTCCAAATGAAAATTTTTTCAATTGGACTATTTTAGGTGATGGAAATAAATTACAAAAGCAATTAATAAAATTTTCCATAAATTCCCAAATAATTAAAAACCATGGACAAAAATTATGATGGACATGAGGAAAAAAAAACCAAAAAGCCCCCCAAAAATATGAAAGACGTGTCTACAGAATTCACTAGCTCTAAATGTCCAAAATGGCAAATTTCACACAGGTATCTCAAAAATAAATTACAAGTCAGCTCTGCAAGCTCTTGAACTAAAAAGGAATTCTTTGACCAAAAAAAAACAAACAAACAAACAAAAAAAAAAACCTACCTAATCATGTAGGGAATTGCAAGAAAATGGATATCTCCTAATGAAAAGTTATTTTACTTGTTTGCTAATCAACAGGAAAAGGAAATTAACCCCCATGGAACAAAAGTAGGCTTTTCAAAGCATTGGGTTCTTTTTATCAGATTTGCTGACTTTTTAATATGTAAAATAGCAGGAATCTCACAACTATTCCTCTACTGAACATTCTGGTAGAGAAATTGATATTAAACTAAGAGGGGAACTCTGGACTTTTGCCATGATTACCATCCTAACTTATTAAAAAATGGTTTGATTGAGAATGCCTTATTTTTCTTCTTTCCTATGAATAGTTAATAGTCATTCCTGCTGGTGGCTGCTGCCTCTGATAATAGTTCTTAGCTTCTAAGCTGATTTTAAAAGAAACTCTCTATCATTTCCCTCACTTGGAGCCCTAATGTGGGTCACAGTTGTTTGCGACAAATGCACAGTGTACAATAATGCTGTGACAGGACTTTGGAAGTGTTTAAATGTAGTAACTGTAAACTAAAACTGTAAAATGGAACTGCAAAAAGCTTCTTTATTATTGTCAATTTGTCCTGTGCTTTCTAGCTGAAGAGCTTGTATGACTTCTTGTGTACTGTAGAGCTGCACAAGAAAAAAATTTAGGATACTTTAGTCTTATATATAAGTTAATTGAGTTCACTTTTCCGTTTATGGGTTATTTTCTAAATGTGTTTGTGTTTGAAGGTTTTCTGAAGCCAATGAAAAGGCAGCTTAGTGATGTGTACTACATAAAGCATACTTGAATAAGGAAGGGAAACAAGAATTACATGTTTTCCAGCAGCTATCATACAGCAATCTCTTATATTTTTCACTAAGTCTGACATGTTTTCATGTGTATGTCCAATGTACCAAAAATGAAGCCATAGTATAAATGAAACTAAATGCAATTAAATATTTAATTCTGTTCATATTAGCTGCCTATGTTGAGTACGTGAATAATTGCCAAAATTGTGTAATTACTGGCAAAGGATCTTTGGAATCTTATATAAGGGTGAAGAAAGTGAAATTAAATACTCAGAGTCAAATAGTATGTATAGATAATAAATTAGTAAGGTGTATACAACAATATTTGACTTAGCATTCTGAGAGGAAAATCTGATAGTAAATCCCATTAAATGGTGTGATACAGCACTACTATATTAGGATGGTTTAATTTGAAATTCTCCTGATATCAGCTCTTTTAAGTGTGTGTATTTCTGTATCATGCAAATACTTATCCTTTAGAGCATAAATTAAATTACCATCTGCTGTTCAAATTAATTATCATATTACTATAAATAGTTTTGGAATGGGTTTCCTTAATACGATCACACTGAGGAGCTTTCATAGTATTGCTGGGGTTTTCCCCAGCCTTCTCAGTCACATTCTTTAACCTTTGAAGGAATATGAAAATAACATTGATCCCAAGCAGTTAGAAGAAATTAGTTAGTGCATTGATAGATTTTCAATTATCTTAGGTTAGAAGGACTTAAAACTGACTTGAACAAATTCTTAGTAAAAGAAGTATTTTCAGAATTCCAAAATGCAAGTGTTTTTATTTTTCAATGGCAAGAAAGGATAAATGAATCCCACTCCAAATATCTGCATTAGAGACTCCTAAACAGAGCCTTCACTATCTAATGACCAAAATGTCTGCTCCTGTCCCTAGCCCTGCAATTCTATGGGGTAAGGCTATGTAAGGATTGTTAAACAATTATGAGGTAGAAACTACAATTTCAGTGTCGTAGAGCTTCAAATGTTCTTCTGTCCAGTATTAAACATTGGCAGTGGTTTGTCATACAAGTTAGTATGTCTAAAAAGAGATGAATATACCCTCAAAGACAACTTTGCAAATATCTGTCATTTAGAGACAGATGAAACTGGAATTTTCCCCTTACTTTTTGCTAGTATTTCCCCACGCCACAAGTAATTTTCAGCTATTCATGTGTTCAGCATTTAGGTTGGCACTGGGATATCCTGTCAGATATGATTAAAGTGACAAACTAACAATAAGAATCAGAATAATGTTTTTAGAGTGTCATCTCTTTGATTTAGGGTCATGTTTTTATGTAGACTGGAGGGATGTGCAGAGCCAGAGCTGAAGGGTGGTGGAACATACAGTTTCATAAAAACACTTCACATTTCAGATACAAAGTTAGTAAGTGAAATTTTGGAAAAAGGTTTCTGTCCTGTTTCCATATACACCGCATACACGACTATGCTTGCATATGAATTTCATTTTTATTTAATTTAGGGATAATTTAATTCATTCTAAGCACAGGTGAATTCTAAACCCAATTTAAGCTATTTCAGCCTATGATTATTTTTTAAAACAGAATTTCAGGGGGAAAAAAAGGCTGTATATTTAAACTGTGACAAAGTTATACGGTAATATGTGAAAGTTTGAAACAACAACCAGCTTATGAAAGAGATTGTGAGGGTTAAGTATAAATTGTACATCCAAATCATGAATTACTAACTTTTTAAATTCTAAACTGAAACACAGAGAAAGCAGTCACATAGTAAATTGTGAGAGAGGTATTATAGAATCATAGAATTGACAGGGTTGTAAAAGGCCTCCAAGATCATCAAGTTTAACCCTTGGCCCAACTCCAGTCCGTTTACTAGATCATGGCACTCAGTGCCACATCCAGTCTCAGGGATGGGGAATCCACCACCTCTCTGGGCAGGCCATTCCAATGCCTGATTACTCTCTCCATAAAGAATTTTTTTCTGATATCCAACTTAAATTTCCCCTGGCAGAGCTTGAGCCCATGCCCCCTTGGCCTATTGCTGACTGCCTGGGAAAAGAGACCAACCCCCACCTGGCTATAACTTCCCTTCAGGTAGTTCTAGATAGTGATGAGGTCACCTCTAATCCTTCTCTTCTCCAGTCTAAACACCCCCAGCTACCTCAACCTCTCCCCACAGCACTTGTGCTCCAGTCCCTTCACCAGCCTCGTTGCTCTTCTCTGGACCCACTCCAGCCCCTCAATATCTTTCTTGAACTGAGGGGCCCAGAACTGAACACAATACTCAAGGTGTGGCCTCACCAATGCAGAGTACGGGGAAGGATCACTGCCCTGGTCCTGCTGGCCATGCCATTTTTGATACAGAACAGGATCCCACTGATCTTCTTGGCCACCTGGGCACGCTGTTGGCTCATGTTGAGCTTCCTGTCAGTTAGTACCCCCAGGTCCCTTTCTGCCTGGCTGCTCTCCAGCCACTCTGCCCAGCCTGTAGCGCTGCAGGGGGTTGTTGTGGCCAAAGTGCAGGACCCGGCACTTGGCCTTATTGAACTTCATCCCTTTGGAATTAACCCATCTCTCAAGTCTATCCAGATCCCTCTGCAGAGCCCTCCTGCCTTCCAGCAGGTCGACACTCCCTCCCAACTTGGTGTCATCAGCAAATTTGCTGATGATGGACTCAATCCCCTCATCTAAATCACCAATAAAGATGTTAAACAGGACTGGACCCAACACAGACCCCTGGGGAACACCACTGGTGACCGGCCGCCAGCTGGATGCAGCTCCATTCACCAGCACTCTCTGGGCCCTACCCTCCAGCCAACTCCTAATCCAGGAGAGGGTACACTTGTCCAGGCCATGGGCTACCAGCTTTTCCAGGAGTATATTATGGGAGACAGTGTCAAAGACCTTGCTGAACTCTAGATAGACACATCCACAGCCTTCCCCTCATCCACCAGGTGGGTCACCTGATCGTAAAAAGAGATCAAGTTGGTCGGACAGGACCTGCCCCTCCTAAACCCATGTTGGCTGGGTCTAATCCCTTGTCTGTCCTGAAGGTGCTGTGTGATTGCACTGAGGATGATCTGCTCCATAACCCTGCTGGGCACAGAGGTCAGGCTGACAGGACTGTAGTTGCCTGAGTCCTCCTTGCAGCCTTTTTTGTGGATTGGGGTGACATTGGCCAACTTCCAATCACCTGGGACCTCCTCAGTGAGCTACGACTGTTGGAAGATAGAGAGCGGCTTGGCAAGCTCTTCTGCCAGCTCCCTCATCACCCTCGGATGGATCCCATCTGGTCCCATAGACTTGTGAGGATCCAGCTGGCTCAGTTAGTCACTATTTTCTCCTGGAATACAGGGGGGCTATATGAGAAATCTAATTCAGCATGGAAAAAATTTGTATTATTTAAATGGTGTTTTTATGATACCTATTTGCCACAAGCTATTTCTGAATTTGTCCTTTAAATGTGATTATACAATTAAATCTCTCTTACAAATGTTGCCCTGTAAACCCCTTCCAATCTAGCAATGCAATTTCTGCTTTGTTGAGGATAAATTGTGTGAAGTATTAAGGATTTTTATTCATTAATTCTTTATCTTGTTTTGTAATTATAAGATTTTGTATGAATTAATATTATCTGCATGTCAATGAAGAAAATACTCAAACTTCAAGTATCAAAAGTGTACAATGGTTTTAACATTTCATTTCATAAAACCTCAAGCTAACCCTATTCAGTTGATAGATTGTCTTGGTTTTTCAGTAATATCTGTCTGTTATTTTGCCCCCGACTTTCTCCATAACATACTCATTTATTAATACAATGTTGGAGTGTTCCAAGATAAGGTTGACTGGTACATTACTAACAGTGTTTAATAACACTTGTGCCAATGACTAAATGTTGACTGAAAATATTTCTGTGGACTGGAACTGCATTGAAATTGCTGTGCTGAGTAAATTGCTGTTGAATCAGAATGCTGCTCAAGTAAACAGCATAATTTGTTTCATTCATTAGGGTCACGAGGCAAATTAGCTGCAGATTTTCCTGCAGCCTGGCACTAGTATATTAAATGTGGAAGAGTGGAAAATGCAGAAAAGTGCTGATGGAACAAGGAAATGATTTGAAATATTAATTCGAGACTATGTCAATATTCTGTGCAGATGAAACTATCATAGTGTACTATTAAAAGTAAGAAATACAACCAGTCTCTTATTTATGTCTGCACAATTCCATCCTTCTTGAATCTTTCCAATTCTTCTGAAAGTCAGCAAGGAGCTAAAATATAATAACTTCTTAACTGAACAATTTTAACCATAGGTTCTTGAATGTGGCCATTAATCTGCATACTTATACTGGTCCCCACACATTGTAATGCAGAACAGGAATCTGCTCTTAGAGCTTTCTGAGACTGCTGAGTATGTCAGAAATGGAAGCTGGAAGGCGTGCAGAACCCAACAGGTGTGCTACCAATGGCTCTTCAGCCATTGCCATTTCCACTCAGCCTCCCATGGCTCCATCTCCTACACAATTACACCTCAGGTATAGGTGTATTGATGACCAGTATTACAGCTCACAGTCCGCAGATCCCACAAGAGCCAGCTCTTGAGTTCACTCTGGTTTCCCATTTGCTCTGGAAGGAGCAAGCCAGATGATGACACTTGCAGTGACAGCTGTGTACGGGTAATTCACTGCTCATCTGCATCAGGGATGAGGCTACTGGACTCCTTGTGGAGGAACCATCAAGCAATCAGTTGATAACAACAGCTTTCAGTGGTAAATGACCCAGACTAGAGTATCAGCCTTTCATCCCTAAACTGGCTTACTTGAGTAGTACTTGAAAAAAGCTGCTAAAATAATTTCTGTTTCTCTTCTTTTTTTTTTTTAAAAAGAAAAAGAGAAACCACATAATTCTTATCCAAATCATATTAGTAGAGTTTATGATTTTACTTGTTCATTACTTTTTTCCTGCTTTCTTAATCTTCAAATCTATTTTTTTCCTAACTGGATGATATATAGATAGGCTGTATATTATTAAGTATGAACCCTCACTTCAATACCCTTCACTTAAGTTGTTAGGTACAGATTGCACAGCCATGATTTGCTGAACTGGTTTATGAAAAATTAAATATAGCCTCAACTGCCACCCCCACCCCATCTTTAAATGCTGAAATGCCTTTTCAGTGAGAAATCATCACCTGCAAATGAGCAGATATGTCAAACTGGTGGTACAGTATACTCATTTGATAGCACCTGCATGAAAGTTTCAGAACATGCTTTGAGAATACTTTTCTTTCTAAGTTTACAGAATTCTGACAAAGCTCCTTAGTTCTTTTACTCTGTTAGAAGGCCATAAACTAGATGTGATCAGAACATTTCTTTTTGAAAACATTTAAATCTAAGTCCATCCAGATTTAGGTGAGCTCAGCAGGCTGACATTAAGGCATTTCGATGTCTAACAGGTAAGGAGAGCAAACTTACCCAAGGACTGTCTGTATATGACTAGATCCTAGGTAGATTTTATTCCTATCAATATTTCTGCTGTTCTATTTTTTAGCACAATTTTAAAATTTAAGCTATAAAAAGTTATTTACTTTGTTTTAAATTTCATAACTAAACTGCTGATATTCTTTTAGTTTTTAATTACCTGGAGAACTGTGAGAATTGGTTTTTTATTTGCACACCTTTTTTAGGTTGGCATATAGCAAGTCAATTTTTGTTTTACATTTATGACGTGTAACTGCATGACTGCAACATACCAGTAATGAGCAATAAGGCTTTACCTACCTAAGAGTAAGCTGTTAACCTTCAACTTCCCCTCTGTTATGTACACATGATGAAAATTGTGTTTTCAGCCACAACAGATGTTTAGAGTTTCCAGAAACAGATTGGTTTGCATAATCATTGTATGCATTTTGAAACATTGGTAACACATGGACCTTTATCTATGGGGAACATTCACTTGGCATTTTGTGCTTTTCCCACAAACAAACTGGAGGCAAGACAGTTTCAATAACTATTTCACCAGGACCAGCATTTTATCCATTTCTGCCTCTGTCTAATCCTGACCCTGAAGCAGATCAGTTTTATAAGACAGACACAGGTCAGGTATGGAAGATGTCATTGCCCAAAAATAATGAATTTTTTTAATGGGAAACACAATTTTGTAATAAAATATTTTGGTACAAGAAGTATGGCTGGCTTTTACTAATGCATCATAAACTTTTGCAATATATACTGCATTCTGTAGTGTATCTACCAGAAGGTACAGATGAGCACTTCAGGATCAAGGCTTTTTGTTCTATATGCAATTCAAGAAGCAGGACTTGGACACAAAGAATCCTTTAGCACTTGAAAATGTAGATATCAGATTTAATCCTTTGAAAGTAAGCTTGGTTATCTTCTTGGTTATGTTTTGATTGCAGAAGTGAAGAGAATTTACCAGGAATCTTTCATGTGATGGAAATACTAACAGTATGGTATCCTATTTTTGAATTATTTCCTTTTTGTATTTGGTAATGAAAAGAAAAAAGATGGGCTGAGTCAACCTCTGAAAGCATTCTGTTAACAAAGTAAGTTAGAAGAATTACTGTAATGAGATATTGAAATGATATGTTGATATGTTATATGTTGCTGAGTTATTTTCTGGCTATAATAAAGGTGGCAACAGCAAAACACATATTAACCCATAACTCCCAAGTTAATTTTGTTCACTGCAGTTTAGACTCCATGAGAAAACCCAGTAGGGACTCATAAGGCAATGCACCATTAACAATTTTTGTACAATCTGTTCTTTACAGACTGATGTTCTTTCAAAAGGAGATATTTTTTGGAATACGTGTGGTGGACAGAATTAAAGCATGAATGGCTGCATGGATTAATAATGGGACTGTCATAGATTTGAATGTTATCCCCACCAGTACCACATCAGTGTAAAATGACAACAGCCTGTTTGGTTACATGAATTCTCTTGATGAAGGATTCAATTTTATTCTGGTTTTTCATCCCCTGGGTATGTCTTTGCTAGGGTGTGCAGGAGGTGTGATTTTCTTTCTTGATCTCACATCTGTGATAAGAAATGGACACCTTTCAATGCTGGGGGTTGGTTACTTGCTTTGTGTTGAGCCCTGTAAGTTACTCTTTAGGACAATACTATATTATGAAAGATTTCTGCTCTGATTCTCTTGGACTAAGGGCTGAATTCTTTATGGGTTTGCATATCAGTCAGAGCTTGTAAACTACTCACCACCCTTCTGGTGACTTTGAAAACCCAACCCTGATTATTTTTTTTTCATCTAAAATAATTCAGAGAAAATATTTTCAAGTTCTCTCTGTTCTCCCTAAATATTATTCATTCCTTAGCCTTTTTAATCTGTTGGAGCACAGTCTGTTTTCTATCTGCTCTGAAAAGTGAATATTGTTCTTCTCGAACTCTTCCACTGTACAAAAATACAATTGTGTGGAATCAATTCTTTATCAGTGTGCCCCTAATGAATGTGTTCCTGTCCTATGGAGTGCAGAATGATTTTACCTAACTAGGCAATAGTTTTCAGCTGCATTTAATTATCCTGAATTCAGTTGGCATCTTTCATTTATAGAAATTGATAATATCAGTTGCTGCTTAGAAGTTTTTTCTTAAGATTAGTCTTGGTTACTCCCTCTGAACCAAGCAACAGCTACTTATGCTTCAGGTAATATTTTCTGGATTTGGTACAAATGTTCAAGTTCCTTCACGAGACAATAGCCTGGCAACTCAAATTGAGATTCCCGAAATAGTCAGTTCAGAAAGTATTTCTTCCTTTTCCTTTTCACTGCTTTCCTTAGTGAAGGGGAAACTATACATAAGTTCTGTGCCTGAATCTGCTTCATAATCTTCTATCAGGAAGTATTTAAAATACAATTCTCTCAACTCACCAGATCACTTAAGGAAATGTTTTTAATCATGGAATCAAAATCAATTTTTTTGGATAATAAATGTACTAAATGGACACTTGGCATCTCTAGTATTCTTCAGTCATAAATGCATTTTATACTGTCACTGCTTTCAGTGGCAATTAAAGGTTGAATTATTGCCATTTATTCTGTACTGTGACACTTACTGAAGCAAAACACCAGGAGTCACTCATTGTGCTTACACCTCAGTGAGTGAGACAGAGAATTAAGAAATGCTTGAGTCTGATGCAAATGTTGTTTTATCTATTCTGCTGATGTATGTTAAGCAGACAAGAAGTAGCCCTTACAGAATTAATCAGGGTGAGTGATCTTTGAGTTCTCTGATTAGAGAAGTGCTGATATCAGTAGGAGTATCAAGATAACTGCGTTGAATGGTTCATTGTTCTTAGTGCTTATACATGTGACTGCAAACTTTGATTAGCTGTCTACTTGGCATCCTGTGCACTTGCTATCACCAGATCACATCAATATTTGTTATTAGTCTCTTCTTTTCACTTAAATGCTTTGAATATTGGGAGGTCACACACTCCTGATTTTTCTTTCTGAGTTACAGAACAGTTTTTGAAGAATTGGCAGAATTGCATAATTGTACTCATATCTTCATCTATTGATGCTTGAAAGTGCCTAATAAAGCAGCTAAACTATGAAATAGTGCTGCTTGCTCTCAAGAACATGTGATAGGGACTTCACAAGGACAGCGAGTGAACAGTATTTCAAGATCAATGGCATAATTTCAAATGAAGTCTGGGTATTTCCCTCCTATTTTAATATCAGATGAATTACAGTGACCTGCTTCTTGATTACAGTGAAGAATGATTTATTTTTAGCTACAAAATGAGAAGCTTAATAAAAAAAAATTAATATCCCCAAAACTAATGACCAACATGATTCTGAAGCAGCACTCCAGTTAAAATGGTGATTTACTTCAGATACTTAGAGATATAATTGTCTTCTGCAGATGCAGACAATAGCAAGTTAAGTGTTAGCATTTATCAACTGAATTTGTACTGTTATCCCAACAGTTAATATGTATGGAGAGCTGCTTTTGTCATCACCAATGCTCTAACAGCCTTCCAGGGAGATTAACTCTCAGAGCAAACATAGTGTCAATAAACAGCCTGTAGGAATTCCTTCAATTATGTTGTTTTCTTTTGGACAGCAGATATGTTTTAAGTAGGGGCTTAAAATCCTATTTTATAAAGGCCATGAGCTTACTCTGAAACTTTCCTTAGGAAAAAATCTCACCTCTCTGGTATTACTACCCTGTGTGCTTTAGGATATTATTAAACTAATGTGTCCAATCCATTTCACCTTAAGTACCCTGTGGTATTGGATACATAGAAGCAATGAACTGTGCCCCAGGCCACTAACAGGATTTCTTTTTTCCTAGAAAAGGGTCGAAGCTCCATCTTTGCTAATAGCACAGACTGTTCAGAGAGGTCTTTGGTGAACGTTTTAATGTATTCATACAGTTACTGTTGTAAAAATGGGCAGTGTGCAGTCAGCAAGAGATAATGGTGGAGAGAGAAGGGAATAGTCGCTACTCTGAACTTTGCTGCTCTAGTAAAGATCAATTGTTATACTCCATGCTTGCTGTTCTGGCAAATGTCTAGTTCTTTGTGCAGGACTATGTGCAAGTGAGTGAAATATGCTGTCATTTAGCAGGATAAAATTCCTTGTGGTTTCCTCCATTGCTATCCATTGCAGGATCAACTGTGCTGAGATTTAGAATTTCTTTTTTTCTTGTGTTCTGGAGGAGGTGTTTGGCTTTTTGTCTTTCTTTTGCTTTATAGATGATTTATCTTGTTATGATACTCCTTACCATACCAAGCAAGATGGATGTCTAATTTGAATGTTTAGTTATATAGGTATTTATTTTTTAAAAATCAATTTAGTATTTTTTAATTTTGAGGGACATGGGCATAGAGAAACTCCAGAAATTATACCCTGTCAAAAGGCTTGTGAATAGTCTGGACTGTCAAAATAAGTGTCTGGATAGTCTTGTGAGGTTTTGTCAAACTTAGTTTTGTGTTCTGTGTGCCTGTGTTATTGTTTCAGCCCTTGTAAATATACAAACCTTTGCTTTCTTTGTAAGTGTTTATTTTCAAGGCTGAATTCATCTCTGCCTGTGATGGAAAAAAAGGTGTTATTACCTTTCAATATCAATCATTGTATTGATCTCATTTTACTTGATACTATTCTGATTCTTTGGTTTCGCATGTTTTACTTTTTTTCCTGACTTCCAACAAGAACAAACTGACAGCCATACAGTTGTAGCTTTTAGGATGTAACAAACTATTTAGATTCTTGTTGGTTTAGTGATGGTCTTTTGGCATTGGCATATTGCACTGTGAGAAGGCAAAACACCCCTCTAATATCAGATGGCCGTAAATGCTTTGAAAACACAGTGAATACATTTTCAAAGGATAAAAACCATAGCCTAAAGAAAGCCTAAAGAAAGGTACATACCTATCTTGAGCATGCCTGCTTCTGGTTAACATAAGAATAGAACTACCATGCTTTGAACAGTGTTGATAAAAATACTTGAACTCTGTTGAACACAGTGAGTCAACCTTGTAGGAATGGGCCCACATAATGTAATGCTGTATATTGTTCTGACCAAATGGAGGAAAATTTATTACAAAATAGTGTTGCCTTAGGTATCACGAATGAAAAGTATTTCTGCACAATTAACCAGAAGAAAATAGAGAAAATAGTCAAAGTTGTGGCTTCACAAGTTAAGTGCCATTCACATATGGAAGACTGGGAGCTCAGGTGACAGGGTTTAGCTTCTCCCTCCAACCAGGAATGTGAGAATCTAGATTGACTGGAAAAAATGTAAAGAATGTAAAGTGATGTGAATAAAATTTATTAAAAGCTATCTCTCTATTTCCATAAAGCCTGTCCTTGAGGCATCCTGATGCCTTTGATCACTCTCATGCCTTCCATTGATCAATGCAAGATCAAATTTAAGGATAAGAACAAGGAACACACTAAGGACAAAGAGTATCTGCAGCTATTCTTGTGCAGCAGCGTACTCAAAACAGGTAAATGAATCCCAGAGTAGCCTGAAAACAGTGTTTTCAGCTTTTCATTTTTAAAAAAATAGTTCTCTAGTTCTCCATATATTCCTATAACCCTTTTTGTGTAGTGAGGAATTCCCCAGGCTAGGTCTGTTTTGTGAACCTTTTTTTTCCAGCTGAGCTGGATGTGTCTTGGTGGTGTTTCATTGAATGAGCCATTGATTCAATTAGGATTAGAGCAAATTTCTCTTAACTTCTATTTTGCCCTTTCTGTTGCAGTCTTCATGGATTACTGCAGGAATTCCAAGTGGCAATGCAGTTTGTGAACTGAAACTGCAAAGAAAAATGAAAGAAACCTAAATTCTAATTCATTTAACTTCTAAATAAGCAAGCAAAACTCTTCAAAAATTACAATTACTTTAAATATATAGTACCTTTTGGTTTGTGAAACTAGGTAGAAGCATAAAATAAAGTAGATATTCCACTGAATTTAAATCAGTGCTCCTTACACTTTATTATTCTTTTTATGTTCAACATGTACGTGTGAGAATAAATCCTTAACTCCCATGTCATCAGGTTCCCAGCCCTGGCATGGAATGTGGGTTTCCTGAGTAGCAAGAACCACATGCATAAAGAGCTCACATTCCCTGCACCAGAGAACTGATAAATATTTATATGGTATCTGTGGTAACAGTGAGAAAAATTGCTGTTGTTATTTTACAACTTCTGTGTATTTGAAAGCATGATAGCATCTTGAGGAATTTAATGTGGTGGCTTAATTTTATTTCATTTTGTTTGAAATTTATTTACTGTGTATAATAGAATATTCTGAGTTGGAAAGGATCCACAGGGATCATTGTGTTCAACTCCTGGCCCTGCTCAGTTCATCTCCAGGAATGCCACCATGTGCCCTGAGAGTGTTCAAACACATCTTGAACTCTACCAGTCTTGGTGCTGTGACCAGTGCCCTGGGGAGCCTGTTCAGTGCCCAACTACCCCCTGGGTGAAAAATCGTTTTCAAATTTTCAACATAAACCTCCCTCATGAGTTTTTGCTCATAAATGTCTATAAAATAGCAAAAACTTAAACCTAGATTTGTTCCAATATGGTAAATTATTGTGATTTTAATTCCAGATAGTAATTTGGAGAATAACAAAGTGTGAGATCTATTTTCAAATATCTCTGGAGTCCCAGGTGACTGAAAAAAAAATAAAAAAAGAGGAATTAGAAAGAATCCATTTCTCAAGGTCTTGATACTGTCACTTATAATAACAATGAATATGAAAGTACAGTTTAAAGGTTTTTAGAAAATTGTTAGATTTCCTTTTTCATGAAATTTCCAATTCTTAAAGAGTTTCATTCTAGAGAAAATTTTCACAACTGCAGGTCCTAGTGCAGAATTGTAATCAGAGCAAGACTATTACCAGGTTTTAGTTATACAGTAATCTGCACCTCAAAGGATTGGTAGTGTCGGGATGTGATGAAAACATGTGGCATTTAGTGGTTTGTGGGTTAAGGGAGGAATTTCCCTATGAAGACCTAATTTCTATGGTGGTTTTAAAATCAGAAACAGAAAAGTAAATTAATAAGGAATAATCCTTGGCTCAGCCAGCTGAAAGAAATTCCCAAAGGTGAAATTTCCCTGCAGATGAAAGCTTAGAAACAAAAGAATCAACCAATTAGACTTGAACTGGCTAATTTGCAGAGGCTGATGAGCATAAAGGATTTAGCTTTGGAACTGGGCAAGAAAAAGAAGGATACTTCTTGGTGCTAGGTGAGAGTCAGTGAAAAAAAATGCAATGTTATGCAAGTACTGTTACAAGGAATGATCAGAAAATAAGAAGGTCTTTGTTGCAAGAAAGGAATGAGTCTGAGAATCATCCACAATCCTTCTCTAGGGGCCTGTTCGAGAGCCTGAGGCTGAATGTTTGCTCTTGTATGAGAGGCCCACAAATGGGGAAGAAGGCTGTATGAAAAAATTAATTCTACAATCTGAGAATGAGAGAAATATGAAAATCTTTTTGCTTTTCAGTCTTTTGTCTGCTTTTCTTATCCACTCTGACCTGCCTCATTGAGAGAAGAGAGAAAGCACAATTGGAGAAATAAAGCACCAAGTGTTACTAATTTTCTTTCCTTAGACACAAAGATAAAGATACCAGGTTGGGTTTGAGTGGACTGAGTTAATGCAATTTGTATTGTTAATTGCTTTTGGCAGTAGAGGTGTAACATGGAAAATATTCTCCTTTAACCATTATCTCTGAAGGGAGGGGACTTTTTCCCTATGATACAGTTGAATCATATTTGTTATGAGATTCCTAAGCAGCATGGAAAATTCTAAATAATGGATGATATTTAAAAATAAGAAAACTAAAACTAAAATCAAGAACCTAATCCAAAGGTCCCTGGACTGAAAGGAAAGGATCCCACTCCCTGCAATAGTCCCTGGGTCAGATTTGGCTCTCACTGAAGAAATGTAAAACCTCCTAGACGTACAATTTGCTAAGTTATCAAGATTTATTTACCTCTTCTTAAGGCTGCTCTCTTTCAGACAGGCAGGTGTTGCAAATATTCATGCTGGAATACATTTGGTGGCAGGGATATTTAGTCCAAAAATCCTAGGAGGTGAAAAAATATCTTGCCTTTTTCTGCCCAAGAGCTGTGGTAAATTTTTGATAGGTACTGTAGAAGGAGATAGACTGTTCTAAATATTTGATTTATCAGGATCCCTGACCTTTCTGTCATTCTCTGTGGCATGCATTATCTTTGGATATTGAAGCAAATAGAAGCGATTCTCCAAAGAGCTGTGCAATTTAACTTTTGTAACCTGTGCTAAAGGCACCAGATGTTTCTGGGGTCCCAAGTTCCCCATCTCTGCTTTGAACTTGTGTCTCTCTGGCATGGTTATTAAACTTCGGTTACAGCAGTAAAAGCTTCTTTTTGAAGACAGTTACAGTGTTGTCTGATGCTCCTAAGCTCCCATGCCATCTAAACCAGCTGAATGGACAGCACATCAAAGCATGTCAGGAGCTGGAAGGGAAATGGTGCTGCCTTTTAAGGCAAAAGCACAGCAAGATTAGCATATTTATAAGCACAAACGTTTGGAGGACAGGGTTTTGTCCTCAGTTATAACCCTCAAATAACTTTCTTTTCTCTGTCATTCAAAAGTGGAAAAAATTACTAAAATCCAAGCAAAGAGCAACCCTTCCATGTTTCCATCCTGGGTTATTAAAGACAGTGCTGCTAAGGTGGTGTTATGTGTTCTCTTTCAAGTCTTTGTAGCTGTCATTGACTTTATAAAACCCCAAATACCTCAAAGGCTTCTAAACATTTAAGTTTTTTGCTTCTCCACACAATTTCTCATTAGCAAATTATTGTTGGTTAGAAATCTGTGCAGGTTTTGTGTTTTTTTTCATTTTTAGGAAGTTGTTCTAGAAAACAAGTTGTCATATATACTTATATGATTTAATGAATTAATTTCAATAACTTTACTCACTTATGTTCCAGAAATGGGTTTTCAGGAAGGCACTTACCATTGCTTTAATTGGTAACAAAAGCAGAGTTCATGAAATTATTCTCCTGTCAATTCTTAAGTCTTTTTAGTGACATTCACAAAAGAATAATTTTTATTGACTCTTTATTTTTCATGCTTTTAAGAAAAGCAGAAAATCTTGCAATTATTCATGGGGAAAAAGAAAATCTGCACTTTTTCTGGGTAAAATACTTTGGCTAAACAGGGTAATCTTTAAATAAATCAGAGTATTTAAGTTTTTGATATCTAACAAAAAGCAAAACATCCCTTGTTCTCAGTTAAACAATTAAAGGCAAATAAAGAAATCAGAGTAAAAAAAGCAAAAGCCACTTCCGAGTGGTTTCATATGGTAAAAGGAATGAGGAAATTACTGGGAGACTTACTCATGGGTGCCCAGTGCTTATGAATACCAATTCCATAGCTCATGAGAGCACAGCCATTGGCAGGTTCATTACCTCCTGAAACCAGCAGATATGGTCTATCAGACTTGAAGGACGTGCTGAAAAATATTGCTCTCTTTGAACCTTAACAGAGCTCCTTCCAGCAAGTGTTCTTATGGTTTGCACTAACACTTTGTACGGTTTGCCTCAGATAGGAATTGATTTTCTATTCCCAGTGCAGCATCTTTCCTCGTGAGCAGATTTCCATAGCTGAACCACAGGGGGCAGATTTACACCCTGACGGAAAGCTTAAAACTGTAAAAGGGGAAAAAAATAGTGCAAAGCTCTCCATCTATCCTCTGCTCTCTGGGCAGTGACCACGAACTATCCAGCTGTCTGGTTTTTCTCCTAAATTGGCTACCTCAAATACAAAACAGAAAACACCCCATGCACAATTTAAAACTAATAAATAAACAAATAAACATGCTCCATTTGCCCCCCATATACGTGTGTGTGACCCCAAATGAACAGCAGTATTGCAGAATATAGCTTTTACATAACTTTCAAATGTGTTGTGTTGATTTTTCGTTATCTTTAGGAAGCTGCCAAAGGCAATATACCCTCACTTTTCAATTTTTAATTATGTATAGTGTATGTATATGTACATGGGTGTATCTCGCTGGCTTGTGATCTATAAATAACAAACTAAAGACTTTACCTAGAAAGTCTGAACAATTAACTGAACATGCAAGTACTAGATGGCTTTTTTCTATGTACTTTATGGCATAGCAGTCAACAGCAGTTGATTGTTCCAGTCTCCTTTTACAGAGGCCATTAAAAATTCTCTGGGACATTGCTGAATATTTTAGGGCTTGAGTAAAGAAAAGGATAAACTCTGGTTAGCCCAGCTGCACGAGCTGGTCAGACCTTTTCAGATCTTGCAGATAATGATTTTCAGCCACAATTCAGCTTCTATTTCAATCCAGGCTTCTAAGCCCAAACTTCAATCACTTGCAGCAATTTCAACTAATGTCAGATGGTACTTAAGAAAAAACTTTGTGTTCCTTTGTATTTCTTTCCTTAAAGAAAACCAATGCAAAACAACAACAAACTTAAATTCTTTAGTTTCCTTCACAGAAGGGTAAAAAAAAATAAGAGAGAAGAGTAAAGATTTATTTGACAGCATAAAGGAGTATAATTTCAACCTCAGGTTTCTGGGAACAGACAGGACTGTTTTCCCAAAAAATGGGCAGTGGATTGGGTACTAATTTACCTGCAAACAATTCTAAACCTGCTGTTAATACCCAACTTTATCCTGTCCCTTGATCTGTGTCACTCATGTCACAAGTCAAAACCTCAGCTGAAAGAATGTCAAGAATTTGGCAGCTCCTCTGTCATTTTAACTTAACAGACTGATGCCTTAAGGACAGACTACACAAAATACCAGAACAATGCAGTTGCTGTTGGACCATGAATGGAAATTCAGGAGCATGAGAAGATAATTAAAGAGCTAAACCCACAGCTCTTTCTCAGTTCAGTATTCTCATATTTCTGATTTCTCACTAGAAATTGACTTTAAAAAATGAACTGTATTTTAAACTTTGTATTTATTTCTAATAATTAATTATATTGAAAAATCTTTTGGTCTGCATGGCTGGAAAAGTGCATTCCCTGTGTTTCCTCATCACAAAGCTTTCATTTTGTCTTGAGTTTCCAGATGTGAGTGCCAGTGATGTCCTATCTTACAGGAAGGAAAATAACCAATAATAGAAGGAACCATGCTATTTTAATGCTTTTCCTTTAAAAGTAAAAGCTGGAACTAGAAATAAGAGGTCATTCATCTTCTGTCAAAAATATAGATGCAAGAGTAGAAGGAACATAAACATACATGATTTGGTTTTACATCAAATATGTATACAGCACAAACCACATATGACTTGGTTTTATATCAAATAATGCATAATGGGGAACTTCACTGTAAAGTACTGTGGAAGGTTAAAAAAAAGAATGTCAGAAGTTTCCTTTAAAATTCCAACTGCATTTTACTTATGGGTGGAGACTTGGAAAGCTTTCAGGAACCAAAGTTTTTACTACTGCCATTATGAAAATTTCCTTTCATAGAACAAGTAATTTGCTTGAAAACTTATATGTGAAACTCCTTCTTTAGCTACTTGAAGCCAGAATGTAGCAAATGAAATTCAATAGGGAATAAAGGATAAAGCAAGTGTTTTGTGTGTTCAGGTTTGTTAGAGTAACCTTTTGGCTCCAAGGAAGATATAAAAAAAGTAATTGTCTTTCTACTGCAAAAATTCTTTCCAGTAAGTGCCTCATTTCACTTGAGAAGCACAGTATCAGCTGTTCACCTCTGCATCTATTAGCCATTTAAACACATTCAAGTGTTTTAAAAGAATTTTACAATATATATTTAAGGTTTTATCAAACATTGCTCATGGCAGGTTGCAAATGATACTTTTTATTCTCTGTATATTTTTCTGTATTTCCCAGTTCTTATATTTTGTCATAGAAAAAAATTCACTATTTTTATTGAAAAGTAGCAATAAAAATCAGAAGTTGAGATTCAGAAAAACAGGGTTTATAAATCTTTATTATAAACTTTCTGAACACTAATAAGGATGTTCTGTTAAATGAAAATATTTACCCAACAAAAATTTACATGATGGTAAAAAAATTAAGGCTGCCATTTTTTACTATGCAAAATGTTAAACCTCAAGTGGTTTCAGTGCTTCCTATCAGCATTATTTATGTTTTTACCTTCTCGTTGTTTGGACAATGTAATAGCAACTAGTAGAGCAGTAGTCTCTGTGTGTGCTTTGATAATTCCTCCTGGCAATAGAAGGATTAAAGATACATTGTAAATTTTATTTAGCTAATTAGTCTCAAATTTAGGATCTAATATCTGCATTTTACAGGTGCAAACAGGCACGACTAAACTGCAGAACTGGACCAGTTGCCACCTGACAGTTGAGCCACTGGAACTGAGTGTACGCACAATTTTGGCTGGTCCCAACTGTCATAAAGGCAATGCTGTCCCTTTTTTGAAGAACTACAGGGACCAACTGTTCTTCAGCCCACCCTATAAGCAAGGTAAGCCTGTACAGTTTACAAACCTCTGCTGTATCTGAGAGATGGCCATGTCCTGTGCTGTGTTTACTCACTGTTTCAATAGCTTTCATAATATACAGAATAGTTGAAAGAGCAGTACAGGACAAGCCTACAATTTCACAATAAAGTCTATTGACATGTTCATATTTTTTTATTTCTCTCATTTTCTGATATAATTATAACCAAAGCATTTATGTGTCAATCTGAGAGGTCTCTTAAAAGTTCTTTTGAGCTGAATGAACACTACTATTTAAGTTTCCATTGGCTACATGGAATCCTTGTTCAGAAAACCTTTTACTTCTGTCAGCAGAATGACACTGATGAAAGAGCTCTGTGATTCTACTGATGTCTTCATGTTCAATTAAATTCACATCCAAACATCAGGCAGTGTCACTCCCTTTTCTACATTGCTTATTATTTGGAGTATTTTGCACATTGTTATTGCCAAAAGCTTCTAGGTCAGAGGAGATAGTGGAATAACATAAAATTCTTCAGAAATTCAGGCTAAGGAAAACACAAAGTGTTCATTTTTGAAAGCTATTACTCACAATATTGAATATTACTGAACTTCTCAGTGTCTCTTAATGCAAAGTCAAGTGATTTGTCTTTAAGAACTTCTGCTGCTGCGTTGTGTGGGAATGCTGACACAGCTCCCACATAGTCCTGTTTAATGTCTACACTGAGACACTAAGCCTAGGCCTTGTTTTGCATGGTCTGTCAATATTATTCTGTTCCAGCACAGAGCTGAACACTTTGTTTCTCCTAAGCTGTGCCTTCACTCTGCTGCACTGTCAAGCAGGGCTGTAACAGCAGATTGCTTTAGCTTTGCACAAGCAGTTGCCTTTCTCTGTCTAGCAGCACTTAGTTGCTGCTGACAGCTGAGATATAGTACTAGACTTTACATTAAGTTAAATATAAAAGGAGCATTCAGGAGGATCAAGGAAAGGTTCTGGATTGAGGCCAACATCAGTCTAATTTTTTATTGCAGAGTTTATCAGATAAAAGATGTATGTGGTGTGTGCTCAAGTTCAAGAGAACATTGTTGTACAAAACAAGTATGTAGGTTATCATTTAGCAAGATAATATTAATAAGACAAGCATATTAAATGTCTGAAGAGGAAAAAATCCATCATCTTCTAAAGGACCTTTCATTAGGGTTTCATTAGGGACTTTTCATTACATTTTTCTATGTATGCTTTTTTTCTCGACCTCAGCTGTCCCATAAGTTACTTCATTTTGTAGCAGGTAGTAGAATTCCTACTACAGTCTATTGCACAGGTGCATGAATGTTCAATAACACTTTTGTTCCACTTGCTTTTCAACACAAGAGAGGAATTGACAAAGAGTTTTTTTTAACTTAACAAGGATAAATGAGTTTTGATGTCTATGATGAGGAATAGTGCTGATATAAATGACTTATTCAGTTTATGACATTCATTCTATAATCAGAGAAATGTAGCCTGAGCCATATCTACTCAGACTTTCATATTCCCATCGTATTTGTCATTTAATTACCTAGGTTATTATACAGCTTGTCAGCAACATTATCTGCATAGGCAAACTCCAGAAGTCAGTAGATATGATCCAATATAAATAAATATAATAAAACTAAAGCAAGAAGACCATAGTATGAGATGAAAGCATCTGTCATTTTCTGTGAGCCCTAAAGGCATATTCTGCTGTTTGGCAAACCTTAGAGATGCAGGTTCTGTATTTTCATGATCAGGTACTGACTTCTCCATTCAACTGTCTTCAAGTGTGTACACCTAAGAAGAGTCTTGGAACTGTGAAATACTAAGCTTTGGTCAGCTGGCACTTGGAAGAAAAGCACTGCATGGAGTGTGTCAGAAAAGCATTGGGCAGGTCCCTGTTCAGGACCTGAGAATTCTTGGGGATCAGGTCTTTTATGGAAGCACCAAGTTGCTTTCTCACAGACTAAGCAGTGATATCAGGAGTGCTGTGTCCCTTTTACAGTCCTCTAGTCCTTGTCTGGTTTTCTATCCTCCTTTCTTTCTCAGTCTTCCCCCACCCCCAATTTACTCTAGTGATTGCATTTAACCTTTTTGTGTCTTTTATATTTTCTCAGACAGTCTTGTCTTTCTAGGATGGATAAGCTCTCCTTATCGTAGCACCTGGTATCAGTGGAGTTCTTCAAATTAAGCAAAAGCATAATTTAGCTGGAAGACTGATGTAGCAGCAGCCAGGGAGAGTGGTTCACTGAAATTGCAATAAGTAGATACCTTATAGCTTAGAGTAGGACAGGAAATTTGTTATATGATGATTATGAACTTGTGTATTTTGTAATAATGGCAAAAGGCTTATTCAATGCACATTTCCATGAGATAAAAGGATGATGGTTTTGATGATATCAGCATTTACTAACTGCAGGGAATTGGTTTGTTTTCTTCATATTTGAACTGGCAAATTAGTGGAGTAATGCAAGGGTTTGCTGTTGGGTCAGAGATTGGAAGGCAAGGCATAATGCACAATAGGTTTTACTGGTATGAAGGGATATCTACCACCATTTAAACAAAACTGGTGCCACTGTAGCTCTGAAAAGTTATTTTTGTATATATCAAAACCTGGTATAAGTATATGACAGAAAATTTTGTAGCATTTGGGTCATCAAAGGAAAACTGATCAAACATACATAAAAAAGTAAGAGAATTACAAGGTCTGCAGTCTCTGATGGGAATCTCAGGAGAGGTTTTGCAAGAGTTATACATCACTGAGAAGCCTTCAGTCCTACAGTCTACTTTTGTGGATTAAAAAAAGATGGATCTAGACAGACCTCCTTCGGAGATTGTGGTCTAGGTTCACATGTGGGCGTCACAAAAAGATGGGATATGGGATCCTGGTTTTAGAGCTTCTTTGAAATGATCCCAATATGCTTAACAGGAATCTTGCTGTTGCCTGTAATGGAATGAATTCACAACTGTGATGAAAATTGTACCAAATTCAAGTTTGTGGATATTTTAGTCTATATTTCACTCAGTACCTTGCAGAGTTCTCTGGGGAAGTCAAGGGGGAAGGTGGTGGTATTTAGTTATGGTTTCTTAGTGTTTTAGTTTGTGGAGGTTTGTTTTACATTTCACATGTTGATTTGCCTGCATAAGCTGTACACAAAGAAGTTCTAATGTAAAATGAGACATTTTCATCCTTTGATTCCAAGTCAGCTGGTTGTCAAATTTGGAGCTATTTTCAAAGTCACAGTAATAAATGCAGAGGGCACAGAGACACTACTTAAATTTCAGTGAGACTTATAGAATATGTATGCATTTTTCCATCCAGTTTGAAAATGTCTGTTGTCAGCATTTCATCTCATATTGGTCAGTCTATATACTGAAGAGGATTTCTATTTCAACTTCTAATCCAGGTAAAGAAGTGTGTCACAGCTGTTCCTAAATGATGCTATTTCTATTTGTATTGTTTTGGCTGCCAAGAATTTTTATTGGAAAAAGCAGGAGTTGTGAAGATAATGGCTTATTTGGTTAAGTTTATTTATGCTGATCCCTTAGGAAGTTTCCTGCTTTCTTAGCCAAATTCATTTTGTCAGAGGTCTATGCACTGACCCTATTCTGTCTCAAGCCTGGTTAGAAATTCAGTGAGTTTCCCCCCAGATTTATACTGTGTCTTCCTTGCTGACATAGAGCAATCCATATGTAGTCTAATCCAAATGCCTTATCCAGTTGGAATCAAGAGTTCTTTGACTCTTGTTAGTTTCGCAAAAATATGATTTTTCATGTAAAATAGTTTCAAAACAACTTTTGTTTTCTTTAAGCAGTTAAGAATCTGGACAACACAAGGCTTATCTTTTCCAGAATATGATTGTATGGAGCTGTGATTCCCTGACCGCTCTGTAAAAGCCATTTGAAATCAGAAATATCTGAGCAATATGTTTGCAGACTTACTGCTTGCTGAGGGACCCCTTGGAAAATCCTCTTCACAGAAACAAGTATTACTTGAGTGAGTATAACCTCTAGTATTTGTCTACCTGAGAGAACACTTGTTGTAAATAAAGGCTAAACAACATAATTTTTCTTTCTTGCCAATAGATACTTTCTTATCCTTTCTTTAAAATCTTTTATGTTAAAGGAATAGTTCAGAAGACTTGAAGTGAGAAAGCTGGTCTTTGCATGTTGTGAGCACAAAGATTTAGCCATAAGAAAATTTTGAAGGAACTTAGAATTACTAGAAGAGGTTTGTGGGTTTATTTCTCCAAAGGAAGTTTAATAATTTGCAACTTGAAATTGCTTCATAATTTTTAAGATTTTGAAGTTACCTATTTTAAAAAGAAACTTTTATCCTGGCCTGAAAATGTCTCTCCCATTTAACTTGAATGCTCTGAAAATTTCTTCATTCAGTGAATTGGTATTTTTTGATGCAAAGGCAGACAATTCCCAGAAAACTTTATTTTTTTATCATCCTGAGAATCTCTGTGAGAGATTCCATTACAGTAGGTGGGCTGAACTTGTAGGCTGAGGCAACAAGCAAGAAGGTGGCGTTGGGGTTTACAAAGGAGAGGGGCTGAACAGCTGGAAAAAGGTGGATGAGTTTAAGGGACTAGCCAGTTATGAGGCTTGCCACAACAGTGGGAGGAAAACATTTAACTGAACAATAAAAGTCTAATAGTGAAGTATATTTGCATACTACACTTCTTCACAGCACTCTAAAGATGTAAAATGCTGTGTAATTGCTATGATTTATTAATGCATTTGTATACTTTTGTAATAGCTCCAGTACTTTCTAATAACAACCAATACCTTTATAAACACATTGTTGGCAAAGCTGTTTTAGTCAACCAACTGCTTCTAAATTTATATAATTTTGAGACATTATTTTAGCATGCACTTTAGAGTTTTCTGCATATAAAAAGCTCCTAATTTCTTTTAAATGGGACCTTAAGGAATTCAAGCCCAGGAATAAGTTTATTTAATGGCTTTCTGAGTTTCTAACACACAGTTTTATAGCTACTTGAAAGTAGTAGATGATTTGCTTTCTCCTTTAGGGGATAGATTGAAGTTGGGTTTTAGTGGAACTCAAGGTTTAACAAACACAGCTATGAACAGGGAATCTTCTCCCAAGGAGCTGTCACAGCAGAGAATGGAAGTTCTTCAAGTGGGATAAAATCTAAAGTCTGTATAGATTAACCAGACTTGCTTTATCCAGTTTCCTCAATGGAGCTGAACAGACTTGAGGTCTGATTTCCATTTCTCAAGCCTGGCAGGTTTACCTTGGCACCACATCCTGCTGTGCCAGCTGGAGGGTTTGCTCACAATTCCCCAACAGCTCATGATAAATTCAATCTAATCAAAACTTTGGTCACAGCATGAAAAAGAGAGCCAGCTCTTCAGTATCTTCTTTACTAGGGTGTTAAATTTAAATAGAAGTAACATGAATGACTAAATATTTTGAAATTAAGAAATGAAAAAAATATTTTGAAATTAAGAAATCTAAACTAAATAATATTTCTATTTTCATCACTAGCCATATTGGCAGAAGACTGGTGAACATATTTGCCCGATGTTTCTGGTAATTTTTGCTTTGCTGTTTATTTTTGATTACTCTGATATCTCAGTTTTGTAACATCGTAAAGTTTGTTTTATCTCTGCAATATTTACTCTGACCCACATTTCTAAATTTAATCTCATGGCTAATTGATCCTGTGGTAGAGCAGAACTCCCCTTTCTGCCACAGATCCCTTGTAGTAGAATTTATACACACTTTTGTTTTTCTCTTGAAAATAGATTGATGTTTACTAAACCAAATTTATGAATCAACCCTTCTTTGGTCTGTGTTTTTTGTTTTCTCTGTGGAGCAGGGGTAGCAGGGAGGGAACAAAAGCTTAAGTACTGTCTCTAAAGGCGCATTAGCCTAGAGAGTTAAATCAAAGCACATTTATTTGTAGCTCTAAAAAGTGTAATGGAATTGTGGTTTGGCTCTTAGCTTGACAATACATAATGAGCTTATCAGAGTTGAATCCAGGAAAAAAAAAATCCAGACTCCCATGTCTCTCTCTTTAAATGTTTTAAAGTGACCCCTATTTCTATTCACATAAAGGTTGAAATGGGAAAAGAATTGAGTGTAGACAGAAAAAATAGATTTTGACCATAAATGAGATTTATTTTTTGTTCCTCTCCCTTTGTTCAAGACCCTGAATATTCAGCTACATCTGCTACATGATGCTTTGATTTCAGTGTTTCAAAAGGTAAAAAAGAATTGTGGGGAGAAAGGGATAGGCAGTGTATTCCTAATTATTTTAAAATATGAAAAGTAGAAACCATTAGCAAATTCAGTCTAATTAGGCAGCTAACCTATTAGAAGAAAGAAACAAAGCTAAGAAACATTATTTTGCTTTATTTTCTTAATTCTCAAGTTGGTTCTCAACACTGAGAATGATTTGGGGTTGATGGGCATGGCAGATGTAGGGGAATCTATTCAGCAGCAGTATGCCATGATAAGTTGGTAGATTAGTCTAAAGGAACCAAAGGGCTGTGAAGTGCTAATTACACTCAAGGACACCTGCTCACCTCACAGATAACTCCAGCATCCCATTTAGGTGTTGAGTCTGTTTCTATCGTTTCAGTCACTGCTCTGCAAGTGTGGCAAAATAGTGTCAGATAATATTCAATTGCTGTTTAATGCCTCTGACATCATGTCATCTGACAGGATCACCTTTGAGCAAATGAGGATTTTCACTCTTGCTCTTAGCATCAAACTAAAAATTCATCTTGTGTATGTGCTGTACCTGCCAAGTTCCCTCTTTAATCTGAGTTAATAGGCCCTTCATATATAGCACACTAGCTTTCCCATTTCAGAGACATTGAAGATATGGCCAAGAGTTAATGCTTCTGAATTACATACTGATAATTTTTCAGTGTACAAAGATGACCTTACTGAAGTGGGATGAATAACAAGTCTCCCTAACACAGTGTGTTCTGCCTGTTTGTTACCTAGTGCCCAGTGGAGGGAGGGCAGGGCAGGGCATCTCAGGATGGGGTCCCAAGGGGCCAGTTATCTACCCAGAGAAGGCTCCTCAGAGCTGTCTGGGCAAAGATACAGAGGGAGTTTGAAAGTCTGTGCCCCTCTGGGATTTCAGCTCCTCTCCAGTGTCAAGCAAACAGCCTTTACCTCTTGCAAGATTCCCTTACTTGAAGGCTGATCTCTTTTCTTCCAAAGGTGTTTTTGACCTCTTTGCTTTTGAAGAAAATGCTGTTGGAGGAACATTTGGGATTAAAGCACTACTTCAGAGCAGAGGACACCTGGCTCCTGTACCTGCTAGCAGTGTTCAAACAATTATCTCCTGGCCTCTGGTGAGTCTACTAAGCACAAAGGTTTGAGTGTTCTGCATCAGTGCTGAGCTGGGATAAAGATGGTGTTGTTTGCTTTCTTTATGTATTGATATCTTAGGAGCATTTCTCCCATATAAATTACTTTAGAAATTGCTTAAAAAATGAGATGAAGATAACCTGAAGGCACTTGGCAGATCATTAGCTTCATGATAAATAATTTTTAAGACAACAGATGATATTGCAGGTTATTTTAATAAATGTCAGTGAGGGCTCAGCATTGTGACAGGGGTTTTCAAGATCTTGAGGAAACTTTCACACTGTGGAAATGTTACTGTAGGATTCCTGATGATTTTCTGCACTGTGGAGGGATTTACAGACAGTTTTCTGGGGCTAAATTCCTTCCCTGTCCAGTTAGTGAATGCAAAAGCTTTCCTTAGTCACTATCATATTCAGATTGCAGTGTGATGATACTTTGCAGTGTCTGGTAAACTTAAATATGTTTTCACTGATGAATTGATGAGCAAACTGATCACCTTGCAGTGATCATCTTTGTGTCAAGAAGATTGGTCTGATTAGGAGGAAAATGAACAGTATACAGACTTTTTTTCAGAGTATTTAGATACTATTCTTGTAGGAGTCCTCCAATTGTTTTACATATTTCAGGGTCAAGAACATTTAGCTTCTGAATTTCTGGTTCATTGGCTCTTTGTATAATTCCTTGTGAAATGGTGAGATGGGTATCATGAAATGATAAAAAGCAGTGGCCACTTCGGAGCCTCAGACTCACTTATAGATGGAACTGTGAATAATTAGAGCTTTATAAATGGTTTCTCAAGAAAAACAATTGTCAAAAGAATAAATGTGGGCAAGAGCAGTAGAATATTCAAGCACATGTTTTTAATTTCTTTAGAAGTTATGATTAATAGAGTTAGCCCACAGAATATTTTACATCTGTTCCTGGCCTGCAAAAAGCACAAGGCATCAGCATTGTCTGTAGCCTTTTGAATTATGAGAACTGAACTTTGTGTTTTACAAGACAAATGAACTCTACTTTTTGAATTGATTTTGGTCTGAACTTGTTCTGGTGTTTAGCCACTGACTGCAGTGTCAGGGAAACTGGACATAGAGTTTGATTCTAGAGTGACACTATGAATTTAGTAGAATTAGATAGAAATTTTATTTGATATTTCAGTATTAATCACAAACTTACAGCTTCTGGTGGTTTTCTCGACTTTTCTCTTCTTGTTTTAGATTGCTGAGTAGTTCCCATTGGCAGAAATTTGAGTTTCAATTGCCTTCTATCGCCTCTCCCCTTCCCCCCCCCCCAATATTTTGCTGTTGATAGATAAAAATTAAAGAACTGCCTTTTAAAATATTTTGTCTAATTTCTATCTATTCCTGAATGGATGAAGATTTTTGATTTAAAGTTAAAAAAAAAGTGACATTAAAAATATCCCATGTTCAAACATGAGGTATAGTTTAGAGAAAGGCAATATGTATTACATGGTCACACACAAGTTGAGCAGGAGCTTATTTATTTCTTGTCATTAAAAACAAGAAGATGCTTTGTTTATAGTCTTAAACTTGATTCAGAGACTGAAATTCCATTCTGATTAAATCACCAGGATTTGGCAAGTATTTGCAATTTCTTATCCAGCAGTTCTGTAATATTCAGAGCTTTACCAAAGTAATTAAAAATGACTATGTGTCAGAGGCTTGAGTGTTGGTATGTACACCTGGGTGCATTCACACATTCAGTGAAAAACAGGCCATGAAAAACAGTCTTCACACAAAACTGTTGTTTATCTGCTACCAGAGTCAGTTTTGTAAACGTTTTTATTTCTAAAACTTCAATGAGAATGTGGAGCATTCTATTGTCAGAATTTATTCATCACTTGCTCTATATGCAAACGCTTTCCACCACATTCCAAGAAAACCCAGTCCTAATAACGGTAGCCCATTATTCTCAGTGGTAGAAAACCTAAAATATTATAAGATTACTACCTGATGGATTTCACTCTATAGTTTTCTGATTTTTGTAAAATGAACATGCATTTAGAGAAACTTGCTGACTGTTTAATAGAGGTGAAAACAATTATGGATCGCAGGTTATTTTTGTACAAGAAATAAGCTTCTGTAGGTGTTCAGAGTAGAGGGGGTCCTATATCCAGCAATTTCCAGTTAGAGTTTACAGAAATCTTTTCTCAGTTTTGGTTTCCAAACATTGCCTCCATGTATCATTCCCTCAAAGCCCGAGTTACGAATTCTGAAAAGAAAAAAAAACCCTTATCAGAAAAGGGCAAAAAGCATAATTTCTCCTTCCAGCTTCATAAATTCTGTTCTTCCTTATCTTTGTCCAGGACCAATTCCCTCCTACGCCTAACCTTCTGTTTTCATTTTGGCTGACTTATTCCTTGTGTTCCCAACTCATGCAACAAAAGAGACCCCCAAATGCTGCCCAACTTGGGCAAAAATGTTGCACCAAATTCCCTCAATTACAGCTTTTCCTCTTGGTTGCTAGAGAGTTCACAAGGCTAAGCAGGCAAGTTCTGTGGCTGTGCAAACGTGGACACTAAAGGGGCTGTGAAAACCAAGGCACTTCAAGGATAAAACTGAGCCTCTGTCCCTTTCTACATCCATGAAGAGCAAAGCAGTTACTGTCTCTGGTACCAACCTACTGGCCACACCACTTGTTTCCTTTACACCAGGATTTCACACAATTTCTAAAGGTCCAAATCCTGGTTTACCTGACTCACTGAGCATTTAGAGACAGGACAGCAGTAGAATCAGAATTAAGTGTAATTCCTGACTGCCACACAATACATATTTAGTCTCCTGACCTAGAAAAGACCCTAGAAAATCACCAGCAGGTAAATGAATTCAGCTACTCCTGCCTCAGAGGGATATCCACAACAAAGAAGCTGCACCCCTTTTCACTCTGAAGTGCCTTGCCTTAGTCCAGGGAGCTGAGTCACCACATTCAATTGTTTCTGCTTTTTCCCTTTGTAATGCTGCTTGAATTCATCTCTGTTCCCTAAGGGGTTTTGAGACATAGTTGAAAATTACTGTTTGCCCCAACTGTTTGGCTCTGTGGGAGCAGAAGTATCTGCCCTGGGGCTGGATATGTTCATCTGTCATGGACCTCTGAGACCATGAAACTGAAAATAACCTTGAACAGACTCTTTGGAGAGGAATGGCCACATCGCAAATAGGAAAGAAATGTAGAGAGAAAAGAAAATGAATTTATCTTAATGGTTGCTGCTTATGTGAAAGGAAAGGCCAATATTTGTTAAGGACACGAGCTCACAAATGTCTGGTGAATGGCAAAGAGCTTCTTATATGTAGAATATTTCTTCTTCTCTTGAGCCTTCCCACAACAGTAGATCTTCTAAATCCTTCTCTCTTCTTCCTTTTTTTCCATTAAATAAAATGGAATTGATTTCTTCTCCAGGTTCTCCAGCCATTCCCAGGGCTGACTTTGTGTTAACAAGACAGATGGATTATACAGAGAAAACTTTGGAATGAATATGGATGCATGAATTGCTTCCTGTAATATCAGATCCCCTTGTGCCAGATCAATGCTCCTTTAAAATTCTGAAATATTCAGTTAAATGGCCTAATTCTTTCTAGTTTCTATCTCATCTTTAGGTCAAAACAGAAATGTCACTGGACTGGCTTTTTTTTCCAAGATACATAACATTCCATTTTAGTGGATTAATGAAACTTGATAATGGGTATCCAAATTGAACCCTAATTCACTATTTTTAAGTTATGGAAAACAGTTCAGAACATTTTTCAAGTGTTTTTAATGTATTTATTTATTATTTTTCATTATTGAAGAAGTCTCTATCTTCTCCCTGTTCCAGAAAAGATTATTTAAATGGAAATATTTCTCTTTTTAATGTATTTCTCCACACATTGTTCATGCATGCAAAGCTGACAAAAATTGAATGAATGAAGTCTCTAGCATTGAATATCCAACATTGCTCTGGTTGACTAAAATGTATGAATCTATGAGCTGTTTATTAGTATCTGTTGTATGTTTAATGTGTGTCCTAAAAAGCTCTTTTCCAGTGTTATGCTTTTTGGAGCAGATAACACTGTCTCAGTTAGCCCTATAAAACACACTCATAATGCACATGTACATTATTCTGCAATGTATATCTTAAGTTTTTCATTATATAGCATACTAAATATAAATCAGACAGGTGTAAGGTATCAGTAGAATAATTTTCTTTGTTAAAAGACTTGGAATTGCTGTCTTTCATAGTTTTTTGACTTAGAGAAAATTAGAAACAGCAGCTGACTTTTCTTAACATATCTAAAGCAAGCATTGGTTTTGGGGAGAACTCTTTCTTAAGCTAGCAGTACTGTATTTCCCAGCTCTTGGAAATGTTGAAGGTGTTCTAGTATATTCTACTCTGTCATGAGGAAAATTAAATCCAGTTGTCCATTCTGAGGCATAGGAAATACTACAAATATTTCTTGGTTCAGTGTTTACAGTGGTGTTGTATTTAGGGATGATTCTTAGAACAGATGCATTTTCCAAAAAACAAATTATGATTTTATCAAGAGCTGGATAAAACTTGATTGGAGTCAAAAAAATTCTTCTATATAGCTCAATGGGACAGTAAGGTCAGGCCATCTCAGAATCATTTAAATTTCTTGCATGCCCAGAAAAGCTCTGAGGGACCTTGTTCTGCTCCGTTAGGCTTAATGGGTAATGACTCACTCTCTTGTTTGGCAGCCAGACGTTTGCAGGGGGCACATACACAGAAATTTAGTGTTGGGGTGGGATGGAAATGCTGCTGTGTAGCACATGATCCATTCCAGGACATCCTTGCTTTCCATAACAGGCACAGATATAATTGATGTTTTTCTATAGATCCTGTACTCATGACATTGCAAGACAGAGACTGAATATGTCTCTGCTTCTGACCTTGCAGAGTTTGTCCACCATAGAGGGAGAGAAATGAAAGGGCCAGAGCCCTGGGGAATCCTCTGTAGAAGAGTTGCTGAGGTGCAGTTTTGTTAGCTGGGGAAGGAGAAGCAATGGAGCAGCAAGTGCTGGAAGCAAAGCAAAAGCACTGGAGACTATAGGATTGCAATCTTTCATTGCCTGACAGCATCTGCATATACCTCACACTCAGGACTGAAAACACTTTCAAGATTACAGTCCTCAGAAAAGAAGCTGTGGCATCCATATAGATAACTTGTACTGAGATCAGTTCTGATATGAATTGGTGTTGGCATTTTTATTTTCCATACAAGCAGCTTTTCCTACTTTCCCTATTGTTAAAAAGTAAAATGCTGCTTTGGGGGATTCAGTTAATGCTGGCACTAAAAGCTCACCATATGGCAATTCCATCACAGTTTACATTCCCTCCTACAGTACCCTCACAAGAGGTATTTTAAAAATTCAGTATTATGCTGTTATTTGTCCTGAACAGCATTTTATGGTATTGTCATGGTAGTTTAAAAGAAGATATGTGCTGTCTTTAATTAATGAAAGTCAAATTAATATTTTAGCAGCATGGTAGTGAGTATCCTTCCACAAGCTGCATTGTCTCAAGCCATTCCTCAGTTCACTACTAGTAAATGGTACTAGTTTTGCTGTACTAAACCTAATGACTAATAAGCAGCAAAGAACTGAGGCTTTTATAAGGAAGTATATATAAGCCATCCAGATCTAAGCCATCTGGTTCCTCAGCCTGGAAGAAAATGAGCATAGAAGTTTCCTGAAAAATTACTTATCCTTAGAGAACAAGTTTTTCACAGGAGGCAGGGAGTTTTCACCTTCTGGAGGCATGAAAGAGGGTCTGTATATTTTATGATGAAAAATCTCACAATAAATAAGGCTTCTATGTATAGTAAATTATTTCAAGACTGTTCAAACATAAATAAATCTCTTATGAATGCCCCATTTGCTTCAATTCTTCTTGAAGGAAATCTTGATATCTTGAGGCCCATTGTTGTGCTGCAGCCTTATGATTCACAGGGAAGACTAATGGAACCCAAAGTCCAGCCTTTTATTTAAAGAAGCCAACATGCAGCTACAACAAGGTAGCTGACAACAGAAATTTTACCCAGTAGAGCAACTTACTCTTCATTACTCACATGCAGAGAAATATTCACTATAGTGTGTTTCTTTAATATAACAGAATAGTTTTCAAAGGCATGAAGTTACAGTGCTTTATTAATCATAAAGGTCAGTGTCTGTATCTTAAAAGTGTAAATCAATGATTTATTTTTATATCACTTGGTTCCCATTGCTTCTAAAGTACATTGTTCTTTTATGGCCTTTTCTTTTTTCCCAAACATCACTGTTGGATGTAATACATAGACAAAAGAATATCTAAATTAAAGCAGAATGGGTTCTAAGATATATTTAGCTTTATACATTCCTTTGAAATTAGGAATATATACTTGGAAAGTCATTGCTAGGTTTGAAATGCTTTAGAGAAACCAGGAATAGAGCTGCTTTATGTAAAAACCAGAAATTTCATGAGAAAGCTTAAATGTCAAGATCATGTCAAATATGGCAGTTAATCAAAACAGAAAAACCCCATAGTAAAGCATGTACATGGATAGATCTCATGGGTGATCACATTTGCTCTCTGCCACTTAAAAAGCTGTTTTCTCTGATTCTCATGTCCTGTATATCTTCTTATTTGCAAAAAAAAAAAGTCCCCACCTCTCTCTTCATTCAAATTCTTTTATTGAAAACAATATTTCTGTAAAGTCTTGCACAATGCAAATGAATGGGTTATAAAAATTTGCAGGGAGAAAAGAGGTGATTTGGAATTTATTTGCTTAAAGTATGTTCATGTTTAAAACCTGGGCTGTTGATGTTATGGCCTTGATTTATATCCTAGTCTTTGAATATGCTATCAATGATCAGAAACTAAGTGTGACTTTAGAGTAAACTAAACTTTACAAAGAATTATACTCTGTAGAGAGAAGAAAGCCCAAAGCATAATCTGCTATTATTCCATGATTTTTAATTAGAATTCCACTTATGGTGTTAATTCTTCATTGAAGTCTGGATCTTTAATTCTATAATAATTGGATGATAAACAGAATTAGGAGTATTTCTTTTGACTGCTACATACTTTCATCTTGAAGGCTTTTGAAGTTAATTTTCAATTCTTCTGCTTCTGATCTTGAATCTAAATCCAAATAATAGACTACTAATGCACAATATTTGCAATAGTTGTGTCCAAACCTTTATATCAAATAACCTTCATGATAATATTGTTCATTTATATAGCTACCCTTGAGGCTATATTGTGAGAAGTTTGTATGAATCCTGTCAAAGTATTTTTCAGAATAAGCTTGAAATTAATTATGAATTAATAATGAAATCTTATTTCAGAGATTTCAAACAGCAGGAAAAAAGAAGATTATAAAGAATAGAAGAAAGATTTAAAAATGTGAAAGGACTGAAACCCCTTTGTTTCCACAGAAATATGGCAGTGGTTAGAATACAGCAATCTAAAAGTAAGGTCTATAACACACTATAATTAACAAAAGAAAATGGGGAAAAGACATAGGATGTGAAGCTGATAATGAAATAATTATGTAGAGCTTAAGTGTAACTTTATTCCATAAGAATGTCTGTAAAAAATTTAGCAATGTATTGTTTGCTTAAACAGGAAAAAATGCAGACAACAGAATAATAGTAAACCAATACACTGATTCATGTTATGCTTGTAAGCAGTAATTAAATTTGTGTGAACAGCCTACTTGGGTATCACTATGTAATAAATCATGGATTGGGCTTGTTGAGATAACATGATGGTTTCTAGATATAACAGAATCCCCCCTTGTGTTCAGGGAAAATAAAATCCTCAAGGAGCCTCATATCAAACCAAACAGAATGACAGGCATCAATGAATAATTAAAGGTTTGCCTAAAAGTGTAATCATAGAATTAATGGAAACAAAATAAACTTCTTTGTTTTAGAATTGACTTGTTTTAAAATAAGGGACATGTAAAGGAATGAGATGACTTATATTTGACATAACCACTAAATTTCTGTACAGCTCTCAGAGGGCTGTACCACTCTTTTATCTTTAGATTAGCACAAGATATCTGAACATTCAAAACAATAGTGGATTTTAAATTCTCCATCTGAGAACAGTATTTTTATCCATGGTCAAGAGGGACTCTGAGTACCTGGTTCAAACCTCTTAATTTGGATAATTTAGTAGGTATACTAACTCTTATTCATGAGGATTTGGGTATGACTTTGCAAACTGTTCATGTATCCATCCATCAAGGATAGTTCAAGAATTTGATGGCTTTCGGTGGAAAACAACAAAGCTGCAGTTTCTTGATTGTGCTTGTTTTTTTCCAGGTTTGAAGTGTGGCAGCGTAGCATATTTCTCAGACAGCCTGTGAATGCACAGCTCCTGAATTCTGGAGCTGCACCCACAGAGCAGAAGGTGGAAATAGCAGATATGCACAGCTCAGGGAATGCACCTTTGCAACTCTCCAACCTGTCATGAGATTAACAGAGAAGAAAAAACAAACAAACTAAAACAACCCAAACCCAAAAACAACAACAAAACCCAAACCCAAAACAAAACCAAACCAAAACAAAAAGAAACCATAAAAATGAAAACAAACAAACAAAACAACCAAAATCTGGAGGTAAAGTTCAAAGTATACCTCAAAATTGTTAATTTCTCAGTCCACCTTAATTCAGTAAGCCAAAATCAAGAAAGAGGTAATTAGATATGCTTTAAATACAAGTATTCTAGAAGAGCAACATCACCAAAATAAAATTTTATTCTTTCTGAATAGGCTAACATATGCCTGTTTTTTGAGGAGTATAGCAGTCATTAATCACTAAAATCCTTATAGGAAGGGAGGCTTTACTGGCCAACTTTACATAAAGAAAATAAAATACTATAGTGGCAGCGTGCACTAATCCTTTCTTCAGGCACTAATTCCAAACCCACAAGACTAGGCCTTTTCAGTAGGTACTAAAACTTGGAGACTGAGAATCTTTTTATGGTCCATGCTTTTTGTGTAAGCTATAAATGCATTCCTTTTTTTAATGATGATGTTGCTCCTTGGCATAATGTTACCAATAAACACTATGGACAGAATACTTAAAATGAAATTTAAGCCTAAATGTTTACTGAAATTTTTCTGTCCTGCGTTTATTCAGTGTAAATCCTAGAGAAGTCTTAGAGCAAAGATATTTAAATTGAAGGCAATTCCAACTCCCAGGCACTTTCCTGTGAAATGGTGCTATGTGTTTATGCTCCTGCCCTCTCGATTAGCGATGGCTTCAGAAAGATGAAGAAACTTCCCAAAATATCTGATAAGAATATTTCAGTAGAACTGTTGCCAAAAACAGACAGTAAAGCTGTCAAGTGTGAAATGAAAATTAGAAAGTCATTGGACATGTATTTGAATTAACTCATAATGACCTGGTTTATGTTTCTGGCCTCTGGAGAGATGATTAGAATGTAAAAACAACTTTCTGTGAAGGACATAGGGATATTAATAAACTAGTCTTCCGAATAAGAGCAGTAAATGTCTTTAGTTGAGGTCCTTGGAAAACAATCATCCTGCTAAAATGTTGAAATAGACACTGGAATAGATGGAAAGACGAGTCTATAAGGGAAGTGCAACTTGAATTTTGAAGCAGGGAAAGTGGCATAATTTTATCAAAAGCTTTTTCAGCTTTTAAAAGTGTAACCTAATTATAAATTAGGAAAGAAAGCAGCATGTGGTACTATTGTGGATTATATGGTTTTGGCACCTCTGTACACTAACTGAAGGTCAGGCTGCAGGAGACAGGCAATGAAATTCAGTGGGTTTTTTCCATTTTAAGTATCTTGGGTGCCCCACATAAACAGTTGTGTTGTCAGTGGAGTTGTAACAGTTGGTATGTACTGAAAATCTGTTAATGTGATTCCAGTTGACAGAATGTTGGAAATACACTGTAGGAAGTAAAACCTGAAAATGATTCTGTGCTCCTGGAAATGTCTTCAAGACTTAAAGAAGAAACTGCTGTTTATTTAGGGGTTGCACTGTAATGTTTCTTCTGTTTTATTGTCTTTACATTTTTTTAAGTTAGTGAAGAAAACCCACTCTGAATGTAATGACAGTTTAACTCCAAGGTAAAAATGTCTAAACTGGATTCCCCCATTTGCACAGTATTCTAACTTTGAGATGATAATGCTCCCAAGAAATGAAGAGACAGCAGAGAATTCAAATACTGAAATAAGCATATAAAACTGATGGTTTAAGTGGTTTCAAGCTTAGCTGTGAAAAAGCACTATCAGTTGTACTCATAGCCTCTATTTGGGGGATGTTACCTATTTATCCTTCAAAAGGTTTCATGAAATAAGATTGGATATAAACCATGTGCAAGCATTGTAGAATTCTATACACAGGAAAGCTTAATTCTGCATTTTCAGTGAATTTTAATGTAGTTTTGTACTTTATTTCATAAAATCTATACATTCCAAGAAAAAAAAAAAGAGAAAAGAAAAAAACATCAAAATAAAATAAATGTTTTAAAGTCTCTTAAAATGCTTTTAAAAAAAAAAACCCTGTAATATTTTAAAGAAAAGGTGTTATGGTATCTGAGCTGCAGTACATTGTGAAGAAAAAAAAAAGCTTTAAAGAGCAAGGCAAAATTCCTGTTATAGGATTTTTCTATTTAAATATTTGGGGTTGAAAATGCTGTCATTAGGAAGGTCTTTATTTGACAGGAAAAAAACGTTTGAAACTGATAGCCAAAACCTCTTTAATTGACCCCTGTTAATTATAATATTGATTCAACTTGTTTGTCACTCTACTCTTGTTTTATTCATGAGTCTCCTGGTGCTAAAATGTCTTCAGTGTAAACTTCTCCTTAACTGTGAGAGCCCTCAATGTTGAAGGTTCTACAGCAACATATTAAAAGAATATCTTTTCAGTGCCTGGGACTGCAAAGTTACCAACCCTTAGTTGGCCACAACAGCTGGAGGTTTAATTCTTGTGCACTCTACCCCAAAGGTCTTCTGAAAAATTACCTTTAGCTTGCAATTCCCAGCCAGACCCACCAGTGATGGAGCTGTAAAAAGTACAGGAGTGTTATTGTAGCTTCATTCTCTATAGTGAATCATCAAATTACCCCTTCCTGTGATCATGGTGTCTTTCATGGACTCAATAATGTTTTGGTGTTTAGTTGTTATTTGAAGTGTTGGGTTTAAAGTGACAGAGAACTTCTGATGGTGGGGAAGCTCTTACCTCCAACTCAATGAGGTCTGGGCACCCAATATGCCTTCAGCACTTGCTCTGCATTCTGTAAATGATTTGCATGAGGTCAGCACTGATGTACATCAAATGCAGGGATCTCTGTCACAGACTAACACATAGGAATTTAATGTAATTCCATGGATTTTTGAGAAATCATATGCATTAATTGTAAGATTCTTGAAGGAATAGAAGCTAAGTGGAAAGGCAAAGGTATTTTATAAAGACTAATAACACCCAATAAATTACAAAATTGTGGGGGGTTTTATTACAGACTGCACATGGATGATAGTTTCATATATAAACATTGTTGCAGAATTTATCCAATCTAAGGCCCACTGTTTACTATTTTATAGATTTCTTTCAAAGTATGTAAGATTATAGAAATTTTACATTCAAGACCAGTCAACAGTGCGAGCATCTAATAAACATGAGAAGGGCATGCTGAAATTCTCTAACAAAATTTCTAGATATTGTTGAAGCTGACATTAGCAAGTGAGTGGCAAGGGTGGGCTGAACAGGTGCAAGAGACTTAACAGTTGAGAGGGGCAGGCAGGAGGGCTGCCAATATTGCAGGCATCCTGCCTGCTTGGTGGATCTTTATTAATAATGGCCAAAAGCTTAGAGAGATTCTGATCCCTCAGAACAGTCTGAAGATCTCTGCTGTATAATTACCTGCTTCTCTTTTAGTAGATCTTTTTATCTCTTTAAAGACAATATAACAAAGGCAGCTTGGACTCTGTTTCTAATTAATTTTACTTTCAGATGTTTATTTAGCAATACAAGCTTACAAACTGTAAGAAACCAAAGCAATTGTAGATGCATCTTTGGTGGTTTCTTTTCATCTGATTTCCCATAGTGAAACTCCTCAGTGTAGGCATCTCTGCTTGCATCTAGAGTTGCAAAGACTTATTGTGGCAAAAATATAAATAGGAGACAAAACACTAACAATGTATCTTGAAAAGAAGTATTTCAGAAAGGTATAATCTGAAAACCAGGTTTCTCTGTTAGTGCAGTGACAAGAGTGGCAGGGGAGTGGAGGGAGGAGGCAGTGGTGTACTTTGGTTTGAGATCAGTAGAACTGACAGTTCCTAGGGAGTCATTGGTCAACATGATGAAGAATCTTTAAAGAAATTCATAGAATCCTCCAGTATTTACTCGTATTTATTTAGGTAGCGCCCTTGGATATTTATTTAGGCAATTTCCTTTGCTATTTATTTTAAAAATGTGTGGGCAATATTTTCTTTACTGTTGCAGAATTGCATATAAGTCACAAGCATAATGTTAAAAATATCAGTGAAAAAAACGAGAGCACCTTTTCCCCCTGCTGTCCTAGTCAATGTTTTGTACTTGGACAAAACTGGAATAAATACTGAAGATCAGCTATGAAATGAGATCTAGGACCTAAAGGTACTTGCAGTAAAATCTAAATTCAGTACAATCTAAATCATGCTCACAAAAACTTCTCTTACTTCCAGAGCTTCTCACAGTGAAATAGCTTGTGCATCCTAACTTACTGTCTTGGGAATTCAATCAAGGAACAAACCCATTAGACAGACCATCAGCTCAAACCGAAATGTTACCTTCTGTGCAGCAGCAAAGGCTGATTCAATTCTAAGATAAACTGCCTGTTACAGTGAAATAGCTGCAAGATACTTGGAGGGAGTAAAATACAGGATTTCAGCCAGAAAAATAGTCAACCACAGCACCAGGTGCATGATATTTCAGAGTTATTGGCCCCTTCTAACATGGGGAGAGACACTACTCCAATATGAAATAGAAAGACAGACCTATGAAGATATAGCACTGATAATAACCCATTTTGTATTGTATTCCAGAAGGGAGTGGGAAGGCATCCCTAAAGGGAAAAGTTTCAGTGATAAATGGAAGAATTACTGTCTCAGAAAGGATACAAGGAAAATTACAAGCAGTCCACAGAGGAAGATGTGTGCACCAGAAAGCTGTAACTTAAAGGTGAGGGACTATCATACTTAAGTAATAATTGTCAAAAGACAAACACAATTATATTTTAGGAGGGAAATTAAAACAGATAAAGTGCTATTTTCATCCTAAGATAAAATGGTGTGCTCATACTTTGACAATAAGAATGAGATTGGAGTTGATCAAGATATTGCACCTGAACTAAAGGAATACATTAACTCAGTTTTCTGTAAGGGTGACATCCTGGAGCATGAGGATGGAGGCAGGATAACTGCTGGAAATGAAAATAAGCATATCTGAAGAAAACGGAAATTAATTGTCATAATAGGGATGAAAGGGAGATACACAATTTCCACTCCAGAATACCAAAATTGCAATGAAATTGCTCTTTGAAAAAGACATTTTAATAAAGCTATCAAACTGAATGTATCAAACAGATAGCAGGTATATACTGAGGTAGGAAGCTGTTGCTATGTTGTTTTGACTTAAAAACCTCTAATACTGTAACAACTATTCCAACTTAAAAAAAAAAAGAGAAAAAGAAAAAAGAGAGTGAGGTAAAGGATGAAATGAGAATTACTGGATGCTGATGATGCAAGACTGTGTGTATTTTAGATTGGACAGAAAAATAAAAAGTATGAAACTCATGCCAAGAAACTTGTCCTGTGATTTCCAGACGAGATTGACTCTTAAATCTAATATCATCAGCATACAAATTTGTAAAAAGGAATTCGTGACCAAAATAATGCATTATTTCATACATACCTTCTCCTTAAGGCAGTTGCTTCCATGTCTTTTATAGTATTTTAGTCTAAAAAAGAAGGAGGTAATTAATATAGTTACAGTTATGACTTATATTTATGGCTTGCAACTGTGGAACATAACTTAGGTCTACATTTTATCACTGTAACTGTTTAATTATTAAAATAATTTTCATTTTTGCAGGTCTTACTAATATATTTTTCCTTAGCACAGAGGGAATTGTAGTTCTGATAGCTGTGTTTGTGAACTATCTCTCATTATTAATTGCTGTAATATATATGCTTTTTTGGTTCCACATGTCCATTTGGAGTATAAGTATCAGAAATAGTTTGCTGGGGATTTTTAGAACAACTGTAGTACCAAACATGCAAAAGTTATTTTACTTTTTTTTTTAATCATAAAAGCAGTTCCACTTCCAAAGGGAGCAATCAACAGACTTGTAATATAGAGTCAAAAGCAAGTGAGTCAGCCCTTTAAAACTGAACACAGCTGGGTGCTATGAAAAAGTTATCATATCAAGTATTTTCTATTCCCCCTCCCCATTTATGATTAAATCCCACACTGTGTAGGAAGCTTTACTTTCCTTCAGAAAGAGGGAATACCTTTTTCCTGAAATTATTTCTTTTTTACTCTGAAATTTACAAACTGATTTTCCTTCAGTTATGCATTACAGCTTTGCAGTTTGAAACAGACTTTGTGTATTCTGTTTCTCTCAGAAATGAAGAATTTGCTAGTTAATATAAATCAAAGGTCTGATAGTATATAATTCTCTGCTTACAGATTTTCATAGTGTCCTAGTTCCCTGGCAGGTGTGGTATCTTGACATGTTGTCATGCTTGGACATATGAAACATATGGAGAGTGCTATGTCTCCAGCACATTAATACTTCACTCAGGTTCAGACATAGATCTCATTCCAAAGCTGTTCATTTAACCATTTTGTTTGCTTTGAGCTGTTGCTTGTGTATCTGAGAGGCTTAAACATTTGCCACTGCAATGAAACATTTCCAGTTGACTTCAAACTGCATCGATCCTTATAATCTGGTTTTCTAAAGATATCATATTTTATTTCTAATTGTGTACCATGGTTATACAGTTTAAAGATAACCCAAATCTGCAAAGCGTAAAACTTCTTTGGTAAGCATTCTGGTGCACTGTGAAGAGCTCAGGTCATGATGGGGCCACCACCACAGCAATGAATGACCCTGTGGTATTGCTTCAGAACTATCAGTTTGCTACAATGTGGATGGACTCACAAGGGCCCATAGCTCAGATATGGTGAATAGCTGATGTTTGCTGCAGAGGTGTGTTTGTCAAGGAGACTCACTGCAGAACAGACACTTCCAGAACATTCCCAGCATTTGTATTCACTTCAGCTTTTACACAATTTTTATTACCCTTCATCACCTGCTGTTTTTCAAATGACAATTTATTAGTAAGTAATTCAATTCCTCCTAAGAACCGTCTCTCTCTCTCTCTCTTCCTCCCCCTCCGCAATTGCACAACTTCTCACTTTTTTAATGTATCCTTCTATGTAATTTATAAGTTATGGATGTGATCTCATATACCTGTTGGGGAGAGTCAAACTGAAGTGGCTATAAGGCAGCAGCAGTAGCTGCAGCTGCTTGTTTCATTGTTTACTGTTGATTTTTAAAGTAGTGAAGTTTAATCGAGAAAAAAAAATCACAGATTAAATTAAAAATTTTGATAATGAGTGCTGTATCCTCACTTTCTAGCTCAGAGTGGCACACAAAATTTCAAGCATGTTTTTGTGTTTCTGTAAATTGTTATCATGCATTACCTTTTGATTAATGACTCTGCAGTTATTTAAATTTGAAACATTAGGTTTGCGATTGTTTGATAGAAGGAACTTAACTTTAGAAAAAAATCAATGCATAAAATAATTAGACAACCCAGTATATCAGCCTGCTGATGAAAATGGAGTGGCAGATGGTCGTTGTGTTGATTAGCAGTATCCACAAACCATGACTGCAGAATATATATGAAAAGCATGAAAAAAAACATCCACAGGGCAGATGACCAAGCAATTAAAACCAGTTCTGGGTGTTTTTTTCAGTCTGAAAGAAGCCCAGAATAACATTGAACTTATATCTGTTCAACAGATGGGGAAAAGGGAAGAAACAGGAATTTATCCTTTGTTTTGTGCCATTTATGCACAAAGAGACATCTAACCAGTAATATGAGGTATCCACAGTATCTCTATGAAAAGTAATCTGTTAAATCATGTCTTCACTCAGTCATATACAGAGGATTAATATTCCAAATGCCTAAGCAGCAAGAGGACGTTCACGGACACTTCCAAATAGTATATTGCAACATATAAAACAACTTACAAATAGTCAAGTTGTAGATGGTGTTACTGATTCAGAAGAATTATAGGAAAACTTGTTTTGCATTTTCCTAATTCCAACTCCCCCCAAACTTTCAGTCTTTTGCTGCTACTCCACAAATCTTAGCCTCATATGGAAAGTTGCCACAGTCCTCATGCTGACTTAATTTTAGTGGAAACTATATCTGAATAGTTCAAATAGCAGTATTGTTTTTCTGCAAATGATGAGCAATAGGAAGAAATATTAAATCTATAAATGATAATACATGTAGTATAGCTATTCTTCCTGAAATAGATAAGATGAAAACTAAACAAAACATGCAACTGAAGAGAAGAGATTTTGCTGTCTCATTGTCTGGAGCTGTTGGCCCTCACAGACTGTGGCACCTGCTTTATGTGTTATGCCTCATTTTAAAACAATATGCTGAACAGGTAAAGATTTACCTTTGAAGAAAAAATGGCTAGAGTGTTCTTATAACATTCATTTTGCTTGCTATGTTTATTATAGCTGAATATGAAAAGGGCCACATGCCGAGGGGAGGGAATGGATGTCAATTCCAGGTATGTAACACTCCAATTCAGCTGTGCCACACAGAGCATGTTGGCCTGTGTGTGCTGAAGGCTTTAGTTTGCAGTTTTATAGAATTGAAATCCATTGAATTTTCTACTGCTGTTTAGACACAGCTTTCTGAGCTATATTCAAGTTATAATATAACACAGAGGCCTTAAAGAGACTTAGCAAATGTGGAAGTAGGAGAATTTGATTTCGGTATGCTACACAGTGTTAATGAAAACCAGCTTATTTAAGAATTTGCATATTGTTAAACTGGCTTTTCCTCTAAACAATAGCCTGATTTTGTCAAGGATTAATTGCACATGAAGTCTTTGTTTTGTATACATGTTCCAAGTAGCACAATTTGGATGAAATATTGGCCATATGCAGAATTTTAAATCAGTCCTCAAACGTCTTCAATTTAAAATGTCTAAGTTAACTTTCAATTTAAGCAATGTATTTTTTTAAGTTAGGATTTGAAAATAAAAATAACATGATGCAGTCCAACAATGTACTGTGCATCCCAAGTGGAAATGCACAAAAAATTAAACAGTGGATACAGTCAATGTGATGCATTGTTTAAGTGCCTGTGTTCCATCTCTCTGAAACTGTGTAGGTTAGTTGGCAATTTCTTTCTTCTGATTTCTGCCACTTAAAGTGTGAATTTAGTTACAGTTTTTCTCATGTGGATCAGCATGAATCACCAGCATGAGTAAATTAATATTTACAGCAGAAATTATCTGCTATACAAGCCAAATATTTAATAATATCATCTGTCAGTAAAGGAATAGTGTATCATCATTGTGAATTAGCCAAAGGAAAATGAATATATAGGATGTAAAATTAATGAGTATGTTCTCAGATATAACTTTTTTTCTTAGCATCGTATCTAAGCAAAAAGTGGAAACAATTACTTTTTAAGAAAGTACAGTCAAACTGCTAAATCTAAAGACTTAATACATTGCAGATACTTGGTATATTGATTTGCTGGAATAAATGTCAATATTAAGACAGGTGACACTCAAGACAACTGGCCTCTGGAGCTGGTAGACAGGGAGAGGGAGCTGAATAGCCCTCCTGTATTCCAGGAGGATATAGTTACTGACTTATTGAGCCAGCTGGATCCTAACAAGTCTATGGGACCAGATAGGATCCATCCCAGGGTGATGAGGGAGCTGGCAGAAGAGCTTGCCAAACCGCTCTCCATCATCTTCCAACAGTCCTGGCTCTCTGGGGAGGTCCCAGATGATTGGAAGTTGGCCAATGTCACCCCAGTCCACAGAAAGGGCTGCAAGCAGGACCCTGGCAACTACATGCCTGTCACCCTGACCTCCGTGCCTGGCAGGGTTATGGAGCAGATCATCCTGAGTGCAATCACACAGCACCTTCAGGATGGACAAGGGATTAGACCCAGCCAGCATGGGTTTAGGAGGGGCAGGTCCTGTCTGACCAGCCTGATCTCTTTTTACGATCAGGTGACCCACCTGGTGGATGAGGGGAAGGCTGTGGATGTGTCTATCTGGACTTCAGCAAGGCCTTTGACACTGTCTCCCATAATATACTCCTGGAAAAACTGGTACCCCATGGCCTGGACAAGTGTACCCTCTCCTGGATTAGGATCTGGCTGGAGGGTCGGGCCCAGAGAGTGCTGGTGAATGGAGCTGCATCCAGCTGGCGGCCGGTCACCAGTGGTGTTCCCCAGGGGTCAGTGTTGGGGCCAGTCCTGTTTAACATCTTTACTGATGATTTAGATGAGGGGATTGAGTCCATCATCAGTAAATTTGCTGATGACACCAAGCTGGGAGGGAGTGTCAACCTGCTGGAAGGCAGGAGGGCTCTGCAGAGGGATCTGGATAGACTTGAGAGATGGGCTGATTCCAATGGGATGAAGTTCAATAAGGCCAAGTGCAGGGTCCTGCACTTTGGCCACAACAACCCCCTGCAGCGCTACAGGCTGGGCACAGAGTGGCTGGAGAGCAGCCAGGCAGAAAGGGACCTTGGAGTACTAATTGACAGGAAGCTCAACATGAGCCAACAGTGTGCCCAGGTGGCCAAGAAGGCCAATGGGATCCTGGCCTGGATCAAAAATAGCATGGCCAGCAGGACCAGGGCAGTGATCCTTCCCCTGTACTCTGCGTTGGTGAGGCCACACCTTGAGTATTGTGTTCAGTTCTGGGCCCCTCAGTTCAGAAAGGATATTGAGGTGCTGGAGCGGGTCCAGAGAAGAGCAACAAGGCTGGTGAAGGGACTGGAGCACAAGCCCTATGGGGAGAGGCTGAGGAAGCTGGGGTTGTTTAGCCTGGAGAAGAGGAGGCTCAGAGGTGACCTCATCACTGTCTAGAACTACCTGAAGGGAAGTTATAGCCAGGTGGGGGCTGGTCTCTTCTCCCAGGCACTCAGCAATAGGACATGGGGGCACGGGCTTAAGCTCTGCCAGGGGAAATTTAAGTTGGATATCAGAAAAAAATTCTTTATGGAGAGAGTAATCAGGCATTGGAATGGGCTGCCCAGAGAGGTGGTGGATTCACCATCCCTAGAGATTTTTAAACGCAGATTGGATGTGGCGCTGAGTGCCATGATCTAGTAAATGGACTTTAGTTGGACCAAGGGTTGATGATCTTGGAGGTCTTTTCCAACCCAATCAGTTCTTTCTCTGTAACAGAATGCTCAATATCATCTCAATGTGCCTTGAAAGAAACACAAAGAATGGGAAACTGATAAGTCTTTTCTTAGATAAAGTAAATCAAAACTTTCCTAGATTATAACTAGTGAGATTTAATCATCTGATTCACTGGTCCTGTCCTGAGCTTATGTCAATTATAGTGAAAATATCATGTGTTGATCAGCCCTGAAAATCAGTCTGAGAGCATTAAACCTTACTTGAGAACTTTTTATTTCAAAGGTATTATTTCTGCTCTGTGTGTGAGCAATAATCTTTAGAACCATAAACTTGGAATGGTTATGTGCAAGGCTATAGATCTTAAATGTTTAAAACAAAGTTTTAAAATTGCAAACCAAGTAATTTACAAACAAATTACAATTACTTTAGCTTACCTAGTGAATATAGTAAGATGTTAGAAATTTTTTAACCATGACATGGGGAACTAGAATGCATCTTTTAACAAATGAAAAATTACTCTGACCTGTTTTCATAATAAATTTTATGGGTTTGTTATTTGCTTGCTATAACTCAGCTATAAAAGCCTTCAGCCTACTTTAAGCTATTACAAAAAGTTACTAGTCCGGTCAATCACCTCTGAGATTTAGTGCAGCTTTGAAGCATATCACAGAGGGTGGAGATTCTGGAGCAACTCTTTGATCATGTCCCACGTGGCGTTTGCCAGTTCTCCAAGTACGGCACAATGAACAGCACAAATGGAAATGGCATGGGCAGTAAGGCCACAGAAAGTGGCTCCTGGTTACCTTTCAGGAAACAAATATTTTTATTTTCTTTATTGTAGGAGAACATCTCCCAGGGCATCCCTTAGCTGTTATGTAGCACTTGACATGAAATCATAGTTCAAGGTTAGCCTGAGATCCAAACTCTGAACTGGGTCTGCTGTTTTTTGCACTGGGCTTGCACAGGTCACAGATTCCTCTTGCTTCCTGAATTTATGTCATTGCTGAGACAGGAAGTAGCAATAACAGAGTTAGACTTACTGAAACATTTAAGTGACGAGTTCTGTTTACAGCACAGTGCTGTGTGCTATGAAAAGCAGAGCCTTGACCTTGGTACGGCACTGAGCTCCCAGCAAGGAGCAAGATCGATGATTTTGGAGAAAGGTTCAATGTCTGAACACAAGTGGTGGGTTGTATAGACAATGTTTTCAAGGAATTTCTCTTCTGCAATCCAAAGTGGACTGCAAGTACAGATTTGGACACTTTGATTCAGAAGAATTAGTAGCTTGTTCCTTGAGTATAGCTAATTGTTTGGAATGTGACTTCACACATGTTAAATACGACACCTGCCAGTTCCAAGGCCCTGCTGATTTTTAACAGCCATCAGAGGACTTATGGGGCAGGTAGTGAAGTGAGAGCTATGTATTATTTCATTGTGAGACACTTCTGATGCAGTGTGATAGCAAGAACATTAAAATAAATTCTCCTCTGATTTTCAGTTTTCTGAGCTGTTTCAGAAATTTCAGATGTTGTTCAGAAAATTGGCATTCAGGAGACAAGGAGCTACTACTACAGAGGAACATGCCAGCAGATCATTAGAAAAGAAGGTTGGGACAGAGGATTTTATTATTATGAACTATTTGCCTGGGAGTTTTTTCTCAGCTCTCAAAGTTGCAGAAAAAAAGGCTTATGTTTGACTTCATCTAAGGTAAAAAAGGGCAATTTTATGCATTTTATTCACAAATAATCTAATTTTGAATTTTGGTGAATAACTGCTTTATTTTTTTATTGTACCCACTTTATACTTTTACTCATATTTCAGTTTAAAATGCCATGTGGAAAGATATTATTTATCTGGAAAACTGCATGGAATATAATCATGGTATTCCAAATTGAAAGGATGTTTTTTAACTACTGAAAACATTTATTTGTGAATTATTCAGATGGGCTTCACCATATCTGGCACAATTAGCCACCGAATTTCCAGGAAACATATTGCATTGGTGTCACAAACTGCAGCTGAACACAGGCATCTACAATTTCCAAACACAAAAACTCTTCCATAAATTTATGCTCTATAGCAAAAACCTTTTACATCTATTACTAGCATACGTCTATAATGACTTCTGGGAAAGCCTCTAACACACATCTGGGAGAGAAATCTACTCTTCAAAACTGAGGAAAAGAATTGCAAAGGATTTTGAAAGCTTAAGTGCAGCAATATATCATCCAACTTGACTGCATGATCCTATTTAGTTAAGAAAGTGAGAAAAAAAATAGATCAATATAAACAGAAAGACTGGAATTCTGATTTATTTCATGCAGAAAGATTGTAGAATTATTTCCAAAAATAATGTGGATACAATCTTTCTACCTTTTTCTGACTTACTTCAGTGAGAGATTTGCTTGCACATGCACACAGCATCAGGGCTGAATCTGCAATCACCCAATTTTAGTTTTTTTTCAGAATGTAAACAAGACAAAATATATGTCATTTTCCCAATTAACTTTAAGAATAAACAAAATAATCATAGATTTTCTGGAAGAAAAAAAGCAGTGTTGTCCCACAGGGCAGTGTTTTGGGACTGAAAGGGTTATATTAGCAGGGATTCTGGAATTTAATTTGGTGTGTATGTTTGTTTTCATTGAAATATATTTAAAACAACCTGTTTTTACTATATACAACTATGTTTTCCAGTATAGGTGGTGGGAGGGGAATAACAAAGGCTGAAATAATGCAGGGTTTTATCCTAAACCATCTATTTTAAATCATAAATTGCCTTTTTGCATCGTAGCGGTTCTCTATACTTCAAATAGTGTACTTTCTGTGCATAGCTATTTGACTGGATTTTGTAGGTCAAAAATTTATATTACCTGTATTTTGTAATTTTTTTTTTGAGTTTGAATTCATGTGCAAATCCTAATCTCAGAAACCCATATGGGGCTCTGCAAGCTTAGACTAGACTTGGACACATGCTTTCATTAGCATCTTGGGAAAAGCTCAGCTCAAAAAGTGAGCTCTGGCTCACACACCAGGCCTTAACCTTCAGACAGTGTGACCACAACCATTTGCAACTGCCTAAAAAGACTGTTTTCATAATCAGAGGAAAGAATAAAGACAGCACATTGGAGTATTTTTGTTTTATTTTACTTGTCCAACTTCCACACTAGTCAACAGAGACTTCTTGTGAATTTGGTGGAATTTTTTTGTTTCCCTTCAGATTTGTTGTCTCTTGGTAACAGAGTGTGAGTACTGTTCTCTGACTCTTGCATTAAAAGGTGTTATATTTCTTGTTTTAACTCTGATATCACTTTCAGAAAACTAATGATTTTGCTTATGTTTGAACAAACACTTTTAAGAATACCACAGGCTTATACATTTTCAGAAATAAGCCTATTAGGAAAGCAGTTACTATTTATACATGGGTGAATTGTTGTATTTTTATTCTGATCAGCAATCTGCCTTGTTTCATAGAATCACAGAATGCTTTGGGTTGGAAGGGCCCTTAAAGATCATCTTATTCTGACCCCTCTACCATGGAGAGGGACACCTTCCACTGGACCAGGTTGCTCAGAGCTCCATCCCACCTGGCCTTGATCACTGCCAGGGATGGGGCAGCCACAGCTTCTTCTGGGCAATCTGTTTTCTACTCTTTCTGAGAATTTCTCAGGGGTCTGACCTACTTCACTAATAAGAACTTGCCTCTTGTTGAAGAGGGTTTTGTGGCATGGAAAATGTGTGTGTGGGGGTTATGTTCTGTCAGTAGTTCAAATTGATGTAATATCTCTCTGTAGTGTAAGGCATGTACATATTTTTAAGTTTTGCAGCTCTTGGGGAAGAGTAAAAAGAAGTTTCCTCTGAAATGGCACAGACTACAGTATAATTAGGCAGATTGTGGCTGCAAAACAAAGCTGCAAAATGGAGAACTGCATGATTTTGATGATGAGCCAGTTCAGCACAGGGTTTTGCTACTTTTGTGTTGTAGATGAACCTGATGACTTAAGGCTTTTCTCAGGCTTGTGCCTTACCAGTTCTCTGCCACTTTCTCCAGTAGCACAGGACAAAGCAGACAGTGTGCACAAACTAATCCTTATAAATACTGGTATAAAATACTTCTTTGAGTCCTCAAAATGGGACATTTCTTTAAAAGGCACATACCTATTTCCACCAGAATCTGTACCAGCTATACTGTTTTTCTGGGCCTCAGCTTAAGCAGCAGCTCCTGAACTCCCTACCAGTATAGAAATAAACTGTGTTACTGAGTGCTTCCTTTGCAGTGCTAGAATTTAATCTTCATGGTCTGACAGCAATATTGTTTAGTCTTACTGTACACAGTGTAAGTCCCTTTGAGAAACAGCCTGCAAATGCTTCACCACAGATTCTCATTCCCTATTGTGGAAGCTGGTCTTTCAGGTTTTTGATTTTGTTGCTTCTAAGTCTTTCACTGAAATTGAATGACTGCTAAAATCCATTTTTATAATCTTTTTTTTTTTCCCTCTGGAGCCAAATCCCAGAGTTTTCCTATCTGACCTCTTTGTAGGTTGTTATCTGAATAATATAATAGTAGTCAATGGGGTTTTAACATGGTTTTTACAAGGGAGTACTTCAGCTGTGTACATCCACTCAGCTTCCTGTTTACACAAAATTCATTTTTACCCTTGTTCAGCTTTAAATTAGGCCTGGTCTTATCTTGTTAGAGCAACTGCTTAAAGGTAAACTCAGGTTTCTGTATTTATTCACCGTATTCTGCCTGCATTCTTGAGCCCTGTGTGATGTTGGTAAACACTACATTTTCTTTTCTCAATCTGTTTTGGTGCCAAGCCCAATGCCAGAGGTAAATTCTGAAAATTGACAAGGACATATGGGTGTTTCTTCATTTCTTTTCCATTTCTTTTGCATCTCTCACTCTAAAACCTGTACAGGTGTTGGCATCACCCTAACAAAAGACAGCTCAGGAGTGCTATTGCAGCTCTTGCTCCAAGCCATCAGCCAGTGTATCACCTGAGGTTCTGCTGGGCTAATGTGGCAACCTGGTTTTATCTCAGAGTTCATGTGTGCTTAACTTGTGACATACCTGTGATTCAACATGTAACCCTACCTGCTGAAATCACCAATCTGAGGCTTTGTGCTGCAGTATCAGCTTAAGGCTCTAAGTAGCATTTCAAGGACTGGTGAGGGAATAAAAGGAAAATCTCATTATAGTAATAGAAATTGGGCTATTAGTTTATTACCTTAGTCTCTGACATTTTTTATTGCCTTAGTCTCTGATATTTTTTTAGCAGAGTAGAAAGAAGTTTCCTCTGAAATGGCACAGACTACAGTACAGTCATGATTCAGAGTTCAATAACATTATTAAAAATCAGAGATTTCATAAAAAGGTAAAGAAAGAGTAATGTGGCTACTGTTCATCTAATCAGTTGTGCAGTTCTGTATATACTGTACCAAAAGAAGTAATGAAATATGTATCTCTTTGCCTAGAGAGAACATTCTGCAGATGCTTGCAAAACATCCCAAGTGTTAGCACCTAAATTAGCAAAAACAGACTCCAATTAGAGTAGACATATCAGCCTACAAGTAAAATGCATAATTTAATGTAGTTATTTACAAATATATACAAGTAATTTTCCCGATCATCATGTTTTAATTATTTTTAATAAAATTATTTACCTTTGCCTTTATAATTATTTTTAAGTAACCATCTGGTTCTTGGCCTGTGCTCTCAGCTGATGGCATTTTGTTTCTATTTTTACTTTTTTCTGCTTATAGTAACTGGGTTTGTGTGTGTGTGGAGAGCTGTTACCAGAAAATTAATTTCCTTGGCAGGAATAAATCACTAATTGACAGGGATGGTTCTCTTGCTTCTCCACTGACTATGATGCTGATGCAGGAAAAAACGTTCTTGAAGTTTAACAATGTCTAGAAAGCTTTATAATTCTTCTTAAGAGGTCAACACAAACTTCCAAAGTTTGAACTAGTCTATGAAGAACATATTGATTTGGGGAATGGAAAAGCGAAGTACACATTTACATCTCAGTCCTCCTGTCCCCTGCCAAGTGCTCTTTGGCAGGATATGAGGAGAAAATGCCTTCCTAAAGTTTCCTAGGTCACAGTGCATCCATTCCTCAGGGATGGCACCTTTAGGCACATCTAGGATAATAAAATTCTGAACTGTCAAGTGGTAATTGTTGTGTACGTTATACAATTCACTTCCCCACAAATGATTGCCTGTTTGTAATATTTGTAGTTCACTGCTCTCGAGAAATGGACACGGAGTTAAAAATTGATGTATTATAACTTAATGAATCTTTCAACTGCATTTTACAATTTGTTTTCAGTTTTTGTTTTTATAAACCTCTGAGTTGAAACAAGAATATGAGAAGAAGAAAAAAATTATTACACGAAAGACTTTTATCATAAAGCTTTCAGAGTCCAATTGGTTGAAGTAGGACAAAAAAAAAAAGCTATTTCCCTCTTGGGAGAAACTGAAAGTTATTTCAGAAGGTCTATGCTGACTACAGCTCTGCTTCTTTATGAGCCAGTCCTCATCAATCATATTTATTGTTAGCAATCCAAGCTGTGCTTGTAGTAAATTAACCTCTTTTCAATCCTCTTTCCCTAATCTTTTACCATGCTATCTCAATGTATAAACTGGGTATTAAGTAAAATATATTTTAATTCTCTGGCCAAATCCTTGCAAGATGCTGATGTCTTAAATCATACTTCTTCTTACACCATGCCAGAAAATACATTATTTTTGAAAAGTACTAGAAAACAAGTTTGTTCCAATTTCCCCTTCCATATCACAGGAATAGACAGCGAGCAACTCTCTTTGGAGAGCACTGTCAGGTTGCATTGGCATCTGAGCACACCAGATGTCCTTTTGGATATCCAGTCACAATAAAAATGAGCTATTCACCTACTTTGAAAGACAAAAACTAAAAAATTGTGCTTTCAAGTAGTCAGTTTCAATATATTTTCAAAATATCTTTGTATATTGCAGTGGTTTTATTATTTTCTCCAAGTTCAGGAGACCCTCTAGAGTCTCTTGAATTCCACAAGATTCCTATCACCTCTCAGGTCAAGGAAATATTATTTATGATTAAGGTAAATTATTGCAATAGCACCTGAACCCAAGTCAGCTCTGCCATGGAAAATCTTCTCATTCAACTGTGTGTACAATGCCATCAATAGCTTTAGTGGAGTTTATCTGCCTAGAATTAGATATAACTGTAAGTGATTCAATGGGGTGGATTTAAGACTAGACAATCTACATAAATCAGTCATACCTCAAAATGGCAGAACTGTGCCTAGGCATGAGCTATCCAGATGTTCTAATGCTTTCTGAAGCTGCCTTTTCATATGGGCTCTGCATACAAAAAAAAAGCCCAGCAACCCTAAAGTAAGTGACTACTTTCAGCTCCCTAACAAACCTCTCTTTCACTGCCTGACTCAGATTTTAGTTCTCTCTCTCCTACTTGCACAGGTTAATCTCTAACAAAAGCCTGAAAAGCATGAGAACCATTTTCTTTTATTCTAGTAAATGTGACAAAATTTATCTTCTACCCCACTAAAACCAGCTGAGATTACCTGAAAGCAAGGAAGGAGCTTTGCCTTTCCTCAACACAGTGCTACTCTTGGGAGCTCCTGAAGGAAATGGTATTGCCTATGAATTGCAAACCTCTTTTCTTGTTATCACAGACAGCAAGGCTTGGCTTACAGAAATGAGCTATGACATGAGGTAACCTTAGCAATGAAGTACTGCAAGTTTTCCTCATCAATGAATTTCTCTAAGTGTTCCTCTATGTATTTCATGGTCAAGGTCATGCCTGTAGGGGGATGAATAAGCAGAAATACTGAGGAACAGTACCCACAGGTTTAAATTAAAATTTAAATTAATTTAATTAGGTCTGAATAACATATGCATTTTAATTTTTTAGCAATAGAAGGATGAGAAGGTGAATAGGAAACAACTCTTACTTTCCATTCAGCTGCAAAACGCCCAAGACACAAACTGAAACTTTCTTAAGGGAGATCCTAAACAAATGGAGTCTGATGGTCTTTAACAACACAGATCATTACCTGGAGAGGTCCCTCTGGTTTTGGAGCTGGTGCTGAGCTAGCAGAACTCCTAATCTACTGGGCCTATTGTTCTCTATGCCATATGATCCCAAATTTTAAAGAAAATTCCATTATTAATTATAAGCCCCTTTGCAACTCAAACCCTAACATCAAAGCTGCACTTCTCATTTTTGTTTTCAAAGTATAATTTTATATGAGTGATCAATTCCAGTCTCTAAGTAACTGACATTTAACTTATTTTGTGTCTTTTGCTCAAGGATCAGTGGAGCATTCAACTCTAATAAATGTACCTCTTCAGACAGAGGATTTTCTGCAGTTTGGAGCTATATGAAATACTTTAGACAGCTTGATTTTTAATAAGCACATTCTGCTCATATGTGTTCTTGGTTTTCAGGAAAAAAATTAAATTGCTATAAAGAAAGAAACTTTAGAATGCTTGGGAGAATCATAGTTTCATTAATTTGATAAGTTCTTTGAAGGAAGGGAAGTTATTCTGTGACTTTTATGTTTTAATTAAAATAATGATAGACCAAGTTCTATCCTCCTGCTCAAGCTTTTGAGTTTTGTGAGACCAGGAAAGTTAACCCATTCCCAGAAAGTCAATGGCAGCATTTTGTGGGTGTCTGCATTCAGTCTTTCAGAGTTATTGCAGTGGACAGCTGGGGGCAATGATTCAGAATATGCTTGAACTGCTGAGTTTGAAACTCACATTAGAGGTTTCCAACAAATGTCCCTGAAGTGAAGGTATTTGGAAAATGTTCAAAGGAGAGAGTCATAAATGGTCAAAAAGGACATCTGCCCTAGCAGAACCCAAACATGTCATGATTGCTATTCAGGAAGGCACTGCCTGACCACCCCCTGCCAGATCTGCCGTGTAGTAGCACTGCTACTGCCAACCATAAATGAACACTATGAAAAATGTCTGACACAGGGCATGTAATTAAACTCGTAATGCCCAGATTCATTCGCTGAAGAAAAACATGTCTCAAAGAAGGCCAACTACAAGGACACCACCTCTGAATGAGAATGATTGAGCTAAAGTTTGTCAAAGCAGGAAACATATTTTGATGCCTCCTCTATCAAAATCGTCATCTATTGAATATCATGTCACAGGTGAATACAATTCAAAGCTGTGCATTACATACATTATTGTATTAGAACCACATATTATTATTCACTTCCCTGCTTTTCATCATGAATGAAGAGTATTATATGACAAGTTTTTATAGCTCATTATCATGCCTGAGGCAGGTAGTGATCTCACTCCTATGAGTCTTTGCACAAGTCCATGGGGACACCATTCTTCACCAGTGTAATCCCACTTTGTCCTGGAATAAATTCATATCCCCTTTTCCCTAGACACACTTAACCAGAAAGCTTCATCACATCCTTGATAGGTAGCTTCATGTCACCACTTTTTCTAAAACCCAGTAAGTTGAAGATTCATAGTTTGGTTACAATTTTAAAACTGTTATATCAGTGAACAATATTTCATCGGATAAATCCACTTTAAACAGAGTGAGACCTCTATTATTCTCTAATACAGTATTTCATACATACAATCACTTCCCATTGGTTCTTCAGCTATCAAATATATATGCTTAGATGCTTTCACTTTCTCCAAAGCTTGAATCACTCTCATTTAAAATCTTCAGTTTTCCATAAACAGTTAACAGGGAGAGGTGAATTTGTAAGAAGTCTTTACAATAATCTGTTGCTTTTATTCATGCATAGTATGACTTTATTTTTCTCATCAATCTTTTTTTAGCTGTCTTTTCTCTCATATGCATAATGTATATTATATCCATGTACATTATACATATACATACATACATATATATATTATATTTAACTTGTGCCTGGAAAATGCCTCTAAGATTTTGATGTGGTAAGCTTTATTGCAGTATTTTTATTGGGACTTTAAAACATGAGATTTGTTATATATAACATGCCCAGAAAGTACTACAAATGGGAATAAAGGGTTTGGGAAGCTAAATAAGTTTAAGAACAATGTTGATGAAGTATTTACTAAGCACAGAACTGGTAGCCGATAGCTGATAACTACTGAATAAAGGAGCATTCTTAGTCAAAAGTCAGGATCAGTGGTTTCTGTTCCACAGGCTGTAACAAAAACAAGAGGACAGCATGACCAAACAGAGGAGGGAACTGTGCATTTAGTTCAGTTATAGGAGATTTCATACTCTTTTTTATAGAAAGCCAGTGTAAATTAGACATTCAAAGGGAATCCAGCAAATTCTGGAGACAGAGATTATTTTACAGTACATATGACTGATTTAAAGTTAAATAGAAACGTCCAAATCACTTCTTAGTTGCAGATGCAGTCCTAAAGCAATAGAAAAAATTATGCTAAAGTTCACAGCTAAATGTAATTTTGCCTTATAAATTCTACTCTTGGAGGAATTGCACTTATTAATTGTTGCCATGCTTGGTTCAGATGAACAGTGGGCAACTGATGCTGAGTTTGTCATCGTGTGACACCAATTAAAAGAGAATGGCTTTGGTGACCTAACAAATATTACTCCCCTGAGACAAAACATACATTTGTTTATGCTGATTGGAAAAAAATAGTATATTTTAATGTGTTAAACATAATTCTCTGATGGTCCTTCTCTTCTTTACTAGAAGATACCATGGTGGAAGATACAATTGCTAGTGTACACTCTGCTTTTGCCAGTTGTACTATTCTTAACATTATAACATCTCATTACTCACAGTTTAATGGATATCAAGTTAAAAAATGTGAGCAGTACTTTGGTAAATATAGGCCCTTGAAAAACCATAGTACATCAATTAAGAAAACCAGTATAGTCAAGGGATACCTAACCTACAGCAAAGCTGTAAAAACTGATGTTAAATTGCAGGCTGCCACAAGTGGCTTCATCATGGACAGGCCTTCATTAGAAATTTAGAACAAGAACACCATGTAGAAAGAGAAACAAAAATGCATGGAGCACAGATTTTCTATAGTGTGACATCAGACTCTTTCCAAGAGTACCCTAACATTTTGTCCTAGTTCAACAAGCCGGAACCAGTTTATCACTGTGTGAGTTGACCAAAGCTCTGTATTCTAAACCCTCTATAGCACTTCTCATGAACTGTTAACAATGGACCAATTGCAGCAACTGCCCAGGGCACACCTGACCCCTCAGGCTGTGAGTTAGGTGTGAAAGACACCTGTGAGATAAGAGCTGTGATAACTCCCCTCCAGAAAGTTGTTAGCACCTCCACACCCAACCTGAGGGGGTGTGTCTGCTAATGGGCTATCAACAATTCCAAAAACACCCCATGAATCAGAGAGTTATATCACTCATTGTGTAATTCCCTGCCCTGGGGGAGGTACTGGGTGCTCTCACCTGGACCTGAGGGGATATAATCTCAGGGGTTTTGGGACTGGGGAACCACTCATTGGATCCAGAGGAGGACCAGAACCTCAACAGGAGGAGACCACCACTCCACCAGACTGCAACCGTTATCTGCACCAACAGGTTTTTCACTTCCATTTACTTTGAACTCGGGGGAACCATGTGGGGCTCAGCACAGGGGCTAACAAGTACCATTGTGTTTGCGCCCCAGGGTGCTGGGTTATACTTCTGGGTTTTGTGGCTTAAAACCAATTCTCTTTGTGCCATTGCATTTATTGTAATATTGTTATTAAATTGTTAGTCTGATTTATAATCTCTTTTGTGTTGGGTTCATTTCTCCTGCCAGTTTACCTTTAAATCAGCACACATTTCAGGTTTCCAACCCCTCATTAAATCAACAAGACAGTTGTCACCCCACAGGATTAATGTCTTTCACCTGGGCCTTCACATCAAAGTCACTGTTGGAGCAGACAAAAAAAGATTCTACTGTGCATAGTTTAACTCCTTTACAAGAAGTCATCTGAAGATGCCCGTCTCTGGGAAAATTTGTCTTGATTGAATTTCCTTATATTTCAAAATACTTTTGCCATATGAATTCAAATGTCCTTACAAAAATTTTATGGTTTCCATTACCTTTAGTTTTACTCCCCAGAAAAATGTTGAGAGATCAGTGTGAACTTTTGGCTTGTTCTGCAGTTACTGTGATTCTGCTTCATTCTTATGCAAAGTGGTAGATTTTAGATTTGATGCCAGTGATGCTGATGTAAATCTTAAATTACTTGGATTCAAACCATGGTTACCACAGATTTTCTCTGAGGTAGTGGCCAGTATTTTTACCTCTGTATCTCAACTGGCTGGCTCACTGACTTCTGATGGATTTCTGATCAGAGTCAGATCCTCAGTTGGTCTACTTTAAAGAAGCTTCACTGGAGTAAAAAAAAAGTCTTCAACATGTGAGGGTGTGACTGGTTCTGTGTTGGTAACTCTCTGTTGGGACAGTGATAAAATTACATGCCTTGCTTTGAAGAGGTGATAAGATTCCATCCAGCAACATAGAAATGCATCTAAAATGCATTTATTCTAAGTGCATTCACCTTTCCTTTTCCTTTTTTCTTCTTTATATAGAAATTTGAGGATGTGCTCATGAAAAATTATGCGCTAAAGTTTCTTTGTACTATTTTATGGTAAAATTCCAATTTTATTAAAAGCTTTCCTAATTGTTTTTTCTGATAGCTCTGGTGATGTGGAAATTGGAGCTGGTTTATGCTCTCCCTCATCCCTTCAGCATTCAAGTTATACAACAGCTAATTTGTGTGGAAATGAGAGAACTGATATTCTAGCCAGCTCATTAGGTGCAATTAAAAGAAAACCATCCCTCAGGGTCAATGAAAATCGCTACCAGAGAAATAATCGTTCATGTTAGAGGGCTGTCTTCCCTTAAGCATAATAATATTGTATTCGGATGTATTTTTCATACACTTATGGTTCTGTTACAAATAACACACAATGAAATAATGCTTTCTTGAAAAGAATATTTGAAGCCGGCCTTTTGTCTTTTCTTTTTAATGGAAGTTAACTACCACAGATTGGAAAATTACACTTAGAAAGTAGATTTTTCCGGTGTTGCTTCAGTAGTTTTGTAGTTCAAGGGTTTTTGTTTTGATTTGTTGGTTTTTTTACATCTTTTTAATGTAAATTTCCAGTATTGAAAACATAACATTAAAGAATATAATATAATAGCTGGATGAAGGTGATGACTGTGTATATTTATTGAAAGATAAACTTTTGCAGTATAGATAGTATTAAAAAATATCTAATGTAATGATGAAGCCATTCATGTGAAATGATCCGTCAAAACAAAATCATGAAAGTTATGCTGAGATCAATTCTTTTGAGGCTTGCTTGCCTTCAAGCCCAGGAGTATTTTGGGGTGTGCCAGTGTGTATTTCTGGGTATGCAGCTCAGTCTGCTCTGTCCATCCCTGACATGTGCCACAAGTGGCTACTTTTACTCCTGTTTTTCTTAGATATTTAAAACAGAACACTCACACATTTTAATCATTACATTCAGTATTTTGTTTGTTATGCTATTCTATCAGGTGTTGATATGCTATCAGTTTCTATCTGATGGGCTGCAGCAATTTCCTCAGGGAGATTATTTAGAATTTAGCAGATCTCAGTGTTAGTAAAACAATCTTTATGTTCACCTTAAATGGTTCATTTGTTCTCTTTCACCCTTTTGCTTCACGATGGTCCTCTTGGTCCTTTGTCAGTGATGGCCAAAGTCGGTGCTGGAAAAAACTCAAAACATTTATCTGTCTTTTTTTTTTTAATCATAAAAGATGATAATATTCTTTAAGTATTCTAATTTAAAATTCATCCCTCCTTCATGTTGTAATGCAGTATTTCACAGGAAAATGACAGGAAACTTTGAAGAACAGAAAATAATTGCTTTGATACATTAAATACTTAAGTATAGTTACTATCTGAAAGCTGCAAGAAAACCACTTGATCGATTGGTTCTTCGCAATGAAAGGTCCACACTTTTCATAAGAGCAAGGTGACTTAGTTTTGTGTATAGTGAGGAAAAATGTTTGTAAATGACAGATTTAATTTTTTTCCTATTGATCAAAGTTGCAATTACTAGAGCAATTAACTTTTTGATCTCCATTTGGGTGCAAGTGAAATCTACAAAAGTTAAAAATGACACAGGGGTATTTTTTTTGAACTGGAATTGATTAGCAGTGGCTGTCAGAAAGTTTAGCAGTAAATCATGCTCTGATAGATGCACAGAAATCATTCTGTCCTTCAAAAATATATGCAAGGCAAACACAGAAAAGAGTATCTCAAGATATTTTCTTACCGTTTATGGTGTTCATTTATTGAAACTGAACCAATTGTTCTTCAGATTCTTAACTTTTTAATCAGGTAAATTAGTTAACAGAATTTCACACAACTGGTGTATGGTCACATTTGACATTAGTTTGCAGTATTCAGTGTCACTGTGCAAAATCTTAGTTCTAAGATTAACTGCTTATAAGGCCAAATATGTATTGTACACTAGTGCTACATAAGTTTACAATAGATTTGTCTAAATAAGTAACTTTAAAGGAGCAGTGTAATTAAAAAGAGAATGCTTTGCCCTATATTATCCAAGGTAAAGTTATTTGAATTTAATATCTTGCTTTTGCTTGTGAGTATGAGGTTTAGCTTCATTGGCTCAGGCTGTCACAGATTTTCTCCTTCTGAATCTAAATGTGGGATAAGATAGAAACATTGAAACTAAAAAAAAAGAAGAAAAAACCTTCTAAAATAAGTATGAATTATAGCAAGAATGTGCATTAGCATAATTATCTTAAATAGCTCTAAATCAGTGATTGTCACAATGGGGAAGAAATGTCAGCAGAATATCTCATTCTGCTCCTTACATTGTAATTATAGATTAAGAGCAACAAGATTAACCACCTTGCCATGATATCCAACAGGACTGTCCATTACTATTAACCTAAGCATAAGAACATTAACCTCAATTAATAGAATTTAAATGCCCCCCTCCCCCCAAAAAATAATTTAAGAGTTACTCTTTTTATTTTTTTATTTAGGAAAAAAAAACCAGCCAAGCATCATAAAAATCATATGGACCTTTTTTTAAATCCAGGCATCTTATATTACCTTCCAGCACCTGGGGAAATTTGCTAGTCAGAATGCCTGAAAAACAAAAGTTTCTGTCTGATTATCACATATAACATGTTTGGAAATATATTGGCAACATTTCTGGTACATTGATCACTGTTTATGTACCTTATCTATAACTCAGATGAATCTCATAGTGAAACTAACAAAATATAGCCCTTTATGATAAGGTTATTCAAAAGTTTGAGACAGGAAATGAGGACTATGATATTTTAATACATATATATATATATACATAATGTATGTAGATAGGCAAAATAATGATTGGGATTAGAATGTGGCATTGTACACTGGACAACTGAACTGACGTAGCTTTTAAAGTGTTTCTCTAAAATTCCATTATTTTTAATTTGTAATCAAGTTCAGCTCACATGACAGATACAAACCCAATATTTTGGCCCAGTAACAGATCTGTTGGGAGCAAAATAGATGATGAGACAAATGAGAGAGAGAATTGGAATTCATTTGAATGTTTTTTTTTTCTCTGAAGTCAAATTATTACAGTACTAGAATGTGAGCTGGAAGTTTTATAGCTTTGAGAACTCAAGCTACACCACATTAAAAGACTTTGTAGTATTGAATAGATGAGAATGAGAGAGAAAAAGATGGGTAAACAGCAGCAATAAAACTGAAAGCCATTTAGCTACAATCAGTCCATAAATTAGTGGCAAAATTGGAGATACAAATCTCACAACCACTAATGAGCCATTCATTAAACCAAACCATGTTTCAGGTTTTTTTTTAAATAAAACTCTAACCTGAGCTATTTTTTGATGTCAAGCACGTGCCTGTGTTCATTTCCAACATTATTTTAGTTGAGCTGTTTCAGCTTTATCTGTGAATAGTTTCTGAAATGAAGACCATGCTTCACATATACAGACATTCCAAGAAAATAGAATACTGATTCCTTGAGCTGCTGATGTCAGTAGACAAAGGAACTGGAGGGGAGAATTCTCTAATGTATTAGGTCTTTGAAATGAAATTACTCCATAATTGCTTAAATCTTTCTTGAAACAGTTACATGTATGAAAGAGATCAGTGAAAATCTGAATACTGGGAAATGGTTTCTATAGACACAAACACACACATTTTTTTAGTAACTAGGATGCTAAAGTGTAAAATTCCTCACTATAAACTAATTTACTACTTTGCCATCTATGTAGATGTTTCTAACCTTCTAAGATCTGTTTATTTTAGTGAAGTAACAATGATAAACAGTAGAATAATAGCAGTATGAAGATTAAGTATTTCTGTTATATTTTGTATATATTCTGCCAGTGATATTTTGTCTGTTTGGGGTTAAACCCCAACATGGTATTATCAGACTAATGAAGGGTTAGCATGGCTTTGACAAACAGTATTTTGAGTTGGTACAGTGTATTACAGCTAGTTAGAGAAATTTATTGCTCTCATGTAATAAGGGGTCAGTGGGAGAACAGGTCTGGTAATTGAGGCATAAAAGAGGAAAGCAATAAACAAACAAACCCTGTTATATTTTGTTTTCTTAGTGATTTTCAAGTGACTGCCTCAGTAGTCACTGCTTTTTCCTTTCATAATCTGAAAGAGTTTCTCCAAGGTAAATCACACTCATCTTCATGTTTTTGTATAACATTGAATAATATGAAATCTTTGTTTGTGTCTGTTTGGACTGGGATCTGTAAAAAAAAGGAGACGTAAGAAGAAACTCTTTGAAAAGGGAGAAAGGTTGAGGCTTTGTTTCTTTCTCATCTGATAGTATCACTCATGACTTATCGAAACAGACTCTGCATGGCAATAAATGTTTGGTAAATCTGACTTTTTTCCCCTCACACTGATCTAAAAAAAAATCCATCCTTTTTATTCTGACTGGCCATTTCTTCTCAGTATGGAGTAGAGGATCATTTCAATCAGTTCACAACAAGTGAATCTTCTTTTACTATCTATCCCATAAGACTAACATGGTCAAGTTGTTTTGTCTTTGTTATGAGTAACAAATTTAGAAACAAGTAGTTATTTACTATATAGTTACAGTAAATGTTCTTTTTGCACCAGAGTTTCACTGTGTAGGACCCTATTTTATTTTGTTTGCTTCTTGCCCTTACTTTGATTGCATTCTTTGTCTTATTGTCCAAACTGTTCAATTCTAAGTGGAGGAGTCCCAGAAATTGCAGGCTATTTTGAAGAGAACTTGCTCTTTAATATAGCAGTGCTTTACCTGCCTATCCACAGTGGAAGCTGAGGGGCAAAGCAGCAGCAAGAACCACAAATTCTCAACCTTTCCTCTGTTCTTTTTTTGTTTGTTTGTTTGGTGGTGTTTGCTTTTTGGTTGTTCTTTTTTTTTTTTAATTAATGCATTGATCTCTAGGAAAAGAAAAGTTCTGTTAGTACTTTATTGAAGGAAAATTACTTTAAAGAAGGTGAAACTCTCATGTTTGAGTCAATGTTTTGTGGGTTTTGTTTTTAATTAGTCCTTGCCAACAAAGATAGGGAGTGGGTGGTTACGGCAATGGAAAACACTACAAAATCTATTGTTTCTCAGTTCCTGTGCCAGGATCAATGATTGCTGATACTGTCAAGAAGCCTATGAAAATATTTGCCCTGGAAGGAAGTTAACAGTGAGAAAATATTAAGGTGTATTCTAGTCAGTGAAGAAGATACTGAAAAATCCAAAGTGAGCTTTAATGGAACTGCAGCCATCTTATGGATTAATCTGGTTCTGTAGTTTACATCCACAAACCTTTACTTCAGAACATGCTTTATTTCCCTTCCCATTTGCCCCCAATTTTAGTTCTGTGACAGAACACAGATAGATGCTCTAATAAACACAGAAAATTCATACATTGATAAATATCCTTTTTTATGTTGCCTGACTCTCATGTAATCCTTTTGTTCACTCATTTGGTCTTTTTTTTTCAGTCCACCCACTTTCTGTTCCAGGTCACTGTCCACCATTCTAGATATATATAAGCTAGATGAAATTTAATACACAATAACGTATGTTGTGTTTATTGAAAGTATTTCAACCAATACACAATCAACTGATATTTTGAAGATTCGAAACAGATGAGAAAACAGTATTTATGTCACTTATTGAACAAGCAGTAGGAACTGCCTTTGAGAATTTACAACAAGATTTCATGGAAGATTAGGAAAAGTTTGTCTCTTAGGATAGCCACAGTATCTGAATTCATCATACCCTCTATAAAGTTAACACAGATATAACATTCTTAATATTCTTATCACTTTAAAAATGTAGTTTGTGGTGATTTACTTAACAGAATATTCAGTCTAATTACCATAAAAATGCAGCACAAAAATAGGAAATTTATATTGTCTTCATTGTGCCAAAAGGAAACCAAAACACAGAGACTGTATGTCGTATCCTACACAAAATAGTCATGATCTCAGTTAATAAATCTGTGATGTTATCTAGAGTACCACAATAATTATTTAATCAGTGACTTAACTATCATTTTGAAGGAGAAAATAATAATTCATTTTCTTGGCTTTCATGTTGAAGTAAACTATAGTAGTTTCCCATTACAAAAAAAAGGAGCTTTCCATTGGTCATGAATCCTGGTTATTGGGAGGAGCCTTAAAAGATGATTCTTATCTTCTAATACATGGGGGAAAGTGAGATGGCTACTGCTGTTTTCATGCAGCGTAAATGCAGGTTTGCTTCTACTTCTATTTAAAATGGTGCATAGATAAGTGCAATAAATTTTTGTTAACATGCAGTACTATCAATGTTTGCCTTCTAAACACTCATATAAATCCCTTGATAAAAAGCAGATTTTTATCAACTGTGATAGTATCTCCTGTAAGTTTAGAGACAAAACAGATAATGTACTGCAGTCTAGGCAGAATTTGGCTTTACACCAGATAACCAATTTTGCACAAAGTTGAACTAGTCCTTTGTCCTTGTTTCAATTGATTTGCTTCACTTTGAATGCCTATTAGTAGCTCATAACCATTTTGAAAAATGAATTTTTCAAAGTGTTTCCCACCAACTAAATCCAAAGACATATTAATTTGTACTCATTGTTGTGTACTTCTCTGCTACTGGCAGAAAGTCACTTAAGTACTTCAAGTTATATCAGCATTGTGCTATTTAAAAGGCTATTCCAAAGGTATAATCTAATAGACTGTCATTTAGTCTTCAATTAAAACTATACAGAAGATACTTTTTTCACTAGAATACCCATGCAAAAAACCAATTTTTAATGCTAGTGTTCTGAAGCTCTGTAACTATCAGATGCTCTTAGTTTCACATTATTTCAAAGGTTCTTACAGAGAATCAAGAAACATCGGAAAATCGCCAGTTACTGGTGAGCAGAGTGAAAGAAGTTATGAAATTGGCACTGACTAATTTGGACAATAAATAGATCATTTTATTGCACTCACTATGCATTTACCTTGACTTACTAGTCATGTCAAGAAATATGATACATAATTCTACTTTAGTCCTTTTAATGAGGCTTTTATTTATTACAGAGGATAGTCGGAAACAGTTTCTTTACTGTGTATACACCCCCTGTGTTCACATGGGGTGTATAATACTGTCTAATCTTGAATAACCCTGATATTCTCTTGTTTGACCTTCTACATATAGATTTACCGTGCATCAGACACTGCACAGTCAAGAGTATTGCCTTCTCTGGGGCTTATTTCAGTCAGAAACAATAAGGACTAGTCACCTTATGGGATGAACCCTTGGGAAGTAGCCTTCTGCAATGTGAGCATTACCTAATTTACTCAAGTAAAATTGAAGGGCAAAAAATTGAGGATTACTTAATGAAGGAATTGTGTTTACCAAGAACTCAGGCTATGAAAATAATTTCCGAGGAGATGACTTAGTGGAGAATTCTGTAACAGTTGTAATTTCATCCTTCATATAGCCAGTCTAAACATAAATGAGACTAATAACTAAAAGTTTCTCTAAAGCTCCTGTAAAGTGAATTGGGCAAGATGAGGAGTACTGTGAAACCAGGGTCACTCTCCCAATCCATCATCTTTGTATACAGAGTTCTATGCCTTCAAACTGCCAAGCTACCATTTTTGAGTATCCACTTTCATTACTGTTTCAAAACATAATATGAAAATAGGAAGTTCTGTCTCTTTGCTCTTGTAGGTTGTATTTATCACAAATAAATGGCTTTGTTTTTATAACACATAACAAGTAATTCAATAATAACATTAACTCAAGTTTGCCACAGTGAAATGCGTGGATGGCACAAGCATTCTCTTCAATGAGAGTACATTCTCAGAATAAAAGCAGCAGTATTCAAACATGCTGAGAATGAATAAGAAAGAGATCCTTTGTATTTATTATTCTTCATGTGAAATTAAAAGTAGCAAAGGCAGCCAGCTCAGTGTCTCAGTGTCACATAATTAGGAAATGCTTGGTGAATGAAGAAAGATAAACATATTTGTTCCCATTAAGCTCTAATCAAACTGTTATGATGGTAAGATCTGTACATATGGAAGAGGATAAATACATTAAAAACCTGGTTGATCCTTTTCCATGTGGCATTATTAGTAAGTTTTCTTTTTGCAAATAGCCCCTACATTTTACTACCAGCCTGGGTACCATCTCAGCAATTTTTACCTTTATTTCCACAGTAGTATTTCTACAAAGATATTATCATTAAGGCACATTTCACTAGCATGAACATACTTAGGTCTTTTAGATTTGGAATAATGTGTGTGCTGCTTGAGTTTAGTGAGGTTTTTAACAGTTTGACACTGTGATATATCTTCTATCTAATGGGAAGAAAATAACTGTTACTCTCCAGCTCAAAATGCTGGAGGGTAACGTATAAAACTTTCCTGATTCTACCACTATGTAGGGATTCATTAGACAGCTCTCAAGGTACCCACTAGTTCTTAAGAAACAGAATGTTAAGACTATGAGAATAAAACTTGCAATGGAAGAAAGGAAAGTGTTGGCAACTCCCTGGTTACTGCAGATATCATTACTAGTCTTCTCTGTATTTCTTTGTACTCTATTAGATGTTTTAAAAACACAGGAAAATTACCCTCAAACTGAACAGGAGGCTTATAGTAGGTGTAAACCCAGGTTGGTGATATAATTTTCAGTAAACTGCTGGCCAGGCTGACAATAATTACATTATGCCACTGGTTTCCACTGGGTAAAGGGAGTGAGCATACAATGGGTAAGATTACACAGAGAAAATAGATTAATAAAGCTCTTAAGGCTTGAAAGTGTACTTTGTATGAACACAAACAACCTGGATTTTTTTGTTGGTTTGGTTATTCATATGTTCATACAGTATTTAATAGTGGGACTAACAAGAATTGATGAATCTCATCATGCTTTTCACAGCCTGAGTTATGGGAAGTGACATGACTGAGAGTTATACTTGTTTTATGTGGCCTACAGGCATTATGAAGTATGTCATAATGTATTTTACTCACATTGCTACAACATAACTGTAAACAAATACTAGTTATGAATGTATTCATAGTGAGGAAAATTTGTATAGAGTTCATGAGGGAAGGATTATTGATTTTTCTCTAGAGCTGAAAGAGAGTAGTAAGTATGGTAAATAAACCAGGAATCCGTTGTACCAGGACATTACAGCCAGAAATAATTGCTTGAATTTTATTTTTTTTCTAAGTAGTATGATTATTGCCATCAAGATATTTGCCTTACTGCTTTTGCAGTGCTTTCCACTCCTTCACCCTTAGGAACAGCTGCAGAGTCGCCAGGTGAGTACTTGGTCTTCTGACCAGGAACAAGGCAGAGAACAGAGGTCTACAACTCTGAGCACATTTTCCAGAAATGCTTCTGGTGGTACCAGAAGCAACAATAGGAAGGAATTTCTTCCATCATTCCAGAGTCTTCCTTGAACCATGAAGTATGGCCCTTCATTCAGCTCTAATGTATTTTACCTAGCACCCAAAGTCAGAACTGTCAGCAATATCCAAGAAACAGCTTTGGCATTTCCTGCTGAAATCTTCATCCTGTCTCCTGCTTTGTACACTTAGCAGCTTAGGCCTGTCCCCTCCCACACTGACTTTTATCTTTTTTCCACTTTCCAGTAAGGATTTTCCTCATGTTTTTGCTCCTACTCATACTGCTCTTCCTTCAGGGGCTAATTGTTGTGCACTAGCTGTCACACAAATGTTTTTGTGAATAACTCAGTATTTCCTGCCTAAACACAGGAGTACCACCTCAGTTCCTCCTCCTCAAAACATTCTGCTCACTGCAAACTCCTCTGGACTGTGCTGAGGAAACCCAAACCCAGCTTTCCTCACTGACATACCTCAGTGCCTTACCCAAACTCTTGCCAAGGTAAATCATAGCTTCCTACCAAAACCTTCTGCCAAACTCAAAGTATTTCTATTTATGAACATGGAAAGGAAAGCCTTTGTTCAGATTCAAAGAACCACGAATGCTATCTTTTTTTTTGCAGACTAGACAAGAGGATGGGGATTAAAACAGCAAGGAGACTGATCAAGAAAATTGTTTTCCTCACCTCATCTTAAATATTTTGGAGATCATCCTGCATGGACAGGAGAAGTAATCAAGCCTAGAGGCAGTGTTAAAAATAGAGGAAATAAGTGTCAAAGGCACAGAACTGGATGAAATTAGTTCTACTGAATGGTATTTAACTACCTCCACTAAACTGCTTCTAAGCAGAGCTGGCCTGTGTCAGGGAGTAATGACAGAATGTGCTATAAACACTATAAACAACCTAACACACTGTGAGAATACCACATTTGTAGTGAAGTCACACTGACTGCAACTATTGAAATAATGAGATGTTATCAGAGCTCTAAGAAATGTATGAAATCCAATCATCAGAGTACCTGTATAATTGACACTAATATTCATCAGAGAGCTGAGTGCTGTAGTCCACTGTGTTAAATGGTGTCACCTGGGCTGTATTTGCAAGAAGGAGCTTGTCTCGGTGGCATGGTTGGGATCACACTCTGTACTGATTGCTATGTTGATAGTCATGTCAGGTGAACTAATTAGGGCTTACTGAAACCCAGAGAATTCAGGTGAAAGAAATACCATCAGGGCAAGTAATTCTGAGTGCAGGGGAACTGCTATCATAGTCTGTGTTCTCTTATTTTGTGTAAAAACACTTTTCCAGAGGTGTCAAAACAGCATATGACAGACTTTGTTGGCTCTGTTCAGTGCCTCAACTGATGAAAATCATAGCTAATCAAATTTTTAAATAATTTGGAGATGCAGCATCTGCTCCACCCTGGTAGGAGAGAGAGTGCAATTGTGTGTGGTTGGGAATAAATTCTTAATGAAATTATTATAGAAACAATGGTTTTGTTCTGCTTGTACCTCATGAAAACTGTTAGTTTCTGTGAGGCAGGAGTAGGAGGAAAAGGATGTTTTCATTAGTGGCTGTAAACAGTAGCTGCCAGCATCACAAAGTGCTCCTCTGGTATTGCAAACTAGAACACATGTATTGCAGCAGAGATTAGGGGTGGTAAAGGTCAAACAAGTCTGTTCTGTCTCCTCTAGATATCATCACAGTATGTTATGAATAAATTAGGGTAGCAACATCAGTTTGCCATGTATGTAAACTGCTAAATAAATTCCTTGAAGATAAGAAAAAAATGCTTCTGCTTTTGGTATAAAAACAGGTGTTGATATCATGAATAAAAAAAAAATGGGTAAAGTCAACAATAACTTACATGAACATTTGATCAGTTTTAAATAGGCATTAGGTAGCACTTTTTAGTATATAAACTAACTTCTGTGTCCATAAACACAATGCTACAAGAGCCTGACCTCAGTCTGGGTTAATGGGAGATGGTAGAACGAAAGAAAATTTCAGCTATGTCATATGCAACATAAGGGCAGTTTTATCCTCCCTGGGTCTGGTGGACTACACATGAATCATAAGCACATTTAACAGAACTGTGTGTTGGATATGGTTAATCACTGGACTAGAGCAGAGCATTTATTATTTTCCAAGACTGGAGATAAAACTACTCATAGAATGTTGACAAGGCAATGTGTTTAAGGCTCAGGATTTTCTTTCCTGGGGCATTAGTAGTTCCCAGGGCAGCCCATGAAACTCCCTTTCCCTGCAGGCTAGCCTGTGAAAGTCACTGCTTTTTCAACTTTCTCTTATTCTTTACAGCAGCTGAAGATTAAATGATTGTATAATGACAGATTATCATAGCAGAATTCTGATAAATTCTACTGAAGACAGTTGTCAAAGGATCCGTGTTGCATAGTGGCTGTTCCTTTGTCTTTTCCTATCTTTTCTCACAATATACAAATATATACAAATATAAACGTTGGCTTAAATGCTTCTGACCAACCCTGAGTATATGGACTGATCTTTTCCTTTGTTCTCCCTTTATGGAATCTTAATCAGTTGTCACTCCTAAACTTTGCAAACATGAATTTATAGAGTAGAAGGGAGGGGGGCTGGGGGGGGAAGGTATGATTTTTCAATAGCTGTTGTCAGGTTACATTTTTTTGTCTTGCTCAGATCTGGCTTTCCTTTTATGCCAGTGACTTTTCAAGGCTTTTCAGAGAAAGGGTCCATGAGTAGTGGAAAGAATTATTTACTCAGTAACTTTACTCATGAGAAATAGCTATGTCATGTTTGGAGAGCTATGTTATGCTTGGAGAGGAGAATTTTATGTATGTTTTAAGATATTGGCATGATAATTAATATGACTATTTCAATTTTATCCCTTCTTTTACTTCTATGCTGTACTGCTTTGCCATCAATAGTCATGATTATGGTCAGTAAATATGTTTCAAATGAGATTTTAAACTTCAGCTTCAGATCACAGAATCACAGAATATGTCGAGATAGAAAAGACCCACACTGATCCTTGAGTACAACCCTTAGTTCTGCACAGGACCACTAGCACAACAGATAGAAGTAAAATCCTTCTACGTTGTAGCTGAATGAATCAATTCAAGTTTTAAATTTGGCAAAATAGTTCTGTACTGAACAGTATCCATTTTCTTCTGTAATTACTTAATAGAATGTTTAACTTTTCAGAGGATTCATTGTGTTGGAAATGTTGCCGTTTTTTCTTGCAGTCACTTTGGTGTTCCCATACAAAAGTAATGAGATTTCAACTCCAAAATGTCTGGTCTTTATGTGTGTCCCTTTAATACATGCCATGAATAGCATCATGAGCCCACGTGAACTTTGAAAAAATGGCACATCACTTATATCTCTTATTTTATATGGTTTTTGAAATAAATACGCAGTGGTTGTGGCATGTTTTGAGAGCTATTTGCTACAGCTGATAGAAATTTTTTAATTGAGCAACTGATATCTATATACAGCATATGTGTAGGTAGGGCAGCAGGAGGGTTGATGAGAGGAGTGTGACTTATGGTTTTTATTGCTCATCATAGTCATGTGGGGATATGCAGAAAAGGCAGATGAGAATTCCATGATACTTCTGAAAGCAGTAAGGGGAAAAAACTCTACTGGGGTAGTTACCATGCTAAAGGGAAAAGGAAGGTGAGAAAGGCATATTTTCTTCTCATTTTCAGCTGCATAAAAACCAACAGGTATTTTCTTTGGTTTTCACTGGTCTGTTTTAAAAGAATTTTATAGTGGCAGATGAGGGCTTGCAGGGTTGAGAATTAGGTATTAACTAAAAGTAAATGAAGAACTAAGATACACTGTGAAATAAGGAACTGGAAATGAAGCTGCTGTCACCAGAAGAGGAGAGTCATACTCCTTCCTTCCCTTGCACATCCACCTGGTTATGTGATCACTTCCCTTTTGTCTGAACAAGCTTGTTGACAAAAGGAGGAATCAAGGTGTAGGAGGCTGGGAGTAATCCACCCTTTGGAGGCAGAGGGTTTTCAGATAGAGGTTTGAGCTGTGAAATGCAGCATTGCCTCAAGAAAATATGTATCACATTGTCAGGAAGAAGAAAAGGTAGGTTGTTCCTCAAGGGAAGGGAAACCAGGAGCCAGGCACAGTAAGGCAGGCAGGGGTAGTGACGTCCCCAGCAGAATCTCCCAGTGTGAGCCAACTGAGCAGGCCAGCCAGGCTGCGACAGGCATGGCCAGCAAAGAGTCCAGACCATCAGATGAGGCTGTGGGAATGGGGCAGGTGCAAGGGCAGGCTGGAAAGTCAAATTAGCAAGACAGGGCTGTGATGAGGCCTGGAGAATGAGCAGGATCAGATATAACCCAGTAAAATGGCCAGGCAAGTTGCATAGTGATGGGGTTGGTCTGAGGTCCAGAGAGGTCAGTGTTTGGGTTGGGACTAGTGACTGGGCACAGGTGTGGCTGCAGTGCAGCTCAAGTGGGAGCCAAAGGTGAGAGCTTCTGTTTTAATGCAGTTCCCAAGGGAGAGGTGCAACCCTCTTTGAGGCTCCTGTCTTCTACATGGAGACACAAGATTAAAACTGGTTTCTCAGTACCAATATGTAGTTGATCCTAAGACGTTTTGAAACCCAGAACTGCGATCTTGTTTTTTACAATACAAGCTAGGGAAGATTTTGACTGTAGATTCTGATCCATACACAGCATACAGAAGGAACAATAACTTACCTCAATTCTTGCCAGTATCAAGCAGCTCCAGGGGACACTGACAAAGAAAGCAGTGAATGAAATATCCTATCTGAGCTGTCTGCAGCAAGAATTTGACAAATGAGTTCACTGATTCTTCTATAACATGAAAAACAACAAGAGTTAGATAAAGCTTCAACTTCAGTGGTGATGGCTCAAATCTGGTTATAGTTACTGTCTTGTTTCCCTTCAGCTTCTCAGATGAATGGCTACATGTGTGCCAGATGTTTTCTTTCTCCACTTTAAATATATCAGAAAGTATAAAAAAGTAGTATGCTGTCAGAGAAATAGATCCAGAGAATGGGCCAAATGAGAAGTTTAGGCATTTGATTTCTTAGGCTCTATTTGGAATGTAGCTGCCAGTTCGGAGTTGGCTTATTGCTAAACTGTAAAACATGTTATTGAGTCAGGTTTTCAACCTGTCATAAAACAGTTTGGGTTGGAAGAGACCTCAAAGATCATCTATTTCCCACTCCCTGCCAGGGACAGAGACACCTTCCACTAGACCAGATTGCTCAAAGCCCCATCCAACCTGCCCTTGAACACTTCCAGGGATGGGGCAGCCACAGCTTCTCTGGGAAACCTGTGCCACAGCCTCACCAGCCCCACAGGGAAGAATGTCTTCCTAATACTAGTTTAAACATACCATCTTTCAGCTTAAGGTCATTCCTTCTTTTCCTGTCATTACACATCCTTGAAAAAAGTCCCACCCCATCTTTCCTGTAGGCTCCCTTTAAGTACTGGCAGGCTGCTATAGGGTCTCCACAAAGCCTTCTCTTCTCCAGGCTGAACAACCCCAGCTCTCTCAGCCTGTCCCCACACGGGAGGTGCTCCAGACCCTTCACCATCTTCATGGCTTTAAATTTCACAATATCAAAAGAGCCAGACTGATTTATGCCAAAGTGGGTCACGCTATTGTTACAATTGGATTATATGGATGGCCACATTTTCCTTTCTATCTGTGTGGGTTGGTAGAAGGTGATGTCTATATAAATTCAGAATTGCAAGGGTGAGACAGTTCTTTTATAAAAGACATTATGACAAATTCAGGCTCATACAGAAGAAGCAACAGCCCAGTAGATATTGCCTGGCAGTGAGGGAGTTTAATATTTGATTTCAAACTTATCTCCCAAGGCTCTCTAGAAATTATCCATATATAGCCTTCTACCCTATAGAAGTAGGGTATGACCAGACCACCCACCTGGACATTTACTGACTAGTTTACTAAACCTCCAAGTTGGGAAACCTTGAAATATACCTAATGTAAAATTAAACTCTCAAGTTCAGCTGTAACTTTATGAGTCAGTAGGGCTTCAAATCTACTTTGTTTTGGAATAGTTTTGTTTTAGTTTTTCCTATTTTAGTGACAATATTGAGCTGCAATCTCCATACAAATATATCATTGCAGATGTCTGCTTTTCAATGCCTCTGGAATGATTGATCCATTCCACAGTACTCGTTAGCACTGTACCTGTACTATTTAATATTTTAAGTCCTTTCCTAACAACTTGAATTAATCAAAAAGTTGCCAAATAATGCTCTCCTATCTAATCTAATGACTTGTTCATGTTACCTTAAACACTACCCCCTGTGTAATCAAACTACTTAATAGAGGTATAATGAAGTATAATTTTATACATTAACCACAATGTGTCTGATTTTTGCTGTCTACCCTACCTTTTGTTGGGGGAGCTTATAATTGTTTATACTTCAAGGAAGTTCACTTTTTTTGAAGCTTCTTTAAGCAGCCTAAGTCAGTTTTAGGCTTACTTCTAGGCTTATAGAAGTTGGTCAAAGATCAGAAAGTAGTTGGTGAACTTTATTTCTCTTGTTTTTTCTCAAGAATTAGTTTTCTCTACTACTACCAATTTGTAATCCTGTTCTTGCTACTAAAATATGTGACACCAGGTTCAGGAAGACATTAGGAAGCAGAAACAAGCACGATACCCTCTGTTCCACTTCTGAGGAGAGATGGATAAATATAGCTGAAGATTTGCCAAAGGAAATAACTGTGGTGTTCATCCTGTACAGGCTTTTGCAATGTTTTGCAGTGAGAAGGTCATGACAATTTAATATTTGTTTATATTTTCATTTGAGAACTAGGTCTGAATTAATGTCTTTGCATATTCAGAGCAAAAGTCTGCCTTAGCTCTGAAGCTGCAGTATGGATTTTATACTGCTTTTTAAACCTGTCTATGTATGCTGCCTTACTGCATCTTAACCATGTTTCTAGCTACAGGGAAGAGGCTAATGTCTGGAAGATGATGGGGGTAAAAAGAGCCAGTGGATTACATCCTAATCAAATGAACATGCTGAGTGAAAGGGTGAGGTACATCTTTGAAAAGGACTCCAGCATAAAGAGTCTTCCTTTTTGTGTAGATTCTACTTCACATACTTCTTTTTCTGAAAACAGCTTAACTTTGCAATTAAAGAAAAGCCAGACTAAATAAGCATCAATTTCCGTGTCTATTTCATCAAATTTTCTATTTCTTTAGGAACTTAATATATCAGTCATTTAATTTTTTTTCTTGCTCTTTTATTGTTAGCTGAGGGGTGAATGTAGCCTTCTGTGTTTCTTGCCTTGGGTTTATGATGCACTGAGGGAAAGCACATCTGTGATTTGCAGTTTATGGTGCAAGATGAAGGAGAGGCAATTTGATGTTCTGCATGCCTTGACTTTTAAAATGGACAGAGATGGATACAGGGACTAGGTGGTCCCTTTCCCTTCATGTTCTCTCTCATTCAGTTGTTTTCTGTGATATGTTCACAAATGTAAGGGTTTAATTATTTATACAAAATTTTGCAGACATAACACACAGTAAAATATTATGTTAAATTATAGAAATATTATTTTTTGTGTTCTTATTGTAGCTCTTTTTTTTTTTTTAAGTTTAATCATTTTCCAAGGCTGACTAGTTTGGAAACGGCTCAAGCTGTGACTTTTACAATAAAGTATGTTTGTAATTGCAAACACTTCAATTTCCTTATAAATAACCACCAAAGTGGAATTATTATGCATTTTCTGAAACCAGGAAGGACGGATTAATCTGATGTTGATTATCATGTTAGCACATGTTAATTATGCCTGGTAAACATTCTGTTCTTTTCCATTTTATGTTCGTGGAGAAGTTAGATAGTTCTGCTTCATTTCAGCAAACTGGGCTGATGCCCAGATGACTATTATTAGTAGCTGCATTGTCACCATTTATAGCCAAATTTATGATTATCGGGATGAACTGTGCAACCTGAAAGGGAAATTCTTGGGAAACATGTTTATGTTTCTTTTCTTTTGTAGTTATTCCGTATTCATGATATCTACATTTTCATAGTTTGTGCTGTTTTTACTGAGTATTTCCATCAATTAAAAAATAGCCTTATATTTTCACCTTCGGTTTTAGCTATAAGGCACCACCACATGAGGAAAATCTGCTGTACGAAGTACCTGAGGAAAACACAAATAAAACACTTCAATTGTGATTCAGCTGCATTTCCCTGAAGTAAATCTGCACAGACAGGAGGACTACCCATCTTAGTGGGTAGCTTTGCTCGAGTTACCTTGTGGATTGTTGCTTTTTAAGGAACAGTTGTATTTCAGCACCACCTATAGGTATTTAAAGGAAATCTATTTAGATCTGTGACAGGATTCACAAATGGATTCTCTATTCATGGAAAATGAGACCATTTCTGACAATTGCATAGCTGCTGTTACAGACATTTTGAATCTTCAATCTTGATTCAAAAATGTAGTAGTATGATATATAGTGTGTCTAGAATACAATATAACATTACATGTTAAATGTATTCTGTTGAATAAATATTTAGTATGAAACTGCATGATCAGACATCAGGACAGAAACCTTAATGAGATGCAGGTTTCACAAGTAGTGCTAATTTTGCCTTGGGTTTTTTGTAACTAAGGGGGCTGGGAGACAAAGAGAAGAGTTTTAATAGTGTAAAATTTCCTCTTTATTTATATGTCAATATTTGGTACTTTAGAAGTGTTTTTACTAAATAAAAAACACAGACTGTCTTCACCATTAAACTTAGCAAATGAGGTTGAAATTTCAAAGTATTTTGTATGTTTTGGATCCAGTGTCTTTTTTACATGGAATGATTCATATTTTGGCATTGAGAAAGAGTGATAAAATTACTGTCTTTTTAAAAGAGAAAGATATGAGAATTCAGGTTGTGTAGGTCTCCCAGAGAAAACATATGAAAAGTAACAAATATGTGAGATGTTTGAATAAAAAATGTCCTAGTATGTCAGTGCCCACTGAATTTCACTTTAGTATTTTATGTAGTACCTTGAATTTACATGTAGTTTAAACAAGGGGTTTTATTTGGCTTTATGTTTTGTCGTGGTGTTTTTTATTTGTAAGTTAGAATGTCTCAGATAAGCTATACAAAATGTATGCCAAACCCTGAAGCCTTAAAACACATTAGTACGTAAAAGTAGGTAAGGTAAAAACTGTTCAACTGGATAAAATGTTGTATTTTCTTGAAAATGAGAATACCTGACTGAGGCATGGGGAGGGGGAAGAGGCAACATTTTGAGATTTGCTTGAGTGAATTTTTAGAAGTTAATCAATTCTGCAGTTTAAATATTGCTGCAGAAATTCAATAACATGATATATGCTATACAGGCTGGATCTTCAGAATTGTTGACCTGTCCTAGTTCAGCTGGAGGGACCAGCTAACCCTGTGTGGTGGTGATCAAACCTGTGTATTCCACCCCCTCTATTCATTCCCCAAGGACAATGGGCCATTAGCAGCAGCTGCCCAGGGAGCCATTATCACTTTCACACCCAGCCTGAGGGGGGCGGAGCTGCTAATGGGCCATCAACAGCTCAACACCCCCTGGCTCCCAGAGTTAATCACCCATTGTGTGAGTCCCCGCCCAGGGGGAGGGACTGAGTGCTCCCTGAGGGTACATAAGGGGTGGGTAAGAAGATCTCGGGGACCTTCTCGTCGGATCCAGAGCAGCAGCAGGACCTCGACAGCAGGAGATCACCGCTCTCGCCCAGACCACAGCCCTCGCTTGCACGAACAGGTTTTTCTTTTCCTTTTGCTCTGGACTTGGGGGAACCACAGGGGTCTCAGCACAAGGGCAAACAAACCCCCTTGGGTTTGTGCCCCAGGACACTGGGTTATATTGCTGGGGTATTGTGAGTTGAAAGCAATTTCCCTTGTGTGTCAGTGTTGTTATTGTAATATTATTATTAAATTTTAGCTCTGACTTATAATCTCTCTCGTGGTGAGTTCATTTCCCCTGCTGGTTCACCTTCAAACCAGCACATGACCCTTGCACAGAATTTATTTGAAGGGAAGAAAACATTTCAGGTGCTCTTCTGGCACTGCTCAGGTTTTCCAGGCTAATAAAAGTAGTAATGGATTTATGTTCATCCAGTAATCATCGCTGCACTACCACAGTTTAAAGACACCCTAAACATGCAAGGTATGCACTGTGTACCAAACATAGCTCAGTAAAGCCTCCTGCACAGCACTCAGAAATCCTGTGTGCCAGCCCATTTCAGACCGTTCCCTGCCTATCTTTTTCTCCACAGAAATAAGTAGTGCCAAACAGGGTAGGGTAGAAAGACACTGTCAGTCCCTTTGTGGACACCAGGACAGAGAGGGTGGGGGGTTTCCTCTTTATTTTGTCAACAGTCAAAAAAAGAAAAAAATAAATGAAGGGCAAGCAGTTCTGCCTTTACAGAGAGAATATTCATGACATGAGCTGTAACTTCATGGGTTGGTTGTTTTTGGTTTTGTTTTTTTTTGTTTGTTTGTTTTTGTTTTTGTTGGTTTTTTTTTTTAACAAAGGAAAAGCTTCCTGCTGTGTCTGTACAGTTTCTCTGTATTACTGTCTAATTTAGTGCAATTTGGTTTATAAAGTGAAGGCCTGTGCATTTAGATTCATTGCTAAATGCAGCAGGAGTGGCCTTTGACTGTACTTTGGGCTCTCTAGCTTGTATTTCTGAATGTGAAATTATTATTGACCAAGTTTTTCTACAAATCTGCATAATGAATATGGGCCAAACCATCTTCTTGTGATCCCTTAACCTCTTCTGTCAGTTCATTGTCTGTTTGACCACACACAAAAAATCAATTACTTTTTTTCTTGTTTTCCAATCTGAACAGATGTTATTAGTAGCACAGGTCACCCTTTGCATGAAGAAAAACAAGTAAACAAAAAACACCCACCACAAAATCAAACCCAACTCTGAAAACATCCTCTGAACAATTACAAACCTGGGCATGGCACTTCTTATCAAAGTGGCTCGAAAATAAGGTCACTACTTTTATTCTTATAAATTAATGGCATACATGTATTTAGTACTGTGTTGAAAACACACATACATGACACACCCAATCCCAAAGACACTAAAAAACCCAATGGACTGGACTGGTGCTATTAAGCAATACAACACTAGGAATGTGTTTGGGGAGGAATTAGAAAAAAAGCTCCTAATGAGGAGTTCTTCTGTTTTCATTTGAACTATTGTCATTCAGCTATTTCAGCTAAGAACTTCATTTTAATTTGTATTTAGGTCTCATTAAAGAACGTACAATAAAAAGCTATTGTTTAATAATTCTTCTTCTACATAGCAAGGTCAAATGTAGTTGTAAGGAGAATAGAGCAGGGATTGGATGAAAGGACAGGAAATCAATGGAAATATTAATTCCTTTGTAATGTAACCTTCTTTTGCTGCTGACTGAGTGCTGCAAATTGCACCTGATCTTTCGGCTTTCTAAAGGCTGTGTCCTGGGCATTTTCAGTTTCTGTTGCAGTCTAGGATTGGAGAGGCTGAAAAGGAAGCTTATCATAACCTTTACAGAAGACACAAGGTGCAGTTGATGAGGTTTAGCTGCTCTGAGTCTCTGAAAAATACAGCTGAGTACATTTGACTTGGCTCTGGTTCACAGTGTGCAGCTTATACTTCCTAATGCTCTTCCATGCTTTACCTGGCAAAAGTTTATTTTCCCTACTACCACGGTCTCTTATTTCCATGCTTCTGCTCCAATTTCTACATGAACCCTAAAATAATTCTTATATTATCTCACTTCAAAAACATAACAAATTATAGCTGTAGTACCACATGAAAAAAAAAATTTATTTAACCTTTTGTAATCTTTCCATACATTGTTACTCCTTGCGTGTTCAACATGTGTCCTGACATGGTTTTGTTATATAGTCTGTAAAAATAGCTCTAATTTCAATCAAAAATTATGCCTTTAAAGCAAAAAAGTGAGAAGACAAATTAATATCCTTTCTCCTTTAGGACAATATTCAAATCTAAAATTGAATAAAACAATGAGCTCCATCAAAGGAAATTAAGTCTGTTTTGACATTTTCTTTGTTGGATATTTTTGACTGCTTGGTTTAGTTTTTGATTTTTTTTTTTAGTTTGCTGCTGAAAAAGCTTAATGTGAAATGATGTTCAGCTCATGGAAATTGCTTTTATCACAGAAAAAGTCATGAGGCTTCCAAACACTAGTGTTTCTCCTTTTGCCCAGAAAAATCCAGTGCAGAAACTGTGTGGTTTAAATGTGTAAACCAGATAAACAAAGATAAGACCTCAAGGTTATAAGTGGTGTAATTCGGGTGAAAGAGACACTGCATGTCCTAAAGGAAATCAGTCAAATTCTCAGGTCCAAAAGCAGACCTAAAGCAGAGTTTTTGTGTGAAGTTGGATGGGAATAAAGGAAGAATGAACAGAATTTTGGGTGATCACAGTTGGACGTGGACTGTATGTCATATGCTAATCTGTAAGCCGGATATTTTTTCACTTTGTGGCATTTCAGTCGAGGACACAGCACACAAACAAAAAAAAAAAGCAGTTGTTGGATCAGTAGTAGATTCTATTTTTGGTCTTTAGTAAAAGGGCAAAATCAAATTTTATTGAAATTGCAATCAACTTTATGGGAAAGACACTGCATGTCATTCTCATTGCCAGCTACTGCAAACAGGCCCCAATTTGTTTCTCTATCCAAAATGTAAGCAAAGAGTTCATATTTAGTTTTTTATTAGTAGATATAAATACCTGAATGAAACTTTGCAGTCTGTTTTGCCATTTTTATTTGTACCAGGCAATTAACTGGTTTGAAATAATCTGTTTCCCAGCTGAGCAGGTTTGAGCATAAACAAAACAGCATCCAGAATGACAAGAGGCCTTGGTAGCTGTTCAACAGTAGCATTTCTCTTATGCGCAGTTCAAACATTTGACAGCACTGCAAAAAAGCAGTACCAGACTGTAGTGGCTTGTTTCTGTGCTGTGTATTTCTAAGTTTTGTGAAAATTTCTAAATTCAGGCAGTTCATTTATCTGTCACAATATTTCATGGGTGATGGGGAAATCCTTGATTTATGAGTCTGCCAGACTTTCATAGAAAAGCAGCTTTGCTGGAGTGAAGAGGGCAACTAGAATGTGCCTACATTCTCTGGATGAACTCCACAAACAGAGAAGGCAGCAAAGAAATTCGAAATAGGAAAGGATAGTTTTCAGTAGCATTTTTCAAGGGATAGAGGGGGAGATAGGTCTCCTTTAGCTGAGGGCATGGATTGGTTTCCTTTCACTGCCGTCTGAATGTTTTAATCTTCCTTCAGCTGCACCAAATAAAGAAAAAGGTGGAAATATATGAAATGACAACTCTTTTGTCAAAGTAGGTAGAGAGCTCCTGTTAGTGCAAGGGGGTTTGATTTTGGAGGTTTTTGGTCAATTACTTGTTTAAAGGCGTTTTACATTATTAACAGTCATGTTCAGTTTTCGTGGTAAAATTTCCATGTCAAGTTTTCCATGAAATTCCTGATTTCTAAACTGCTCTGACCCACAGTGAGCTCTGCATTTACTGACCATTGCACCCACACAAGGTCATGGATGTCTGAGGTCTCCAGAGAGAAACAGCCACATGAGACAAACTGCAAAAATATCAGACATTAATTACTAGAGGATAGGAGACAGACATGTCTATCTTGTCATTCATTACCTGCAAAAATCAAGCTACATCAATAAATGTTTGGGGATGAGCAGCAGGTTATCTTTATGTATTTCAATGGCACTGCTTTGCTGATTTTTATAATGTGTGTTGCCTCCCCCTAAGAAAGTTAAATTTCAATAGGTTACCTCTTCATTTATGGATTGCAGTGTTGTGTTGTAATTGATTTATTTATTTTAACATGTTATGTGCTTTGAAGACATTTAATTTATAATCGAGATTCCAAAATATGTATGAATTTTCTGGGTTTGTTGTTTTGCTAAAATAAACTTGCTGGCAATTCTAAAATGTTCCTTAAAGCCCCCAAGAAATAATAGGTGATAAATATATTGATGTTTCAATTAAGATTTAAAACAGTAACAGTCATGAGCAGTAATTGTCCAAGGTTGCTTTGTGAAGCTAAGGGCTTTGTGTGCAAATGAGGGAAAAGGAAACAGTAATTGTGGCAAAACACTGATGACAAGTTTTTCTAAGATGTTATTGAGGAAATAAGATGAAAAGACTCAATTATTTTATATTGCAAAGATGAAAGAATGGGATGAAATTAATTTACAATGTTTGCACTGTATTTTTGTTAAAGGCTTGTGTTGCCTTAAATCCGATGCCCAGTTAACATACTGTCAATCAGACAGGATTCAAAAGGAAAATCAATAAGATTAAAGAAGGAAAGATTTCCCTAAAAGAAGAGATCAGAAAGATAAGTTCATTCAGTTTGGATGGAAGTAACAAAGAGCACAGAAAAAGCATATTGAATGTGTGTGATTTAGAGAAAATCACTAGAGGGTTTTCATTTGCTGTTTCATGTCAGAGAAGGCTATAAATACAACCTCAGAGATGAAAGGATGACAAACAAATTTTACTTCCAAGTAAAACAAGGTTATAAAAGTTGCTAAGGTCATTAAGAACAGAATTTTTCTTTTGACTCAAAAAGGAAGAGACATACATTGACAACAATGCATCAGGTAAAGGCAATACCTACAGCTGTCATATTTCAGGCAGAGATACTGGTGAGAAGGCAGCAATTTTGGTTACCTTGACACTGTAAGTATATGAGAAAAGGGAGATCTGTAGCACAGCTGGCTTCAAACTGAGCAGAAACAAAAACAGGATCAGCTTTAGAAATGTTCCAGTCTTGTCCAGCAGAAGAAATTCAGATCACATAAGAGTTGTAGGGATTAAGAGCAAAGATTAAAAAGTTGCCATGCAAATGTAGGATGTGGTGGCAGAAGCTGCCAGCTTGAGCTAAAATGTAGGAAATTGATGCTGTGAGCCCTCAGGTCTCATAATGCAGCCAGTATCTGCCCCCTTTTTTGTGTCCCCATTCCATGATCACACAAACTCTGCTCTGTTCCTGAGAGTGATGGTTGTCTGTCCATCTCCCACACATGTCCAAATGGTACAGGACTTTCCTGTATTGCATTTTCTATGGCAATTCCCATTCTTTTCCATTCCTATCAACTTTTTTTTCCCCCTCTCTTTTCTTTCCCCCAGGGCATACAGATTGTAAAGGGACACTCTTTGTTGAAAAGTGATTATTAACCTTTAGAGACATGCACTGGCATTCAGCTTCCATTTCAGTTTCCTTAAGAGTCCTGTTCACATTTTTACTGTCATACACCTCATCATCTCATTTCCAGCCTTCAGTGATTTTGCTGTGATGTGCTTACAGACAGCATTCTGGATCAGGACTCTCCTTCCTTTCAGGCTGTATGTGGTGGATGAGCTACAAAACATATTATGAGAGGTATTTGAATAGAGTCTTCCTGCTAACTTGTCTGAGCAAAAAGGAAAATAACTCAAACAGCTTTTAATGAAATAATTTCTAAAGGTGTTTTGTTAGTTGTTTGTGGATATTGTACTTAACTAATAATACATATATATAAATAGTATATAGTAAAGTAAATGTAATTTAGGTGGTATGTGGTATTCTTGTCAAAGCTTACAGTAGCACTGAAATTGAGTTCAGAACTCAAAGGCACAGTCTGCAACATTTTATCTATTGTATAATTATGAATCACATATGAAGATTCACATAATGTAGAAAAAATATAAATAGTTGTTTGTGTCTTTGCACATTAGAAGACAGAAGATTTGTCTAAATGTGTTTGTCAAAACGTGCTTGTAACATTTAATTTGCATTTTAACCATTGGCTGGTTTTCTGGAGTTAATAGACTTCCTCCTACTGTGAGATGTCTTTTAAGACTGTGATTAAAATTCAAGTAACTGATTACTGTTTTGGTAGTTAGGTGATAGTTTATTGCTTTTCCAAGTGTCAAGATTTTTATAAGTAGTTGAGGGTTCACATTTTGCCCTGCAGTTAATTTCAAAGTCCAGTAACAGTGGAGGTAAACCCTGAAGTTATGAGCATGATTTATATTTTGGTATGAAAATTACATTCCAGACACAAACTGAAACATAGGTTAAAACTCTGCAAGCTGGAACTTTTCAGCTGAAGTCCATAAAATAATAGTGATGAAAGGCAAACTACCCAAAAAGTTTATGCCATGAATGAGAGCTGGAAAAAGTTATCTTTGTTTCTGGCACTCTGCATTTCCTAAAGAACTCTGTTCCAGTTCCAAATGTTCCAGGTTTAATTCCAGGTTTGCTGTTATCTCTAAGACTCATAAATTCCATATTTGCTCAGACATTCATGTGTGCTACTTTCAGTGACTTTGGGGCAGTTTAATGGAAAACTATTGTCTCTGCAGTCAGAAGTATCATGCTCAAAGGCAACCCCCCCTGAAACTATTCTCAGTGTCCAGCTAATGTTGCTCAACTGTTTCCTTGTCCCAGTTACTTAAAGATTACTTTTAAACTACAGTGAAATGATACTATTTCTGCTACATTATCTTTGCCTCTTATGGAATGTTGGTGTTATTTGCTGTTGAGATTAGTTCTGGGATTAGTTCTATAGCAAGAATTGAATTTCCAATGGCATCAATTCAAGCTGTGGCATATTAAATATATTGCACATTTAAATAAAAACATGGAGAGGATAAACTAACTGCAAGAGACCTTTTAAATTTCTGTATCTTTAATGGTAACAAAGAGGACAGAAGGGTTTGCTCTGTCTAGTAAATGCTGTAATCAGTAGAAATTGTTAGAACTATAGAAGGAATTGTCCCTTTTACTACAATGAACAAGATTGATGTCAGATGATATGAGGAAACATCACTGGCAGAACTTCATGTCTTGTAGTAAGTGATATTTAGTTATAACAAGCTGCAGGAACAGCTATTAGATATATAATTTGTTTCTGCAGATATCTGTGGGATAGTACAGATACTCTTATTGTGTTGTGCTTTATATTTTTCCTTGAACAAGCTGAAAATGTCACACTTGATCTTTTGTCAAATAAAAGCAGGTTTAGAAAGGTATTGAAGAGGCAGTGGAGAAATGAGAAAGCATAAAACCATTAAAAACTAACAGAGGAATTAGCAGCCCCTCTGCTTGTGGCTTTTTTTTTTTTTTATAGATAAATACATATGTGTGACAGATGAAATGCTGGCTGAGGACAGAGTGGCAATGGGGAATTAGATGATCTCTCCAGCACCAACAACAGAAAAAAAAGGTATTCTGCAGAAAGAATGTGACACTTTTCCAACTGAAACCAGAAGTACTCCTTTTCCTCAATGTCTCTAATGCCTAGTTAAGAACACATGTTGCTGTGGGTGTAGTAGGAAAGGTCCCAGTGGGGAGCCCATGCAGGAGCAGGCCTATGTCATAAACCCTGCAGTCCAAGGTTAAGGAAGAAGAGTGCTGAATCCGTGGCCAGGAAGTAGTCTGTTCTGCTCCTGGTTTAACATCTTGGCATGAAAGAGGCTTGAAAAATTATAGTTGTGTTGTAGGACTCATCATGGCTTTTGGAGTTATACAACTATTTAAGATACCACCCTCTCCATCTGTGAACTTGGATGCTATTTCAGTAGGATTTGACAGTCTCTTCCCTTTCCTTAGATCATGCCAAGCAATGCTGTTTCTCTAATCATGGTTTGATGGTCACTGACACTCGTTATCTATAATGAAATGCCTGGCAATTAAAACATACTTCTCCCTGATCATAGAAGTGTATTAAGCTGGTTTTCAGCCAACAAAGCTGCTACAACACTGATTAGAGAAGTTTGCTCTCATTACTGGTGACAAGCAAGAAGCAGGGAGACTTTACTTCATAAATGTGATGTCTATTAAAGTTCACACACTTACGTTATGTAAAAGCTCCAGCAAAGAGACAAAGAAAGTTATCTTCTAGCTTGGTTGTGTATAAAGAATGTGGCTCTTGACAATCAGCCAGCAATGCAAATGCATTGTTCAAAACATGCTGTGCTGATTTAAAGGTAAACCAGCAGGAGAAATGAACTCAACAAAAAAGATTATAAGTCAGTTATAATTTAATAAAAAAAATTACAATAAATGCAATGATACAAAGAGAAAATGGTTTTAACCTACAAACCCCAGAAGTATAACCCAGCACCTTGGGGCACAAACAGAATGGTGTTTGTTAGCCCCTGTGCTGAGCCCCACGTGGTTCCCATGAGTACAAAGTAAAAAGAAGTGAGAAACCTGTTGGTGCAGATGATGGTCGCAGTCTGGTGAAGAGTGATGGTCTCCTCCTGACAGGGTTCTGGTCCTCCTCTGGATCCGACAAGTGGTTCCCAAGTCCCCAAACCCCCAAGATTATATCCCCTCAGTTCCAGGTGAGACTGCCCAGTACCTCCCCCAGGGTGGGGAGTTACACAGTGAATAATCTCACTCTGTGAGTCATAAGATATTTGGAATTATTGATGGCCCAATGGCAGACATGGCACCTCAGGCTGGGTGTGAAGGTGCTAAAGACTTCCTGGAAGGGAGTTATCACAGCTCTTATCTCACAGGCTTCTTTCACACCTAACTCACATCCTGAGGGGTCAGGTGTGCCCTGGGCAGCTGCTGCAAATGGTCCATTGTTAACAGTTCAGCGGAAATGAATAGAGGGTGTAGAATACACAGCTTTGGTCACACCCACACAGTGATAAACTGGTCCCACCTACTGAACTAGGGCACATGCTATGTAAAAATAACCAGTTGGGGAAAGTGGCCAAGTTCTCTGCCTGTGTTGCTGGAACAGAATGTGTATTTTATAGCCTCGTGGGTTTTGTGGAAATGAACAACCTACTGTTCCAATGAAACAGAAAATTCACTAAAGCTCTGCTGCAGTTGTCAAGGGATACACCACCCTAAGCCTCTTTTTAACTTTGCTTGAGAGCTGTGGGACTCAGAAGTTAATTCATTCCTTGGCCATCAGGTTGGTCTTTCTCATTAACTTGCAGAAAGCAGTGCATGGGCTCACCCTCTGCACAGCAACAGAATTGACTTGCCTTGCTTCAGACTAGACCCATTTACATCACATTTTGTCTATGAATAAAATTGCTTAATAATTACTTCAATTTGCATATTCCATGCTGATTGAAAGAGTGTGATACAATTATCACTTTCAAATTGTGTTCATGCAAAGCAGGCCTGTTTGATACTTTCACATCATCAGATAATGCTGAGGGTTAACTTCTTAGTTCCCCAGAGGTTATACTTTATATTAATGGTTATTTTCTTTTCCTGATTTCTTTTATAAATCTTTATATTGTATTACTAGGTAGGATTACTTGTTCTATAGCTTTCTAAATAACTGTATCTTGCAAAAGTTAATCTTAATAACATCTGGTATTCAAAAATCCTGATTGAGACATGGTTTCTAAAAGCCCTTGCATTAACCCTGGAAGCACAGAACATTTAAAGAGCTCATTTTGAAAATAAGCAACATCAAGAAATGAAAATGGGTTCTAATTAAATGATACACTTAATCTATTGCTTCTAAGATACACTGCTGCATAACTGCATTTGTTCTTCAGTTACATTATTTCTTTTTTTTTTTAATATAATTGTCAGCAAAGATCTACCTTTACTCAGTGTAAAACCTGAAATATTACTAAACAAAGAACTTCTATGGCTATAACTCAGACTTAAAAACCTGAACAAATCAATAAAAGAAAAACTAGTGCAAAATTACAGTGACTGGGCAGGAGGAGGTTGAGGGCTTAGCAACTGAGAAAACTTACTCCTTGATCACCTCGTTTTAGTTGGTAGTAAGTTGAGAGAAACTAAGTTATGTCACATAAAGTTTTTTTGGGGTATTTTTTCTTTTTAATGCTGCAGTAGTCATGGATAAACAGACCACCTCATTAAAAAAAAAAAAAGATTCCTTCTTAACCAGGTATTTATTTCCTCATTTCCTTTAGTTTCAAAGCTATCATCAGGAGGAGTTAACAAAAAGTCATTCTACTAAGATGTTTCCCTTTTTAATCAGAACAATAAAGCCTCTTTGTGAACTACAAATTTGCAGGCAAATTGAGTGTATTGCTCCTGCATGACACAAAGGGGTTATATCCCAATTAGAAGCAGTTTTCATTTAGAATTTTCTTTCCATTGTCTTGGATTTAAATGAGCCAAATACCATCTTAACAAGAGGAATTTCATGAAAAATATACTGCAGACAAAACCTTTTATTCTGTACAGTAGGATTCCCTACTTTTTGGCTAATAAATTATTGTTCTTTCTTTTGAAGCAATTTTAATGATTTGACAAAATAGATAATAAAATACATAGGAAGACCCACTGGATGTTCCATATGCAGATTTTGTGTGTGTTTGTGTGCTTTTAGGAGCCATGAATTATAAACTGGAATGGTTTTTTAGTCAGTCATGACATGCTGCATGTTTCCTGTGGCACATTCAAATATCAAGTATTTGTAATCAGAAGCATTTGTTCAGATAGGAGACTACTATGGGTAGAAAACATTGTGTTCCAATGACTTTAATAATAACATAGAGAGAAATTTAGGAATAAGAGAAATGAATTTTATATAATTTTCTGGTGATAGTCACCAAATGAGCAACCATGTTATTTCTAAAGAGATACAGAAGTTCCTCTAGAAAGCCTTTTAAAGCTATCAGGATATTTTTGAGTCCTCCAGAATTCTAAGTTTAGGAAGTCTACAAGTTATTTACTACTGAGGTCTGCTCAGATACCAAATTATCAGGTTCTAAATTTTGCTTTGTATTGGTTTTCAAGGGCTTAAAGCTCATACCAACCACAGGAAGCAAAGTGTAGTTTCTTATCAGGTTGTGTTATTTGTGTCATTCCAGAAAAAATTGACTGTATTCTAAATACTGGCTAGAGGTTCTGCATACTTCAGGCTCCAGGATTAATAGGAACCTTCATGTCTACAGAGAAGTTTCTATGTGGTCCACTTTACTGAAACACCTCTGTATTTGATTAATGTGTTGTCCAAGAAGGCATAGGATATGGAAATAAAAAATTGCAAAGTAATGAGCAAGTGTTCCAAAACTGTGATGCATAATATACTGACCATGCACTGAACCCTCGGGAAACCTTCTGTCCTAGTTCAGCAGGTGGGACCAGTTTATCACTGTGTGGGTGTGACCAAAGCTGTGTATTCTAAACCTTGTATGTCATTTCTCATGTACTGTTAACAATGGACCATTTGCAGCAGCTGCCCAGGGCACACCTGACCCCTGAGGATGTAAGCTGGGTGTGAAAGAAGCCTGTGAGATAGGAGCTGTGATAACTCCCTTCCAGGAAGTTGTTAGCACCTCCACACCCAGCCTGAGGGGGTGTGTCTGCTAATAGGCCATCAATGATTCCAAAAAATACCCCATGACTCACAGAGTTAAATCACCCATTATGGAAGTTTCTGCCTTGGGGGAGGTACTGGGTGTTCCCAACTGAACCTGAGGGTATATAATCTTGGGGTTTGGGGACTTCTGGGAGGACCAGATCCCTGACAGGAGGAGACCACCACTCTTCACCATACTGCAACCATCATCTGCATCAACAAGTTTTTCACTTCCTCTTACTTTGGACTCAGAGGAACCACGTGGGGCTCAGCACAGGGGCTAACAAACACCATTCTGTTTGTGCCCCAAGGATGCTGGGTTATACTTCTGCGTTTTGTGGGTTAAAACCAATTTCTCTTTGTGCCACTGCATTTATTGTAATGTTGTTATTAAATTATAACTGTGACTTATAATCTCTTTTGTGTTGGGTTCATTTCTCCTTATGGTTTACCTTTAAACCAGCACACCTTCCTCACCCTCAAGTGGCTAAAGTGCTTTTCTGAGAAGTGGACTTCCAAAACCTGCCAGAGCCAAACACTTGCATATTTACCAGAGGATGTTGGACTGTCTCCAGCTGTGAGGTGGCAATTATTTCAGCTTTCTACTTTATTTAAACTCTGTTTATTTTGGAGGAAAAGAGATGTTCTTACAAGTAGCCACTGTAATATGACACTCCTAGTGTGGTTCTTCATATCATGTTTAGTTTACAAAAATATACTTAGTTGAGAAGTGACATTTTTTTTCCTACAGCTCTTGCCCAGTACCACACATCTAGAGTATTTGATCTATCACCTATATGTGGAAAAAACAGTCGGAAGTTGGTGTTTTGGGGTTTGCTTTGTTTTGTTTGTTTATTTGGGGGACAGGGTTTGTTTGTTTGTTTGGTGGGTTTGGGGTTTTTTTTGTGTTTTCTTCTTTTATTTTTTTAATCCCAATATTTTTGTGGGTTTTTTTTAATTTTAGTCCAAGTATGTGAACAGAAAATCATACAGTGAGTAAACAAATCACAAATGCCCTTTTCAGCTATTAACATATTCCACTGTTTAACCTTAGGTAGGTGTGTTCTAATAGAACAGAGTTTTCTTGCCTAATGATAAAGCTACACTGAGCAGGCTGTCATTTTGCAGTTTGTTTTGAAACAAAAATTAAACTGATTCTTTCCAGACACGTTGCAGGCAGTGGCTTAAAGCACAAAGGCCCATCTGGGAGCTGGGAGCAAAGCTCTGGGTTCAGTGCACTCTGCATAGCCGTGCTTAGTATTACAGAGCTGAAGGTATTCTCTTTGATTCCAAGGGCACAAAGAGTAGGTTGGCAACAATGAGGAAACATCATCTACCTTCTTTGATGGTAGTAAAAGCTACCACCTAAGTCACAAATTATTCTGAAAAGTCAGTATCAAATGAAATTTTGTGAAGTTTCATTCTTTTTGCCAAAAAGCAGTAATAAATCACCAAGAAACTGGTTTCACATTTGGTGTCTCAAGCGCATGAGCCTTGGTACACCTTATGCCCAGGCAAGGGATTGACAATAGGTCACTTAATTGATTACTCAGTGCCCCCTCAATTCCAAAAGCAGGTAGAAGTGATAGCTCACTATTCACAAAGGCATTAGGCTTAATTATTCTTCTGCTGTCTCTTGTGAGCAAAGCATTGATAGTTAAGAATGAGATTTTGTTCAGAAAAAATGAGTATTCTCTGTAAAAATCAAAGGACCTTCTCTTTATGATGTGAATGAGCTATGTTTAGCAAAAAGCACTTCAGATTCAGGGGAGGGGGGGGGAAAACTGTTTACTGAGAGGAGAGCTAATTTAGCATGAATACTTTTTCCAAAATACTTACAAAACCTCCCTGGGGATTCATCTTTAAATAAATGTGTTTCTTGCTTTCAGCAATTATAACTCCTTTCTGCTCTTTTTTTTTTTTTGACCCTTCTGTTTTCCACCTGGCCTGTCCACCTGCTTATAGTTTGTATCCAAAAGCACAGTTCAAAAACCAGTAAGATCTTTCTGTTTCAATGGAACAAAGCAGTCATAATTCCCATGTTCTTCATTTATTTGCAAAATATTGACATAACTTCCAAAAAACCCCAAACCAACCAAAGAAAAAGCCCAACTTTGGATTCTGATCAGTAGCACTAATTCAACTCATGATCTTTATCATAAGAAAGACATTTGCATAGTAAATTCCAAGATGCCTATGGTGAAAATTATTAATTATAATAGTATATCTTCTTGTGCATGTATTACAAATTTTTTTCCTCATGAGCAACTGATAATTGAAGAACACTCAGCTTTGCTTTTTTGTTACACTTGACATCATCTTCTGTTCCCTGCATCACAGTAACAGAAATGAAGAAAAATCTTGACTTCTAAAAATGTTTTGATTGTATACATATAACTGTACATCTATAGAACAAGTCCTGAAAAACTTCATTTTTTTTCTTGCATTTCCTTGTATGAACAATTCTCACCCTAGTCTGGGCCTGTTATCTATTCAAGCTTCTCTTGCTTACAAAGCATCCACACCTCTATTTTTGTCCGTTCAGCAGTACAGAAGCAAAAACAAGAGAGAAGTTTGTCATTTGTCACACCTCTTATTAACTAATCAGTCACATTTTGTGAAGCTGATACATGAAATGGCAGAACAGTGCAAATAGAGATCACCTAGTTCCCTTCTGAGGAATACAAAAGGAGAGCAGTTATTTTTTTTAAGCATAACTGAAATATTTATGTCAATTTAGTCTGCAAAATTAAGCTAAAGAGCTTCTGTGATTGATTTACCCTCAAATTTTGGCATTCTCTGCCCTAACCAAGTGGGAAGTCCTCTACATGTTATTACAGTTCAATCCTTACAGTCCTTCATATGCTACAGACCGGGCAGTTAAATGCCTCCCTGACATCCGATCCCATCAGATCTCGGAAGCTAAGCAGGGTCAGCCCCGGATTAGTACTTGGATGGGAGACCTCCTGGGAAATGCCGGGTGCTGTAGGTTCTTGTCCTGAGGACTTCACTGGCACTGTCCAAGCTCGCTCGGCCGTGGCAGATGAACCTCAGGACTTAAACGGTGGGGCCAGTTCTGCGCACGCTGAGCCACACCTAAAATCCACTGCGCAGGCTGGAAGGGCACACCCACGTGGGGACAGCCCTTCCCAGGTCTTCGTTCGCGAAGTTTGGCCATACATACATGCTACAGACCTGTGATACCTAAGTCCACAATGATATTGCCATTTCCACAGTGTCCCAGAGGAGAGTGTGTCAAATTCTTCATCGTGTTCAATGTCTTGCAACAGTGCTTTTCCCAGTACTTATCTGGCAATTCTAGTCTATCTCAGAGCCCAGAAACACACAACAGCGTGTACAGAGGTGGGCATTTAATGAGTCAACAGAAGTTATTCAGACTTGAAAGAATTCGCATTTGGTGTCTGATGTACCCTTTTATTTTTCAGTGAATTTTACCCTAACCATACATATATGGAAGGATTAATGTGCATAAAGAGAATCATTACATGAAACACGTGTAAACAGTTGACTGTTGCACTTCTACAGAGCAGATGAAGGTTGCACCTCAGTTTGTAAAGACAGATGTATTGGACTATAGCTAAGCCCACCTTGCTGGAGGTGATTATGAAAAAGAGGTGCCAGTCAGCTTCTGATGTCACAGAATTTATTTTGCCGCTTTTCTTAAGTGACTTGCTCCCTTAGTCAGTGTTCCACTCACTGAGCTGAGATGACCTGTGGAGGCATGTGCCCATCTTCCACACTCACTGAGTCCAACTTCACCAGCACAAGTCTGGTTGTGGTGCAAATGGTGGCTGTGAAAGGCTAAATTGATATATTATCCTTTGAATATCACACAAACAAGCTGGTTATTTTCTACCCAGTTTGGATTCTGACCCATCTGCAGAATGGACAAGATCTATCTTCACAAGATTTTTGTAAAATAAAACTGGAAGGGACAACTGAATGAATAGTGCCTTCTTAAAGGAAGCTGCTAATCAGAATATGTATTTCTAAATATATATAGTTTTTCTCTTAGTTTTCATTCCTGGCCGAAATCTATGCATCTCTGTGTATTCCAGAATTGCAGGGTTAGGGCAAGAGGGACAGACATAGCTACCCTAGATGTCCTTCAAAATATTTGAAATTGGAAATTTTTCAATCACTCCAATACTTTGTTTTGTACATAGCTTGGAAGTAACCTGTTTATTCTATTTAAATGGTTAGAGTATTTTTGTATAAGTGGTTTGAAGGGTGAGATTTTTATGATTACAAAGTATTTCAAGAAAAAATTAATTTGGTCAAATTTTCTGTGAATTTCTTGATAGGATGAAAAGCTCCCATAAAAAGGTATCTTGTATCTGTATATCACCTATTTCTCCAACTAGCGACGCAATTTAAAAATAGTATCGGAGCAAAAGGTCTGTTAGGGGGAATATTTATACATCTTTAGTTGAATATGGTCCAAGAGAGCACTCTGTAAGAAACCTGCCTTCAGCTTACCCTCAATTATGGAGAGGAAACTGTTTCTGCATTTGATTTATTGCAAGTAGTTTGTTTTAAAACCTTGCTTGAAACATAAGTGTAAGCAAATGTAACTTGTTAGTATGAGGGTTATTTTCTAAAAGAAATTTATATGTGTCTATTAGAATAGCTATCCAGTGCATTAGAGCCGGGTGTGTGTATTACAGTGTCTTAGCTCTGGGCAAATTGTGTTACCCTGTCATGGAAGCAAGCAAAAAATATCACCCCTGCTATCTCACATGCTGTAGAGAAATAAGCTGTCAGGCTTCTGCCAGAATCTAGACGAGATTTGTATAGTGCTAGAAATAGATTGCAGGGATCAAAGGAAAATATAGAGTAATTCTTAATCTTCTTTTACCAACAGCACACAAGCTTTAAGAAAAAATCCTCCTTCTCTGTCTTTTTTCTTATTAAAAGAGGCTAATTCAGAGAAGGTGATGAGAATATGGCAGTAAGAGATTCTTGCCAGTTAAAAATTTGCCACTCAGCAAGCTAGGATTATACTGAAATTGTTTGGATTTTCCCATAAAAGCCACACAGTTTTCCATACATTGTAAATACAACTTTTGTGAGTATTCTGAACAGCTACGTTAAACTATTCTTTACTTAGGATGTGCTTAGTACCCACAAAGCACATAGAAATACTGGTGTTTTTTGTTTGTTTGTTTCTGTTTTCTAATGAGTGAAGCAGGATCATTGCACTGTTGTCAGTCTTCCACAGTCTATACTCCCAGTTTGCTATCTGACTTCTTGGTAGCACTCTGACTTAATCTTTCATATGAGCTGCCACTAATTCATTTCTGTGAAAGAACTATTGTGGGCCCAGTTTAAATTGATTCATTCATCCAGTTACTTACTGGCCAGACCAACATGTCTGAACTTGGTGGATGAGACAAGACTGCAGCACTAAGTACATTTTTCTGCAGCAACCTGTTATGTGCTTTTCTCCTTCTAAAAGTACTTCCTTGTTCCAGTGCTATTACTTACGTGTTTGATGTTGGGCACACACTTTAATGATTTTGGCTGATCAGTGTTCCAGATGTTTACTCTTCACTTTGAAATGATCAAGCCCAATTGAAAAATTCTTGTGAAAGGCATTATGTTCCATTTTCTGTCTCCTGAGACAGGCAGTCTTGCCAAGGATCTGTTTTGGGTTTTTTGTTGCTTTGTGTGTGTGCCATGAAACTGTTGCATGTAAGACATGTTTTGAATCCAGCATATTCTTTAAGTAACTTTGCTACTAAAGAAAGGAGCAAAGGATGTTGCCAATGACTAATTTGATGTATACCAGACATCTAAAGAGTTTGAAAGGGGTCATCCACCTAGAGAGTCTCACAGGACCTGTGGCACATAACTTACTAGTATCACATAATGAGTTTCAGTATTATAGTGTACAAAGTATTCCACATTTGGCATAGTCTTCTCTTGATTGATTAGCTTTGAAATAGGATGGCACTGGGCTTTGAAAGTGTTGCTTTTTCCACCCCCCCACCCCTCCCACCCCCCTTCAATTTTAATCCAGTACTTCTTGTTTTCTTAATTACAGACAAGTGTTTGGACTTCCTACATGTGTCTAATCAGCTCATTATTTTTTACTTACTGTCTACTACCAGAAACAAAAAGTAATAATGATACTGAAAGGGTCTTTTTCTCACTGCTAGGCAGCATAAGCTTTGCTGAAGATGGATTAGTGAGCTGACATATGAGAAACACAAATTGTTCCCAGTTTCTTGGAGAGCAAGAACTTGGTAAAGGCCAAGCAATTGTTCTAAGAGTTATGAACACTGTAAATAATTGTCCTCCACTCCTTGGTAAGCAAGTGCACAGCAATAACTGTCACAGGAACAACTGCCTGGTTTTAGTTGTCTAATGACTTCTTATGAAAACACTTTAAGTGCTTGTTTTGTTAGCGATACTGTCTTAGGTACTGGATAGAGCCAAATTTTATGTGGTGTTTCCCAAACAACTTCTCCCTTCTCTATAACTCCTAGAGAAGCCTTTTCCTCTCCAAATAAACCTGGGAAGATGCAAGTCAGTGAATGGGTGAGAAAGCAGCCAGCCTGAGGAAGTGCAGGTCCTCATCACAGTTGGTAAGGCTTTGTTTTCTTTTTTAGTAGGTTGGGAAACAGCTTTTCTGCTTGTGTGCTTGGATTGCCTTTCTGCGTCTGGTGTAGACGTCAGGATCAGCAGGTGATAGGGCAGAAATGACAAGTGGGGCAGGGCTGCTGGGAGCCCCTGTTGGCAGGAGGGCACGGTTGGTGTGCAGGTGGGGGAGCAGTAGGCAGCAGGTCTGGCGGCTGAGGGCTGGTGCAGGTCTGGCACGTCTGCTGGAAAATGTGTCTTCTGGCTGCTCAGGCTCCCCAGAGCTGGCACCAGATGGTGGTGTCCTCAGTTGCCATCTCCTCCACTTACTCATACACTTAAAATACTTTTCTGAAAGCATATTGTGGCGCTCCTATTGCTGTTCCTTATGTCGCATTTATGCATCTCCTGTACTTGATTTATTCAGCCTGAGAGAAGCTGGCATTTCAAACAACACAGAATGACACGGGAGGTGGCCAGGGTTCTGCTTGGAGGAGCATCTCTAGCTAGTGTGTCCCACTCAAACTCACCGTGAAGGAAATAATTTTCAGTTCTATTCAAGTTTTGTCAGGATCAAGGAAATACAGACGTGCTCACACTTCCTGAGAAATCAGTAGAAAGTCCAGTGAATGGGAAATTCTGCTTGTATAGTGGTCGTTTATCTAAAAAGAGGTTCTGTTTAAATTAATTTTGTTTCATTTAAACAAGAGTTAGATGCAGTTAAATAGTACTCTCATAGTATACTTCTAATTGATAATTTTGGTGTGGATGTAATGCATTTCAGGGGATTATGGAAAAATGCTTGTAAAAAGACTCAGACTTTGTAAAGCAATTTACATTCTTCTAAAATCTTTTCGTTTTCAAAATTCCGAACATGTACAGTGGTGTCTCTTACTCTGTTTAGTTTTGCCTCAGGCTTGTTAAGGCAAAAGATGAGTATGCTATTTTTGCAATAGTTAATCATTTAAATGTGTAGTCTAAATGAACCTACTAAAAATTTTTAAAGAAATAATATGTCAATGTACACATATTCATAAAAATGCATATTCTATGTATATAAATTTAAATTAATTGTGTCAATAAGTACATATTCATAAATATGTATATCATTCTGGCCCTGATGTGTACATATGTTGTTGCATGCATAAAAGATATTCAGAAGTCAAACTTTTATCAGAGCAGCAGAAACAAACAAACAAACAGACAAAAAAGGCACACTTTTGAATTAAAATAGAAGAGTTTTTGAACATAAATGAAATATCTTCCCCTGAAAGTATAAGTTATCCCTAGGCCTGAATACTTCTAAATCTTCAACCTATAGTAAAATTTACACTGACTTCAACCTGAGCAGGATACAAACCTTTAATAATAATGAAGGCATAAAATACATTTGAGTTACTTGCTTGCTGTTTCCAGGAAAAATACTGAAGCTCTCAGTGCTGCAACAGTGACATCCAGTGACTAAGCCAGTTAGTTCTGGACTGGATCTGCATTTGGAACCAGCACTAAAGGACATGGATGGAAAGAGAACCTTAGTGAAATGCTGGACTCATTCAGAGGATAATCTGACACTGGGAAAGAATGAAAAGCATCATAAATAACAAATATAGGAAAGTTACATATAAGTTTAATTAACCCACATCTGTTTCCAAAGCAGATGTTTGCTGAGACGTAATATATTATTTTAAAAAATGTTCTTTGTCCAGTGAGGCAATTTGTTTGATGAACCCATGCATACCTTCTTTTTTATTATTTAACAAAATTGTCACCCCCTTTTTACTGTTAAGAAATTGATTAATTAAAGAAAAAGTATATGAGTTATGTAAACTCAAGCAAAATGAAATGCATAGAAAAAATGAATAAAAACTTGGAAAGGAAACAACTACCCAGATTAAAACAAGAAATGCATGAGTTTGTCAAATCTTGCAAGAGACAATAGTTTGATAGTGATACAGGAAAAGAAAGGAATGAAAATTCAAGCCTTAGTCATGGTTGCATTGCTTCTTCCTGCCTGTTCTAAGGAGTTTTCAGATTACTAAATGTGCTGGGTATTTAACCCCTGTTTAATCTGGTATCCACAAGGCAATGTTACATTCTACTGGTATGCTAATACTGGGTTTCTAAAGAATAAAAAATGATAAAGTGTCCTGCTATAAGAAAAGAAAAAAATTTAAAATAAAAGGAGGGCTCTTTTTTTTTTTTTTTTTTAAGTCCTGGTTTTGACGGAAGGAAAATTTAAGAATCCCAGCTTATTTCAGGAACATGAACAGCAGCATCAGCTGACTGAAGAACTTGTGCACTTTGGTTAGGCAAAACAGAAGCTTAATTTCAAGAGAACTTATTGCTCTACATAAGACAAATGGGCTTGGAAGTCAGAAAGGCAGATGCCTGAGGGACTTAAAGATTCTCTCACCCTTAAAAATGTTCCTACATGTCCATCAGTCAGATTCAGTAATGTTGTGCCTTACTGTGTTACTTTAAGGTGTTACCGTCCTTGAAGTGAGGACAGAAACAAAGCCTGTGTTTTCAGGGTTTCCTCATTGTACGGTGTCAGGATTGTGCTTTCAGCAATGATAGTCACCATCTTTGTTCATTTCCATTTCAGTCTTTAGTACAAACACTTGAGACAGCCATGGTTTTTAAATAAGAACAGGAAGTTACAGGAATGAAGGACAATAGCGTGGGACAGACGTGGGCATTATAGAGACAGGTTTTCAAGAGCCTGCTGTTAGTTTCTGATCTTTCTTTTACTGATCCTTCACTTTCACTTCCATTCATGTATTTTAGTTGGGACTTAAATATTAAGTGTTCTAAGGACCACAATAAAAATAATACAACAAAAATAAACCAGCAATAATGCCATTTGCAAACCTTGTACTAAAAGAATCTTAAGGTAAGTTCCTCTTTTAGAACCTAGTTAGGGGCTTGTATGTCATCAACATGTAGATGACCTTAGCTGGAAAAGCAGACATACATCTCAGTGGCCTCAAAAAGATCGGCTGATTTTAAGATAATGTAACACTTCACTACAAAACTGACTACTAATAGTGCAGACATGGAGGCTGTGACTGTCCCCTCCTGCAAGGGTTTGCTGTGCTGTGTCACTGTACAGAGCAAACAGCAACTTTCAGTGCTTTCAGGAACCGAAGGGCAGCAGCCTTGCACTTGAGATAATTAGTGTCTGTGCTGAGAAAAAGACCCTTAGGAATTTGCACTGCAGGTTGCCATGAGTGACACATCTTAGCTCTGACTTTAAGCTCACTGGGCAAAGCCAGTGATGCTGGTGGTTTTCCTCCTGTAAGCTTTCCTCACTCTCTGGTTCCTTAGGAGGGTTCAGAAATGCCTGTGCTTTTCCATCTAATTCAAGCACCAAATAGATGCATTAAGATATGATTTAGTTTGTTGAAGACAAGAGATGGGCAGCTTTTAGCTCTTCAGAAATTTTTAAAGAACTAAGCAGTGGGAAAATGAAGTAGCATCACTAGAGGGCAACAAGACATCACAGACGTTTGTGTTGTCAAAGTCCAAGCAATGTCACACGCTCATTGAGAGAGAGAGGTGTTTGTGAAGAAGAGATTATGTAGACTTTTGTGTTTTTTCAGTTATGTGACATAGTAAATCTTGCTTCAGGAATGACAGAGCTTTAAAAAAAACCACAAAAAACCTTAACATATAATTTTGTGTGCCTTATCTCTGTTCTGGTACAGTAAAACAGTAACAAGATTGCACATTTGTGCTTCATTTTAATTTCTGAACATCAAGTATCTAGCACTAGGGTGAAGTATATCATATTCTACTAAACCCCATCTACTATATACAAATAAAGATGCACAGAATAGGAAAATTTGATTTTGAAGTTTCCCATCTTTTCCTCCATCCCTTTCAGTCAGTCTGAGCAGCAACACAAACAGATGACAGATATTCCAGATGACAGTGACTGTGCCCCAGTCCTCTGAAGCTATCAGGTTAACTATTAGCTCTTATCTTCCATTTCCCTGATATCTTGCTGGCACTAACAGTATTCCCAGTGTAAAAACAGAAACAGCTTGCCACAGTGTGGTGGAACCATAGGCTGTGCAGTATCATGACAGATGATGGAGAGAGGAAGATGGAGTATCTGTCCCGAGGTCACTGGTGTGACTCAAGGAAGAGTCAGTTGTTCTTACTTAACCTGTAAGTTGTAAGCATTTTTCAAATACTAAGACTTTTACTGTTGGTATTGTTATTCTATGGCCTTTTCCATTGTGGACATTTAACTATTGGCAACTGTCTTAAACTATCAGCAGTTTTCACTGTGATTGTCTGGGCCGTGTCACAGCTGAATGGAATTCTTTGATCCTGCTAAAGGTTCAAAACTCTAACACTTCCATCTTCAAAGTCTGATTTCAGTTCAGCTGAAACCCTTTATGTTGTAGTTATAATGCAAAGGATTCCATAGACTCTTCTGACAACTAAATTAGAACTACATATGGGAACTGAAGAGACATTAATAGAGTAGAAAGCAAAACTATTAACCTGAAAATGAAATAGTTTCCTTCGAGTTTTTATTTTGAATATGTTCCTTGTGCACATGGTGGCATTTTTACTATCATATTATTTTATTATTTACTAAAGATTTCTGAGTCTAACAAGGGTTTCATTCTCTTATGTGTTCCCCAAAGTACTTTTCTTTAAATGTGATTCTCATCTTATTTGGCCTTAAGTTGACAAACGTATTTTGTACTGTAGCTTTTTCTGTTTTGTTTGTTTTGTTTTGGTTTTTTTCAGGTCTCTGTGGGCTGTTTCTTTCAGAATTACTTTATTATTTTGCACACTAAATCTGAGTGACTTGAATGAGATCTTGTTAGAAAAGAAGCACTAATGTTAGCACATTGTGACACAAACTATGAAAATTCAGGGTTTGTCTATTCATTAAAAAATACACATTTCTCATTGAAACAAACAAACAAACAAACAAAACCAAAACAGCCCACTTGAAGTTATGACTAGGTCCAGTCCCTAGATTTGGAATATATTTGCATAGACTGGTAAATTCAGACTGTTCAGCATCCAATATGACTAAAAATATGGCACCTCATTTGTAAATCACTTGTAGAGTAGAGCACGTTTGAAACTATCCACATAGATGCATGTTCATTCGCAGCTGCATTCCAAGCAAATCAAAGTAAAGAGGTATCTAATTTTTTTGAAATCTAGTGGAGTTTGTTTCTATCGTAAATATACAGACTGAGATTTCTTCAAATCATGGTGTAATTTTCATGCATCTGTTTTGAATTGTTTGTCTTGTGACCCTCAGAGAGACACTAATTCTTACCACGTGGGTCCCACAGCGTTTTTCAGAGGCTTGGTGTCACACAAATGACAGCCTGACCACTTCTGTTTCACTGACCTCCTGAGCTGAGTGGCCTCTTGCTTTATCTGAGTTGGTAATTAGTGACTGAATGGTAGAAACCCACCCCCACTGGAACTGCCCCTTTACTTTGTGAGTGGTTCTAGTCCATTCCAGGACAGTTAATCCATTTGGTTATTGACCCAGTCAGTAGACTCAGCTGACTATTGGCTTTGCCCTGAAAAGTATTACAGGTATTTTTACAGTCATAACAAGACAGGAGATCTAAGGAGCTGCCAGGAGCACTTTTGTTTGTGTCAGAGGTACCTAACCCATTAACTGACTATGAGAAACTTCCAGTCTGTTTCAGGATGGTGATGAACAGATGAATATAAATGTTCAATTAAAGTGATTTAACTACCTGTTGGTCTTTGCCTAAAAGTAATTGCAAGGAGTTACAGCTACTGCCTGTGTAAGTTACTGTTCTTCAGCTGTTATTTTCTGTCTCTGTTACTGTTTCATTCATTACCTGGGAAATTCTCATCCTGTGTTTCTAAAACAGATTCTGGACTTCTACCTCTACAGCCACAAGTCACAAGGTCTCAAAGAGGGTCTCTAGAGTCCCCATTCCCATCTTCAGCCATGGTACTCTTAAAGACACTAAACTTTAGTTTTAGCACATACAAGTGTGATTTGGAACTGGATGGTATGTTCTAGCTGGAGGCAGAGCAACCTTTGTGTACAGCTGCAGACACTGCGATGAATGCAGCCGGGTGTGGAGTAAACAGCAAGGCTTCATGTAAAAACAAACATAAAAAACAACAGTGCTCCACAACGTCTCTCTCTTAAAGAGGCAATGAATATGACATCCTCATGAGTCCTAGCAAAGCCTGCAAGCTACAATGAGTAGATTTTCCTACACACCTCTCGTTCTTTAAAGGTGCAGCCACTTCAGCTCATGCTCTTTAGAAAGCAGTTGCTGTGAACCGCAGGCAGAGGAGAAAACCTTGGACAGGAAGCATTCCTGCTGCTGTTGCAGATCTGCCTTTCCCCGGGGCGAGCCCATGTGCCTACAGAGAGCAGGAGCCGGGACGAGCCGAGCGACCCCAGGGTCGGAGCCAGCTCTACAAGATCAGGTTGCAATCCTGCCTTTGTAGCTTTACACCACACCCCTTCAACGGGAATTAGTCGGGGAGGATCGTACTCAGCTCTGATTCAGGAATTCCTTCTTTCTTCAAGAACTGTTCCTAGGACTTCGGTGAGTACTTTGCAGCAGACTTTCGGTTTTAAATGAGAGATCCTTTTTTTCTCTAGCTGGCTAAAAGCCGTATCTACTGCTGTGTTTTCTTTATAGTATGGTAGATGCAGTAGTCAGATGTTTAGACACAAAGTCCAGCGATGATCGCTGCAAAAAGGGAGACTTTTTTCCTCTATAAATTTGAATCAGTGGGACAATTTTATGATTAATAATACAGCATATATTTGGTTGACGGAATCTCAGACTATGGTATTTTGAGCTCCAAGACAGTTCTTTGAAAGAAAACCCTCCTAAAGGTAAGTAAGTTAGTTCTGATCAAAAGCTTGAGTTTGAAGAAAAGCTTTTGTTTTTAAAAGCAATTTCTCTACTGCAGTAGCTCTAAGTGAGGCCTTGATTCAGGCAGAGGGGTTTGTCAGGCTGTTTCACATCCTTCTAGGACATGTAATATGATATTGTAGGAGAAGTACATGAAACAAGGAGATTCAAGTGAAGCTGATGATACACAGGCCAATTTCACTCACAATGTATATTGGAATTCTCAAGAAACTAAAATCCCTTAAACAATGAAGGCAGTGAATGAGTCCTATAGTGGTGTCAGTGTAACAAACACACCAAGATCCACACCCCCAAAAACTAGAATATTGTTGATGACTTTTGTAATATTTTACTTGAAAGAATTGACATAAACTTCTTTTTTAGGATCTGTGTAAAGCAAGACAGTGATACTTGCCTGTATTTTAAAAAAATAGAGCTAAATTTTGCTACTGTTTTAGAAAATATGAATACAATTTAAATGAGGAAAAGGCCCATAATAATGGGGAAAGTGGAGTAGGAAGAACAATAAGAATTTGGATGGGGGGGATATATGTGTGAATGGTCAGTGTGACTCAGTACTCTGGGCATTAGTCATCAAAGTCCTTTCATGGGAAACATGTAAAGATACAAACCTTCCTTCCTGAATGTCTTATGGGCAGATGCAAAGACAGGAAGTGCAGCTGTCAGTACAGATATGGACAGCAAAGGCAAGCTGTAGGAATTGCCAGGCACCTATCTGGATAAAACTCAGCCTTTTCTCATTATAATCTTATGCTGATTATTTATTTCTACTAAGAGAGAGTTTATGACTGTGAAGGCAGCAGGTATCTATATCCACAGTGAATATTTCTGCATTATTAAGCAGATTTTGAGAGCTATAATCAAGTTTACTTTGTGTGTAATGTACACAGAACCATGCTGAGGATGTAAAGATGATTAAAACACACCCTGCTCTGGCCTTTTCTCCTGTCAAATAAGGTCTCATGTAAAAAGGTTCACTAAAAAGCAGCCATGTGGACAATTGCTTGATAAATCCATTTATTTGAAACTTTTATAACTTTTATGCTGGAGAGTCTCCAAGTGTGCTTTAAATTTACTTTCAGTAATCTTTATGTTCATCTTTACATTGTGCATTACATAGTTTGTAATTTCAGGCTTTAATGCATTTCAGCTCTCTGGTGCAGTCACATGACCTTTAAAGTGCATTTAGCCTTTCAGTGCAGTGCCCATATTTACTAATATTGCTCATGAAAACTCAATTGTTATTCATCTAGTTAATATTCTAAATGCAGAATGACTGTAAATTACAGTTTTATGTTCTTTACTCAGGACAGATAGAATAATTAATGTCATTTAGGTTATCTTTAATCTCACTTCAGAGTAATTTTGAAAGCTTAATGGTAAAAACTTTAGTATCTATTTTAGGGTTTAGTGTCAGATGTAAAGGGCAGTGAGGGACAGTGTACAAAAATGAGACAGATTTTCTGTCAAAGAGGAAATTTTAAGAGATTGGGGAAAAATTGGTCTAGGAAACAAAGCAAAAGTGTAAAAGAACAAGCTTCCTTTCAGGCTTTCAGAGCCCATGTCCAGAGCCTTCTGTGAGTCTGAAATCCCAGGTCTAGCTAGACCAGACCTATGGTTAGAGAAAGAGAATTACTGGACTCCAGTTTTAGCTTCAAGGACTATTTTATGTGTCTTGGATAACCCTTCCAAGTTAAGGGCATGGACAGGAGCAGACAGTAGCACCTGGGTGTTCTCCAGTATAGGGACAGTGATATCTTTTATGCTATTCTGATTCTGTGGGTGTTGGATGACTTTTAGGGCAGAAAACATAGATTGTTGTCACTCACATATCAGTGGGATTAGGGTTGTTTCTGGAAACATGAATATTAAATCTCCACTGGAAAAAAAAAAGGAGATATTGACACCATCTCTCACATTCTGGGAAGGTACTGTAACATCTAGATTTACTTTAAAAGGGGATTCTGGCAATAGCTTTCTTTTGCATTTTAAAATAAAGTGGTAGCTGCTTGAAGTGCTTTGTGACTGTCACGATTTTGTTGGTGTGCATTCAGTATGTTCTGAGAACATCTGCAAGAGAGACTCAGAACATGTGTATAGGAAGAAAAAAAAGAAATTTAAATTTAAAAAAAAACCCCATAGATCTTACTAGCCTCGAGAATTACACGACTCTCATGTTCCACAATTTTGGAGCAAAGTTCTTGAAATCTGTCAAATTCTAGTAGTTACTATTATCTTTTTTGGGGATACGTTCTGAACAACCCTATTTTCTCTCTAAGAACTGCAAGGGGCTGATGGGGTCTTCCTATCTAAAGCTTTTCTTTACACTGAAACTAGGGAGAACTGACTTAAAAAGCGAGGACAAAATATCTACTTCTGTATATTTCTCTTATGAAACTGTTTTAATTTTACAATAGGGACAGAGTTCCCCTGGGGACAGAATAAAGCAAAACCATATGGGGAATTGTATCATTCCTTTCCTTTCAAAAGTTATTTCACAGCAAAATAGACTTGGTTTTAGCCAGTTAAATTTTCTCTCCACCACTCCTTTGTTTGATTTCTTAATTGTTTCCTGTTGCTGTTAATACAGCTGTTCATTGCCCATCTGTAGTAGTGGTGCCCTCTTCCCTGATGTGTGCCTTTCATACCTGAGTGTACCTCTGACCTTTACTGGGTAGTTAGATTTACTGTTTAGTGACAAATTAAAACTAAGCATTTGAGCATGTTGACTCAGGCTATGAATTGCACATAAGAAAGTGAAACCTTCCTTCAGAAAAGAGAGGATTCCAAAAGAACCAGTTTTAAAACTACTGTATTGGAAAGAGCAATTGCACCAAGTATGTTAGAAATACAAGCATGAACTCCAAGAATGTTTGGCAAAGTGTATGGATGTCTTCTGCAAATATTCTTACTTTGAGAGGCAATCTTTTTTGTTTATATTTGTACAGTCTCTAACATAATGAGGTTATCAGACTTTGATTTATGCTTTCATCAGTCAGAGAAAAGGTAGTGTGGAAAGGTGATGCTGAAGTTTTCCATGCTCTGATCCTCAATGGATGAATGCTCTAGGTCCCCAGTAGCTGGAACCACCACCAGAATAAGCAGCATGATCTGTACTATGGTAGGAGATGAGGAAATGTGACCCTTCTTTTCTATGGCAATGTTATTCTGTGTTGGTTTTAAGTGATTTTTTGGGTGACAATCTGGAGCAGTCTGAATCCAGTGATATTCCCACTGAAGGAAGTTTCAGGATTTCTAACCTGTGTGATGATCCAAAGCTCGTGCATGCATTGCAATAGAAGTATCTGTGGTGTCTGGGAAGATAGACAAGATGAGCTAAACTTGCTTGACAGAGCAAGGAAACTTGTGTTTTGAACTTTGGTATGTGTGCAAAATGTGACCTCTGTGATGATGAGGTTACAAAAAGTTAATTGGTATGATCAGAATCAGTCACAAGAGGCATCACTGTGGCAGGGAGGTTCTACCTGTTATATTTTCAGTATCTGACAGCTTCACTTCAGTGAAGTTGAACAGTTGTGTTTCTATAGTGTGTACAAAGTGAAATTATGCACAGCTCAGTTACAAAATATGCAACACTGAAAGTGCTCTCTCCATTAGAAAAGCAGATTTTATGTTTACTGACCTCTAAATACATATCTATTTATCAGTAAGAACAGCTGAGATTTGAACATATACACTGTACTTTTCCAGTCCAAACTGCTAGGGGGAAGAAAAAAAGAAAGAAAGCAAGCCGGCTAGAGCATTTATAATGCTAATATGTAACTAATTGCTGCTTGTTTGTTTTGTTAGTGGATTTTATGCTCTGGGAGTGGCTGTTAGGTGCTGAAGGCATTCCCTATTTGAAAATAGGATTAGATAACCAGTATTTTTGCTACAAACAGGTACACATTTGAGTGTGGTGAGTTTGTTGTTTTTTTTTTAAAGATTTATGAAATTATGTAAGCCAGTAATTTACTTCAGTCAACACGTAAAAATATTTTTTCCCCATTGAAAGGTATATAATGAAAATGGGCTGGTTATGTGATTTGACGTAGACAAATCCAGTATTCCTGTGGAAAGTGCAGTTATTTTAATAAATCAGTCTTAATTGCAAAGTTTATAAATCACTAGGACTGTTACATCAGATGCTCTGCACTGCATGATCAGGGAGGTAGGAAAATTTCTGTCAGGTTTCTTTATCCAGGGCATACTCTCATCATAGCTCTGCCTCCCAGAATATATCAAGTTCCTGAGTCTTGGGTGATGGATATGATGGATAGGGACCTGACTGAGCCAGGTAAAATGGAGAACTCAGTGGAGGAGGAAGTTAAGGTTTGGAGTTGCATCAGATGACAGATTGAGTGGAGACAGGATGCCAAAAGTACCTGGTGCCAGGTGGGAGCTGACCAGGAGAAGAAATAAATAGGTTCTGGAGCTAAGCTGGGGAAATAGAAAACAATTTAAAAGCATGAGTGAAAGGAGTTGACAATGGAAAGTGGAAAGATAAGAGCGGTCTACAGGCAAGTGAAAAAAAGAACAGAGTTATTTTGGTAGGCTTATTAATTTATATATTTTCATTTCTATTTCAAAACATAACAGGGTTTCCTTTCAAATTCATTTCTCAGGTGTGGTTGAAAAGCTGCATTTGCAACTTTAATAAAAGCAGAACCAAAGTGGGAGTTTAAATCTGAAACAATGACACCAGGTCATACAACTTTTCAGCAGAAAATCTAATGAGGATATTTGTTTTTCTAAATTTTCTCTTTCCATTTTTCACTTGGGAATTTAAGAGACTGGAATAGTGCAGTAGGGAAGAATTTATGTTAAATGATGAAAAGTAGGTAACCAACCAAAATTATCTTGCATAACAAGATGTAATTTTGAAGTTCTTGAAGGAATCAGATGGACTCTCTGGTCTGAGGACTGATAAAGACTATTGGAGCTGCTATGCAGGGTGCAGAAGGAAGATAAGTTGGGGAGGAGGGGTGGAATTTTGGTATATTTTGCTTTCAATCAGTAATGTTTGCACGCTGATGATTCTCAGTGTGCTGCCTCTCCTTTTATTAAGCTGCTGTGACAGTGCAAGGCTGCAGTGACTGGTGGAAATTGGTGTAATTGGCAGCCCAGCACTCACTCTGGGGCAGGTAAGGCTGGGGCAGGAGTCATCATTCCTTGCTGTCTATACATCAGACCAGAGGTGATAGAATTCATGAGCACTTCATTCTTCATATTTACTGCAGAGGAAATGAGAGCACATGACATTGCAAGCAGATGCAAAACAGCATGTGGAATAAAATCCTTTTTAAGGGAACACACTGACTCTGCCAGCTGGGAGTCAGTGCTACAGAGAGGTCTAATTAAATCTCTGTCACACAACTCCTAGTAGGTAGTACAAGATATCATAGGGCAAATACAATGCCTCTGAAGTATACTGAACTGATAAAGGTCTGCTTTTATATCAGAGGTGTTTTAATCCTGTCTAATGAGATCTTCTAATCCCTAGTTTTAGGCTGTGCTAAATTTGACCTCTGACTATGCACATCCTATCTCCTGCTATTAATTCCTCCATTCAGTTAGCTACTTCATTTTTTTATTTCTCTGTGTGTGTGTGTGTGTGTGTGTGTCTTTATTTCCATTTCCTGGGCTGTCAGCATGAATGAGTCACTTTTACAGTCATTACAATGTCACTTTATACCATTTTCTAGGAATGTCTTTTTTTGGCTAATGTGGGAAATGCTAATTTTATTTTTGCTTTTTCCAGTTAGAGATAAAAGCCACAGTGAAAAAATGCTTGCATCTAAACAGTCAGGTAACTACAGAAATTGATGTTGAAGAGACTGCTAGGTTATAAAAAAATATGTGTGTGTGTATACATATATACACACAGATATGCACATAAACCTTCTGTCTCCAAAGGCTGCAAACTGCATGGAGAAGACAGGGAGTTTTATAATTTTTTTGCCTGTAGCAAAAAAAGTCTTGAGAGCTTCCTTTTATTTCTGTGTTTAGGACAAAAGTGTAATAAAACCAGGTAATAAAGATATGTTACTGGGAGCTTACTTGACTGCTTGTGGTTTGCCTTTTCTACCTGTATTTCAGCCAGAGGGAAGCCAATGGTGTTGTTTAGAAATAAAAGTATTTAATTAACCAGGAAATAAATATGTGCCAATTCTTACCACAGATCTTTGATCTCCTTTGTCAAGTAATGTTGTTGTTGTCTGCTACAGGTTTAAAAATATCTCATTAGAAGATTGGTAGTTTGGGAGCTGTGGAGTGCCAGTTCCTAAGGAATTGTATTAATGAAATATGCATTAATGACATTATGATGCTCAGAAAAGCCAGTATAAGTGCTGGACTAATTCCTGGCTGTCCTAAGCTAAAACCCTTGTGGAGGAAGGGGCTGCTGTTCACACCCAGAGATTTTCAGAATTTGGCTTAAATAATCAGGCCATTTAACATGAATTATTTAAACTCAAAACATCTCCTATTTTTCCCAGTGCAGAGAGTACAAATGTGTGCACTAATATTTTATTGAGCCAAATGTCACAGATGAAGTATTTTGAGTTGTTTTTTCTGTATAAATACAATGAAAAAAATAAAAGCCAAACAAACAATTCAAAATGCATTATAAAAGAAAATTATATTGATATAATAAGAGGTTTACAGCTTTAAAGTTCTGTTACCGGGTAGCTGAACATCCAGTCAGAAAACATTTTTTTTTCTGGAGGATTTAGGTCTTTAGTTGCAAAAGCAGTGGAAATTCACTTTGATCTTGGGTTTCACTCTTCCTGTAGAAATTATAAGAAAGAATTAAACTAAAGTAGGATTTAAGCATTTTATTACCCAAATGTTCACCCCATTCACCCCACCTCCAGCCATAGCGAACACAATGTTCTGGGAATGTGTGACCTTCTGGGAAGCTTAGCAAGAGATAAAGGACATGGGGTTTGGTCAGCAGACTTTGCAGCAGGGCTGATATGCAGTTATACAGCCTACATTTTCCCTCTTGGGAACATGCCCAAGCATCAAGATGCCCTGCTTTTGACAAGGCACTCTTTCTTTGAAGGAAAATGTAGGAGTTGAGTGGAAGAATAGAAGTACTTTACCCTGGGAAGATTTTTGTTTTCTGTACAAATGCAGTAATTTATCCTTATATTCACACAGTGACAATTATATATGACAGCTCATTATATACAAAATTTTATTTTCAAATGAAAAAATAGAAACTTACTGATGATTTCCATTTCTGGCTGATTGTTTTTCTTCTACCTGGAAACAAGCTTTTGAGAATATGGGATGACAGACTGAAAATTGATTACTGAATTTTGCAGTCTAAATCTACATTCTGCAGATTATTGGAAGAAGAAACCAAAGCCTTAATTTGGGTGACAAAACCCCCAAATTCAAAGAGAATTTTGCTGAACTAGTGAGAGTTTTGATGCCATGTTTGGTAAAACTCAAATACAGAAAATGAGAGCCCAGGGACAAACCTGGAATTAATCCATGGGCAACTGAGGTTGTGGATAATTGGCAAGCTCCTTTATGAAGAGTCACAATTTTGCCAATGATTACTTCTAAGGAAAACAATGTGCTAGAAAATTGCCCTTTCCCATGTCTTTTTAAAAACTAAAACTGAATGTGCATTTGGTAATTTTTTATCTCACTGAACTCACAGGAACCAGGCAAAGTTTGAAAGGTATTGCTATGTATCTAAGTATAAATCTGAATATTTGATGATATTTCTCCTTTTATTGAGCCTAGATGGTGTGAAACTATCACCATCTTTATTTACACTGTAATGCTAAGTATTTGTGCAATTTGAAATAAAATAGCAAGGCCTCTAATCTGTGCTGGAAATGGATAGGAGCCTTGCAATGTGCTGAGCACAGCTATGAACCCTGTCTCCTTTTTCATTGTGCTTACAATATGATTATCCTGATACAGCTCACACAATTCCCAAAGTTCCCAGTTTGTGTAGCTGACCATAGGGCAGCACTGCCCTGCTAATGACTTTTGCAGAACACTCAAGGAATTTGACTAAAGTGTGTATTGTCATCTGTGTGTTATACAGGGAAGATGAAAGGAAGAAAGAAGGGATGTTCCTCATCTTCAGTCTTTGTCTTGCTGTTACTCTGTGTCACTGGACATGCAACTATTGAGTCAGAAGCCAGTGAAGAAGAGGATATTGTGGGTAAGACCTTACTACAAAACACCTAAAATTATCTCAAGCAACAAAGCCCACTATGGTAAAATGCATTGTAGCTGTAATTCTGTACTTGAGAACTCTTACGGGGAATTTTTTAAACTGAGATTAAGCTAAAATGGGCTAGTTTCTAACTGGAAGAGAGATGTGCAGAATTATGTATTAAGCTTAAACAAAATTGTCTTCTATCAAGGCTTTTATTTCCCAAGTTTTTGGAAATTCTAATTCTTATCAAACATTGGCTTAGATATCAAGGTGATTCCATTAAAACTCTGCTTTATGATCATGGAAAAGTTCAACATTTAGGGAAGAGAAAATAGAGCTGCCAAACTCAGGTTTTCTCTGCCCACACCAAAGGAGCAGAAATCTGATGAATAACATTGTAGATTGGTGTTGCTCTGTTCCGTGCACAGCTCTCCTGAGTCAGAGCTAATCTGTAAACTTTGGTATAAAAAAGGTGCAATTACTATCCTAGTTGTTTTTCTGGGCCTCGAAGAAGGTCTTTGCGTAGCCACAAGTGGTTTGATATCACTGGGCAAATAAAGGAGCTGGACTTGATCCTTGTTAATCCCTTTCAACTCAGGATATTCTATATAATTCTATGATTAAAAACTTACCAGTTAGATATTTTTGGTATGAAAAAAGTGTAACTGTTAGAACTGGAGAGGTTCTCGGATTCTCACCATTGTAAGATCACTGTTTACTTCAATGAAATTAACTAAGATGAATTGGACTTATATACTGGATATCCTTGGGAAAGGTATTTTAATTTCCTCCCAAACAATTTTGAGGAAACAGACTAGGAAAAAATACACTTTTGGGGCCATACTAAAATGTTCTTTTCTTTGAGAAAATGATTTAAAATTGTGATCACTTCCTTAAGCTGCAGAGAAATATGAAGTGAGTGCTTCTGTTTGGCATGTCTGATTTGGAAGCATAACTGGGAACGTTGCTAACCTTTTCTTTATGTTGACAGTCTACCTAACCTACCCATGTTTTGTCCTGTTTCCATCCAGATTATTTCTCTTCATCAGACATTTGCAGCACTGCTCTTTGAGACAGAAATATTGATTGTGCACAGCCGTGGCTATACTAAGGCTTGTACAAAGCTCATGCTGTGGAACCATGTCACAATTGCTCACTACAATTTAAGATATGTGCTGTTCTGCATTAAGCTTCTGCTTAGCATAGTTGCATTGTAAAGACTGATTCATGCAGAGTAATTCTGTTTCTTCTTAACCCTGAAGTGCATAAATGCCCTTATTTGAGGGCAAAGTCACACTTGTCCTTACCCTGCAACTCAATCTTATATAAATCCTTAGCCTTACCTTGCAATTCATGATGTCCAAATTGTCTTGCACAATTTGTCACCAGAACAAGAAATCTGCTGGCTTAATATTTTTCCCTTTATTTACTCTCTTTATAAAAGACGGTAAGAAAATATTCTCAAGGAAATTAAGCAGTCATTTTACTGGGCATTATTTCTTTTTAACCAGTTATTCTGCAACCAGTAGTTTAAGATTATGTGACCAGTAACTGCTTTAGTGTGAGAAACAGTTCTGAACTTTTGGGTTCTAATTTTAAAGTAAAAACCAATCAAATGATGCTTAGAAATTAAACTAAGATCCTATTTTTGATATTGCTAAAGACTCAGTTGCAGTGTTTACCATAAAAAAAATTCTTGCAGTACTCTTCTTCCATAAAATGTTTAGGTATTTGCTAATTAAAGTTATATTTATGATTTCTCAAGATTTAAATTCTGGACTCTGTGAATTTAAATGTAGAAATCTCGTAGGGTGCAATTTCATTTGAATTTAGATGGTTTAAAGCAATGACATGTTATACCTTAACATTCCATAAATTTCAGATATTAAAGGATAAAATAAGTTCTGTGCATCCATTATTTGTAATGTCATACTTCTGGGCCACATTGAGTACAAGTGCTTTTGTGATTAAGAGGTGGGTTTTTGTCAATTCAAAATATAAAATTTTGTCTATTTAAATTTTGTCTAATTAAATTAAGGCTGCAGGTCAAGTCCAATGAGATAAAAAAGGATTCTTAATTTGTTCTCTTTCAGCAAAACCTGTGATTTTACCACCAATAAATAAGGGTAATAACAAAAATGAAAGGTATAAAAATAACTGGTTTATGTATACTGCTCATTAATATCTTACATGGTTGGCAGCTCTTTAGCTGATGTTACAAAACCTAAAGAAAATGACTGAAAAATTGAATGTGCTTTTTATTCATATGTGAAAGCTTGCCAAGAATAAATGTGCCTGCCTATAGAGAGTGTAGGAAACACATGGGTAGGAAGAGCACGGAACAGTGTGTGGGTGGGAAGCTGTCAAACTGACAAAGATGGAGAGAAAAGAAACAACTATTCATTAGTGACAAGGTGCTTAGTATTGATACCGCTTATCAAAGGGAGACATTACAAGAAAGGCTGGAAAGATGACAGTGTATCTTTATAATGAAGAATAAGCATGGAAACTCTTGTAAGGTTGAGAACACATAACCTAAGCAAACAAAACCAGAGTATTTTACATAAAATATCAAAAATATTCCTGACCTTCATTTTCTCAATTTATATAGTTCTTTTCTGAGAAGCAACTCCTCACTAACACTGTTGTCTTTCATATTTATTGTGCTGCAGGTATAGGACAGAAATCAGTTCACCTTCTAACTGAAAGGATGCCTTTTTAACAAGCAGTCCTGCAGATAATCCTTGAGACTCAAAGTCAAATTAAAGTCTTTTGTTATGCCTACACCCACAGGGGAAAGACATTGTTTTCATTTGTATTAATGTAAGAGGATTAGAGACACTATTCCCCACTTCTGCTTTTGTACTATTGCAGTGCTTGCTAGTAAAGAGTGAGAAGAGCGCCTTGCACTGCTCACCTGTGGTCCATGTGCTCCGGGCTGCAGCACAGCTAACTGCAAGTTGTTAGAGCTCTCACAGTGAAATTACTGCACTGAAATGAGTAGTGACTGTTGGTGTGTCTAACAGTCGTGTCTGGAGTTGCAAAAGTTGCCTGTGTGAATGACAACAAATGTGAGAATGGCTGTGCTGTGTAGAAGTGTCTTGGCCGGTATCCTCCTTCTGACAGGTGAACAAAAGCAGGAAGGCTGAAGGAATGGAAGAAGGTCGTGACCAAACATCTGCAATGAGCTCGTGCTCATTGTGGGCCATTTCATGAGCATTACTTTGCACTTACCACAAACTGTGGAGTGAAATGACTAAATGAGTGTTCAGCAGCTCCTGTTAAGAAAACCTATATAGCTAATGGAATGAAGTCATTAAATTAAAAAATTAAGACAGAAAAGAAAGGGGAGAGGAGATTTTGCTTTGCTTTATTTTAATTTTAGCATGATAAGTAATAACTTTTTTGTGACAATGAGCATCGCTGTAACAGTCATTTTATGTATTTCTAACAAAGTTTTCTTGGTCTAGGGTAGTACAGTCATGTATTTATATAGATTTTCTAAATTTATTTGAACCAGATGCCTAAATTGGATGAGTAATAAATATCCAACAGGGCCAGATCCAATGTGAAAGGTTAAACTAATTCAATTTTTTAAAAGACAAATGTGAAGTGCTATACCTAAGAAGGAGAATCAATGCATTCATAAATATAGGGTGTAAATAGCTGCTGAAGCACCTGTATAACAAGGTTATATTTGCCAGAAAGCAAATGTAAGTTGCAGAGCATTACAATAATAATACAATGTTGCTTTAAAAAAATGCAAGTGATTTTGTGTTGTATTAAGAAAAAAAAACAAAACCAAAGGTTAATTATTCCACTCTATTTGCCACTGGTAGAGGATTATGTTCAGCTCTGGGCAGCACACTTTAACAGTAATCCAACCAATAGGAAAGTTCCAAATAACAGTTATAAAAGGATTAGAAAGCAAGGCCAATAAAAAGATTGGAAGAAATGAGTTTATTTAATATGGAGATAATTAAGAGGAGACAAGAGATTTCCAAAAGAAAGAAGGTGGACCAGAGGTGACCTGTTGAAGTGGTGCAGTGAGTGCAAGGCAGCTGCTGTACCATGAAGGCTTCAAGCAGTCTGAGAAGGAGCCAAACCTGGAGAGTTTGAAATAAAGGTTGAGAGTGCAGGAGGCCACTTTCTCTCCTTCAGCAGCCTTGAATTTCAAGAGGCAAATGGTAGATTAGAAAATAAAAAACTATTTTATACATATATATGTGAGTTTGTGTGTGTGCATGTGTATATATGTAACATGATATATATATATAAAACCATATATATATAAACCATATATATATAAATATATAAAACCATATATATATATATGGTTTTAAATTATTTTGTCTATGCATGAAGGGAAACAAAATATTATTTAATATATAATCAAGAATATTTGAGTGGTATATTAGAAAGAAGGCCTGTCTTGTAAGAAGGGTAGTGAAATCCTGGAACTGACTGCTTCAGGTTGCTGGGAATTTTATGCCACTTGAAGTCAACTCTGTTGACATTCTTATGAGTTTTAACTACCTATGTTTTCTGTTGAAGAATATTCACTGACTTTCCTGGCAGATATCTTCTCTAAATGTCATATTCTGTGCTCTTCACATAGGACCTAAAATGTAGTAGTAACAATTTGTTCCAGTGTTGAAAAGCAGAGGATGAGACCTTATGCTAAGAATTAGTTTTCCACACATGAAATGAGTACAAGCAGATTTGTGTCTATGCAGATCTAATGGCCAAACACTCCTGCTTGCCTTCTGATCGGAGAAGGAAAGCTAATCTTATGTCAGCTGTGTGAGTTAAGTGGTCCCAGGTGTAAAATAATGGGGAAGAATTCTTTCACTGTTCCCAGACGCAAGAATGATTCAGTTCCGATGAATCCCTTGGAGACTTCTTCCTTTAGTCACTTGGTTGCTGTTTAAAGTTAGAGGGTTTGGCCCTTGGGGGTTTCACAGGGTACAGATTTTAGTCAAACTATGGCAACTTTCTAGCATTCTTCAGAAAATAAATGTCCAGTTGCCAAAAAGTGTGACACAGCTAGTTATTATGCTAGCAGCAGATGTCAGTACATCTGACAGTGGTTAACAGTGTCCCTGTCAGTGCAGAGGAAAGGCCTTAGGAGGTAAGCAAAACAATGATTTAGTTCTGTGGGTTTGATGGGAAATAGGCTAGAAGCTGAGACCAGAAAGTTCCCAAGATAAACTCTAAGCCATTTGTTCATCATTGTTGTGTAGTTTTGCAACTATGCTCGCACGCTATTTCTGTTTTGATAGCCCGCAACACTGGTGTGGTGTAATGCAGCAAACAGAATGAGCTGACATAACCCTGTGTTTGAAATTTCAGTAGTTAAGAAACTTCTTAAGTTTTCACAACCTCTTCTGGAGTGAACTCGGTCACTGGCACAGGTCATGTAGGAGCTCTCATTTCTTGTGTGCCAAGAAAATGACATGTTTCTAAACCAGCTGCCAGCCCTCACCCCAACCACAGCTGAGTTGGACCAGTTTCTGTGGAGCTCTGAGTGTTTGAGTTGAGCATTTCAGGAGTAAGTTCATAAGTTACTGAAAACTTTGATGTTTTGAAGGCACTTTTTCCCTGGTACTGAGTGGGGGAATTCGAAAGTTTCATTTTGCAATGCAGTACCCTCTCAGTTCTTACAGTTGAGCCTTCTTAAGCCCCTTCCAATGGATATGCCAACCTGCTGTACGAACTTTAGAACCTTTGAAGAACAACTTTGAATTCATTGTGACTTCTAGTCAATTCTTTGTGGACTCGGGAAGACCTAAGTGAGGAAAATGGCAAGAAACAAAATTCCAAAATTTTGTTTGGCAAGCTGAGTTTCAGAAGCAAGTTTACCCAATTTAACATCTTTTGTAATTATTGATTTTAATTCATCAACATTTCCTATCATACTGTCTTCAGTAACATTTTCAAATCCATATTCTTATCTTCAAAATGTGTAAATACATTTTCACCAATGAGGGAAAAGTCACAAACTACTTTAGGGACTGAATGTTTAATTAGAATTTTGAAATTATTCATCCTCCTATGTATTCTATCACCAAATGGTCTCCAATTTTGGAAGATCTAATTGTGTGCTGCAATTATTCTGTTGATAGTAATTGTGTAATAAAGGTTATTAATTTTTCAAGGACATAAATGCTACTCATTAAAAGATTTTAGTGCTGAAATTTGTTTATTTCCTGTAGTTATGAGTGGCTCAAATAGAATAAAATTAGTAAACTTCCATTGATCCTCAATAGTTATGTGGATTTATCTCAGCTGTGCTTTTTATTTAAAGATTGTTTCATATGGTCAGTTTTATATGTTAAAATTAAATAGGCATAAAGTGGGTAGCTAGTAACTATACCAATTTTCTTTTTACCAAGTCATAAAGCCTGATTTTTGTGGATTCTTTTATTTAAAGCCAGAAACTTCATCTAGTAGTAGTAGGAAGTCATGCAATGATCACAGAAACTCTTGTCCTCGTCCTTTTTTTGTCTCCTGTTTCCTGGGCCACCTCAAGCAGCAGTGATAGATGTGTTTGTGTATGTGTTAAGAGACATCAATATTCTAATTAGCTGTGGGAGAATGAATGAAAAATTTCAGGTTTGTTCATCTGCTTGCTATGGCAATAACACCAGCTCTGTAGGACTCTCAAAATCCTCTAGGGTCAAATAGTTCCTTGGAAAAGCAAAAGACGAAAAGATATTGAACCATATATTTATAAGGGAAAAGTATGAGAAACTGGACTGTTAGTAAGAATTTCCTTATAGACATTGACAGTGTAAAACTTGGCTGGTGTTCTTCACAATATATATGATAAATATTACAAAACATACCCAGACATAATAATGTATATTGAAAGACATTGAAATTACACTGTTTGAAAACATACAGTTTTGTTTCGCCTTAACTTTATAGTTGCATGCTTAGCTCTTGGAAGATGTAATGCACGAAGAGTGAGATCAGAGGGAAAAGACGGCACGACGACCTTTCAGTGATACCGGCTGGTTTTGTGTTCCAGTCAAGCACAATCTGACAGGGGAGTGATGCCCTCTGCAGGACTCTGTCCCACGCTGCTCCCTGGGAGGTGTCTTTAAGAGCGATGTTCCCTGTTACAAGTGCGTGGAAGAGAGCACAAGGAATCCTTTCTGCAGCGGCAGTCATTGTGGTTTTGGGGTTACTAAGCTTTTCCCTCTGTATTTGTTGTTCAGAATTGCCAACTAGCTCATGTGACTAAGCCACTATCCATGGCTATTAGAGATTTTTGAGGAGGAGTTCAAGTTTATGAGCTGTTTTATTTAAAAATTAAAACCACACATTTGGTTTGATCAAATGGAGTCTGTGTTCCAACGCAGATGATGTTTTTGTTTTCACATCTGTTTGGTGTGTTCAGAGCTTTGCAGACAGATGTTCTGTGGTGCCTCTCTAGCAGAAAGCACAAGCCATCTCATATTGAAGTTCCACTATGTAGTGAAGCAAACAAGCTAACTTAGAAACAGTTATTCTACTTCTCTCTATTGCAGGTGCTGCTTTGCCCCCACTGATACTCGGACACTCAATCTGTGCCATGAAAGCAGATGATGGTCCATGCAAAGCCATCCACATTCGATATTTCTTCAACATTCAAAGCCGTGAGTGTGAAGTATTTGAATATGGTGGATGCCATGGCAATGAGAACAACTTTCTAACGCTGGAAGAATGTCAGAAGAAGTGTGTGGTTGACGGTGTTCTCCCACATGTGGTGACAGGCCAGTACCCATTCTCTTATCCTCATATCAGTTCTTTTGTATTTGTTATTTCTTGTTCACAAACCACATGAAATTTGGAAGTAGTAACTCTCTTAAGTTCCCATTAACAGAGAAATGTGATTCTTCTAATTATGTCCCCAAGTATGTTGAAGCCATCTGAATTACTTTACATTCTGCAAGCAAACATTCAGGATTTAGAAACATAAGTGTGACTTGTTTTAGTGTAACCATGAAATAGAGACACCAATGAAAGAAAGCTTATTTTCTACCTAGAACCCTGTTTTGGACGAATTCTTCAGTGAAATTGATTTAGAGTCTGATTGGGTTAAACTGGTGGGCAGCACAAATGCTCTTTTTTGCCTTAAGGATATCTAACTCAATCTTTGATGCCAGGTTTCCCCTTCACTTAAGATGATAGAAGCTGTTTGTTTTTTTTTCTTGTGTCCAATACTCACTTCTTCAGGGGAAAAACCCCAACTACTTTTAACAGGCATTTGCCTATATGCTCCATTGTTTACTGGATATAGCACAAAGATCCTAATTTTCAGGACAGTGAATATATATTTTAGAATACTTAAGCTTCTAACTTAGGAAAATAGTTATGATAAATGGTTCTGGTCATGACAGCAATTCTGATGTCTATTAATTAGAAAGCAAATGTACTCAGAAATGCATTTTGTTTACAAAAAAGAAATCAGCTGAGATGTGGATTTGGCATTTTGACTGAAACCAGAAGCAAAAAGACACTGTTGGCGTGGTAGTAAGATTAAAAGATTCTAGGCCTGTATAAACTCATAATAAATTTTTCATGTTCTCTGCCAGAAGAATAAAGATCATATGCCAAAATATGATTGCAGCTTTTGCCCTGAAGGGGACAGCTGAGTGAGATTAGTGAAATGGCCTGATGTGAGCGTCCATAGTTTAGGTCACGGCTTTAAATGTTTAAACGCTTAAGGCAAAGACTCCTACTAACAGGAAAAGCTGGATGTATGTTCAAAGAAATGCTGTGTCACTCTAAAATGCATGTCATGTCTTTAAATAATATTCTTCTAAAGGGTTGTCCCAGAGGTGGAAGGAAAAATCTATCATGACAAAATTTGTGCCTCATAGATGTGCTTTGAATATGTACCAGCATCTTTCCAGAGAAAATTGGTAAAATTATAGCACACAATGGCAGTACAATACAAAACAAGAATTATGGAGCAGTGCAATTAAGATGACTCTAGGTGAAATCCAGGAGCTGCTATTTCACCTGCCTTGCAAAGCATCTGTAATGGAAAGTGCATCAGCTCTCCTTGACCACTTTTCTCTCTTGTGAGCCTTACTTTGACATTGGCTGAGCCAATCTCCCCATGGACTCCTTTGTAATTTTAGGATGAGAAAGTCTCCTAGAAGGGGAATGTTTGTTTTCTATTGCTGAAAAGGAATCTGGGGTTGAATTCCAATATCCAGTTTCTTGAGCTGATTCAATAAAATCCAGGCTTCTCCATTAAAAATGACAATAGCAACTCCTTCACTGCTGATCCTGTGCTGAGAGAACAGCACAAACAAGCTTGTCATGCATACAGCCCTAAAGATAGTTGAGGATAGTTGGCTGAACAGGCCTTCATATCATGAGCAGTAATTTTTTTTTTTTCATAAAAGCATGAAAGCTTTACTCAGGCACTACATAGCAAAGGGAATTGGATAGCATGAGAGAAGTCTTAATGTCTCGCTAGGACAGCTCCAAAGCCACTATCAGTATCAATGGCTACAGCTGGGCTGGTAGTCTGCTAATTACTCCTCTGTTGAGAAATAAGATCACATAATACAGGCCTTTGGATCCAATAACAGGAACAGTAATTTCCCAGTTAGAATTCAATATTGGAATAGTTTGATTTCAGTAGTTTGCATATCCTTAGGTTTCCAATTTAGCAGGTCTTCTCACACAAAAGAAATGATACTTCAGTCCTCCAGAACAAGCTTTCAACTTCTCTAATAAAGAGAAGAAAGAAAGGGAAGTCCTCACTGTCACTGCTAAGCATGCTGGTCTTTGCTAAGTATTTTTATTTATATTGCAGAATTGTCTGGGAAGACTGTGGTAGCACAAATTAAGAAAGGTAATTTCATTTACATACTAATCTAAGACTATTGTGCGATAATAAGGCATTTATTAGCTTCTTTTATTAAATTATTTATGTATTGTTCCAAGTATCTCCTAACAAAAACTGTAACATGAAATGGAGTTCTTATTCTGAATCTTCTGTATTCATCAAAGAATTTGAGGACACTTGTGGTCACTGAAGATGGTAGCTGCAATCTCTTCACAAAATAAACATATCATGATGGTTTTCTTTTTTTGTCAGTAAAAAGAAACATGCTGCAGGGATTCAAGCATTGTATAATTAGCCATTATGGGGAACTCTTATTTTGTGTCTTGAGCACAAGTTAGAAGCTTGCTCCACTGCTAGCACTAATAGGGGAAAAATCACTCTGAAACAGCTTTTCAGGCATTGTCTGTGGAGGAGCTACCAGAGGTTGGGGCAGATCCCCTAAATACACATCAAAATCAAACAAGGGAGAAAGTTTCCCGCTCCTGAAGGGACAGAATGTTTACAGAACTTTCAATGCCTTACACCCAGACATCCAAATAGCTGATGCTAAAGCCCTGAGATCACCTCTCTGAAACCCTGTTGGTCTCTTGAGGTAACCAGTGTCTCTAATGAGGATATTTAAGTTTGACACTTAAATCAGGGCTTGTGAAGACTTATTCTACCCTTCCCCTTTATATATTAGAGGCTTGTCTGGACTGAGCCCACTGCTGGTGGCAGGAGTTCCCTGAATAAATTCCTTCACAAGTCAGCTTCTCTTTTTCTTACCCTCCTTCATCCCTCCTGCCACTTGTGACTTTTTGAGTTGGGTGTGCATTTAGCAACTTGCAGAAATGCCAGTATGTGCACATACATTTTGAAATGCACTATAATCAAATCCCTCCTCTTTGCAGAACATTATTTTGGAATATTTTCATGCCAAGGTGATGGTTTTCTTTTCCTGTTTTCTATGGTCCTTTCCATTCCTCATGCATTAAAACAAAACAAAACAAAACAAAACAAAACAAAACAAATAAGCACACAAAACCAACAAAAACGTGATTCTATGCTATGGAAGTTACTGACGTTGATTTTCCACAGATGCTGCAAGCTTTGGCACTATTTCCTTTAAGGACTGACCCTGGTTCCCTGTTTTTAATGACAAACCAGAGCACATCCTGTTAAATTCAGCTCATGGCTATCATTAACATCATTGCATGTTTACCATTATTTCCAGTAATGCAGTCTTGAATATTGTGTCTCTGGAGATAGATATGGCATTTAGAAGTATAATACTGGTTTCTATAGTTAGGATTTTATTGCCTTCATGAACTCTCTCTTCAAAAATGGCTATAAAAGTTAGCTATGAGCTGAACTAATTTGGATTTAATTTCCCTTTTCTGCAAGAACCATTTTAATATAAGGATCTTCCAAATTAAGAACATCTGTTTTTTAAGAATCAGTTGTAATCCTGTAGTCTGAATACCCTTACTAATATCTGCCTTCCTTTTTTCAGTTAATATCTATCTAATAATCTCTTTCTGTTATTCACAATATTACACAATATTTGATGAATGAATTTTATCTCCTATTGTCTGTGAGCTCCTAATAAATGGTATATGAAACAGGTACAGCTCTGGTAGTCTTGTCTGTCTATGTATCTGTCTCCCTTCTGTTCTCAGCTGAAATCATATCATATGCCTTGCACATATCTTTCATGTTTATTGTCCTACATGAACTTAATTTTCTAAATGTGTGGACATCAAAAGGTGCTGCATTTGAATAGTAAGAAGCACGAAACATCTAAACCATAGATTGCATATACTTAGTGGCAGAGAATGAAATTTGTACTCAACAATCAAAATTAAACTATTCAGGAGCGCTTAAAGTAGTTGATTTTGTTACTTTTTTCAAGAACATATTAATGATTTAATTTTGCATGTGATCTCTGAAAATTATTCTTTTTCTCTTCAGGATGTTTTATAACACTTGAAATACAAGATATTGCCAATTAATTCTTGGGAAAACATTAATTATGAGCTATTATCATATTTTATATAGATACGTGCATTATTTGCTTGTAATAGTAATCTTCTTCTAGCAATACATTTGAATATATACTTAGCTAAAATAGATGTAATAGGCTTAATTTCTTTGCAACTCAATAATCTGTTCCACAAATGTTAGGAACTTCAAAGTAATTACTCTATAGTAATTTTTATTAAAATGGCAGCTCACTATCCCATGTTTTAGTCTCAATATTTCATGAAGTTCTACAGGCATGAAGGCCACTATATGTCACATCTGATATGATTGTCTTACATGATGGCTAAAAACTTTTTATCTGCAAGTCATCTCAGACAAGAATCATATTTCAAAGTATTTACTAGAAAGAATTTGAGAATGCCTCCCCATATATTTTATTATTTCCATGATTTTATTTTTAGATTATAACTTTAGGAAAAAATTGAATATGGTAAAAAGTGGAGTTTCAGGGATTATTGTATGGCTATGTATTTTTCTTCCCTGCCAAAAGATGCGATATCATGCTGTGATATTCAGCCAAATTGCACAATATTAATTTGTTAACTTTTTCTTGGTTGATATTGCAGTTAACTGATTGCACTGTCAGAACTGGGGCTGAAAAATTAGAGAATAGCTGCTGTCTCCCAGTTTCCTGTACCCTTTTATAACAGTCAACTACCCCACACAAAGTGCTTTTGCTAGATTTTTTTCTAGGGTTTTTTTTCCAACCCTTTGCTTTTTCTTTCTCTTTTAACATTACTTTTTTGATACTTCACTTTGGCTAAAACAGCTATATAAATTACAAGAGCGTGTACATAAGACGCAAATGATCCAGCTGAGATTCAGGTTTTCTTTTAAACCAGAATAAAAACTAATTCTAGTTTTCAGTTTACAGCTTCAATGTGGGAGGAAACTTTGAAGGAGTTGTCATTTTTCAAGACATAATTTACTGGCTACTTGAAAAGAGGAAAAAAAATCACTAGAAATATCCTTATAATGCTCAAGCATAATATTATGGTGCTATATATAGAACAAAAGCAGCAGTTATTTTATAGTTGGCCTTTAGTCCAAAGTTACAGGTTTATTTCATAATCTTCCTCCAGTTCTATTGCTGTCTTGAAATGTGTGTTAATATTTTCCTTCCCCCGCCTTGTTCATCACTTACTATTGTTTGTAGAAAAGCCTGACTTCTGCTTCCATGAGAAAGACCCTGGAGTCTGCCGGGGCTATTTTACCAGGTATTTCTATAACAAAGAGACAAAGTCATGTGAAGCATTCAAGTATGGTGGGTGCCTAGGAAACCAGAACAACTTCAAGAGTTTGGAAGAATGCCAGAGTACCTGCCAAGAAAACTGTAAGTTGTTCTCTTCATTATTCTTGTATAAACAATGCTGTGTTTAGAAGGTATCTCACAAGCAGAAAGGCAACTTAGGGTACCATGAGGTGGCAATAATTTATATATGAAACTGACAATAATTATACATATTTTAAAATAATAATTAAGAATATGAACTAAAATATTGGGTGGGCACTATTTAATATTACAGGATTCCTTTTTTGCTTTTCTCGTGAGAACTCACCTAAAATCTGCCAGTTTGGCTTTATAATGTCATAAACCAATAATATATATATATATTTATCCACACATCTGCATATACTCTTTTCTAACCAAGTCTTGTGATGTGAAGAGGTGCTCATATAGGAATGTCTAGTCTTACTATTCCCTTACTTCCCACCAAAGAATCATGGGAAACCTGACCCTCACTTCTCAGTGATTTGGCTGTAGCCATTCAGACTGATGAAAGATCGTTCATCTGCTTCCTTGTCCTACTAGTTCCAAGCAATTGTTCTATATCAGGATACAGTAACCTTCAGAACTCTCCCCTTCATTTTATTTATAGGAAGAACACATTTTCCCATCAAGAGCCTCCAGATCCTTTTATCTCGCTTGTCTCTAGTGGGCCTTTTTCCAGGGCTGTTTCATAATCTGTCATTTTGGCAAGGGGAACTCAAGCTTATTCACACTTGGTGTAGGAAAGACCCACTATGCTTCTTTTAAAAGATTTAAAAAACAAAACAAAACAAAAAACTACTATACATATAGAGCCATGTGCTTTTTCCTTACCTTTGCTGAAGCATTTCTTCCTGGGCTCTGATTCCACTTTTGCCTTTTAGACTAAGGGCTGCAGAATAATTTTTTTCATGACTTTAATCTGAAATAACACTTCCTTGGAAATTTGAATGAATACCCAAGAAGAAAAAGAGGATTAGGGGCCACTGCCATGGTTGAAATTGATCAAAGTTTTTGTCTTTAAGATATTGAATCATTAATACTGATTTGGGAGGTTTTTTCCTTAGTTGTTTTCCCTTCTGTTTTCATTTAGCAAATTTATTGCCAATTGTTACAGTTGAAGAGTATCCTAACACTGTGAACAGCAGCTCCCCAGCAGAAGAATCCAACCAGTTTCCTGGGATTTTTGGTAACAATTTCCTTTTGCTGTTTATAGTTAACCCTTTAAAGCAGATGCTCCTTGGTTTGTCCAGCCATTTTTCCATTTACTTGAAGACATGTATGTCAGTTGAGATACATGAGCACAGGGAAGTCATTAACATTAAAACTTGCTTCACAACCACTTTGTCAGTTACACATATTTTGAAAAAGGCTTACAGTTGCAAAGGTTAAAATGTCTGCTATAATATAAAAATAACCTTATCAAACCATGTTTGATTTAAAGCTTACATCAGTAATATTAAAGAAGACAAAGGAACCCACCCCAAAGTTGTCACAACAACATCAGTGTCTTATGCCTTTGGGAAATAGAGAAATCATTTACTGTCATCAGTACTGGCATTGAGTAAAGCCAACAGATATCATCATAGGTGATTTTCAGGGCTTGGTTGTGTCTGGTTAACCCAACACTTACTGTTTCAGACCTCACGCTCCCTCCCACCTTTTCTCTTTCTGTTAGTAAATCTGTTGCCAACTGCTCGAAATGAGAAGTCCAACACTCTGAATGGCAGTTCCCGAAAGGAGCGCAACCAGTTTCCCATTTCTTTTGGTAAGAATAAACTTTTGCAGTTCTTAGCTCTCAGTCTTTTATATGGATTACTTCTGCATTTCCAACCATTCCTGACATGTCCGAGACTGAAGAATGGACTTTCATTTATGTTAAAGGATTTGATAAGCAGAGAAAATCAAAGCAAAGGAATATATTACTACTTACAGATCTTTCATAAATATCAGAAAGTGGAAGATTGATCACATCTTGTCCCCTTTGAAAATGTGCACTTCCTGAAGGTCTGATTAATACAAAAAGAGCATAAACACTGATGCAGAATTCTTTCACATAAAATTAATACTTTTGTGAGGATCTAATATGCAAGTGATTTAAAACGCCTTTTATCCATTAAAAAGAACCATACTTGGATTTTAAAACATGGCATAGTATAATGTATTTAATACCATAATATTTTTATTTTCACTGTGGCCATATTAAGTCAGCTTTTATTTAAACATACTTAAAGCTAGTGTGAATTAATTTTTTGTGGCTTCAAGGTATTTTTGCACTATGTATGATAGTGCAGATGAGACTCTGAACTTTTACTGAGGAAGGATAGGTCTGAACAGTTTCTGCAGCTGGGCACTCTCCAGTACAGATGGCTGGTACTTGTTCACATTGTAAAGGGTGATTGAATTTGAGGCATGTCGTTTTTATGATCCACAGTTGTGCAAGAGGAAACAACAAACAGTTGGAAAGAGCCTGAGCAGTCTTATCAAGTATTTATGTTGGTTTTTTGCATTTGCACATACTTGTACTTTGAGGACTGAGTGATGGCTTACAGATTCATTAAGGTCTTGGCATTTTATGTGCTCTGTAAGATAATGGGTGTGTAGGATAACATTCCTGTGCTCTCTGCTTAGAATGGTGTGTCTAATAAAGCATGAATGTCCATTGTACTTTATTTTTTGCCTGCACTGTAATCCACATGTTCTGTTGGGTTGACATAAGTTTCTGTTATAGTTCTACTGTTTGTTTTCCATGTATAAAGCATCAATGCACTCTGTTATGCAAATGACTGAATATAAAACAGTAAAGCTTTTGGCAACTTATTTCCCTGAAAAATATTTTAATATCTTAAGATCTAGTAATAAGTCTAGGGGCATAGGGCGTACACATTCCTTTAAGGTTTTTGGTCAAAATATGAATCCCCATATCCTCAAAACAAATAATCTATATGAGGAAGGGAACACAATTCACTATGCTTTCCAAGAGAAAATGGAAGGGGTTTTGATTGTGTCAGCAAAAGTGAATTTTCCTGCACAGCAGATTTTGAGAGTGAGAGGTGAGGATAAGAGAAAGAGAAGACTTCAAGATTGATGGAAGAGAGGGTCAGGGAACAAGGGCCAGTAGAATCAGTGTAGCTGGATGGGTCAGGTGAGAAACATAACCTTGGAAGGACCAGTGCATTTCAGTGGAAAGTCTGAAGACTCCACAGGTTCTTCCCTACTCTACAACCTTTGTCTTGCACTTCTATGCCCCGTGCAGCCTCCTGTTGCTCTTCTGTTTATCACTGTGTACCTTCCAGGCTACTGGAAAGGGCTAAAATCGTGTGCTTTTGTGCAATCCCACTACAGAAGAAGGCAAGGGTGGGGTCAAAACTGACAGCTGATTTTTTTCACAGAGGAGTGGAAAACATTGTCTCCACTCTCACTATTTCTAGAGGTACAGGTGTAAAGTGAAGATGCACGTAGAGGCATTTCACACAAACTGTACACATATGAGGTCAGGTTGGACTATGAGGGATGGAAGGGCTGATGTGCATCTCCTCGAGGACATGCAAAGCAGCTGATCTACCATTGTAACATCCAGTGTGCGTTTATATTGACATGGCTGTATATATGTATTTTTTAAAAAGACCATTAAAAATTTTCATTTAATTTCATTAATTTAAACTGAATTAATGGAATTAAAATAATTATAGTTGTTAATATAAATGAAAAAAAATTAAAACTTTAAACATCTTTTTGCAAGGAGTTTTCTCATAGTATAACTTACCTCAGAACTGACAAGCTATTTCATCTTGATTTCAAGCACAAAATATGTATTATTGGTGATATATATAACTATGTAACAACATCAGATTATTCGATAACATAGTTCTTGATTTTCAGAAAATTAAACTGTTCTATGGCCAAACAAAAGAAATCATGCATACAAACCTCAAAGTTCTAGGCCTGTCTTTCATTTTTGGATTATATAAAGCGATCTATGGTTGAAAATTGTGGGTGCTTTATCTATGTTTAAACTGTGAGATTAAGTGGGATATTGGATCAAAAGTTAATTTTCAACTCTGCAAATATGGAAGAGCACACAGATGTAGGTCCTGTTAGTATTTCTCAAAGTCAGGGTCACATCTTTTGCTGATACAAATTCTCAGAGTTCTATTCAGTGTAATGGATCTGCACCAATTTATACCTGTAGAGTGCTGTCAAGTGCATTATTTTTGTAATAGCTTGTCTACTTGAAGATTCTGTTATTTTCACTTTGCTGCAATCAGAAATGAGAAGCTGAAGTCTGCACATATCAAAAATCTGTCAAGAAATCTGAAGTTTCATGGATGTCACACACCCGTGTTTAGTGAGAAATAGAAACGGCTGTATTGTAAGAATTGAATCTTAAACCATACACACTTAAAGATTGTTAAGTACAGATGAAGGGTTAGATACAGCAGTCTTTTTATAAGTAAGAACTATAGCCTTCTTTATCTCCTGCTTATTTTATATAATTCATATAATTATATTTTATATAATTAGTTCATCCATTTTTTTCAGGAAAAAATTCAAATATTGCACTATAGGGCTTTATTCTCTCGCCAAAAAAAACCACAACCCCCCCCCCCCCCAAAAAAAAACAGTCAAAACATCTGCATCATCAAGAAAAAGGAGTAACAGAAATAAAAGATAACAGAAAAATCTACACTGTATTTTGCTGTTGGAAAGCCTGAAACCCAACTGAGAAGCTCCTTCAGAGCTCCAGTTCTGAAAGTGCCTGTAAGATGGGTTCCAAGGTCTCATTTCCTTCAAAAGTTTTTGATGGAGTTGGTGTGTTCCTGAGAAACATTGTGTTCTCATTTTCCAGAAGAAAACCTTACACCTGAAAGTATTTGACTAACTCAGCTTGGAAGCTTTCGTTTGCCTTTTGCCTACATGAATTGTAAATAGTTTTTGATGTGCCTGCTCAGGACCTGACCAATGTCACATGGTTTTGACAAATAATATACACTGCACACCTGAGTTTATGAGCTTGTTAGTGGATTTTAAAAACTGGTTTAAACCAGATAAAAAGAATGGCATGAGCACAAAGGTGAGGATGGAGTCTTAATGCTTCTTGCTGTCAATGTAAATAGCAGTTGATTTCTATAAAATTGCATCAAATACCATAGCATGGGCCATGTAGCTGCATATATAAAAAAGTTAGAAAGCATTTAATGAGATTTATGAATTTAGGTGGTTGTATGATCCTTTCGTTGTTAACATGTAATTAGTTTTGTAATATAATGAGTAATGCTACTTCCACTGTGGAAAAAAGTCCTGCTGACATGTACTTTAAATTGAGAAAAAATAGAATTAAAACCAGCATTTCTATGTCAAGTAGTCTCTCAATAAAGCTCGTATCTGTAACTCATAGACCTGCAATGACTACATTGGGGAAAACCATAGTACAATTTGTATTGTTATTTGTTTTACTTTTTTCAGTGTGTCCTCTTTCCTTTTTGTGTAGTTTTGCGGGTTATGGGATTTTTGCTTCTTTCATTTTCTTTTTTTCTTCATAGAAAAAGCAGGAGAGAGAACTTTTCAACAGCTCTCACTAAAAATGAGGTTGTAAAAATCAAAACACTTGAGACAGAAGCTCAAGAACAGGCATAATATCTCAAACTTACTGTTGCCTCATATGCACAGTGTTAGAAGCTGGAGCTGAACAGAGAAAACTTTCCTGCATCCAGTGCTGCAGTGACCATGTTTACATCCTGGCTCACAGGCTTACAGATTGTCCTGCCCAAAGAGATGTCGGACTGGGCATGACACAGCTGTACATATTTTGCATATGTTTACAGTAACTTGAAGTTAACAGGACTTTTAGTGATCAGTATGTTAAAGTCAATTCATAATTTTTATGGTCTTCATCAGACAGAAAATTATGATAATTTAATTTAATATACTGTTTTGTTGAAAAAAAATGGCTCTATATGGCAAATTAAGAGCTTTTCTTAATGAGCTTGTTCCTTCTGTCAGAGTGAAGAATAGGCAGGTATCTTGAAAGATAAATAGGAACCGTGCTTGTTGTCTGGGGCATTTACTTAGCAATGATCTAGACAAAGATCTACCTGATTTTTGGAGGAGTATAAAGGGGATCCTGAACAGCGTTTGGATGCCTCCCTGCCTGCTGCACTGTATGTACATGGGTAGCCCTTGTTTATCAGTAGCCACCCCGCTGGCTCCATGGCTCCCCCAAAGCTTGCAGTCATTGTGAGAACTCCTTCATGAGGGGACTGTGGACTCACTGGAGAATTCTACATACCAGATAAGTAATTTACATTACAAAGCATATATAAATTTTCTTATACAATTAGCAAACCTGTGCTGTTTGGCCCTTTCCTCACTGGCAAGCCTTTCTGCTTTGTTCTAAGGTTCAGAAATTATCAAGTTAATTATTAATTATAGGTAAGCTTGTTTTTAATGTTGCTGAACATGTGCTTTTAAAACTAACATCCTCTGCAGCTAGAGAGAAATCAAATTAGTTCCAGGCTCAAGAGTTCTCAGACAGTGCAGTACCAAAAGCATTGCCTCACTTAACTACCATCTTCATTATAAATAAAACAGTAGATTTAATATAAATTGCATAGCATTGTGGACTTTTGCTCTGGATCCAGAGTGAAATTTAGTCTTGCATTAATGTCACATTTATAAAAAGAAATTAAGTAGTGCTTCTTTTATTATTTAAATCTAACTTTGTCTTGAAAAACCAACTCACTTCCCTGTTTTTGTATTTCAGGATTCTTTTTGGATAGTATGATGATAATACAGCTTCAAATGTGTTATTAATTTCATTTTACTGTCTTAGCTTTTCATAAATCACTGTTCTATTTTTTTCCCAGCATTTTTTTTGCTTTTTTTGCTGTGCCAATTCAGCTATTACACTTGACAGATGAATTTTTTTAGCAGGTATACTATGTGTAAGACACATAACATGTAGCATGTCCTTTCTGGGTATTTTTTGTCAGCCTCTTGATTTGCCCAAGCTAATTCATAACTTCCTGCCTTCAGTAGCTCATCAGCTTCCCACTTTTGTGACCACAGGTTATCTTCAGCTTTGCTGAAACCCGAATTATTCCTTAAGAATGTTACTTTGCTTTTCCACTGAACCACTTTTACCAGGCCTTGTGTCTTCACATCTGACTAGCACATTCAGCTCCCAGCTACCTCAATTCTTCTGCTGCCTGAAGGAAAATGGCACTTCTCACTCCTTTAGGTCCTGCACTGATGATAGAATGGCTCACACTCAGCTTCTTCAATCCTGTGCAGCAATTGTATCGGTTCTAATTCTGTATATGAGCCACTCCAGGCTGACAGATGATGGAGCTCTTTGAGAACTGGGAATTCTGGCATGGATTTGCTTCTGTAATATATTCCAGTGCCCAGGCACTTTGGATACCTCAGTGATTCAGTTCTCATACTCTCACTTGCAGCAACCCTGAAGAAACAAACCACCAGCCTACTTGGAATGGTAAAATCCTAATGCAGCACTAACGCACCAGCAGCTCTGTTATTTGTACACTCATTCTTCACGTTCAATCCTTTTTCATTCTGTGAATTAAGCTGTTTTTTTTAAAACTGCTCAGTGTTTTGTGATAGACCAACTTGTGTTACTTAAGCTTTCTGTAGTCATTCAACAAACCCAACATTAAGGTATTGAATATTATGTTGGAAATGCTGAGTACTTTTACCTTCTGTTTGGTTTCATAATGTCTAGCAGTAATTCCCCCCATTAATCAGCAGAAATATTTACCATATTCTTAAACCTGTCCAAGTTTCATTTATTTCACTTTACTTGCTATGAATACTATACTTGAAACTCTTCTAATGGAATTTGAGTGTTTTCTCATAACAGAAATGGCAATTGTATCACTAACTATATAGGCAAAGGCATAGCTTTCAGGTAAGCTTTTGCTGGAAATTCAAAGACAGGATAACATTTACTGGGTATTTTTTGTTGTCATTAATGCAAAGATGCTTATGTAAAGTATCCTGGATTTTCAAGGGGGGAAGAATTAAATATGACAGTAAATTTCACATAAATTTCAAATAATATTGACATAACAGAAAACTGATACAGTGCAGTCTCTAACTTTGTTTTTCTTGGTGTTTCTAGAACCGCCTCCTATCCCTTCTTTGTGTATGACCCCTATGGACAGAGGACTTTGTAGAGCCAAAGAGTTAAGATTTTTCTACAACTACTCGACTGGAAGATGCCGCCCATTTAGCTACAGTGGTTGTGGTGGGAATGAAAATAATTTCACCTCCAAAAAGTCATGTTTGAGGATCTGCAAGAAAGGTATGGGAAGTGATACTGCCCCAGACTGTCATAAGAGGTAAATATTATGTATGTTGAAATATTCTTGCTGCTTTTGGTAGTAAGTATGGGCCTGATAAAATGTAATAGTTGAAAGTCTTATAAAAGTGAAAATGGAAATCAGAAGGGAGACAGAGCTAGAGAGACAAAGATGGACAGTAAAGTACAGTGCAAAAGAACAGAAATAAGAGAGTTTGACATTGGTCAGGCATATGAAGGCTTCAGGTAAGACTATGTTCTTTTTTCTTTTTTTTTTTTAAGAATATTTGTTGAAACAAGACTTATTTCTGATAATCTTGGACATCTTCTCATCTTACTTCATTTTACCTTTAGGATTCAATAAGAAAAAAGGTGAAAGAAGGGTAATAAAAATCAAGAAGAAAAAAAAGAAACAGTCAGTAAAGGCTCTGGGAGAAGGAATCATCCCTGAAAGAATACAACCTTGATTTTAATGGAAACAAGTAGTAAACTACTCTTCACCTGTGAATTAAAGCCTTCGGTGTACACCATTAAACATATTTACTGTACTGATTATTTTGATTATATATTATTAAGCTGCTTAAAATTTTATTATGTATTCCTCATTCATGTGAATAAACATTACTTTTTACTTTGATCAAGTGTTTTAAATTGTAGTTATGTTTTATAAATTTGTCAGAGCTGCAACAGGACAACAGAGTGTGTGTGTAACTCCTCATGGTGAAAATGCAGATAGGATTCAAATTCACTTTATTACTCCATTATTCTTTTTGAATTCTATTTTTGTGCTAAAGAAAGCATAATGCCTGTCAAAGAATCATCACTTATCAAGAATGATTGTTTCAATCCTCAATTAAAAGATAGGTCTACTGCTATAAAGAGGAAATAGACACTGGGTTTGTTTTAATCACATTTATTTTAGGTTATGCAGGCTAGATTTAACTCCATTGAAGTGCATATATATAAAGTATTGTCAAATGAATATGAGATCAGAATGAGCCCAACAATATCCATAAAAGGATTATGGTTAAAGCTATAAATGCTTGAAGCAATGTGACAGTTATTTGCAATGATTTAAAAATATATATGCTGGCATTACTGACTTTAGTCTTTGATACTGAATTAGACTCATGGCTAAGATTTAGTGCTGAAAATGGAAGCAATTATGCACTCTAAATATCAGAATGAGGGGGCAAGTAAAAGTCAGATTTTTATACTGAAATTTTATCCAAATCTCTTTTCTGGTGCTTCAGTCCTTTAATAGCTTTTTAAATCTAGGATCTGTTAAGTCAGATTCGAAAAATTCTTATGGAACAGGAATGTAGTCCAGACAAGACTTTATTTAGAGTCTTGTATAAGATGTGTGCACCAAAGACTTCCAATGCAATTACTACATAAATCAGACAAGTGCAGTTCTGTTGGTAAAACTCTAAACTCCATAGACTCATATACACAGAATTAATTTGCTGCATTGTTATATACCAGTTTGAGTTCCAATTTGATATCTTGCCTTTCTAGTTCATTCCATTGACCTTTTTTACCAGTTACTGTTTGTACTTCATGCACCGGGAGCTGAGTCTGTAGATGAGTTGGACTTCATGAACAGAACAGTAGGTTAAATACTTGGAACAGCTGGAATTTGCCATTGCAGATAAGTGTAGAGCCCAAGGTTTAAACTGCTCCCCAGCCTTTCCACTTGTACCATGGGAATTCCTTGGCACACCAGCTTGCATAGCCTCCAAAAGGCAAGTTGCTTAAGACACATTTGGTGTGCGAGGGTCTGGATTTACCAGTGTAAATTTGTGGCAGTGTTTCTTCAAGGAGCATTTTCCCTCAGTATCAAGCACAAATAAATGTGCTACAGACAGAGCTGTTTCTGAGGCAGTGTCCTTTGCCCAGCTGTGACTGCAGCTCTAAACCTGGGGGTGTTTTCAGTTGTGGTGGGACTCTGACCACAGCCTTGCTGGGGCTGGGAGGAAGGAGAAGGGGTTTGTCCATGGTATCTCTTTAAGCAGTCCCACCAAGAACACAACAAAGAATTTGTAAGCTTTGCAAGGTTTGTTAGATTATAAATGAGAATTATGGACTTTCTAAAACCAAATATTCTGAATGAGACAATAGATATAAAAGATAGGAATTAATAGATTAATTTGTATGCACATTGTCTCATGATCCCCAGGTCATTTCATGGCAGTCTCTCTCCTTCAGGCTCCCTCTTGGTCCAATGACTTATCCCTGGCTGCCTGGATTCAACACCTACAAAATGTACCCTGAAAGACTAGAAAAAAAATCACCCTTTGTGTCCCAGCAGAAACCTGCCTCTGTGGCTGCTCCCCACTCTTATAAGCCTCCTGCTTGCTGAGCTCTACTGCAGACTGTTAACAGTTTCCTCACTGAGAGAGCTCAGTTGTTCCCAAGATTGTGCAGATTCCTGCCAGAGCTGCGGTAGCTGGGACAGGACTAACAGGGGCTGCCCTAACCTCTCCCACTCCCTACTTATATTGTCCTAAGAAAACATTTTGTGGTAACAGTAATTAAAGAGGTGATCTTATGTCACTGTTGAGACACAAAGGAATTTATAGTTCTAGCATCCCAACAGAACCTCTGTTTCAATTGCCTGAGAAAACATTACAAAGTGAATCATTTGTCATGCTTGTTACTTAGTGCAAAGAGAATGAAGACTGGAATGTAGACAGTATAAAAACTGATCTGATTGTAATCAGAGATTTGATCTGAGAGTGCATGCTGCTCTTGGGGTGTGTACTCTCTTTGGCCACCATACTAGTTATCCAGCTGTCTTCCTGCCTTGTTTTGCTTTAGCTCTACAGTGCATTCAATTAGCTTTTTCCCATAAAAAGTCCAAACTGCAGCGTGATATAATCTTCAAAAACATCATAAAAAGTTTTTTTTGTGCCCTTCTCCTCTGTTCACTTATTTCTGTATCTGCAGAACAATCAAATGCAAGATTTTTTTTTAAGGGACCTGTGTTATTTCCCAAAGATAATTAAAGGATGAATGAAGAAGGGGGGATAATTGGTGCATGACACAGGGAAAGACACAGAATCAGATCGCAGAACTGTGAAGAGATCAGAACATGGGCTATGCTCAGGTGCTGTAGTGATTGCACAGTGCCAATTAACTAGAGTTCGTTCATCCAGTCATTTAATTCCAGAATCTGCCTCAGTTGCTTTGGAGGAAACACTCAGGGTGCTGTGAAATTTCTCCCATGCTGCTGGAGCAATTTTACAGAAGTTTCGTGGCTTTCCCCACATCATCTGACATGCAGTAACTTGGTATATGCGCCTAATTCATGCGGGTGATAAAACTTCTTTGAGAAATAATTTGATTTTTTTAATTTATTTTTTTGCCTCACATTCTTACTGGTACACCTTCCTTTCTCCTTTTTATTTTCTATCCCCTACTTTTCTTTTATTTCCAGTTTGTTTGAACCAGCATCTCTCCCTGCATCTCAAATTCATTTTACTATTTCAAAGGTCATAGATTTTGATTTACATTTTTAAAAAGTCTGCGTCTTTCTAGGTCACAGACTATTCTGAGTTGGAAGGGACCCACAAGGATCATCGAGTCCAGCTCTTAAGTCAATGGCCCACATAGGGGATTGAACCCATGACGCTTGGCATTATTAGAACTGAGTTTTAACCAACTGAGTTAATCTCAGGTCCAACCTTTCAAACATATTGAAGTGGACATAACGGTTATGTTTCGTAGCTGGTTGTTTTCAGTAGTATCTCTACAGAAAGAATCAGCTCCAAGTGAAGTGGAATATGCGTTTACAGCTGCTGGGTGTTCACACACGATAATACTTTATTTTACTTTATAATGCACAATGAATCCGTGTAGGGTTGCAGTGGCTGTTTATCCCTCGGGACGCCGCGAGAGGGCGCGCGCGGCGCGGGGAGCGCGGCCGGTCAGTCCCTCCGTGCTAAAACCTGGAATTAGGTTTGCTTTCTTTGTGTGTTTTTAAACCTTCCTTGGCTCGAGTGCAGGTGGTTTCGCACATTTAGATCCCTTTCAACTGCTGGCGCTCCCGACAGCCTGTGCTGGTGTAATTTACGCGCCTTGCAGCCAGAGGAGGGGGAGATGAGGTAGTGCCGGGAGCCGTTGCATCTCTAAGTGCAAATAACGCCAGGTGAGCTGCCTCCAGCACCTGTACAGTAGGACCAAGTGAGTTTCAATGATAACTAAATATGTAGAATATGAGACTTTGTAAATAAATAAAAAAAACCCTCACACAATTCCATAGCGCTTGACATGCCAAGTCAAACATGGCCCATGTAATACATCTCTAGCTAATTCAGATGCCTGTCTAGAACAGGTGTGCCTGGCTGGAATATATGGATTATTTTTTATACTACAGTGTGTAATGTACCATGTTGTAATCTATAACCTGGACCCAGCTGGCCTAAGTAATGCTCTCAGGCTCACTTCTGATGAAATTCCACTACCTGAGGTGACAGCAGTTCTTTCAGATAAGTTAATTTACATCACTCTTCAGAATCAGAGCTAATCCCCAGTTTATATCTGTTTACATTGCCTAGAGGTTTAGAGTGACAGTTCTTAGTTCTTCACTGACTATAAAACTCAAACATTTTCTTGTTGATGTAAGATCCTAGAAACAGCAACACTCCCATGTGCCAATTGCTCATTCATGATGACCATGTTTTGGTAACCTTGGACTATGATCTCACAATTCATATTGTCCAGTGGCCATATGCATTGAAAGTGTTCTTGCTCCTCTTTTCCCTCTTCCAGTTTTTCTTGACCCTGGATTAAGGATGGTTTTGTTTGGGTTTTGTTTGCTTGCCTGTTTGTTTTGTGGGGGTTTCCCCCCTAGTTTTCAGTTTCATGCTTTTTTTTTCTTTATGAGGAAATGATTTTAAATCTTCAGATAAATTTCCTCATCCAGTTCACAGCATGTTCCACAAATGATTCTGCTGGCAAAAAGAGTGAACAAGTGCCAGGTAGTGAGAAGCAAGCAGAATACTTTGTCTTGTTTTATGAGCAAATTAAAGGGCTTGATTTTGATAGGCCCTTATGATAATGTGACCTTTGGGAGGTCTTTATTGTGTTCCATAAGGAGTACTGGTGTTTCAGGTGCTCATATTTTTTGAGTTTAATGCTCCATGAACTCCCCATGTGTTCAACATAGTATTATTATGTCCACACAGCAACTGCCCATTGATTTGGAGGACACTGATTCTGTCTATAGCACATGTATTTATTGCAAAGAACAAGTAAATGCACTCAAAGAAACATTTTTAGGTCCCCATATGAAATTCTCAGCAGCTAGTAGAAGAATTGCCATTAATTTTGTTTTGTCTTCCATTATGGCAGTTTTCAAATCAGGCAGCTGATACTTGGCTCTCAAATCACCTGCAGTTTTTTTTTTTTAAATGGGGCCTGGAGACCTGTGCCACAATAGTAATGTTCCTGTTGCCTTTCTTCTACCTTAGCTATTCAAGGACTTATTTATTTAAATATTTTTTTTCCTTGCCTGCAAAACAAAGGGGCACTTTAAATTATGTACTCGCTTGAACTTGGAAACTTTGATTCTGACCTTTGCCGCAGTTTTACATTGAGGAATAAAACTATTTCTCTGTAGAGCTTGTCAGCACTTACAGTATGGGATGTAATGGAGCCCCTGCAGTTGCTGGCAAAGGAGGATCATGTCAGTCATAGTGAAGAGGAATGTAGCTCTTGTTTATTGTCTTTCAATAAATGTCCAAACGAATTTATTTCTCTGGGTCTAGTTGGAGGAGGACGAATCTCACTGGCTCGATACGTGAAAGGACAGGTCCAGCGGTCTACTCTTTTCAACAAAGCAGCGAGCGAGTGTTTTGCGAGTGTTTTGCGAGTGGTTTCAGAGCACCAGCTTTCATTCGGGGTGCGGAGCTGCAGCCGCCCTGGGGCAAGGTGCGGGCAGAGCCGCCGCGGCGCTGTCAGGGAGCAGATGGCACGGGTCGGGCATCTCCCCGCTCCTGGACACGAATGCCAGAGGAGCCTGGCTTCCCCGGCACATGCCATTCGAAAAAGAAAAGTAACTTAACGCCGGCCGCAGGCGGGGTCGGGTGATGTAACAGGAAGCTCTGATGTTTCGCTGCTGCCGCCGCTCCGCTCTGCCAGCGGACACGCTCCCGGCGCTCCCGCGGCAGCGCTGCTCGCCGCTCCTGCGCTCCTCCGCCGCGGGCACTGGATTATACCCAGCGGCAGCACCAGCCTCCCGGCGCTCTCATTTGGCCGGCGAGGGAGTGAACGAGACATCTCACTGCTTTATCTGAAAGCATTCTCGTAAAACCTCAGAGTGGTGAGTACTGATCGAAATAGTTTCATTGTTTTACCCAGGAACAACAGTTTTGTGCCATCTGAATGCATTGATAGTTACGCGTGTGTGCAATGCTTTTACATTAACCTCGGCATGTGATACGGGATCTGCAGGGAGAGAAGGGTATGAGGAAAACCCTCGTTTATTTTTGTGAGCTAAGCATTGAGCTGATTTTATAACTGGTGTTGTTGTAGCTATCCTTCATAGGATATACAGGTAGAAAAGGAGATAAAATGCCCTAGTCAGCACTTGGACGATTCTGTCTCAAACCTCTAATATTAGCTAACCAAATTTCTGCCTTTGCATCTGGAGAGAATTAGAGACTCATTGGCTTGAAAAGGGTCCTTAAGACCAACTCAGTACAGCTGCAGCTCTTTCAAGAGAGGCTGAGGTGAGAAAGTGGTGTAGGTTTTCTTACTGATTATTTCCTTAATCTTATTGTGCCAGAAGAAGGTCATAATTCAGTTGTTTCATAATTAGGTTTTGTGTTGTAGTTACACAACTAAAAAAGGTAAAGCTTCTGTTTTGTTTGCACTTGCTGTTTGCTTGAGGAAAACTTAGGTTGGGTTTGAAGGCTGTACGCGTGCCAGGGTGTTATTGAGGTTTTTAACCGCAAACACTAAGCTGATTTATTGGCAGGTAATTGTCAGCTAGTTCCTTTTCTTGAGAAACTATTTAACAGTGGTAAGTGTGCGATTCTGTGCTTTCAAGTAACAGCTGATAGGCAGTAAAAAGTCTTGCCACTTCTTCAGCTTTCCAAAACAGATGAGATAGCCTCTGGTTTTACAAATACAGTTGCAATACTGAGATTGCTAATTCTAGTAATTTGCTCATGTGTGTAAGCAATGTATCTGTAGAATCAGAAAATACATCTTGTTAGGCTATAAATCACACTTGGTTTTGATCTACAGTGAATCATTTAGTTATCTATACAGTTTATAAGGGTCAAGAATGAAATAATAATTAAAAAAGAAAAAGAACAAATGCCAGATACCTTGGGGATGGACTTTGCTGCTCTTACAATTGCGCCAATGCAGAGTCTTTCCAGTCCTACTGTGCCTACTGGGGATCTTGTCATTCATTTGCAGTACTAATGCATATAACACTTTCAACCTGTTCAGATCAGTGATGTGCTTTGAATCTGAGGTCCTTTCAGTGGGTTGAAAGGAGATGCTCTAGATCTAGACAAGTATGAGTACGATCAGATCTGAATCTGCGTGTCTTCTTTCAAAGTGCACATGCTGTGGTACTATCTGCAATTCTCAATTAAAAATAATGATCCATATTTTCATAGTATTTTCTTCTGTGGTCTGTTCAAACTCTCAAACTGCTGCATATAGGAGCAATTCCAAAGCCTTTATCCAACTTTGAAAATCTTCCGCACAAAAGGCACTTGGTGATACTAAGTCTAAGAAGATGGTATTTCAGATAAAAGGTGTTCATGTTGTATAAATGATTAGTGCAGTAGGAACAACAGTCTTCAGAAGTATTTCAGCTAAATGATTTAGATTGTTATTTTTCATTCTTCCCAAGTAACTAGTGTAGGCTGTGGTGCCCACATAGGAAGTGCCAGGTGTACGCGTGTTTGCAGGTTTGACAGTGATGTAGAACAGTGTGGCTGCACTTTTTACAGGGCAAAACTAAGTACCTGAACATACAGCATTAACTGCAAGTTCAAGAATTGCATGATGAGTGTCCTGTCAACGTCAAGCATTACTGTACCCTAAATTTCTGATCAGTTGGTTTCTTTCTCTGTGTTAACAAATGTAGTGTTTGTCCCTTTGAGTAGACTTTTCTTAACACAACACTACTGTTGAAATCATGAGCCTCTGAGAGCCAGTGAGAATTTTTCCACTGACTGTCAAAGGGCAAGACATTCTGAAATGTGGGTATTTTTCTGTTGAAGGAATTATACATGTGTCACCCATCCAGGCACTTGTGTTCTGCAGTCAGTTGGCAGCTGCTTTTTGGTAACTCCTATAATTTTGGAGTGTTCTAGTTGAAAAGCACAGATCTGCATGTCTCATTCTGGATGAATAATGTAATACCTGGCTCAGTGAAGGGACCTACTCTGGGAGTGCAGGATTGCTCTGTGGGCTGTCTGGGTACTGCAGTTCAGATTTTAGACTAGGATAAAATTAAGAACAAAACCGAGGGAAGAAAGCACATTAATAAATTTCCTTTGCCACCAGTAGAATTACTAACTAGGTTCTCTATTCTGTACATTCGAGGTAATCAGCTGCTTCCAATAGTATTCCAGCACATAGAATTGGGTCCACAAGGCTCCACAAAGTCATGCAGCTGAAAGATTCAAACTGGACCACAGTTGTTTGGAAGAAACTATTGCTACTGATATGTTTTTAATAAAATTGTGTATACAGTGTATGCAGTGATACTTGAAAAGTGTATGTCTAGTCAATTCTGTGACAAATGCTGAACATAAGCTATTTATTAAAGAAGTTTAAGGAATTTCTCCAATGAGAAGTCCAAGTCTACAGTTAGGAAAACAAAGCGGATTTCTCCTTAAGAAGTTGTTCCCATCTGTTGCCAATGTGGTTATGGTGTTCTTGATTTGCTACCAAAATTCCTTCTAAGCTTCTGGTCAGCTGTCACTCCTGTGGAGCACACACACAATATTGGCGGTACCTCAGTGTCATGGTCACCTCTGTGCTGAAAGCTTGTGTAGCTCTGCCATTGAGTTTCATGTGCAGCACTTTCCTCAGTTAAGCTTTACACTTACTGAAAAGAGTCTCTTAGTTGCTTGTGTAGCTGTTCTGTTGCTGGGAAGTATTTTAAGTGTTTGGTGCAGCAAATGGTCCACACTCTGGAATTAGCTATATCCTTGATACTGCTGTGTCGAGCAGGAATCAATACTCCTATTACCAAAACTGTTGTGAGTTGACAAACAAATAACTTTTAGCTAGTAAAAGTAAGTGTGTTTATATATGTGCTTTTGTGTATTAGACCTATAAATATATATATATTATTTCTATGTACAATATTTGCAGGTTTGTATCATGCTGACATCTATTATTGCTAGTGTACAGAGAACATGTATGTTCCTAAAGAGACTTTCAAAGTAAATTAATCCTAAACCTCGTACTTTGTTTAGAAAACCATGAATATTAAGTGTTAATATTTTCAACTGAATACATTTGAATGTTGTTTCCTTTTAGTATTTAAAAAAAAATGGAGAAGGCTTTCTATTGGTGTGCACAACCCATTATTTTTATTTTTTTGTACTCATGGCAATTCTGATGTTTTGCTTGTGCAAAGAGACTCAGAAAATAGCCTATTTCTTGTCTGTTATATTAATGGAGACTTCTACAGTTATTGTGGTACAGTTGAAGATCTTATGAGGTTTAGTTCCATTAGAGCATTTCTTCTTAGCAATACTTTTTGTTCTATTTTAGAATCTGGGCAAAACTGAAAGGCTTAACTTACACATTTTCAAAGTTTTGTTTTCGCAGTCCTCTCTCATGCCTTAGTCTTCCAAGTTTGTTTATACTGTTTACATTTTCCCAGCAAAGTCATCCTTTGCCCTGGTTCTGTGCAAACACTTTCAATCATTTCTACAGTATACTGTGTCCAAAAGTGATTTCTTTTGAGTTGCTTTTCTTCAGAAAGATGCATTTAAAGTGCACTTAACTGACTGTAATGCATCAAAAAAAGACTTCCAAGAGAATGAAGAAACATCTAGAGAGAAGAAACATTCTCTCTTCAAGACAGAACAGATTCTCAGCTTGGGTAAATTTGCATGCGTCTCTGAAGCCGTCACCTTTTCTTTTTCTTCCCCCAATTACTTCAGAAGAGCTTGTACATGTACAGCTTTTTCTCTAGATAAGATCCCTCTTCTGAAAATAGCCTAGATGCCACTCAAGACTTTTCTGACAATTTTGGCCATTAATAAGCTAGCTGACCGTCAAGATACCAATTGAATTTTAGAAGATCAAACAGTGTTGTATTTCTCGGCTTATGAATGGGTCACACAGGCTTTATTTAAAAGGTATCCCCAAAAAAAATCAGTGATGGTTTTGGTTTAATGAAGCCCATACCATTGCCAGTAATACCATGGACAAGGAGTCAAACACGTCAATTAGTGATTTTTTTATCTTTATTTTTTATTACTATGTCCAAAGCACTTACCTCATATACTGTGATATACCATCAGTTGTGTTTAGGCTGAATATCTTTTTTGTTCCTAAAAACTGCACCATCTTTTCCACATATTCTTTGATAATTCCCAGCTTGAAAACTGTGTTACCTTGTTACATTTGTGGACATAAAGTCACTTCTTGAATTACCATTTAGTTTTCCCCCTCACTTTTTTTCTTCATCATTTCAGTGGTACAATCTTGCAAGTTAATTTTAATCAATTTTATATTGTTTTAATACTGATAATTCTGCTAGAGTTTCATTAAATTGAAATTTAAAAAAAATGTACTGAGAACATATTTGTTATACCAAAACTTGTGGGTTTTTAGGTTTTAAAAGTATTTTTTTCATATTAGTATTATCAGAAATTAATATAATTTGTCACCAAATGGTGTGTCTTTCCTAAATAGAAATATAAAAATATACTCTTCAGAAATCAGTAAAAGCTTTAGTTGATATACTTCTTCCTGTGTGGTTGCATCTATGTGTTTATTTACTGCCCTAAATGAAGGAAAAATATTATACTGTACAACCTTTTATTAAAATTGAACACTTTTGCAATTATTATCCTGATATATTCTGTATAATAGAAATATCTACTCTTTAGTTTCAGTTAGTGAAATCCAGCAGGTGTCACTCTGGGGATTAAATAAGGAATGTTATATAAAGAGAAAAACTTTTCTTGGGAGGATTTTGAATTATTTATTCTAGTACATTTCTCTGGGATTTTTTTTTCTTTTTGAGCATGCATACCCCTTTAACTCTGAAGTTTATTTTCTTTAGTTATATGCTCTAATGGGTGTATCCTTCTTTCTGTGTATCCCTTTGAACATGAAAAATGACAGAATCATTGGTACTGGATTTTGCGATCAGAAGTTTTACTCACAAGTAAATATAGGGTGCTGTGAATCAGTTGAATATTGCCTTTATGATATTAAAAACTGTTTTTGTCATCTTCTTCAGGGACCAAAATTATTCCTTTAGTCACTGGGCATTCTATTGCACAAGCAGCATGTTTCCAGATGTGATGAAGTTGAGGAGATTCTCTGTAGTAGGTTGCTGCAACTGATTTATTGCAACAATCTACCCATTGATGCTGTTTGACTTAGCTAAAATTGACATGTTAGGTGGCTAATCATCCAAAGGTTCCAAAGTCTGGAGAACAGAAACCTTTCCATGTTGCACCAAGTTTCTAGTAGAAATCAGTGATGCCTTTTTGGTGGGGACAAAAATAGTGTCTTGTTTATTACTCGGTGTTTCATTAGGGAATGGTATAATTATGTGTTTCTTATATTGGGGTGGATTTTTACATGAGTGTGTAACTCCATATTCTGAGAGTTCCCCATTGTGTTGAGTAGAAACATGGTTGTTAAAAATGTATGAGTTTCTAGAGGAGATTCTTGTGTATTTTCCACACCGTGTTAATGCCACATCAAACTGAAACAAACACCTCAGCAGGCAGCTTTGGGAGACAACCCAGAAATAAAAGTTCCTCTTCAAATAGAAAGAAGCTGGGGTTGGTAAATACTTGCATACATATATATATATTTTATATATGCATGCATGTGTATATATTTTTAAATGTATATTTATTTTATATATTTATTTAAAGAATAATCTCATTCTAGAACTTGTAACCTCAGTCTGCTTTAAACAATCCAGTTTCCTTTCTCGCACTTCTTTCTCCTGTTTAAGCCCCCATCCTGTTCCGTTTTTTGATTCTATTCAACTTCCTTTCCTGTGATGACTCTGAATGAGTCACTTTGCCAGGCATTAAGAATGTGGCTTGACAATATTTCCAAAAAGCTTATCCTATACTGGCTCATGCAGATGAAATTAACCTCTGCCTTATCCTTCCTCTCAAAGAAATGTCTGTCTTCACACGTCCAGATTCTTGGAAGGGGAAAGTAGGGGTGGGAACCCTTTCTATAAATGACTATATATTGAACTTCACAATCACCTTCCTTGAAGAGGAACAGCAGCTGTGTGTACTCTAACAAAGTAGGTAACCTGTACGAAGCTGATTTAGTATGTAGGAGAGGAAAAGTTAGTTTAAACAAGTTCAGGAAAGCTGAATTAAGGCTCTTTCCTGAGTGCTTATGCAAGTACTCTCTGCATGGCCACCATTCTTCATTCTTTATCCTTTATTAAATGTGCTGTTTATTGCATCATAATGCATTGAAGGCCACCAAGACTGTGCTGTTTCTGTGTGCAGCGAGCGGCACTTGGAGAAAAGCCCTCAGACACTAAACTGAATGGTAGCCTTTGGTGTGGTTATGGGGGTGCCAGCTTAGTGTGCAGCTTGGGGGGAGGGTTTGGTTTTCCTTTGTTTTGGTTTGGATTTTTTCTCTCAGTTTTGGAAGAAATGGAAAAATAGGGATTTTTGGTTTTTAATGCTTCTAATCTGTTAATTGTGTATTTGCACCAGGAAATGAAAGCCTTTCTGCTGAAAACAAACAGGGAAAATTATAGTCCTACAAAAGAATAACTTTAGAAACCAATGTAAATGAGAGTAAGAATTCCCATCAAATTAAACGGTGCTATTGCAGTGGCCTCCTTGCCTTAACAGAGCTGCGGAATCTCTTCCTCCATCAATTTTCACTGAGAGAGATCTGAAAGATTTTATCACTTCTATAATTTTCTGAGTGTTATGTCATAAGTGTAGTTAATATCGTCACAAATTACACACCAGCGAACAAAGTGGAAATAGGAATTTTTTTTATATCTGTTTGCTGTCACAATGTAGGTTTTGTCAAAACAAGAGTAGTGGTTGTGATTGGAACCTTAAACAGTTCTGTCTGGAGTACATCCATTTTATAAATTTAAAATTTGGTTTCTTTTCTCATTCTGGAAGTTCATAGTTTCTGACTAAAGGAGGTGATTTGATCAGTCTTCAACTCTTGACATTATCATCATTGAACTGATTGTGGAAGTCACAGCATGGTCTCACAGGAGCCTGTTGTACCCCCAGTCCTACATGCTGAATGCACTGTATCAGCATTTTGAGACTACTTAGGAAAATAGGTAGGAAAATATCATTCAGATATTTTTAACCTCTTAGCATGATCCACTGGGATAGCTGCTGGGCTTTGGTTTTCCACCCTACACACACACACACACCTACATCCCCACCCCACCCACCCCCACCCCCTGCCTGATTTCAGAGGAGCTTGTAAAAGTAGAACTTTTTCTCTAGATAAGATCTCTCTTCTGAAAACTGCACACACAATCCAGGGGAAGAAGTCAGCCAGTGTGGTTCATCTGGACACTTTTTATTTAGAGCCACAGAGATAAAATAGTCTGCTGACATGCTAAGCTTTTCCTAGAGTCACATTACAGACCAGTGAAGGACATGGCAGTAATTCAGGGTTTGCTGGAAGGATGGCAAAATACTTGTGCTGGCTCTGTGGGGGCACTGGGGCACCAGAGCATGGCAGTGTATCCTGCCATCTCTTAAGGTGTGCAGCCAGGGTGAAGTCAGCACCAAAAGAGTCCAGGTTCAAAGCAGACTTCAGGGACCAACAGCTTTCTAAGTCACATTAGGCAAGTGAAGAAAAGTTAATGCAGAAATACATCTTGTCCAACGAGGACAGACTGGCACGATAAACCTGGGATAACTCAGCTTCCTCAGGGAATGCACATTAGCCAAACCAAAGACATGTTCAAAAATAGAACTATACCATAAAGGAAAGTGGAAATTCTTAACCCAGAGGTTTGGTTTGATCTATTTAATTTTTGCAATTTGTTTACCCTTATGTTTCATAGAGTTCTGAGCTTTCATATTTTTAAACATTTACAGCTTTTAAACAGGACAGTTGTCCAACTTTTCCTTCCTTGAGCATTAATTAACAATAAAAAAAATGAAGCTTGGTAGCAAGGAAGACAAAGTGTTGGAAGGAATGACAAAAGCATAAAGGAAAAAATCTGAATCTTAAAGTATTGTTTGCATAGGAAAGTACTGTGAACAAACCAGTAAATAGAACAATGTTGCCTTTAGCATGATTTGTTGCAGAGGCAAAGCTGAATCAGGTGTTCTGTGGTCAGTCAAACTTTGATAGAGAGATTCCTTTAAATGGTGAGAAATCTGTGTTTGCAGTTATGTGCATGACATGAATTCACAGTACAGTTAGTAAATTCTTTGTCTACTCAGTATTTCAATTTGGCAACAAAAACAGGTGCTGGGTTTCAGTACATGATCTAGTTAAGGATGCTGGTAACCGTGGTGATGAGTTAACTCATCTTTTCCCATACAGAGAGAAGGTGAAACATACAGTTGCCACACATGGGAAATACTTATTGCCACATCTCCTCTTCAGCTATACAATGGAAGGATTCTTCCTATTTCTCTGCCATGTTAACTTCAAATGTATTAACTATAACACTCTGTGATCTCTCAGAATTTAAATCGATGATTTTCCTTTATTAATTCTTGTTCTTGTCATTTCCCCTTCATGGGTAAAATTATTCTGCTATCTTCTCGGTGTTTAAAAATGCCTATACTTACCTATATATGTCTCCAGGCATTAATAGGTAAATATTTTCATTTGTCTTATCAGAGTTATGCAAAGATGTGGGGTTGTTTTGTAAATCTCCATATCCACTCACGCCTCCCCTGTGTGCCAGGGTCATCTACTCATGTCCAGCATGGGGCAGGATTTGTGCACATGCAGTGCCATGTTGCGTGGGTTTCTTTGCTGCCATGCATCCGCTATTAAAAAAAAATTGCTGAATAACAGTAATAGAGAGGAACAATGGGCCATTACAGGATGTTCAGACAGGGTCATTACAGTATATTTTCTTGTGCAATCTTGTTATGAACAAGCTCCATATTTACCAGCTTGTTTCATTTGTCAGCACTCTATTATTAATTAGTGTTGTATGGCTATGAACTGCCTGTTTGCTAACAAAGGTCAATTGGATGAAATAAAAATCTTACCTAACAGCTCTGGGGAAAGCTGCTTTTCAATATTTATAATAAATTTATAGATTTTTGTAAGCACTCAGTATTTATTTATCATCATTGGAAATTTTTTTGCACTATCAAACTGCAAATTAGCTTTAGTTTACTTAGCAAAATGAAATCACAGAAACTTGGGATGGGCTGCTGTATTTGAAAGTTTAGATAGATCACTTAAAAGAAAACACATTTTGCTTTCGGATTTTGAAAAGAAAGCAGCTTATTCACAGTGTTGCGTTTTGACATGCAGGGTATTTTCTGTAATTTCCAACACTTGGCACCCAAACATTCAGTTTGATAAAAAAGGTGAAGATAAGAAATAGCACCTACTTGAAGGTCCTGTTTCTGTGATGTGTGATTAAATTAGCAATTCTGTAACTGAAGGACACCCACTAATGGGCACAGTTGCAAACATTTGAGAAGGTTTCCAGCTAATGTGAGAAAAGGAGTTGAAGCAAGCGAGTATTCAGTCAAATTTGGGAAGACATGAATTTGGGATTTGTATCCAGGGATTTGTAGAATAGGCTGGAAGCCAGTCGACAAGGATTTGGAATGCTGATGGAAAGTGCATTTGTTTTCAGCGTTGTATGAAAATGTCTCAATTTTTAGTAAAGACACATCATTTTCTTAGATGTGAAAACGGTCATCTTTGTGTTCTTGGAATAAACACAGCCCATTTTGGAATACTGGGCTATATTTGTGTAACAGAGCCTAGGGAATGGAAAACTGAGGGCACTGTGGGTCAGTATTGAGGTTAGCAGAGCTGCGAGGGGGAAGTCTGGCAGCCCAATATCCAGAGACTGCCTTGTTGCTGCTGTCCTTCGCATGCGAGTGCAGGACGGGTGGGAAGTTGCCACAGCAGGGCTATGCATGTGAGTGAGGTTCTTGCAGAGTATAAAACATATTAACTGACACGAAATGTCAGTGAGTGAGATCTGAACCAATGCTACTCATCGAAAGCTTTTCCAAGCTGTACAGCTTTTATCCAGTTTGACAAATGGCTCATTAGAGACATATCCTCAGCTCTCCGACTAATTTGGCTTTTGAGTCTTCAATCCTACAAACCCCTTGAAGTCACAAGTAGCACACTTACACAGTCTGCATACTTACACAGTCCGCATACAGAGTGAAATTCCACAGATGACATTCAGAGCACAAAATAAGGCCAAAGGTTTGCAAATCCAGCAACAATTTAAAGGGAGTTATAAATGAGGGGAAAAGAAATGTAGTGACCAGGAGGAAAATATTGAAGAGTACATATGTGTTGGAGGAAATGTCTTTTGTCCACTGTGTCCACACTACTACTCCTTTTGAAATGCGAGACATAGAGGGTGCTCAGTAGTTATTTGCCACACGTAATGTTATTTGTATCTTGTTAACAAAACCTATTCATGTATCATATGATACAGGATAGGCAGTGTGCACGGTTTGGTGTAAAAATAAAACACCTAATAAGTGCCAATCAACAATAACTATGTCATAATTAACTGCAGCACAATAGCTAAGGTGTTTCTCCTAAAATACCACATGATCTTATCTGGATGAATGCAAGCAGTTTTTTAAACTTAAAAAGCTCCAAGAAATATATGTGGATTTACAGAATCCATTTTTAACTTTTTTAAGCAAACACTTACATACTTAGAGCATTGAACATGACAAAAGGATTACATGTGATGATTTTTTACATCAGCTGTGTTTTCTTAGTGGGTGACCAGTGACCATTTGAAAGAGTACTAGTTTCTTGGGTGTATGTCATGCCAGCAAAGGAATCTCAAATCTGGATAAAAATAATTTTGGGGGAGTTTCCAAAGGGATAACCTTCAGCTGATTGCTGAAAGTCTTTCTCTTGATTAGAGAGATTGTAAGCATACTTCAGTAGAAAATAAATTAGTTCCAAACCTGTGGTGGGGAATGAACTCAGTTTGTCACAGACACATAGTTGTTTCCTGACACTGGGCACTTGGTTAATAGCTTCCAGTGTTTGAAGATGTCATGGGTCCTATGGATTCTGTGTGTTTGGGGCCCATTGGGCTTAACAGGAAGGTCTCCAAGTTATCAAGCAACTGCTGTCTGTTTGAAAGGATTCAACGACCTTTCCTGCCCCAGTCTTGCAGAACCTCAGCTTTCAAAGACAAAACACTTCTGCTTCTGAGAATTTCCCAGTATCTACCTTGTTTTCTAACTAAAGCTATTTTTAAAAAAAAAAAAAAGGAAGTGTAATTATTTTCATTCTCCTTTCCTTTGTGTTCCACCTGATCCTATCAACTCTCTTTTCACCTACCACAATCTCTGCATAGTAACTAAATATGTCTTCACTCCATTCCTTTTCTTGTGCTCTGTCTCTTGGACTACTGCCTTTCCAAAGTTGTCCATGTCTCAAAATCTTTCGGAGAAGGATTTCCACTTCTCTGCAACCCTCTGGAAGAACTTACTGTTCTCTCCCCATATAATGTAAAGGTATAAACTGTCATAGAACAAAGCATAGATGAATCCTTGCTCAGCAAACCTATATGGATAATACAAAGGGTGGTTGAGCCAAGAACCTTCTTCCCTCAGTAAACCTTTTAACGTACTTTATCTTGACTCATTGAGAGCATGGATATCAGAACACCTGTTTCTAAGCTGCATCATTGGCAAAGAAGTGCAAGATACACATGTGGAGATTCTAGCTGTATCTTCACTTGCAGGAACGTAACTGCCTCTATTTTGTAGCCAACATTAAGGAGTAACAGAAAATCAATTGTTGCATTGCTTTTTTTATCCCTTCCAAAATGTAGCAAGTATGCTATTATTGTTACTGATGGAAGATCCCTTTTCACAGTCTTCCAATTACTTAAGTATTTCCCTTGTTTTGTGTCAGGAAGGTAACCTTTGTAACATCCTGTTTTATTTACCAGCCATATCTGCAAGTTGCAGGAATCCTGTGCGCGAAGTCACAACACAGTGCTCAAGACAGACAGAAATCCTTGATCTTTATTAGAAAAGCATTTGGTAACAAACTGAATAAAGCTGCAAATCCTGTCAGGTGTTTGTTTTAAATAGCACTGATTAATACTTTTTTCAAAACTAGAAAAGGGTGAACTCATTCAAATTAAATCAGAATTCTCTTGTGTCTTCCCCAAAATTCAGGCTATAGTGAGGAATGAGGAAAGAGAGTTTTGTTGCTGATCCCTCTCTAAGTTCATACACCTCTACAATTTCTCTGGAATTGCTGGAACTGGAATCCAAATACAAAAATACTATGGAGAAAGGCTGCTCTTGCATTATGTCTGGCAGACTTAGAACCTGAGAGTAACTAAAATACGATCAGAAAGCCTGTTCTTGTGAGATTCCTGCCCAGATTTTCAATAAATCTAGAACATTATCCTAGGAAGTGTAGAAACTTATACAATCACTCAATTACAGCAGAGCTCATGATTGAGTTTTTTGATGTAGTGTGGTTTTGTTGTTTTGGTTGGGTTTGGTTTTTTTTTATTTTGGGGGTTTTTGTTGGGTTTTTTGTGTGTGTGCTTTGGGGTTGAAGGGGTTTTTTTTTGGTTGCTAGTCTTCCTTTGTCACTCTGTATAAAAAGAGTTTTGCACATTTTTAGCTTCTTTCTTTTTTCCCTTGCCTTGTTAATGTTTTTTCATTTGGTTGGTTTGGTTTGTTGGTTGTTTGTTTGTTTTAATTTGGATTGCTCATCCTCCATTCTCTTAGAAATAAGTGTCACTTTTTTATGAACAGAAGTCTGTTGAACTGAAGGGTGATGACAGTTTTACAGATTGAACTGTAAAACCAGTTCATACTAATTTTCTGATTATAGCTGGATCACTAATGAAGATTAAATCAAATCAGTGGGTGGATATTTTTTAACAAAAAGATTTTTATTTGTTTAGTTTTAAGAAGGTTCAGTACAGAGTTTCATGTTACTGCTATATCAAATTGTCTTTACCCTCAAAGCTTTGAGAGATGCAAGTGTTTCATAGCTTTAGAAGCAGTCCACTCCTTAGTTCTTAGTTCAAATACTACTCCACCAGTACAATACATACAGCAACAATTTGGGCAAAGCTCTGCATCAAAGCAGTGAGCACCAGGAGCAAACAGCTTGTCTGCTAGACTTTATAGGTGAAGCAATGTTCAGTGCTATTGCTGTGTTAGTATTCATCAGCAATTAACTCCATGGGCTGGACAAGAGCGCTCAGAGACCATGTTATCATTCTAGCAGCGTCCTGCCAAGCAGCTGCTGCTGGGTCTTGTTTTTTTCTCAGGGTAGTAGGATTGAGCTCACTGGAAATGTTTCTCATCTCTCACTGATAGAAATCAGTAAACATAATCATTCAAAGAAAAACATACATTACCTATATGGACCAATATATATATTCCAGTGGTCTCTTTTGTTTGTGGTTCCTTCTTTCTTTAATATGTAAACTAATAAAATATGTGTGGCTTAAGTTTTATTTATGACATTAGAATGCATATTTCCCTAAAACAAATTTTGATAATGAGATTAGTTTAAATTAATTAGCCGTTTAGGAGGAAAATCTCTTTATCTATGTAATGAATGTGAGGGGGAAAAAGCATTGGTCAGCACAACTCGGAACAGAATGTATTAGGGTGAGCTTTTAAAGTTTATTATTACTTAGTTACAGGTGTTTTCGTATGCTCCTTTAGCACCTATCTATAGCTACAGCTGCTCCAAGGAAATATTTGCATATAAAAATTATGTTCATAAGTTTGCTATAAATAGGTGAGAGACTCAAGAAAATATATTCCCTGAGGAGGAAAATCCAGCTCTTGGTAGACTGTTAATGTTTTTAGCACTGAGAAAACCTGTGATAATGTCTTTATTAACCTTAATTCAGCAAACATGGTAAGTTTAGTTTCAACACTACATCTAGTAGATAGATTATTGTGCTTCTGTACACTCTGTTATTAGTATGGAGCAACTTGCTTGTATGTGGAAGAACATTAAGAGGGCTACGTGACTTATCCAACTATGCAGCTACTTACTTGGTGAACTGAATTTGTTCATCAATTCCCAGTCTGGGCTGCAGCCTCAGCAACATCCCACCCCAACTACTATAAATTTGTACCTAATTTTTCTGTCCACTTAGTGTTCAGATCTGTGGGAGCAAAAACAGCATAATGGAAACCATGTGTCTCCAAAACAAATCAGGTCAGAGAGGACTTGCTACCAATAGTCCATTGAAGTCAAAAGTGGCTTGGTATGTACTTACATTTGCTGATAAACTGATTGTGTTTTCCTTTTCTCCTTTTCAACTTATGAGTTGGCTCCTGGCTATTGCATCTAACTGAGTAGCTTAGTTTTTACAAATTTTAAGTGGTTATCAAGTAGTTTTTGTAACACAAGGACCAGTTTGAAAATGCTGGTGGTATGTATATGATCATACTGTACGTTCATGCCATGTTCTATATATATTTGTACCTTGCAACTGTAGCTACAACTTGAGAATGTTGTAAAACTGACAAACATGCCAAGTCTCCAGCAAACTAAAGAAAATGGCCAAGTTTGTTTACACATCCTGGGACTGAGCTCTCTTTTTTCCCACTGTAACCTTCTCTTTCATCCTGATGTTTTGGTTTTTTCCTTAAGTTTTTAAAAGTTTGGCTTCACAACAAATGGGTCATAAGACAATTAATGTTGTGGAAACAGATGATTTTGATCTGTTAGCAGTGACATGTTGTTTTCAGAGATCAGAATATTTCAGGAATCAGGATATTATATTTTCAGTGTAATTCATGCTTTTGTTTTAAAGTACTTAAAATGGCTGTTTCAGGTGTAACTGAACTGGAAACTTTATACTCAATGTGGAGGATTTCCCATCTTGAATCAGATCTAGGCCAGTGAGCTTTAATATCCTCTTTCTGACTTCTGTATATACCCTGTGCATGGTGTTTCCAGAAATGAAAAGAAAAAAAAAAGTATGCATCACCTTAAGAAACTACTTTTTTTTTCCACTGATTTGCATAAAGACAAAAAAATCTCCTTGATTGCCTTGGGAATTCCTTAGTACTCTGAAACTCATAGAGCTTTATCTAACTACAAATTTAGCTAACAAAGATAGTATAATATTATCCAGACTTGAGAAAAAGCCAGTGACTGAAAGTAGTTGAATGAAAGATGTTTAGTGTTTATGCAAGCTATATGCTGTGCTATATAAAGTAACAGTGTTTTTATAATAATCAGCCATTAATTGTGTTGACTTCCTCCTTCTCCCAGAATTAGCACAGAAAGGAAGGCACGCTTGTGTTTTGTTTAAAGCCCTGATCAACAACAAAAACTCCTTAACTTTCTTTTTTACTTTACTAAAATTTACTTGCTCATAAGTGGTGTTTGTCATAGTGAGAAGTCATGTTTGTCAGCTAGGCATTATGCTTGCTAAAGGTACAGCTTCAGTTCTCCAGGAATGGCAGTGAAATGTGTACAGAGACCACCTGAATATCTCGATTATTGAGGGCAGGATTGGTCTTCACCAGCTACTCTAACCTGGCTCCTCCCTACATCAACATTACTAGATAATTGGGTTAATAATGTGAGCACTAGGTATTCTACATTTTAAGAATTTTTGATGCCCTCAACATGGGAGTTACATTTCAATGACTTTCCTCAGGATGGTGTAATGGCTATTGGAGCATGGAAACAAAAAGAAATACAGTCACAGTTCCTGTGATGAAGAAGCTTCTCAGGGAAGAGAAGTGATCACACTCAGACTTCTGGGCCGAGAGAGCTGACAAGCCACACAGCACTTAAAGGGACTGAGACTGCAGGAATGGCACTGAGCAGTTGATTCTCAATGAGTAATCAGGTTGTGAGAAATAGCACAGGGAGAATGATGACTGTGTGAAGACTTGCATTGTAGTTGCCTCAACAAGTCTGTCTCTGCAAGTAAATTGAAAGACCCCAATTCAAATTAACTGTTGAATGTACCAAAAAATGGGAGAACTTACAAACGGATATTCACAGTTATAGACAGTTCATACCTCTTTAACAGTTGCATGGGACTATGGGAATTGATTCACAATATCTAGAATGGAGAAAGGCCTGCCAGAAATGTATTTGTGAAGAAAATCAACAAGCCACTGATAATGCTTTAATGTTTTTAATGTTGTTTGAATGTACACAATGTCTGGTGAAATGTCTTTTTGCAAAGTCACTGCTTCTTCTTCCCAGAATACCCTGTTACCTCAGGGCTCTGGAGGAAGGTTGTGACATGCTGTCTCCTATTGAATGTAAATCCCCTTACTCCCATTGGCCCAGAGCCAAATCCCCTCTTGTTTCTTATTGGTCGATTTGAATCCCTCCAAAGTCCATATAAACCCCTGACCACGAATAAACTTCCTCTTTGTTCTTTTCCCTCTCCAGATGGTCTCTGTGTGTCCTTCTCAGGGGCTCCCAGGCACCATTGTGGTCAGGGAAGGCAGGGAACACATTTTCTCCTAGGTAATGGACTAAACTCCAGGAGCAGGAGATCCATCCATACCATTGCAGATTGCATCCCTACAACACACAGCACCAATGAGGCAGAAAGAACCCCCAAAAGGGACATGGGACATAAATTATCTTGAGTGTTAAGATTTGCCTTTACAAATTGTACATTTTTATAACAAGCAGTTCTGCTTTCTTACTTTCATGGGTTTTAGTATAAATGAGAAATACTGTTCAATAATAGTGAAAGTTATTGAAGCATTGCATCCTTTGGACATAAATACAGCTAATGTCATAAAAGCACAGCTCTGAAAAACAGAATTCTGGAATCCACAACTCAGATAATACCTTTCTGCAATAATTCCTATGTTATCCCTTTGAGGTGTAGGTACAGCTAGGACAAGGAATGCTAACAAACCTTAGGATGTAGCAGCAAGTATGTCATAACAACTTCTTACCAAGAAACTTCTCCAGTCCCACAGTGAACATCTCCATCTATGTCACAGTCCTGGAGGAGAGAAAGCATGTTGCTGAGAGAAATGCATTTCAGCCAATTTATGGTAGTGGAGAGAGAGATTTTCAATGAGAATTTAATATAAAGAAGGTGGGGATCTTTGTAATTTTGATTTGCTTTTGGATTTTTTTTTTTACCCTGAAGCCCTAGAACAGGTTATCATAAAGAAAATTTCAAATTACACTGGCCACATGTGAAATACAAATGCAAGTGAAGTTAGGAATATACTTTTCACAGCTCAATTTTTCCCCCCCAGGAAATGTATTAAAATTACACAGTGTACCTTTCAGAGCTCACTCCCTCAATATATTGAGAAATAAAATATAATTAAAAAGCATGGTTTGATTTTTATAAAGCAGGAACCTATTACTTAAAGAGTAGCATCTTTTATAAATAGAACGTTTTTCGTAGTTAAAATGCAATTATAAGGCGGCTCCATTAGGACACACACAGAGCAGTAATGAGTGATGTTCCTAACTCAATTCACACAGTTTTGGCTGTTGGAAGCTGCATTGTTAGGCTGCTGGCTGGGACGCAGGATATCCCTTACTGCTTTCAAAAAAATCTCTTGGGTCCTTAATTTCCAGCTGAACAGTCACCAAAGGTCTATGGAAGAGACCTTGAGCGAAACTTAGACCAGCACAGCAATGCGGATGCATTTTATTTTTATTTTTAGTGCTAGTTCTGTTTAGCCTTTTCAACTCTTACTGATGTGGTGAAAATACTTCATTTGAGAGAACTTACTAATTGTTCAAGGGACTATCTGGATTCACAGCCTAGTCTCATTTCAGTGAAGAATGATATTTCTCCTTGAAATATATAAATTTCTTCATGAAATATCATCTCTGCAAAAATATATTTCTTTTGAGCTCTTCCAGGAAGCAGAGAAAGGCACTTGTGGACTGCTTTTATAATATTGCACTTTCAGAGCTGCCATTTTTAGAACTGTTTGGCAAAGCTCAGCAGTGTCCATCACAACCACAGAAGCAAGAGTCTAAGCTCAACAGCTAATGATGTTTAAGTAAAAATGATCTTTGGTGTGAAAGAAGACACCCTTTCCTCCACTGCTCTCTGTACTACAAGAAGGCTTGAATCTTTTGGTCACTGATAGTCTGGGAGACACTGTTTCCTGCACAAAGATCTGTGCAAACAGGGCAATTGAGAGGCAGTCCCCAGTGCTCCTCTGCCCCAGTGACGATAAGAAGCTGTGGTTGCTGGAAAACTGCCTGAGTTGCCTTTGGAACGTTCCTCTAGCTGTCTTCTGGATGTGGCAACCATGCTGCAGTGAGGTTTCAGCTCTTTCATGGGATCTCACCCCACATTTTCATAATGTTCTTCTGGCTGCTGTTGGGGGTTCTCTGAAAATTTTTCTCTACCAAATTTTACTCTGAAATTTTACTCTAAATTTTACTCTGAAAATTTGCCCTCTCTTTGGGGTCCTTGGAAGTGGTCCAGTCTGTGACACCCTTTTCACATGACCTTTGTTTCTGAGTTGTTTGATTCTGCTCCGTGCATGTCATGACCTACTGACTTCAGTGAAACTGATAGGAAACCCAGAATACAAATGTGTTATTTTTTGTTCTTCATCAAATTTTGAATTTTTTTACATGTTATGTGGGTTTAGGTTTTGGGTTTGTTTTTTGTTTCTTTGTTCTTTTATTTGGCTTTGTTGTTTTTTTGGTTTTTTTTTTTTATTTTATTTTTTCCTGCTCCTGCTGCTCAGCTGTTTATAGGAAAGCCATTAATAGGGGAAGGATTTATACTGTTCATGTTTGGGGTGGAATGTGATTACCTATCACTCTGGGAAGTCCACTAGGCCTGGCTGTGTCCATGGAGGGCACCTCAGAGACATCAGGGCCAGGTTTGGGAAGTGACTTTTACCCCCTCAGGGCATCTCAAAGGGAGCCCATGAGAGGGCCAATGGGCTTGACCTTTGGTCTTGATCTCTCTCCTTACCTATGGAGGTGAGAAGAAGAATTGGCAAGATGCAGGATGTGCGTAGTAACAGCGGGTTGCAACCATGGTATGGACTGACTGTGCTACTAGCAGTTTGTAAAAAAACCAAAATGAGAGCCAGTGGTTGTAATTTCTGATGGTTTTGTACTTTCTGCAATATTCATATGTGTTGTTCACCTTTTGATACCGTAAAGGACGAATTAAAAATAAAAAGGATGATCATGAAATCATGATGAGCTAGGCAGGTCCATTTCCACTGCACAAGCACGCATTGTGGACATCCCCAGGGTATTTTTTGAAGAGTAAAATAGTTAATGGTGCTGGTACTTAAAAAGCTATAATTAATTTCTGAAGTTAACACCCTTTTAGTTCTATTGTTTTAAGTGCTGAGATTTGAGAATTCCTTGGTGTACTGCAACCACTATGAATAAATTTCCCCAACTAAAAGGACTGTAAAGTTGTTCAAAATCACTGCTAGTCTGAGCACTTCAAAATCCAAATGAAGGCTTGAATCTTATGTCTGCAGGTTTTTTAAACTAATGCTCAGTAATGATAGTTATCAGGTACTAGTTTTTGAATCCACTGTGTTGTAACGTGGAAATCTAGCTCTAACATAAATTATACAAGCTCTTTTAATGCAAGTCATATTCTATTTTACACTGTAATATTTTTCACATTTTAATCTAGGAATACATTGTTTGTCAAGCAACTGTCTCATGGTTCCTTTCCTTTCTTAACATTCTTGTCCTCTGGCACATGTTTAACAGGTCAGACTACTTATTTGCTGTAGTTCATTTGACACCCTGGTTGTGTAAATTATAATACTAATAATGAGACAATGATTTTGGCGGTTCTCACCAGGTAATCACCTTGGAAATCAAGAAGTATTCAAAACCTAATATATTTCAGATGCCTTTATTTTGTCTGGGGTGCAGTAGAGGTGCATTCAGGATTCTTATCTGTCATGATGGCTTGATTAAGAGCTGTGATTCCTTTATTGGGGAAATGAAGGAATCAGAAAACTCAATATGACTGATTGCCAGATTATTAAAATCAGATATTTCAGTCACCTCTGTTAACACCTGTCTATTTGAGGTGACTGTCACCTGATAGAATGTAGCACTGGTAATCTTCAGACATCAGTTAAAAACTGCAAATCGGACGCAATGTGAAGATGTATCTCTTTGGTTATTGGGGCATAGTGTGTAAGTCATTATTTGGATGGCTGATAAACTGCCATCCAGTGTTGCTGTAAGCAATTCAGTCTGTAGGGTGAGTGCTTGAAATGGGCAGCAAGAGATTAGAATGGGACAGAGCTGGATGCAGGTCACTGTAGGTAATGATTATACCTTCACTGCATGGAAGTGTCACAGGAAGAATCTACTTCATATTTCTTAGGTGCAAAGAGAATATTTGGGTAGATGACTCTTAACAGTGGGAATTTCTTCTGGGAGATGTTCCTTTAAACTCAGCATCTGAGGTGTCCCTAGTGAGGGACATTAATGGCCAAATCACAGGCTGAGAATGGATTTTTGTTCTGGGCCCATTTTACAGACAAGTGAGTACAATTACAAGTGAAAGACTGGTATAGATAATAAATGACTGATTTCTTATTAGCAGAAATATTTGTTTATGTTTTCCAGACTTTTAATTTGTTTGTCTTTTCTCCTACTTTACCCAAGATTTTTTACTCTCTGTTTGCAGTCCCTTTGATGACAATCCCTACAGAAATGGATCATAAATCCATTGCTATTTGCTGAATGGGTATTTAAACCTCAGTTGTGATGCAACGTGCAAAGTGGTGGTGGGCAAATCTCTTAAATTCCTTCATTTGGGATTTTTTTTTTCATCCAGCACATTAGGTGGTTGATTCTTTATGGCCTTCAAAATTTGTCTGCTAGTTTTTGTAGGTTTCTCAAACTGTAAAAGTCTAAGTAGATTGATTCTAAACCCTACATTTTTCATCAGTATTCTCTCCTACAGAGAAGGAAAATTTTATCTGTAGTAGGAATTGAAAGAAATTTAGATTCCAAGGACTGACTGCGAGACAGGAAGCTGGTTAAAATACCTCCCACAATAGATTTGTCTCTTAGAATTCTTTCACAAAATCCTTACTGAATATATCAACTGACTCTCAGCTCTTTGATTTGAGATTAGTATATTTAATTCTTTTACTCTCGTATTCCATTTCTATTCTTTTTTTTGGTGTTTCTCTGTGACCTTAGAGGAAAAACTACATCCAAGGGCTAATTTTCATTTGTTTCTTCATTGTAGAAATGAACCCATTTTCTTCATAGGGTATTGATTTTATATTTCATAGCATTATATGCTTTCAGTAGCTGACTTGGCTCACACATTTGGATTAGTCTGAATTTCCCATCAACTTGGTAGTCTGATTTTCAACAGATGCTTTAAGGTCATATTCCCTGTAATGTCTGACCCTCAGAGATCACCAGCCAAGTGTGGTTCAGAGTGCAATCTCTGGGTGATGGCCACTTCAGATTTAAAGTTCTCTTATTCTCAAAGACAATCATCAGATATTTGTTTCTTTTCTCCTAAGAGAATGTTGTAAAATGTTGTAAAAACCATCCTGAGGATCCATAATTACTTCAAAGTTAGAAGTTGTCTGATAGCAGTGACATGAGAGTGGATTTACTTTGATGGTTGAAAATTATGCTTACTGGTATCTCAACATCTTACTGAATCAATATTTAGGAAATTATTTCTTTTAGAGTCAGAAAACCAAATTACGTAAAGTTGTGAGTGTCCCTCTTGACCAGGGCCTGTACCTAGCCTGTTTTATGCTTTGCTTAGACAAAGGAAAAAGTACTTTGTTTCCTGGTCTATAAAACATTTATATTATATCTAGAATAATTAATGCCATCATTAAAATGCTACTAATTCTGGAATGATGTGCAACAACTGTTTGGCAGTACAGAGTCAGCGAAGACTTGGGATGTTGCAAAAGAAAGCGAAGAATAAAATACAATTTTCTGATTTTTGTACATTATACTCATCACTGAGCAGTAATAAAATATACTTGTGCAGTAGTTGTTTTCTAATACTCTCTTGAGAAAGGGAAATCTGTTTACTGGTTGGGAAGGAAACCAACCACGTTTTATTCCTGCAAGTTTTTGTTTCTTTTGGAAGCCTGGGGAAGTTAGGGCAATGAGAAGTTAGCTCTTGAAATGTCATCTCTTCTCTGCATGGTGTAGGCCTGTAGCAGTAGCCAAGCATTTTTATTTCTATAAAATTACTGACAGGGTCAGTAAGACATGTACCTGTTTATGGGATTTATCACCCAGCAAGGCTTGCATCCAGTTAAGATTTAGTACAGAAATTATTTTGTGTCTGTTCTTGGCCCAGTTATGTATGTTACCTTGATAGCTCCTGTGGAAAAAACAAATATAGTTGTTCTCACAGCTTCAGAAGAGAACAGAATTCTCTCTCCAGCATATATGCTGATTAATTCAGAATATCACATTCACTACCTGCTTATTTCAGCAAATATCCTGTTCTATCAACAGCAGGAGGAAGCCAATGTAGGAGAAACCTGGACTTCACCAAAGGAAGCTTGGCATAAGTTACCACGATAGAAATAAATGCAGATTTTTTTTTGTTTGTTTCTGAATGGTTCCCTCGCATGGAATCAGTTGGGTGATGTCGTTTCCGTTGGCTCCAGCAATGTCAAGGCCATTGATGATGAAAGTTTTGTACTGTTTTTCCCCATTGCTTGGAAAATTTTCTCTCCCCTCCTCCCTCCCCCCCTCAACCAAATCTCTGCCAAGCAAGCAGCTGTGAGCAAAATTTCCCAGCAAGATGAATTTGAATTTTCACATGCTCTGTGGAACAGAAGCATGCTTTGCCAGGGTAACACTTGAGGGCTGCAAGTACAGACTCTCTGAATAAAATGAAAAGGATGAGCCTTTTAAGGTGTCTTATTGAGTTAAAGGGTGCAGGAAAAAATGCAAAAATGCATGCAAAGGTGGGTGTTTTTTCATAGTGACTTTTAGTACCTCAGTCTGAGGTGATGGCTGGCAGTCTGATGTCCAGGCTGTGTCTCAAAGTCAGTCAGCCAAACTAATGAATGTGAGCACTGCACTTGTATCTGAGACACTGGCAGACCAGTGGCAGGATCTGGAGAATTATGAACGCAATTGAATGTGTTTTAACTTATTTTTTGTAGAAATCCTTATAAAAGCTTCCCATCAAATTCAATGCATTTTTTTTCAACCAAGGATTTTTTTTTTCTGGAGTGTGGAATCAGTGTGAGACTTCTGTGGGTTTTATTTTTCTCAAAGAAAATAAATGCGGGATATGAGTGTGCAGAAAATATGGGCACCTGTATTAAAGCCATCTAATATTTTCCATACCTCTGGTGGAATTTTTCACTTGCTTGCAATTTTGACAAACTTTAACTAAGGTTTTTCCATTACATTTTCTGCCTTTTTATTATTATTATTATTAGTAGTAGTAGTAGTAGTATTAGTATTAGTATTGTTGTTGTTATTGTTGTTGTTGTTGTTGTTTTGTTGTTGTAGTTGTTGTTATTATTATTATAATTATTATTATATTTGAAGGGGAGATAATCTGCTGAAATTTGTAAGTTACATGTAAATAAAATTTATATGTTTTTCATGAGCAGAAGAGCTGTGCTTGATGCTCATTCTCCTGCTCTTGGTATAATGTGTGTAATGCTTGACTACATTTGATATGTAATATCTTCTCTTCATGAAGTATTTTGTCCAAGTGAGACTTGAGTTTATCAAGGCAATGATTTTTGTGTCAAATTTATATAATACTTTAATGTTCATAGTATTTTGTTCTGGTTTTCATTCAGGTAAGGGAGGGTGAAATACTGCAAAAGGATATGGAAAAGTCTGTTTGTAATTAAAGGAACACTAATTGGACTTCAGGGACTGTGTGTAAGATACACTAGTCTTTCCCACGGCCACACCCTGAGCATATGATCTTCAACTGAATTCATGGAAACATTCACACTGCTTCCTACAGATTGCAGCTGGCACTGTCTATAAAATCTCTGCTTCACAAAGAGCAGAGGGGTTTATGTGATAATGTGCAATGCCACATTTCACTCTGCTGCAGTGTCACTGTCCAGCGATGTGAAGCAGATGGAATGTGTTGTAAAAAGACAGTACTATGCAGTGGAATGATGCAATAGTGCTGAGAGCCCGGCAGTGGCCTTGCAGTCCTGTCCCGAGGATGGGGAGTGGTGCAGTGCGTGACAGTGAGGTCTGTGTGTGGCTGGCAGACTGAATGCCGGCTGAATTGTCACATCACCCACCAACTGCTTCTGCTATTGCAAACTTTTCACATCTTTCCCTGGCAGCAGAAGCTCTGCAAGTAGAATTTTTCTGTGGTAAACAATCCCTGTTCTATTAAAAGCATCGAAATGGAATCAAATAGGATGTCAACTGAAACAGCTAGACCTGTGCTTGCCCAGCTCTCAGCAGTTGTTAGCCTATGGTGTTTCAGAAAAGAAATAAGACTTTACAAGAGACAAATGATGGACAGATTTGAAACTTAGCAAAGGGTTAGCTTCCTAATTTCCAGTAAGGACTGATGTATGCAATTTCAGGTGGAAAAAATTTTACCTAAGTGATATTTCAGAAAAGATACAGAAATTTACTGTTTCAGTTAGTACTAAAGATTTCTACTTTGATGTTCTTATTCAGACTAGAAGACTGCGCTTATGTAAAAGAGAAATTATTCTTTTGAAAATAAGTGCCCTTCGTCAAAGATACTTGATAAAGATCAGCACTCAGATTTGTTCTAGGTAGTTGAAAGCAGCTTTAGCTGTCCAAACTGTCATCAGTGCCTTTTGAGGGATTGTGTGTAACACGAGTTGAGACTGTCATGTTTATACCGCCAGCTGTTTTGTGTCCTCTATGTACACCTTCAGATCAGAATGAGAAATGCACAGGGCAAACGCTGTGAGAGGTCACAGTAATCACTGGGTAGCAGTTTGCTTCCGTTCAAAGGATCTCACTTCTCATTTTGCTAAGCTGGTTAGTTTATTGCTTTGATCATCTAATTAACTTTTAAACTGAGTACATCTTTAGCAAAACAAGTGTTTCTTTACTTCTGGATGCTTTAGTCTGTGTCACAGTTGTGCGTATGTCAATATTCCTGTGGGTGTGCAGGGTGTGGATGAAGCTGAAGGGAATCCCCTTTAGAAGACGTTGAAACACTGATGGATACTTTCCTCAATTTGTCAACACTGATGTTAACTGAGATTGACAGAAATATCATTTGCTATAGTCATATCTCAGTACATATCCTAATTACAAGGAAATACAGGTAGAGAACAGAAAAATCTTTTATCGCTCTGCCTACTTTGTGGCTGCCTTAGGATGATTTCTGCAGCTAGTCTGCTAGGAGAAGAACAGGAGAAATGTATAAAAAGGAAAGCTCTGGTTATAGGTGTAAAGACAGAAGCTTTGGAATTTTTGTGTTCTTAATTTGTCCTTTGAGTAAATGTATCCATTCTTTCACAAGCCTTTGCCCTTCTTCACTCTCCTAAGTGTAAGCCTGTGGCAGCCTTGGAAGTCAAGACCTGTGTCTGTGTGAGTCCCAAGATGATGTTCATATACCAGTATGCTGTTATAGACTTTGGAAATGTATGGAAGGTAATTTCTTCCCATAGTGTTGAGCTTAACTCCCTCTGGTTTCACTTTCCTGAGCCTCCCAAACTCCTTTATGCCTAGCATACTCTGTGTGAGTCCAGCTTAAACAATTTGCTATTTAAATGCCATTTTAGGAATACAACAGATGAAAAAACATGGGAAAGCTGGGAAATATCTGTAGCTAATTAAAGCAAAGGAGGCAAGCTGCTGATCACTAGAATTCAAAAGGTTGTTTTTGGCTGCTGCTTGGTTTTGGCTTCTTTACAGGATGGATTAGTAATTTTGATAATTTTGCACAGTTGAACATTTATTGTCTAATATTCAAAGAGTGAAATATTCCAGAGCTTGCACTTTTGACTTCTGGCATGTGAAATTCTAAATTTGAGAGGAAATGTTCTGAACTGTGGTGACTTGGGTTGGCCTGGCAAAGGCTTTGAAGTAGCTGGTGGTTTATTTTGTTTTGAGTAAGTATATCAAGCTGAATATTTCTAAAGCTGCCTTAAATTTACCTGAACATTTTTGGAATAGTAAATGCATCAGAAATATCCCAGGAGAGAAAAAGTTAACATGAGCTTCCCATCAGAAATTTCACCTTAGCCAGACGAAAGCTGTTGCCAAAGAATACTGCTTTGGGGATATTTGAGTTCTCTGTATTATGTTCTAGGTTTTTGTTGGGGTTGGTTTGTTTGTTCATTTGTTGATGGGGTTTTGTTTGTTTGTTTGTTTTTAAGTAAAAGAAGAAATACAACAGAAAATCAGGACACCATAGTGCTTCTGACATTTCCATGGAGAGTTTATATATATTTGATTCATCAGTTCAGTTCAAGTCATTGACCAATGGTGAACCCAAAGTTAGAACATTGATTCTGATGCAGTGGCTGCAGCAGCACTGTGTTTATGCTGGCATAAACAGTTGCCTTTCCTGGCCATCTGCTCCCTCCCCATCCTGCTCTGAGCTGCTGGTGAGGCATGATTCACCTAAAAAAAGTAGTAATTTCTTTTAAAAACCCCATATCTTAAAACTCTATTTATGACTGAATGAGAATATATTTATGTAATTTTTGTGCAAATATTTGCATATCTAAATGGGAATCTAGAGGAACCTGCTGTAAAACCTGTAAGATTCATAGACGCTTTGCTGCCAAACTGAGTAGGGGCCAGGGAGAAAAAGCCTGAGTGGTAACCTCTGAAAAAAACACAAAAGGCCTGGTATCCTTTGCTTATCCCATTCTCCCATTCCCATTGCCTTGTTTGGACCTTGAGAAAAGTCTTTGAACTGTTGGAAATACTGTTCTTGTAAAATTAGCATGTGTCAATGAAGAAATAACAAAAAACTTTTAAAACTCAGCCAGTTGAGAAAATGACTTCATGCCGTAAACATTTTCACAAAGAACCCTTTGGATCTCTTTTGGGTCCTTACTTGGTAAACAGCATCAGACAGAGTCATTCAAATAAAAAACACTGACCGAAAGGGGTACACAGAGCAACAGTTCACTCTACAGCTTGTAAACAGCAGTGTCTGGGAAAAAACCCTACTTCAGACATCTGAACAAGGGGTTTATACAATTGTTTGGGTCTATTTGTTGAATTCATAAATTCAAAGCAAATAATTTTGCTCGGAGGGAGAGAAGTTTTCTTTGGAAGAATATACTATACTTTTGACATATATCATACTATGTCTGAATTTGAAAGGGACTAAGGCTCATTGAATCCATCTCACTGCTCCATCCATATGCAACTGTATCTAACTATTAACTATGTATTATTTTTTTCTTAGGTTACATTTTTGTTATCACTATCAGCAGGTGCATGCAAGATGGAAAACATTTTTGTTCTCTCTAAATCAGGTCATGTGCTTAGTGGCTTCTCTTCTCCCTCTTAAAGACACAGCAAAGAAATCAATGTCCGCTCTCAGTCAAGGGCTGTTCTCACACCCTTCAGATGCCTGGAGGCCTCTCCTAAAATCTCTAAGATATCCACTAATCTTAATATGAATCTGGAATGAGATAATAGAATTTGGATTCAGGCAGGAAGATGCAGTAGTTCCAGTGGCATCCATGTGATGCTTTGCTGTGCTGTGTCATTGGGTTTGAAGTCACACCAGTAACGCATCCTAATGGATTTCAGGATTTAGCCCAAGAAGTTTTGCTCCATATGTCTGTGACTATCTTACTCCCATTTCAGTTACAGGGCATTTTTTTTGGTTGAACACATGCAGAATATAGAACGTGAGAGGTCTCCAATGTATTCATAGCATGAAATCCATGGAAAAGAATGAATGTCAAGAGCAATCCCCTGTTATTCAAAATAATGTTAATTGGAACATCCTTGTCACAGCATAGCAGTTGTTTTTCAGGAAGTAAAATTTAAAGAAAGGTTACTGAATTTGTTTTAACTAATTTTTTAAAAATTATTGTAGCCTGAAGTTAATACAGTTGAAATAAAGAAAAAAAATATAATTATCATCAGTAATCATCTTGATCCATCAGCTATTAGAATTTAATCATTCATTAGTTTGCCACCACCTTCATTTCTGTTACCATTGTTTTCTGGGATGTTTGATAGTGGCCATTGTAGCATTTTTACAGATAACTTTGTTTGGCAGGTCAGCCAGATCAGTTTCTTTGTGCTTGAATGACTGCTGTGGAATTTAAATGCCATTGAACTGAGTCTGGTCAGTTATGCCTAATAATATCAACTCTGTTGATGGATTTTAGACATCAAGATACAATTTAGGTTAGGGCTATGGGGTGAAAAGGTTTACGTTTGTAAAAGAAGTAACAGTGTGCTTACACAATGGTAGTCACATAGCACTCACTAAAAAATCTGGAGGCATTAATAACTATAAACTGTAAATTGGAAATCACAACTGAATCTCAGAGAAAAGCCCTGTCAGTCTGTTGGTAAAGATTTTACTTTGCCAGATTCTCCATTGCTTTCATTTAACAACTAGTTCCTCAAGAGGGATAAACACTTGCTTTGCTTTGATATTTTTAACATTCATATGATGCATTTATTTGGCATGGTTCGATATCCTGCCAACTTCTAACTACAACCCTAATTGAATCTTTGCTTATCTTCCACGTGCCATTGCAGCATTTGCTACTGCTTTCATACGTCCTTAAGGCAATTGAAAGTTCCCCACACTGGAGAAGGAGGGGAGGGGTAGAGTCTTCATAATTTATAGGAAGAGCATGGAAAGCAAAGAGGCCAAGAGAAGAGCTGTCTGTGTAAAAGCCAGGAGGACATAGTCTTGCCTTTTTTTGTCAGTGGAAATCTTGTTTTAAAGAGTGAAAATTGGTGTGATGAACAAAACCAGAGAAACATCTTAGCTCTGCAGTCTGCTGTGTGGAGATGAGTAATGTTGCCCAAGAGCAGAAATTGCAGAATATTCCATGAGAAGAACCTTGTGGACATTTCCTCCTCCAGACCCTCATTTGGAGAGTTTTGTGTGGTGGTTTTTTTTTTCTGTTGCTTTTTTTTTGTTGTTGTTGTTTGGTTTGGATTTTAGCTGGACCTCCATAGCCCATGTTTCTCCTCAGGGTAGTTTACAATGTCATCCAAACCCATGAACTGAACATAAGAAGAAAAGTGTTAGGAAATAGAGGGTTTCCTCTACCCAGAAATAAAACTAGCACCACCATCACTCTGTGATAGGTTCTTAGAATTTTAGTTATTATTGGAACTGGCTGTGAGTGTTGTCAATTGCTGCTAGTAATTTCTCTTGGATGCAGGTGACAAAACTTGTCTGAGTGGTAGCCAAAAGCTATTAATGGGAAGAGGTACACAGGAGTAATTTAATCTGTGTCATTTTATATGCAGAAGGTTCTGCAATATCTGCAAGGCCTCTGGCAAGCAACTAGAGTGATGCAAAAAAACAAAAGCAAAAAGCATGGTAATGGAGAGAATAAAAGACCTGAAACATTTTGGACTAGTCCTAATTTTCTACTTGCATAAGCACAGGCCTTGAGACCAGGGTAGCACCTGGCCCAAGAATTAAACAGTAAGCACTTTCTCCTGTTGAGCTAGACTACCACCTGCATGACAAAGTTGTTATAAAATAATTGAATGGTAAAATTGAGATATGCCACTCTGTTGATTCTTTATTTCAGTTAATCCTCAAGAATACAGTAAATGCTATTGTGTCACAACTGCTTCCTAGGAAAAACTCCTGGAAAGAAAGGTAGAAGGAGGGACTTTTCAGTGTAGCATTTTTATATCTCCACACATGTGAGCAATGCTCCGTGTTCAGAGGATGAGATGACTAAAGAAATTCGGTTCTTTTTTAAACTTGGCCTTTATTTCCTATGTTCTACTTATTTCCTACTTTTCATAGGGATTATATGAGTATTGCAAATTACTGATTCATTTATGGAGGTCTTCATATGCCCTGTAATATCTTTGTTCTGCAGTGCAAGAGGAGATGTCAGTTTTACCCTTTGTAAACCACTGCACTTCTGGGACAAGCTCTTCACAGCGTCCTGTACATACAGTGACCTACCACAGTATTTCTAAAGAGTCAGAAATAGTTAGGAGTATTTTTTATTCTTGTTCCATTTTTCCTGATTTGGAGAGATCACACAGCAGGGGGTTGAATGGATAATGGCTGCGAGGATGGGAATGCTTCTTAGAGCTGTTGCATAAGAATAGCAATTGTGTTGTATCAGCATTGTAAAGTACTATAGTAAGTTAAATTCTGTTTATTGTGAAATGCAAAAACATACACATCTGACATATTTGGGTAACATGCCAGTTTTTTTCAAGTGAAGGAGAATACCTTTGGAAAAACAAAATTTGACGCAAACAGAATGAAGTCATGAAATGTGTTGGAAGCTGTGAAGAGTTTATATTTCTGAAATGTAAAAATTGTCTCAGGGAAGATCAAAGTCTTTTTGATCTGTCTTACCTGTTTTAGGAGTCTGTAACAGCTGATGCCTGGGCCTTAATTCAGAGTGGTGGTGAGTAGGGAATTCTAGTGCCATGGAACTGTACTATGCAGAGGTCTTGAGATTTTTTCCTTAACTATTATTTTCTTAGCCCCATAATTATTTGGAGGATGGAGTAATTCCAACAAATAAAGTTGTGAGCTCTTGTGGAACACCATTAGAGCAGTTTGATCAAATGCTGGCAGAAGTGGTTCCCTCAGAAATAAAGGAATTTTACCAAATAGGAAGATTTCCAAACTGCCCTGCATTGTTCTTTAAGATGTGTTTAGATTTCATAGTCCACTTTTAGGACTCAGTGAATCAGGTGTGCCTTAATGTTTGACTGGTACTGTCTACTTGCAAAGCCTTTTAGTCAGAGAAGTATTTCCCAGAAAGTTTATGTGAGTGGAGATATAATTCCATTTGAGGCTAATGGGTTTGGTTTGGGTTTTGGGGTTTTTTTCTTTGTTTGTTTTTATGGTTTTTGTTTGTTTGTTGGGGTTTTTTTATAATACTGTACTAGAACAATTTCAAATTAGGCAAAAGCAGAGGGCATTTTCCAGCTTGCTGCTTTTGCCTTTATCTTGGGCAGAAACAACCAAACATTGCTTGGGGTTTTAAATACTTTGAGTTGTAAGTCCCTCTCTAAAAAGAATCAGAAGTAGCAAAGGAGCTTGTATAGTCAGGGACTGATAGAACAACAATAATGGGGTAGAGGTGGTCAAGAAAATATCCATTCTGGCCCCACTTTCAATCAGAGTGAAAGAATATACATCATTTATATCCAAACATGTTTAATTTTGGGGTTACAAGGTTGTAGCACACCACAAGCAAGGTATGTCATTTTTACTGAAAATGTTTTGTGTTTTTAGTGGTGTCGTTGGGATTACTTTTTTTTTGTGTGTTTGCCTTCTTTTTCCTGGGCAAATAAAAGATTCCCAATTAGTGAAAAACGTTTCTGTGTGTGTATGAAAGTACCTGCAAAGACACAAGTAGGGTCTCCCTCCTATCCCACTCCCACAGAGTTGCATTCTGACTTGTATTCAGACTTGAGGGCAAGGTAGAAGCTGTCTGTGGTTTTGATTTTGTACTAAATGTGGTTTTCAAGTTCAAAAAAGTGTTTTTCTTGCTGACTACTTTTTTTTAACCCTTTCACTGTATCATTGAAATGGGAAATGTCTGGAGCTCAGCAAGGATGCCCTTTATTCTTGGGAGGAAGGGGAAAGGTTAAAAGTAGAAACAGCTGATTAGGCAGGATGGCTCTGTAGAGAAAGCAGGAGGAAGAGAAATGTGAACATCTGTTAAAGCTGTACCAGTGACTGTTTGGCTAAGTTCAGCTTGCAGTTCCTTTTGAATTCCTCCTTCTTCAGTAGATGTCACTGCTATCAGTGACAAACACAATGTTGGCCTCTGGAGTATCATTAGTGTGGGTAACAGAGAACGTAATAAAGAAGAAAATCAGGAAGTTCCTTTTTTCTTTTTTTAAGTTATTCCAGTCTTCACTGTCTTATACTTTGAAGGTCGGGGTTACTATTGCAATTCCTCATTCTCTTTCCTCTGAAGATCCCTTTTACTGGGAAAATAAAGCCAGAGCACTGTTAGTAGATGTAGTGTTGTGTCTACACCACTTACAGTTTCGTTGAATACCTGTCATGTAAATCATGGTCCTGCTGGCTGTTGTGCAGGTTCCTGTTGTCACAGAGTGGAGTCCAGGGATTCTGTCTAAGCTTCCACTATCTTCTCCCTCAAGCTAACATTCAAGACACTCAGATTAATCTCAGTCCATACAGTTATCTTCTCTTCCCCGCAGTCAAATTGTCAGAACAGCAGAACAACTTGGGAAGCATTATTATTTAAAGAAACCTTATGTGACTAATCCCTCCCGGCTTTGAGAGGGAAAAAACTTTCTGAGAATTATGTTTGGTTTGTATCTCATCAGAAGAGATGATTAATAAAAGCAGCCTGACTTTTTCAGCAGTACTGGCTTGCTGCCTCAGTCAAGGGGCTATAATATTGCTGTACATCCCCCAGAAAGTTCTTAATCTTCCTTGCAAAGTTCTTGTCTAGACAAATTGGAATACTGAGTGAATGAATTCATGTAATGATGCAAGAAATGCTTTCCTGAAGTCCAAACAGGCATCTGAATGACTTTCATCCTGCATTTTGTAATTTACTTCATAAGCAGTGATGTTTGGAAAAAGGATTTTTGAAGTTAGCAACTAAGAGAAATGAGTGGAAAGCACAGAGTGAGTTATAGGCTTGACTTAACATTTTATCTCCTGGGAAGACTTAATAATTTAACAGTGGATACTGGAACAGTTGATAGGAAATGTCTACAAAACCACTAGATATTAAAAGATTTGGACCATTAAAGGAACTGACCTAAGGGATGACTTTCTGTATTGTGAAACAGAAATAAACTTGGACTGTGAAACAAAGCAGATGATTTCTGCCTTTGTATGATATTGCATCTTTTAGATCAATTGTATATCTTTTAAATAAAATAAAAAGCCTAGATAAGCAAGGGTGAAGGCAATATATGAATATGCATTTTAAATTTTCCATCCAACATTTGTTTTAGCATAAGAACTGCTGGAACTATTGTGGAGAAAATTGCTTTGAACTCTTGTGTACATGTATAGAAGAACATACACAAATTATGTTTGCTATTTTCTACTTGATTGATCTCTTGGCTTGTCCTGTGCACATCATTTGTGGATTTTAACCCTGCACAGATGTGCTTGATCATACTTTGGAGAGAAAAGATTATTGACTTACTTTACAGTTGAATTATTAATTCCAATTTTCTTAGAAGGTCAGTTTTCCCCCCTCCTATGAAAACAGCCACAGCTGTGCTGTAAATGAAGGAAACTTGTGATAGATTTTAATTAATCACCTTCACCCCCAGTTGTCATGCAGAATTGAAATAATATTGCCCTTTTGCTAACTTAGATATCTGATTTAGATATATAGATATGTAGATATTTGGGTTTGGTCAACCATTATATGTATATATTTAGACTTTAGTTAACAGATCAGAATCATTACAATTATCTATCTACTTTAGTTCTCATCAGATACGGATTTTCCAGATAAATATTTGCTCTAACTAAGGATATATTTCATGGATGCTAATTGGTCTTTCTGTACGTGTTTTAGAGCCTTCAGAACAGTGTGTTTAAATTGGAGTGTCTCACAGAATTACCTGTGCAATTTGCAGCAATCAGTGTTACAGGATTGTGTGTCGCTGGCAAAAATAGAATGCAGATTATGGATACAGTTTTAGTCTGGGAGAAACAGGCACAGCAGAAACTGTGCAATGTAAATGATTTTACAACACATTTCTTGTATCTGCATGAGGCTGTAGGTTAACAGCAGAATCTTATATGTTGTGGTTAGTATATCCTATGCATTTTGTGACTAAGACAGGGATTTTTAAAAAAGAATAAGCTTCTTGTACAATTACCTCTGTGTGCCACCCGTTGTTTGTCATCCATCAGTCTCTCATAGGACAGGAATTGCTGAATAGGAGACACTTCCAAAGACAACAGCGAGTGTGATCTGAGTTCAGGATGCAGGTTTGGGTGTACTCAGCACCCAACATCCCTCTTGATTTGGTGGCAGTGGGATCTTTGAGCTGGATGTATGAGGGACCTTTCGGGTATGCAAGGTTTGGGTCCTTAACCAGTGTAAGATTTCTTGTGAATTAATCTGTGCAAGGGAACTAAACTCAAACGTATGTTATCACCTTTGTTTTAGCTGAAAATAGCTTCATTAATGCTACTGCAGAGAGTTACTTAGATTTCTGACATGTAGTTTAATTGTAATGACTTGAACTAAATATGGAAAGGTCTTTTTCCTCAATGCAAGCAGAAGAAAAGCTCTTATCTCAGTTTCAGGCCCAGCTCTGTGATCTTTCCAGGATACTTCAGGACACAGTGAAATATTGCACTACAAATCTCTTAGACATATCCCTTCCTTTTGAGGCAGTTGTCACAGCAGGTTTACCCTGGATAGATGGTTTTGCATTTAATAAATAATTTTGTATATTTTATGCATTAGGTGCATTTCACACTTCAAGAATCAATTCCAAGAATAGTCTGCACTGTAGGGCAACCACAGATGGTTTGGATAGTTGTACTTTCTTCAAATGACAGATAAAGAAACTATCTTACAGCTACTGCAGACACAGAAGCTATTTTACAGCTCGCAATTAATTCTTGCATTGCTGTTATATGCCTTGCAAAGTTGTAACTTCAGGATAAAGTGGCTACTTACTACATCAGTTATTCCAAAAATAGCAAAACTAATATCAGCTAGTATGAAGAAAATGGGAAATAACTCTGTGTGTGTGTTTGTGAAAGTCTGAGGCTGCTTTAAGGACACTGAACTGCAATGTGCTGTGGCTGCCCAAGGGCAGTGATGTCAAGGAGTCCACTCATATCTTGGGGCTAATTGCTGTTAGAGTAGGTACCGTGTCCAAGGCTGAGACAAACCCTGGGAAGGTGTTGGTTGAGGCACTGGAGGCTGCAGTGCAGGAGAAAACAGAAAGAAAGTTTTTTATCATTTTGGCTTTCATTAATTGCTAAATTTCTTCCTATATTTTTTTCCACTGCAGTTTGAATTCATTCAACTACAGCATAAAATTCACTGCACTGGCTACAAAAATGAGAAAAAGCTGGATCACATTTTTGCTCTTCTTATCAGTTACTATGGTGAGTCTTATGAATTTTTTAAATTACTTCCAGTTTTAACCAGCATATACAGAATGACATAGGAATTGTTAAAAAAGAAATGCAGAAAAAATTAATCTTGTGTTCAAACATAGTTTCTGCACAACAGGATCTTTATCTACCTTCTGTTCTCCTTCATATTCCTGTGTTAAAGGAACAGAAATAGTATTTACCTCTGCTGAATCCTTTGCTGGCTGAGAACAGGAACAGTTGATAAGTGACATATTAGCAGTACTCTGCAAACCCCAGGAAGACTGGAGGAGACATCTGAGATTCTGACATTCTCAGAACTTTTAATTTAATCCCTTTTACGACAGTGGTACAGTGTTCAAATCTACAGCTTTGTTTTTTCATGAAATTAACTGGCTTCCAATAAAATATTTAATTACTATTAAAATGTACTTTAAAAGTTTATGTTTTGATCTAGAATCCTGATTTTTTTAAAAATTTTAATAACTATAAAAATGTATGTTTTGCCTTCTGAAAACCCTCTGGTATTATGAGAGTTGACTTTATGGTTCACCAGACCAGAGAAACCAAATAGCTCTGGACAAACCAAACGCTTCAGTGAATAAAATAGATGGAAACTCATTTTTCATAAAGGATCATTTTGGGCCAGATTGAAATGCCTTTTAGACTAAACTTTGATATATGTCTCTGGATTTTGCAAAGGCTGTTCATATACTTCTGACTCTCTCAGTGCTTTAAGCATGTTGCCGTTATTATTTACAAATCTTGCTAGTTACTCATCCAGGCTCATTCAGGAGATATTTGTCAAGATTCAGTAGTAAAAATTGATAAATTAACCAGAAAAACACAAAATCATACTGTCAGTAATAATATTTGAAGATCATTTTCCTTCAGTAAAATAATATTTAAAATATAAAAGGTAGACATTGAAGAAGTTTGTGTTGGAGCTTTTACATGATTTGCTAAAAGAAGTTTTTCTCTTCTTAGTTTTTTGCCACTGCTGTACCATCTGAAGGACATCAGAACATGACAGAGGAATTCATGCAACTGAGTGTCACACGGAATAAAATTATGACAGCACAGTATGAATGCTACCAGAAAATCATGCAAGATCCAATCCACAGAAAAGAAGGTAGAAATTATTTTTTATGAAGTCTTACTAAGGCAAATGGTCAACAGATATAATTTCACTAATTCAGGATCCCTTAGTCATATTAAATTCCTGTCTTGCTAGCAAGTGTTATTCAGGTTGTAACAATATTTGTACAGTTTTTTAGAAATATAACTTTGGGATGCATGAGGATAAAGTAATATGTGATATTACCTGCTTCTTATAGAACACAAAGCTTTTATTTCTGCTTAGAAAGAGTTGATTTAAATATATATATTTAAAAATTGGCTAATTCATCTTGCCACTTTATTTCATTTCATGTTCCTATGATGCCTCTGTCTGCCTGGTCATATCTGCCTTTAAAAATTGAAAGTGTCCCCACTCTGAGGGCTGTATTAGTGTCATTATTGCTTTTTCTGATAACTCAGAGATAACCTCAGTGACTCTGCCTCTCACTGTATTCGCTGATTCTGACTTGGTAATCTCTGGAAACATTGAATGGCTTTTGAGACAAGAAAAAGTAATTATGTTCTTATAGAAAGAGATTTTTTCCTTCTGAAATGATTCTTTGGAGGAACTGAATGCCTGGAGGTCAGAAATGAGTACAAGTCTGACAGTGTAATCTTATGCCCAACTTCAGAAAGCTCTGGACAAATTTGAAAATCTTCAGATGAGGAGAAATTACAAGATGTTTGAAAACTGCCTTTGAGGTGGGGGAATTATTAAGTCTTTAAAAGAAAACTGTAGCAAGGTGCTAAAAACATCTTCAAATTAGTAGCATTGGTCAGCCATTCTGTGTGCCTTTTGGGAAAGAATTTGTTTATAAAACTGCAGCTCATTCTCAAGGGAAGTTTATTTTAGATGTTGAAATTTCTGTGAGTGCAGTGAGGCATTGGAATGGGCTCTTGAGGGACACTGTGGATTCCCTGTTCCTGGAGCACTTAGAGAAGTTTCTGTCCAGGGATTGCTGCAGGCTCAGCTCGGCCTGAGGCAGAGGAGCTGTGGCTGCCTCCCAGCCAGTTTTCTCATGGCTTCTAGAATACCACTGTACCACTGTGTTTTCAGTGGGCTAGCAAACAAATGGATAGGCTTGGTATACACCCAAAATATATATAAATTTGATAAAATGGTCTTTGGAAACATAAGACTCTTTGCTAAGATGCGTCATTGACTATGAATTGATTTAGGGTTTTTGGCCCACTGTGGTCTGGGTCGGAAGTTTGTAAATTGCAGATGTAGAATGAGAATGAATTTCAAAATGTGTTTGAAGAAATATATGTACAAGGAACTATCTCTGTTAGGTGGAGTTTTAATCAATTATCTCTAAATCTTCGTTTTCTATTTCCTTTTGTTTTTCCTCATTGCTGCAAACTTACCTTACCCAGTCTTACATCTTACTTTTGGAAGTCTATTATGAAAAGAGGGGTCGTTATTTTATTGCCAGGTCTCTACATGTTTGCAGGTCCCTACTGTAACAGGACATGGGATGGCTGGTTGTGCTGGAGTGATGTTGCTGCCGGAACTGTGTCAGTGCAGCGTTGTCCTGACTACTTCCAGGATTTCAACCCATCGGGTAAGAGTGCATTAACTTCTACATCAGCCTATTTCTTAATGAAATGGGTGTTTGAGTGCTTGAAGTCTCTTGTTTGTCCCATTCAAGTCATTAGTGCTCCAGAATTTCAGAAACTTAAGACCATTATTAGCATTTTCCTTTTATCACACAGAAAACTGACAAGTTACTTATTTTCTTCTCTGATCTATGCCCTTGAGGGATTTCATAGGTTAGAGAGTAGGAACTGAAATTAGGTAATACTTTTTTCGTCTTGGATATGAGCTTTTTTCTCTTACAGACAAACAGAAATATGACTTTTACCTCAATTTTGCATTTGAAGTTGACAAAGATTTTCTCCCACTTTGAATCGTTTCCTCTTTCTGTGGGTTAACTCTGTGAGCATGTGAAAAATATAACAAACGTATAGTCATTCTCTTTCTGCTCACTTTGTATTTCCCAGGATCCTTTCATGCCTCTTTCCATTTGATGATAGAAATTGTTGTGGTTCCAGAAGCTTTCGGCTTTGGTTCTTGAGCAGTTTTTCTATTGCTATTTTCATGCCCGTCCAATCCTAATTTATAGTAGTAGGATGTCAAACTTCAGTTTAGATCTTGGATGCTAAACAAGCCATTTAAATGTACTTGCCACTTCATCTGGTAGTTTTCTAACAGTTTGTTCAATATATTTTGATACTTACTGCATTGGAGGAGGAAAATCTATTTGTTTTCTTAAGGAAAATCACATCATAGTCTGCTCTTGCCAAGCAAAAGCAACGACCTCTGGTTTCTCAGAATTCATAGTAACAAGCAAAGTCTCTCTAGTCATATTAATAAAGCTGTCATTTGTTTGCCAATCTTTATTAAATACTTGGCATCAGGAAATAGAACTTTAGTGCTGACTATTGTATTTTTCTTTCATTTTTCTTTTGTTTTTTGTTCCGTCAACTTTGATTGCAGAAAAAGTTACGAAGATCTGTGATCCAAATGGGAATTGGTTTAGACACCCCGAAAGCAACAGGACATGGACAAACTATACTCAGTGTAATAGCTACACACATGAAAAAGTAAAGGTAGGAAAGGAATGAGTGCGTGTTACCAGTGTCGAGAAACTGATCTGAAAGATTTCCCAGGTTTCAAAACTCAAACGGCTGCAGAGTTGATGCAGCTTCAAATAACAAAATGAAGAATGTTGAACAACAATGGCGAATTGTGCAAAACAGACTCAAAAAAAACCCCAAAGAACTCAAAACCTGATTTGTCTTTTACAGCTGATTTCAACTGCTTGAATAATATGATCCTTTTCTTTTGTTTATGAGTCTTGTAAATGTGTAGGTACTTGTACTTGTCTAGCTCATCCAGAGTCATCTACTGGTAAGCGAAGTGTATGTCTTGCAAGGGGAGACCTTTATGTTTTGCTCTGGAATCTTGAAGTGGGGTCCAAGTTCAGCAGAACTGCAGGAGGTTTTTCTGTCTCTGGAGGATGTGCTGAGTACATGGGTTTATCCAGTTAACTCACAGTGACAGATTCTCAGCAGGTCCATAGGCAGAGTTTTTCCTTGGGATTAACACATCTTCAAGGCAGCTTTCAGTAGAGTTTGGATGTTTGGGGGTTAGGTTTTTCTCCTCAGTGTGAAAAGCAGACCTAATCTGTCTTGTTACAAAAGTGTAGTCAAGGTGTAACTGAGTAGATTCACCACAGGATCTTTGGAGACCAAAGGGAACTAAATGAAGAGAACTGCTGGATAGTGTCTGTCTTAGCCTGTGATCCTTTTCCTTTGTTTATCTTGTGTCCTGACTCCCAAATGCCTCTTTCAGTTTCTGAGATATGAAGCTGCTCACATGAATAGAAAACCTATACTTTGAGTTGATTTATGTGAAACTTTGCAAGCATACCAAATATCTCAAAGTCAGGCAGCAAAATGCTTTATTTTCTGTATATCAAAAGTAGACTCTATGCACACACATACCCATGTGGGAATATGTAGAGACCTCAGCTGATCTTCAAGATGCCCATTGGTTGAAAAATTTAGACAAAATAAAAATCTAAATGACCTCTCTGAACTACTCTGTATATGTGATATGATGGGCAAATTTACTTATTTGCCTCCCCCAACTGTATTTTCACTATTATACTTTATGAAACAGTTGGTCATGGGAAGAAGCATTAAATTGAAAGTAATTTCAAGAACTAGGAATATAAAATGCAGATCAGGATAGGCTGAAAATTAATTTGGATCTCATGGAAAAGGGCTCAATAACAGCAGATTGTATCAAAAACTCTGATATGTAAAAGAGATGGCAACTTCTGACATCGTTGCCTTTGAATGCTTTAGGGTATTTTGCTGGAAATCACATTGAGCAAAAGGTGGTAACAGATGATAATGAGGCACTTTTTTATTGCTTTGCCTCAAATCATGAGACCCTGAGTTCATTAAAGGCAATTTAATTCTAGTAGCAGAATTGCTATATTCATTGATTCCTGCTAATATTTGGCTGAGAACTGAGGATATTATTCAGACACGAGCAGATCCATGAAGGTCCTTCTTTATGAATAATGAGGTAGTTTCCCTCAGGCTGTTTCGCCTGCATATTTCAACTCTGTCACACACCAGAAGCTGTTCCTGAAGTGCAGTAATAGGTCTGAAGAAAACCTTGCTGCTTTCTGCACTTCAATCAGTGTGGGTTTTTATTAAGCAGCATGATCCCCTCTCTCACTAGAAGATGAGTGAGATATTGCACAATAAATCTGACTGTTGTGCATTGTTCAAGTCTTGTTGTTCCCACCCTCAGTAGCAGTCCCTGCCTTTTGGGCCAGTTCTAAATTGTACAGAACTCTTATAAATCCTTAACATGCACATTTGCCTAAATGGGTCACTGAATGGCATAGTAATATGGGATATGAACCTGTCAGAAAAAGGCTGTTGTCATTTACACATCCCAAATGTTAGCATGTCAGGGTAACACATGTTTTTTTCTTTTCCAATTTTTTATGAATTTTTCACTAACACATTTTATATTGCTTTTTTTCTTTTTTTTATTAACAAAGCTATCTCATTTTTAAAAGTAATGATAATTTAAAAATTTCTAGCATATTTAAAGAGGTACCTTTTAGTCATCTTACAACCTACTTAAACCTTTACCCTGGAATCTTTTGTATTATTTCTAAAGTTAATATGTATATCAAGCTGCAGTTTATCTGTCTTAAATTGGAATAATAAATTCAGGAGATACATAGAGTTTGCTGTATCTGAACATTCTATGCATGCTCTAATTCTCTCTATGGAATCCAGATAGTTATGCTTACTGTAAGAGTGTAAAATTTAATATAAAAATCTTCATTTCCTTATGTGCTAAATGATAGTCTTAAATTTAATGCAAGAGAAATTTTGTGAGACAGATTTCATAACTGAAAGCAAAAAGGTTTTACTTTTTTAATATGTTATGAATTAAAATATTAATTAGCTCAATTTATATATTAAATAATTAATTGTAATATCAACATATTAATTTACCTTTTTTTTTTTACCTTTTGTATCTATCCAGATTTTCATAATTTTATAATTTGGCTGGAGACTTATTTAACAAGACTATTTAGTCTTCACTGTTCTTGAGTCATTAACTTTTTTCATGCCCTTCCTTAAATGTTGAATCATAACTGAATTTCCAGTATCATAGTCCCAGCTTGCTTTCAAGACAGTATCTGTAAATGATAAAGAAAAAGCCTTCTGTGAAGAAAAAATAAGTAAATTCCTGTAGGGAGCACGTTTTACTTAGGAATTGGGTTACTTGAAGAACCAAACCTCAGACAGCAGGGCACCCAGTACAGTAGCTCAAATAGACAGATTTATGTAAACATTCACAAAAAAGCCCATGGAAGAATATCTTAGAAGCCCTGATGTTTTAATTGGTAAGAGGTACATTCTAGTGATGATCTCAAATAATCTGTTTTGTTTCCTGCAAAGAGAGGTTTAAGTAAGATGTTGTTTTGCATGATCCTGGGTTTGTCTTATCATTATCTGAAATGTTTTTCTTTTGTTAGTATTGTTATAGTCATTTTATATGCAGGAGAGATGTATAAGTATGTGTTTCAACAATAGTTCTGTATGAGTCACAGGTGCTTGGCTTTGTTCTTGTATTGCAGACTGCTCTGAATTTGTATTACTTGGCCATCATCGGACACGGTCTTTCAATTGCATCACTTCTGATTTCTCTTGGCATATTCTTTTATTTTAAGTAAGTATATTTAAGATCCTTTATCAAATATCAGTGGCTGCCACAACCCTAGTTTCAGTGCTTTGAAATGCCAGCCATCCAAATGAAATTAGATTGAGCAAGAAGCTGAAGAAAGCCAGTATATTGATTTGGCATTGAACATTGTGTTGTAATAAATGTTTAGGATTATTTTCTCAGGAACCTAAAATCAAAAATCTGCAAGCCAAAGGCTGTAGAATACATTGAAAATGGGAAATGGGAGAATGTCTGATTTAGTTTTGTGATGTTTGGGTTATTTTAGTGATAAAATTACAGTATGGATTTTAGGAACTGGACTCAGTGATCCTTGTGGGTCCCTTCCAACTCATATTCTATGATTCTATGTTATGCCAAACATGAGCCAGACTCAAGAGCAAGTGGAGACCAAAATACTGATGACATATGATACGTACAGTAACATTCCAAAGTAGGTACTCACAAAACATGACAAGGCTAAGAGCTTCAGTAGAAATGTAAATAATAAAAACAATCCTTTTTCTATTCACTATATTATGTGCCTGACAGGCATGTCATCCTCTGACTAACAGTTATTATGTTACCTCCTTGAGAGAAACTTTGAGCAGTGTATCACCCTGTCACAACAGCTCATAATATAATGTCTTTTAAAATTAGTGTCATTACATCATATTTTATGAACTTTTATTCCCTGTGAAAGACTCCTGTTCTTTGTTTTTCCTTTATTCCCCCTACCAACTGCTGCACTGCACGGCATGGCCTTCCCTTGTTAACTGGCTCCAGTTTAATCATTTCTCCATCATTTCTCACTGGATAACACACATCTGCTCTTTGGACTTACCTATTTCTTACCACTATGCCCTGCTGTCTCACTCCATCTCTAATTTCTTCCTAATGTGAATATGAATAGTACATACAGTGGCCACTGATTCTGCTTTTCTCATGCTGTGGACTTTGACTAGGCGGGAGTAGCTGATATCTGATTAAAATAAAAGTTATCCTTTTTAGTCACATCTGGCTGAAAAAAAGTGTTTCGGGTTTAGCTACACATTATTTCCCCAGGTCTCCACAACATTTCCACAACCCCCCAACAAACTAGAATGTTTCAACTTCACAGAATCACGGAATATTCTGGGTTGGAAGGGACCCAAAAGGATTGTTGGGTCCAGCTCTCAAGCAAATGGCACATGTGGGATCAAACCCACATGGTTACTAGCACCATGCTCTAACCAGCTGAGCTAATCTCAGGGTCTTTGTAGCCTCTCTATGAAGTCCAGTATGCAAGATGATTCTTCAGCTTTTTCTGATCTCCTTTCATGAGGGAATCCTGAATATTTGGGTTTTAATGAATTCATTTGCATATGACCTGTTAGAACAATGCTTACCATTTCCAAATTCACTTTCCTTCTGCAAAATCAACATGTGAAATGACTGAGTCCATATAAGAAGCTTAATTTTGCATAAAAAAGGTCTATACTGTTGCAATAAGTGTCACACAAAGTTTAGCAGACTAAATATGTAATGTGGCAGGAAAAATACTTTGACAGATTTCTTAGTGGAAAGCAAAAAATTAGGGATAGTATATGATTTTATAATATTGGAGACAGCCAAGTATGATTTTTCTGTACTATATTATGAAGTCTGAGACAATTTCCTCTTGGTTTGTGGCACTTACTGCAAAAGCAGGTGATCTACTCTGCTACCATGCTATGACATGCTATGTCATATTTCTCTAACCATCTAGAGATCTTTTCTCCCTGTGGCAGAGGGATCATCTTCCTTCAGAGAACCAATGGAATTAATCCAGGCCCACAAACCACATTTTCTACACTGTGGTTATGTTTGGATATAAAAGGAAATTACAAAATTTAAAGGAAGCTAAAGAAAGTCTTCTACAAGCTGTTCTCCTGGGATGTACAGTTCCTCTAAAGTATTTTTAGTACCATAAGGGTATTTAAGGACCTAGATTAATACCAGGATGTATTATGTATCAGCTAAAGCTTGCATAATTATTCATAGCTTTAACAGGTGGGCTTTTTTTTTTTTTTGCTATTGGGGAGGATGCCTTTGAATTTGTCGTTTCCAAAAAATTTATTCTATTGGTGACTGACAGTTTCCACACAACCTTTGCTAGATTGATGACCATTAGAATATCTTTGGGCTTCACTAGAAATTTAGCACTTTTCTCCATAAGAATTTTTTTTTTTGCAAGTATCAATTATTTGTGTTTTGAATTATCTTCTTTAGGATTAAAATTTTTCTGCATTTTCTGCTTGCACTTGAAATTTTCATTTTTCTTTGGAAAATTGCCTCACTGGAAATATTTGTCCCGTGTGTAACTTGTGTCCTCCAAGTGCAATTTAATAGCATGAAATGGGCCATAAACTTGGAACTATAATCTTTTTCTCTACAAATTCACCTATGAGACAGAAAAGTAACTTCTTGCAGTGCCTGTGCTTTTTCAATTTATTGCATACTCTAGATCATACATGGGTTTGTAATAAATCTTCTGATAAAATAATTATATTGTTTTCTTAAAGAGAAACAAGACAAAAGAAACTTAAAGAAGCAGTGATTGAGGAGAAAGGGGAGCTATAATTTGAAAGATGCCCCCCTCACCAAGCCAAACAAAATCCAATGGAATAAAAAGACCCAAGTGTTATGTCAAATCCTGTGACAGCTCTCATAGAGGAAAGCAACACGGTGCTTAAAGATGGGCAAGCCACTGATAGACTGTTAGGGATAGAGGAGGTTCCTAACTCACTTTAGTTACATCTGAATGGTTCATTTCCCTCCACAGAATGTGTGTATCTCACTGGTTGAATCTTGCAGTATTTGAATACCTAAAAAACTTAGATCTCAAAAACTTTTGAAAATGTCACCGTTTTTCTTTTGGAAAAGTATTGGATAAATCAATTTTTTCCTAATGCCCTAGTTATGCAGGAGTCAAAACAGGAAGGGAAATAGGTAATTTAGCAGCAGGTCTGTTTCTATTTTACTACATATGGTTTAATCTAGGGGTTGGTCATTCAAATTTTCTTAGATCATAAATACAAGAATTAAGTGATTAAAGGGTATTACATCATTAACAAAAACAGTCAGAAAAAAGAATATAGGAAGGATAACAGAAGAGGGAGGGTGGGGAGGCTTAGGAAAAATCCTTTTATTACCAAAAACAGTCTTGGTTTTTAAATGTCATCAGTCTTGCTTTCTTGTTTCATGTCCGGTGATCCTTTCAATCCTTTTATGCATGGGTGGAGGTGGGTGTGGATGGGTGTGTTTGAATATTCAACAGGAACAGCTGCTGGATGACCCGAGAGATGGCCCCATTAGCTGTACGTGCTCTTCCTTGCCTGTGCCTTGAATCTTAACAATAAGCAGACAGAATTCCAGAGTTCTTCAGGGCTTGTTTACTTACACAAAGCCCTTTGCTAGAATCTAGCATTGTCTCTCTTCATACATAAACCATATAGGATAAAAATATGAAAACATGTTTGCAAAGAACATAAAATACTGCATGTTAGAATAGTCAAAGCTTATGCATCGATGGCATTAAAAGAATAAAATAAAATCTTAATAAGCCGAATGAAATACATTTTATCCCTTTATATTCGTGTGCAAATCTCTGTTCTGTATTTTGGACACTTTTGTATTTTCTTCAGCTAAATAACACGTGGCAAACAGAGTTCATGCAGTTCATGTGCTGGCAGCACTGCTTTCTAAGGGGGTCTCCTGTTCCTGTGTTTGGTGAGGTGGACTCAGCATGTCTCAGGGTTCCAGGGCCTGACTTGAAGAAGCTGCCTGATTTATGGTACTGCATCATGTTTCTGAACCTGCCAGCTTAGTCCATGGATCCGTGGGTGCTTCACGTGCTGCTCTTGGGAGAGTTGCACAGGATGCAGCCACCATGCTGACTCCTCTGAAGCCACTGTTCCTCTTCTCATTTGGGTCATCTTCGTTGTTTCATGTTTTCCTTTTACTCTTCCTGCCTTTGTGGCTATTCCATATCTGCATTTTTCTGTTGAATTAAAAATTCTACTCCCTCCTACTCTCCCAAATGAAGAATGAATCACCAATATCCTTACTTTATCTTTTCTTTCAGGCATGATATTAGAAAGGGTAGAAAACTTGATTTTTTTTCCCTTGTGTGACAGTTTAGACTTGTCCCCTGCTGGCAAGTCAATGTATTTCTGATTTTTCTAGCAGTGAGCAGCAGTGGCATGTGTAAGTGGTAGATGTTCCCCTCCAGTCAGTCATTTCAGTGTGCCAATCAGCTACACTCCATGTCTCTGTACTAAATGGAGGCAGGTAGGTGTGGCTGCAGAGCACACACTCTTCACAGCAGAGGCTTCAGTCGATGCTTTCTGTGGAGCAACCAAAGAGCATTTCCTGAGCATGACTCTGGCACTACAGTCTTCATCACTTCTCTGTGTGGGGTGGAGAGGTTTCTCTGACCATTTTACACTGTGACACTGCTCTGGGCTCTTGACTGCTGGTGCTGGTGTACTGATGTGTGACTCTGGTCGAGTTGCTTTGCTTGTATGTGCTGCACCCCCTCTTAAACATAAAGAGTTCATTTGTACCCAGATCTGTAGACTTACCATCTGCTTTCATAACATAAGGAATGTTATTTGCTCCTTTGGGGGTTGGGAGAATTAAAAGTTAAAGCTTTCTATCTTCTTTTGGGTTTGTCTGTAAAGCTGAATTTCATTTGAAAACCTTGTATGAGAAGCAGTCCTGTTTCTTGGAATAGCACAGAGTTAGACCTGCTTCCTCTATAAAGACAGACATACAGAAATTTGCTGCCACAATTTCTAGTACTGTTTAGTATTGCTGAACCTCTGTTTAAAAAAATAAAAGGGTCCTCCCAAAGATATTTTCTCTTTAATTTTACTGCAAGTTTAAAAGCAAATCTTGAAAATTAACACAATTAAGTGCAGTTATATAGTGATTTTTATAATTGTATCCTATATACTGTTTATAACTTAGTTATACACAAAAGTCAGGATGATGAGATTTGTGTTATTTTTCTTATTTGGATATTTCTCTAACTATAGGATTCAGGAAGCAAAAATGACAAGAATATGAGTAAAAGGGAATTATCCTCAAAAAATTAAATAGATAAATGGAAATGTAGGGTAAAACAGCTTCTTCATGTTCAGATGTGATAGTTAATTGGGAAATTCTTCAGGTACTAGCAGAAAAAAAAAGGTGTAAATCTGAAAATTGTGATAGTGTTCAATTCTTTTTTAGCTGGCCACTACAAAGCAGGTCCTTCACTGTAAACTTATGGAACTAAGTGTACTTACTTTCCTCTGATCAGTGTTTAAGGAAAGGTGGTACCTTTCACACAGTTGTATTAAATTTGGTCCAGACCTGAAGAAAGGCTTGATGTAATCCTTATTAATAAAGAGCTCCAGCATTTCAAAATGCCAGAGTTGTCCCCAAGCACACACAGTTGACATCTCATGTATTCAATTGCTCATGTTTCTCTTTTCTAGGAGCTTGAGTTGCCAAAGGATTACCCTGCACAAAAATCTGTTTTTCTCTTTTGTTTGCAACTCTGTTGTAACAATAATTTCACTGACAGCGGTTGCCAACAATCAGGAGTTGGTTGCAACTAATCCGGTAAGTATATTTGATGCCTTGTTTATTTATATGTGAATAATTTCAGCAGCACAGAAGAGATGAGACCTGAGCAGTTGCTCAAATGCTGTATGTGGTGAGCTGAAAACGTTCAGTAACTCTGTGTCCATGTGACGTGGTACAACAGATGTCTAACAGAGATTTGGGCATTTCATATGGAAGGTTGTGAAATAGTAAAAATGCTCTAAGAAGCTGAGCACACTGAGCTCCTTTTCCCAGCTCCCCAGAACTGCTTTTGCACTGAAACATCTGCAAGAAAGGAGCTTGTTCTAGATGATGTCAGTGAGGCTGACAATTGAAATCACCAAGGAAGGGCAGTAAAAATTGCTTTACAAGGTATTTTGGATCTGTCAGCTACCTTCCTATGAGTTTAATTTGGCCATCTTCAGTTGAAATGAGACCAATTAAAATGTTTTGGTGAAAGGAGTTAAAGATGACCCTTATATTCCAAAAGTAAAAAGCAAAATAAAAAAAATCCATCCATTTGGGTCTGATTTTTCTGACTCTCATTTCCCAACAATACTGGGGTGAGTGAATCAGTAGCCTCTCCCAAAAGGTTAGGAGCTATAGCAACAGGAGAGCCTGAAGATGAAATACAGAAACAAACAAATCCCTAGCTCTGGCTTTATTTTGGTTTAGAGCTGTAAGATAAATTTAAATTCTGTGAAAGTTAGGGCAAAACTCCAGAAGCTGTCATCAATGTGCTGGAAAACATACTTGAGATAGCTGCTAATCAAGTGAGTTAGGTAGCAGAAAATGGTAAAACAATATTGATTTTTGCTTTGTTTTAATCCAAGTGTCAGAAATAGAACAATCAAACAGGCAAGAATTTCAGAAGAAGGAAAAAAAGGGATCTACTGTGACCAAATCTGCAACTGTTGCTCCTTTTTCACAACCTCACATTTTAGACTTCACAATAAATTGTATTAAAGCATTTAAATTGTAGAATAAGTTTTAAAAGAAGATAAATACAAATAAATACCAGGTTATTCAGAACCTTCTATGCAAGTTCTCAAAAGGGTCTAAATACGGTTATGAGTAGGTTAAAATTGGAAGTATTATAAGCATCTTAAAACCATAAATTGCTCTCTGAAGTAGTTATTTGTTGTGATTTGTAAAACTGAGAGGGCATTACCCACATCAAAGTACATTTTCTTCTGTGGTTACCATCAGAAAATTTAAGGAGTTGGAATGTTCAAGTGTGGCAAGGTTTTCAATAAGGAAAAATATCATTGCAGTTTTCTGCTGTGCTTGAGGATCTCAAGGTCCTCATGTATGAATAATAAAAAAAACTGGCTCAGTTACTAAGTTTTCCTTCACCATAAAATATGGAATTTTAATTTCATAAAGTATCTATTTTAAAGAGTAAATAAACCTGTAATTGTAGTGGAAAACAGAATAAACAGCTTTTGACTCGACTGGTATTTTTTCCACTTTGCAAATGATGAGATTTTTTTACAATTTACAAATTTTTTCTGCAGGTTAGTTGCAAAGTGTCACAGTTCATCTATCTGTATCTGATGGGTTGCAACTACTTTTGGATGCTGTGTGAAGGCATTTACCTGCATACTCTTATTGTGGTAGCTGTTTTTGCTGAGAAGCAGCACTTGATGTGGTATTACCTTCTTGGCTGGGGTATGTAATTTCACCCTCTGTATTTTCAGGCCAATGCAGTGTCTTCCTCCTTTGAACATCTGTACCTTTTCTTCTCTGAGCTGGTGGCTTTGAATGATGATGACACACCCTCCTCTTTGTAATGTTTTAACAAGCTTAGAAATATTAACGTAGGAAGTTGAATGTACTTCTGTCTTTGCTGAAAGAGAGATTATACATTTCTGGAGTCAGGAAGTGACTCCTCCTTTTGTATAGAGGAAAAAGTCTCCTATTATAAAAAAGACATTAAGAAGTAATTATTCATTGTTCCTCATCTTGAAGATGTTTATTCAGGAATGAATGTTTGTTTTCAGAGAAGTCTCGCCATGTCTAGGGTGGAGGGTCAGAACTAAGTTAGAGATGGCCAAGGATTTATTTTTTCAGCAGTTCCATTTGACCTGTATTGTTCACTAAGCAAACACAGAATAGGTGTAGTCGAAGATCTCAATTGGTGTCGATACCAAAACTAACACGGCAAACCTGGTCATTTCAGATAGTGCACAACTGCTTATTCACAAAGTGCAAGGGAGGACTCTCTCCTCAGCCCCAGGGTATTGGCACCCTCGGCTATAACCTGGTACCTGGTCACTGCTGTCCCACTGAGGAACAGCTGAGATGTGGCTGAAAGGTCAGAGGTGCTCAGCAGCTCCTGAAGATTAGGTACCACCCCAGTGTTAAGGGCCCCAGATAAATAATTTGCTTATTCTTTTTAATTTTTCAATTCAGCCTGATTTCCTGAGTCAAATTTCAGATTTGTTTTCTGAACACCCAGCAAGGTGTGGGATCATGTGAGGACATGATGGACATTGTTAACCATGCTGTTAAAACTATGGCCTTATATACATTTAATATTACCCACCTATTTGGCATTATTGAAGGCTGCAGCCTGAAAAGTCTCTATGTTAATGAAGATCAATTGTTACATTCTAAGAAATTATAATTTGATTTGTGTTTTCTTTCTGTGTGTTGATGTGGATTTCCTGGCAAGTCAGTGTGAATAAAGTTTTGTACACCCCTCAGAAAGAAATCTGAGAAAAGCAAAATTAAATTGGTCCCTGTTAGTTTATTTGTTCTGCAGGTTTATAGTTTGGATCAGGTGAAAATACAGAAGATTCCTACAAGATACACAAGTTTATTTACTTAAAAGCCAAGTTTTCTTATGAAGAAAATGCTGTTTTCTTTACAGGCTTCCCATTGATCCCTGCCTGCATACATGCTGTTGCTAGAACTTTATATTATAATGACAAGTAAGTAGCATTTCAACTTCTTTTGCAAAACTTTTATATTTTCTTTAAGGGAGGGGGGGGAAAAAAGGAAGGAATACAAAGATAATAAGTGGCATTTTTTTCTTTTCCTGTTTGTTTTCTCTAGTTGTTGGATCAGCTCTGATACTCATCTGCTGTACATCATCCATGGCCCTATTTGTGCTGCTCTGTTGGTAAGCATTTTTCAGATAATACTTTGTTCTCCTTTTTTGTTTTTGGTTTTTTTTTTTAGCTGCTCTTGATGAACTTATAAAGTTGATAAAAGCCTGAGGCTAACATTTAGAGGTCACTGTCATTCTTGGGTCTCCCATTTAACCCAATAGGTGCCTTGAACAGAGAAGGTACAAGAAGTCTTGACCTTATTAAGGAGCTGTACCTCTGGTCCTTTGGGAAACTGAGGTTTTGCAACGTTTATTGTCATTCCACTTAAATGCTGGTGATAAGGAAGGACTAAATATTACCTGGAGTACAATAGAACACTTTCAATTTTTCCTTTAGCTGAGAATGTTTTCTGTGTGGGAAGCCAGAGGCAGTCCCCAAGACATTATTGAGATCTGTTGTCCTTGGGGTGAGAATTAATGCTGATAATCTCTTCTGTGAGTCAGGTCTGCCGTATATCTTAATGTAAGGACACTAAATAATCTGCTGTGCTCTTATCTGTAAACTTAAACCCAGTTCTAAATACTTCCTTTTTTTTTTTCTCCCTGTTTTACACAGAAGATGAAACCCTTTTTTCACAAAAAGGTATAGGGGGTTTTTGTGTGTTGTCACTTCTATTGTTCAGGTATCTCTTCACAGATATACTACTTAAGTAAACCTCTTTAAAGATGAACTATAATTTGTATTAGTCAGAACTTGCTTTATATAACAAGATAAAAAGTGGTGTAAAAGCTATACTTCCATGAAGTGACCTCATTTTAGGATGAAAGATACTTTTATCCTTCCAAGCAGTGGCCTCCACAAAATCACACGTAAGTGGCGAGGATCCTACAGGCTTCAAATGCACTGGATCTGTCCCAAATGATCAAGTCTTCTTTTCATTCAAGGCAACACTAGGAATGTTCTTTCATTTTACTGGAGGCATAATAATCATTTCCGTAGAGTTGGTTTGGGCAGAGCCTCTGTCCATTCTCTTTAGATTTTCCAACTATGAGCACCTTTGATATTTCTGTATTGCCATGAGCTAACTGAAGGTGTTTCTCTTGTATTCTTCTTGCCTCAGTACCATCAGTAAATTTATTTTAAAATCATGTAGGAATAACAGAGATTAAACACAACTGCGCATATTGTCCGTGATGCAAAAGTACTTTAAAGGAGTTGCTTTCCTTTATGGAAACAAAAAAAAAAGTTGTAATATGTCAATTCAGAAAAGACAAGCCAGGGATAAAGATGTTAGATTAAATGCATGTGTTTAGGCTTTGTGAACAGAACACTCATTTGCTTAAGCAGCTTGCTTGCCAGATACAATTTCCACACTTTACTAAGCATGACCTGCTTTAGTAGACACTTAAGCAACAATATTAAACTGCAAATTAGATAATGAGGGACAAGACACTGTTTCTATTTGCAGGAGCAAGATCTCAAAGAACATGAAAGGAACTGCCAAGTGGGTGCCAGGGAGAATTGGCAGAAGCCAATGGGAATTTAACTCTTGCACATCACTGAAAATCCTACAATTACATAAAGTTAACAACAACGCTGCTTTTATGGTCCCTGTTATTACATAACTGTGGTCAAATCCCTGCCAAAGAAACAGGAAATGGGAGCAGACATAGGTTGCACATTGATTGGAATTGTCTTCAGTTGACCATTAAATTACAACTGTTTGTTCAAGCAATCACAATTAAAGAAACAGCATGGGAATGAAACATTAGATGGTGATGCCAGTTTTCACACCAAAATTGAGGGCAGGAATGAAAAAGGAATGGGTTTGCATTGTAGCTCAAGTAATAGTGATTTCAGTGTAGACTTCAGATGTGCCAGTGCACTAGTGATTTCATTTGCATTGGTGCCACTGAAAGGGATTTGTAATCTGCTATGCCATTATTTATATAAATAATGATACAGGGATGTTTACTTCTCCCTAGAATAATGCTATGTATTGTTGTCTTAGTCTGACAGGCCTTTATAGGTGCAAGGTTTTTTAGCAAGTTCTGAGTGAACATGTGCTAGAAGGAAGTTCAGGAGGTTCTAGCTTTGTCTTTAATGTCCTTATATTTAATGACTCTAAGCTGGACTCAGTGCAAGGCTTAGGAATTTAGTAGTTGAATCCTCAGCACTCTTACCTGGCCTTGGGAATGTCCCCAGGCCAGCTGTAAGATGTGTCTTCCTGAACACATACAGCTGTTGCTCCCAAGCACATTAGCCTTGAGCAGAAGCAGCACAACTGTATTAAAGCCAAGCACTATCTAAAAACATCTGAGTGTCTTGAGCTGAGAATGATCTGTTTATATCATACTAGGGAGGAATTTAAACAGAATTTAAACCCCTCTGTGCTAATAAGGATTGTCATACTGCTTAGTGCAAACTCAACATGGAGAGAAGTAGAAATATCAGGAGCATATATGAGGAGAGTTCATTTCAAGAACTGCAGCACCTATTGACTTAGAAGCTCAACTAAGTTCACAGCCACTCTTAAGGAAGAACCTAAATGCTACTAAATTTCCAGCATAGGCACCAACATCTCTTTTTAGCTGGGATTGCCTTCTCTGCCTTTGTTTCCATTTTTGTTTGCTCACCCGGTTCAGTTTTCAGGTCACTGTGGAGCTATCGCTGTGTTGCTCTGAGCTCGTGCTGCAGCCAACACAACAGGGCTCCTTTGGGATTTCCCAAACCAGCACAGGCAATTTGATGATGACATGCTTGTGAGTAGCTACACTGGCCTACTTTTGCTTAAGGGTAAAAATCTCCTCACTACCTTGCTAGAATCAGGACCTGTTTTCATCACTTTTAATTAAGAATTCAGTTCATCCCAATCTCACTCTATTTTGTGACAGAAGAGATATTCATCAACAGTACTGGGGCTTCATACTTCTACTGACACTTAACGCTGTTCTTCTCAGCTCTGTTCTCTGCTTTGCCTCATCCAGCCTTCTGTTTGCCCTGTTAGCTATTTGCAAACTTTGCATGCTTAATTTTGTGCTTTTTCGGTTTGAGGGGTAAGTGAAACAAATAGAAAAATTCTGTGCATGATGTAAAAGAAACAGCTTGTTGTGTGGTATTTCATGCCTGGTTGCTGCAACTTTCATCTTCAGTTAGCATTCAAAGACAGTGTTAGAGGAACTGGACATGCTTCCAAAACACGAGAGAGCTGAAAATTCAGTGTTTGAGTCACATCGATGTTGAACAAGTAGATTTGAAAAGGATTAAATTTAGAAATGGAGGAAGAACTTATTGTCTATGTGTACTATAGGAAGTTAAATGGGGATGATGAGAACATAAAATCTAAATAAATCCATTGAGAAAGAGTCAGAAGACCTTGGTTGTGTAAACAAAGCTTAAAGGTAGCTGGAGGCTTCCAGAAGAAATTCATGCAGTAGTTTCCCATGTAAAACAATTTCCTTTGAAATTATTTAAATAGCATGTAAGTAGAATATAAATAACATCCCAAATCTGTCACAGACCATGTTGCTATAACAATAGACAGCTGTTTATTCTGAAAACCTGAACTGACACAAAGAATTCTGCTGGGACTGTGGAAGCATCATGACACACATGGTCGGAAATGGCTTCCCTGCTTGCACTTGTCCTACAACAAGACAGAGGCCAGGAATCCCAAAGCTTTTTAGAAAGGAGTTGTCTGTCTATCTGCTGCCTTTTTGCCCAGCCCTCTTCTTTGTTGTTGACAAGGACAGACAGTCCTGTGGAAGCTGAGATAGGACTGGTTCTGTGTCTCTCCCTTCCACAGTGGGTCCCCTAAACAGCGCTGTCCTGCATCAGAGTCTTTGGGCAGGGTGATGGGCTGACTGAGCTCTCAAGGTCTTTTCCAGCTGCAGCTTCTATCAGAGGCTGCCAGCATTGCACAGGAGATGAAAGTGGGTTGTAACCATCCCTTGTTGCTGCTGTTGCTCTGGCTATTCTCATCCTTGGGCCAGGGTATGTGTCTATACATGTGTGTGTGTTTTAGTTTTGTGGTTGCTTACAGTGAATACTCACATGTTGAAAGATCTAGTCTGCACAGCTGTGATTTCAGTTTGGGACTATTGTTTTGGTCAGACTGAAGGAGCAGGGATACACCACCTCTAACAAGAAAAGCCCTAGTAGCTATGGAAATAATCAAGTTCAGTAGTGCATGAGAATGATGTAGGGCATCACCTCAGTGCTTGCCCCATTTCCAGCTCTGCTGAATGAATAAAAGTTCCAACCACTGGCCACTGTGACAATGTGAAATCCACTGTTTGTCTAGAGGAGTATACACTTCCTTGTAGAAACATGTGTTCTTATATTTATTTTTTTATTTTGATTTTTTTCTTCTCTATAAATTTGTCAAGTACATGTTTGAAAGATAAAAATTAGCTTTTTGAAGAACCATATTTAAATGCAGAGAGGGAAAAGTGTCACCTTCTTTCTAGACCAACCTGAAAAGAAACAGTCCTTCAGAAAAAAACCTAATCCTTCACTGTTGCTGAGAGATTGTTAACACTGGCAGATGGTGGTCATCTGGGTGCAGCCTTGTTTAGTGAGTTAGAGGAATGGATGTGGATACCACTAGAGGCACATCTCAGTTATGTAAAAGGTGTTTTCAAAGAGCTTTAAATGATGTTTCTTGTACAATCACAGTGCCTGCCATGTAATTTGAGTTTTCTTGCGTTGTCTGGTTTTTAGTCTCCCAGATGGGTGTGTGAGATTACTTTTCAGACTGCCTTCAGTGACATTTCATTTTCCAACAGGTGAACCTTTTCTTCCTGCTAAATATTGTCCGTGTTCTCATAACCAAGCTGAAAGACACCCACAGGGCCGAATCCAACCTGTACATGAAAGCAGTGAGAGCTACCCTGATTCTTGTTCCACTCCTTGGCATTGAGTTTGTCCTGTTTCCATGGCGACCAGAGGGCCGGATCGCCGAGGAAGTCTATGACTATGTGATGCACATCCTTATGCATTACCAGGTAGGAAGTGTTACAGTTCTCACTCACCTGAGCTCGAAAGCAGTTGGCGTGTGAAGCAAATAAAAGAGGATTAATGGTGTTATTTTAATTTTTAAATACCTTCATGCAATATTCCTGTAAATGACTTTGACTTTCTCATCATGCTGAATTTTCATTTCTTAAAGGACAGATGCATCACAGTAGATGATGGTCCTATATTTTCAGAAATAAACCACCACATTTAGATTTGTCCTACATTTTCTTTGCTAACTATACCTGAATTTTATCAGAAACTGCAATTATCTCACATCTGAAATACCCCATATGTATGTGTAATAAAGAAGAATATTTTTATTTTACAGGGTCTACTGGTGGCTACAATTTTCTGCTTCTTTAATGGTGAGGTAGGTAACAACATAATAATTTTCCTTTTTACATAGTTTTGTTTTAGCAATTAAGATGAATACTTTTTTAATTTTGTGTGTAAATTAAAAACAAAAAAGAAAGCAAAGCATCAGGATGCCAAAAGCAGAGCTTGGTAAGGACTGTGCCATCATTCATGGTGCATCATTAAATGCATTAGAACTGACTCTTCAGTGCTGAGCAATATACATTTGTCTTGATTAAGTAAGAAATTGAAGGCACTTGTCACTTGGATATAAATTCTCAATAAATACCATAAAAGGAAAATGCAGTTCAATACTCAGAAGGCATATTTGTCTGTGTTAGAAGCTTTATGGGATGCTATTTTGGACGATCACTGGTCTTTCTGCAGCAGGAATAGAGCACACTGTACACGTTACTGGGCTGAGGTACAGTTTTACCCCATGACAGAGAGTTGGAAGCAGATGGTCTTTAAGGTCCCTTCCAACCCAAATTATTCCACCGTTCTCTGATTCTGTTGTGATGACTCTTTGGGAAAATTTTAGGCTGAGGTTTGGAAAACTGTTTTTAGCACAGATGAAAATTGTCATTCAAAAATCAGACCTTAAGAGGTTGGTGTGCTTAGGTCAGAAACTTGTGTTGGATAAGTGCACCTCTAAGAAACCATCATCAGTTAATTCCAAGGACAATCTTCTTTATTCTTACATTAGAGGCTTGTTCCATAGTTCAGTAATAGAGGGTACTGATCCCATTGGAGCTAATAAACTTTGCTATTATCTTGAATAGAGCAAGGTCCTGTACCCCTGGAGTGCACATGGTGACTTACATGTAGAAACCCTCACCCCAAGCTGTAGAAGATACACTTATAGAGGCTTACAGTGTCAGAGGTCAAAGTAGTAAAAAGGTTAAAAAATATAAATAAAATTGTTAATATTGCCCTTACTTGCAAAAAATCTCAGCAACCCCCAAAAAACATAAAAACCCTAACTGGCATTTTTCCAGCACTTTTGGCAGAGGAACAATTACAATCCTACACTTATGCCTACACATCTGTTTGTTCTTTTGTTCTACATTTAGTGTGCTTACAGCATGTGGCTGTAAGCAGATGTGTGGGAGTAACCAGATGTTTTCATGTGACTGAACTCTTAGTTTATCAGATGCTGTAAAATTGTGTCAGTGTGCTTATACAATGTTATTGGACAGTAACATACTTACAGGCAATTATTTGGCTAATACTGGATTTGATTCACGTAGATTGCCATTCTCTTCCAAAGTCCAAAGCTGACTAGATAGCAATGAAACTACCATGGGGTTTGAAGGTTCAGTTTTGTGTCATTGTGTGTGTCCCCACCCAAATGTATGAGTCTCACTTCTTCCATTTTTTTCCTTACCAAAGGGGCAGAAAAGATGAATATGGGCTTTCTCACGGTTCAGTGGGTGTGGGGCAGTGGATCTGATCTATTTTTGCCATAAAGGAGATTTATGTTTAAGTCCCAGGTTCACATACTCTCCCTTCTAGACTGTATAGTTCAGAATATCTTCTAACAACCAGTGGGAAAAAATCAAAGTTTGTTCTGCTCCAGTGCAAAATACATGAGGAGGGATGGGAAACCTTGAAATCTCTGCAGTTTTTATGCAACAACATTGCCCTCTGCTCAGTGCTATCTTTTAATCCCTGTGAGTCTCGAGGCTGTTTTTAAGTTATGATTAATTTTAAAATAATATGATCCTGTATCTGTTAACATTTCATTGCTATGAACTCATATTTTTTTACATATTCTCTTCTGCTATGTAAAAAAAGCACACCTGAGACATCCCCCCAGTTCAATATCCTAAATTCACCATGGCTGATCAGTGATAAAAGATGAGCCCTTCCACAATTCCTACAAATGGTAACAGGTGAATCAGTGCTTGAACTTCTGCTGGCAGGATAGTGCTAAAAGTATTTAGGCATTTTAACATTTATTAATTTAGATTTAATTTTTAGATCATAGGCCTTGACTTTTTTAGTTAAACACACTGTATTTGCTCTCTACAGAGTGGCAATTTATCCCTTTTAAACCACTTTTGGGTTCAGTGGTTCAAAGACTTTTTCAGTACATCTTGTTCAGGAAGGGACTTGGTACAGTATGGAAACCCAGGGAGAGAATGACAGTGTAGGTAAGGAAAAATGTCTGCACAGAAAAAAGGTGTTTCCTTTGTGTACTACAAGATTATGCCTCTGGCAGGAGAGCCTACAGGCACACTTGTGTCCTGTGTCCATCGTACTCCATTGCTGTCACACCAGTGCCTGAACATGGCTTGGAACTGCAGCTTGGCTGGTGACTAAAGTTGCTGCTTTCTCATCACCTGTCACGGTCACACCTCAGTAGAGACTGTGGCTAATGAGGGGCATCAGGGAGTGGTGTCAGTGCTCCCCTGAAGCACCCCTGTGGTTTAAAGGTGAATGCTGATGTTGGAATTGATGCCTGGAGGGACAACGGGGCAAACATTTTTGAGTGGCTTATTAGCAATTAAAAATGCTAAAAGCACTAATTTTTTGCTGTCTGCATCTTAGTTACTGTACATTTTAGTGTCTTCTGTACCAAATACCAGGATCCAAATCCTATTCAAGCAGACACCTCTGGCCAAAAGTTGAATAAAAGCAATCTGCTAGCAGAAAAGTCTAGTGAAAATAAACCAAGAAATGTAAGAAAAACAGTTGATATGTCCTTCTGACTGTAGCCAAGGAACTTCTTTATCTTCCTGAGCAGTGCAGCCAGGGATGGCCTGTCCAACCCAGTTCTAACAGGCAGCTGCTTGTCACAAGCCTCCCACAGACCGGGGCATATGTGCAAGCCTTTCAGCTTGATCTGCTGTGGCAGAACTTCCCTAAGGATTCACATTCTGCTCATGGCCCAGCATCCTGCACAGTAAGATGCTTCCCAACTACCTCATCATGTTTTCTATTCTGAGATGGCCTAGACTGGTCTCTGGGGTAATAGAAGCTGTGGTCAGAGAAGCTTGTCCCAGGTCTCTGATAGATCAGTAGAAAGATTCCTACAGTGTTACTGTTCCAAGCCTCATGAATAACAACCTATGTGATCCATGTAAGGTTTGTTTGGGTTTTTTTCTTTCATTTCATTGGTCTGTAGAAATGTTGTCATGAAGATCACAGTCTCGGGTTTACAAGGTTATATAATCTTTTTAATAATAGATGAGATAGATGAGGATGTGTTGTGGGATTTTTGTTTGATTTTTTCTCCTCTTTGGTTACTGAGCTGTTTAATTTGTGTGATATTGATATTGTGTTAAAGGGCTAATTGGAAGGAGCTCTTCATGAAAACTCATCAAAAAGAACCATTATTAACTAATAAGGTGATGAGGAAGCAAGAGTATTCCAGTTGAAACTAGCATCTCTGTAAATGACTGAGAAATAGAATTGTATTTTTGCATTACTTTTTTCATTAAATGCATTGTTTATTATCTTTCCTTGTAAGAAAGTCACAAAGTTCTACCAGTCCTGAGCTGAATTTACAGCTCAGTGCAACTGCTCAAAGTTGAGGACAGTTGTAAAAGTTCTGTTCTCACTTCATGGGTAGACATGCATAATAGAGCATAATTAGTGGTGAAGATTAGTTGTCTCAATGATTTTTCCCATTTTCTTCCATAAATGATTGATTTGAAAGTTAGAGAAGACTGAAAGGTGGCAATAAAAACTGAAAGGTGTTAACACCCTGCAAGAACAGACATGTAGCAGGACAGAGGTGAAACCCTAATTCAGTAGGAACAGAGAGGCTTTGGGAATAGTGCCAGAATATGTGGCTTAGTTGGAAATGCACAGAGAGAGCGTGATGGGCACTGGGGTGGGCAGAGAGGAAATCCTGTTTGCCCTTACAGGAAACTGTTTACAGCACCTGGCAGGTGCCTGGCAGGGAGCAGCTGCACTGCTCTCCCCTCTGGGCTGCTCTCTCCCTGGCAGTAGATCGCAGGCACTTACCTAGCTGGGATGCTGGTGGCTCTCATGACCCATGGGACTGGTATTCTTTAGCACTGCTTTACAAAAATGAGCAAGTGAAAACAAGATGAACAAACAAGTGTTACTGAAGGGACCAGGAGAAGTGTGGGAGAGGACTGGAGTGTGTGAGGCCTTTTGCAATTTGGAAAGTTTAGTTTATTTCCCAGCTCAGCCAAGACAATTCTTTGACCTTGGTTAAGCCATTTAGTTGCAGTTGCTGGTATTTTCCCACCTCAGGCTTGTTCTCATAAAAAGTGAAAATTGCCCAATACGTAATTTTTTGCATGTATGTCTGCAATAAAACTCTAATCTTATTGAGGTAGTTGACAACAGCAAGGAGAAAAAGTAGAACTTAGCTTAATGATAGACACAGATTCATTGATGTGATTTCAAACTAAATTCCAAGCTTCTTTCTTGGAAAAGATGAAATTTTGACTACACTTTTTCTCTTGGCTTTATGGTAGATTACTAAAGGTTCAATATTGCTATGCAGTGCACATATTAATCCAAACTTCCCATGCTGAAACATGAACTCTGCCTTTAGACTCAGAAAGAATATGGAATTTTGATATGAAAAGCAGTAGAAGCTGATTCTCAGAAATATTGAGATACTTGATTTTTCTCCTCAGTGTTTGGAGATTTTTGCTTAGATGTTTAGAGTGGATTAGAAAGGTTTTATGAACAGTAAGAGAGCATCTCCTTTGCCCCAAATAATTTCTTATGTTAATTAGTTGATATTTCTTTCCTTAACCTTTGACATTTCCTTTATAAAGGTTTTGAGAAATATGAAGTTCTCCTTTAAACAGCAGTTTCTGATACCAGACTGCAGGAAGTCTAAAAATTACATCCCTTTTCTTCTATTTATTTTTGTTTTTCATAATTAAAGCCAGAGTAAAATTAGACAGAAAAGCCTTTGTGTAAGGGAAATTAAAAACAAACACAGAAGAAACCATGAAGACATATAGAAAATCCTAAAAATGTTTACCCACAATATCAACAGTTAACTGGGGCAGTCACTGTTTGCTGATTGGTTCTTTGGTATGTGAGAAAGTGAAATGAAGGTCATGTTTTTTAATGGCACCTGTGATTTGGGGGTCACTGCTGGATACATGTGGGCCCCAGTGCTCCCCAGCATTTCCTGGGTCAGCTGCTGGCCAGTCAATGCAGGAGTACTTTCTGTAGGAAGGTTGGCTGAAGAGGAAATTAACTATTCATAACCTGTGGGCAGATTTTTTAACATAACAACAACATCTCTTGAAAAATAAACAGGAGTGATTACCATTCTTGGCATTCCTCACTTGGCATCTTCACTGAAAGACAAATTCCGTGTGAATTTCATGAATGTGACACTTCATCCTGCCAATATGCACAGGTGTTTAACCATACTGTAGGAGAGGAAGGCTGTGACAAACATCACATCCTTTCAGTGGAGACATGGAAACCCAGCTGGGCCTTCAGCTATTTTACCAGCTTTATTTTTAACTGTGGTAGAAACACAGAGTTCGGGAAATTGTCCTTCTAGTCATTGGCTTAATATATGGTCAGAAATTAGGAGAGACTGACTTGTGCCAGAACCATAGCAAATTTAAATTATGGTTTGTTGAGAGTAAATGAATTTACGGCTGCTGAGGATGTGGCCTTTTGAACATAGGGGTGAACAGAAATTACCTTTTTCTACCTCTAAATCTGATCTGACCACACTGGACTGGAGTTGATGGGGGAGTAAGCAGAGAATTATGTTGCTGCTGTTCCTCTTGTAATCCGTGCTGCTTCTGAACAACAAGTACACTGCAATTGTAAAATATCATTATATCACACCAAATTTGCTGGAAAATAATGTTCACTTATATTACAAGTCTTTTGGAACAACCCAAGTGGCAAATGACATTTCCAAGATTACTGTACCTTGCTACCTAATATGCTGAGACACCTTTATCGTGGCCCTCATGCATCAAATAATGAAGTCCAATGAGATTTCTCCAAGCAGTTCACACGCATTTCTTTTTGTCTGCTGGCATAGGTCCAAGCTGTTTTGAGAAGACACTGGAACCAGTACAGAATCCAGTTTGAGCACAGCTTCAGCCACTCGGACGCCATGCGCACGGCGTCCTACACCGTATCGACCATCAGCGACGTGCCCGGCTACAGCTACAGCCACGACTGCACCAGCGAGCACTTAAATGGCAAGGGCTACCACGACATGGACAGCGTTGTTTTGAAAACTGAGAAGCTCTATGGGTGACTGCCCGGGGCTCGCCCTGGGAACTCCAAGCCCAATTTAGTGACTTCATGGCCAGAAGAATTTACCTAACTTGGGATATATTCTTTTCCTGAATAATGCAAACTAAGCCAACATGTTTTTCGTATGTATATATGTGTATATAAATATATATGCATACATACATATGTTTGTGTTTCTGAGTATCTATACAGTATGGACATCTGTACATATATATCTATATATGTATGTGCATTTATATAAGGATACAAACTTTGCCTCTTCAGTTTCTACTATGTAGACAAAGTTGGCAATTTTTTGTAAAAAGGGAATCAATGAAGGATTTCTTATTTTCTTGGAAGTTTGTATAAGACTGTGCTGTGTTGAAGCCACTTGCCTATAGAATCTTAGAGTATAGATACCAGACTCTATTGTCTTAATTCAACCTAAAATAGGACAAAGCAAAATCGTTAAAGTAGGTACCATAATAACAATAGGTTTATCCAGGTTATTTTTGGTGTCCAGCATTTATTTGGCTGTCAAAAAAGCCTGACAAGTAGTCTGAGATAACAGATGTTGATGATTTGGTTAAAGATATTGATGTTTGGTTTTGTCAAGGATACTGACAGTTTGGCCAGTGTGGGGTTTTTCCTGCTCTTTTACATTAAGCATAGAGACACCAGTTCAAGTCTGGGTCTCTACTTACTTCTCTATTACAAGGTAATATCTTGCAGCAAGCTTTGAGCAATTTTATTTAAGCTGTTTGGGCATATTCATAAGTGCCTCCTCCCGAAGTGTATGGAAGTTTCTTCCTGGCTTTAACACAGACAAGATTGATGAGAACTCACTGCCAGAAAGAAAAGGAGTAACCTGAAAATAACTGTAAACCCTTTCAGACACTAATATGTAATTGCAGCTGATGTGTGCTGAAGGAATTTACTCAACCTGGAGAAGACCATGTACAGGATTTGTTGTAGCATTGTTCTCAATTTATTTTTAAATATTTCTTAGGCCATGTGCTTGATAACTTATTCCTTCATTTTTGGGCAAGGTTTTGATTAATTTTGTGGCTTTTTTTCTTGTGTAAGATAAGCATGCAAGACTGAACACAGTGCATGGGACATACTACCTTTAAAGCCAGTGTATGAGGTTCAGATTAATCAAGCAAGCTACTTTTAGTAATTGTCATTGTTTGGAAAATTCAATATAAGGTTTGTTTTATAAAGATTCAAAACATTATGTATTGAATTTTTTAGTACTATTTTGCATAGCTTGATTCTGAATCTCTGTCTCAGATACTCAGCTTAGAACAGTATTTTATATGTTGTTTCTTTGGTTCCACTGGTGCAGAAAGGTCTCGCTGAAACCAAGGAGGGGTTGTCAGGAAGTTCTTGAGGAAACGTGTCTTTATAGAAATTTATGTTTTTATTAAATTTTTATGCTCTAACAAAATAGTAATGTTGTTAAGCAAAATTGCAAAAATGCTCAAGAATGAGGGTGTGAAATGAGGTGAGTTCAGAAAATGCCTACAGAAGATTACAAAAGTAAGAAAAATTTTTATACATTTAATTTGCAGATAAGTCTACTTTAGGAGGGGAAAAAAAGATTGAGTGGAAGAAAAAGTAGATGCTGGAGCTGACAGATTAATACACCAATTAATGTATATCTGGTACATGTAAATCAGTGAAAAAATGAAAGTTCTTTCTGAGACCACTTCAGTTTCAAATAATTTTGTATACAACACCTTGACTTTAAAATTTAAACATTTTTGTCAGTAGCTTTTCTGCAAGCTTCACTAGCATCTAGGCTGTCACAGTGTTTATTAGTTTGTGACTTCATAAGTCTTTATCTTTTGTATTTAGAAGGAAAACATTAAGAGAATGTGGTAAGCTCACCCACTTGCACCTTTCCATATGTTTTTACAGTTCTTATGTGGGGAGTTTGAATTTAGAAACTGTCTTATTAATTATTTAGTTTCACAATCTAGAATCTCAGCTAGGATGCACAAATCCTTTCTTCTGCAAGGCTATCTGATTAGCTGATGGGAATGATTTGAAAAATCTGTTGGATTCTGTGCTGTAGGGTGGTATGAATCTGGCAATCAGATGTCACAGTCTCCGAAACTGTAAGAATACAGTAATGATGTCTGCTGCAACATGATTACAGGTTGCTTACAACTCTGCTTGCTGATTATGTAGTGTTGCTTAAAATTTGTGCAATGTTCAAAATATATTAGTGGTGCAGAAAATCCCTCCTCTAGTGCAGCAACTTTATATTTGTGGGACCAGATGATCTACTGGTATAAATCTGTCTTGAGTTTCATTTGCAGAATCAACTGGTACCAGCTGAGAATCAAAGCCCAGGCAGGTATCTGTCCATTTTAAAGTCCTTTAAGTTCCTTCCTTTATGGCTTATTATTAGACAATTATTTCATGGTACCTGGGTTGTTGTAATTAAAACATACATGATGGTTTAGAGTGTGACACAATATTAGACTTTAATTTTAATTTAATTCTCAGCTAGGCAGTTAAAATTTAATAGCCTACAGATTTTTATCATTTAATGCAAAATACTAATTGCTAATTGCTCTCTATTAGAGAAACTTGTAATAGTAATTTAGGAGGGCAAATTCTTTTCCTATAGAAATTATTCTGCTTCTGGGTAGACAATCAGAGCATGCTTCTAGGCACACATCTGTCTTCATTATGGCAAAGAAACATTCATCCTGTTGGATGTGCAAGAAAATGTTTGTGGCTGTGGAGAGCTGTACTTCCCCTCTCCTCATGAGGTTAGACACCCTATTTTCTAATTTGCATTGGAAAATACCAACTCCTATTTTGTCTTCCTACCTCACCTTTTCCATTGCTACATAACTAAGACAAAGAACTGCTTCTTAGTATGTTTTTCTGTAACCATGAACTAAAATCAAATCCTTATGCTGATTTTTCATGGCTGATTTTCTGCATTGCAGAATATTGTAGATTGTATCTGTATTCTCTGGGATGGAAGTAAACTGTTTTGCTGGGACTGTGAGATTCCTTTGAACACACAGATAGTTAACTGTTATTATGTCCTCTTTCTTATTTTCCTTTTTTTAATTAATGAGGATTTATTGTATCAATCTACAGGGCCTGAAGAAATAGTTGTTTTATATTTGTTATCGGTAACACCAGCATGTTAGGATTCTATGAGAGAAAATGTTTATTTTTAATGCTACTCTCTTCAATTAATAAAATGCTCCATTGCAGTGGTTTGTTTAATGGTAGCACTTATGCTGTGTAGTTTTTCATGGTGAAGACCTACTCGACTATTTGGCTGTAGAAATGCTGCAACACATACTCCTTTTCATGTCAGGAAACATTTGGGCTGGAAACCAGGCAACATTCACGTATTGTACTATGTAAATAAGATTAATAGAAGTTATAGCATTGTATTTATTGCTTACACTAAGAATGAAATGGAAAAAATGTGAAGTTATTTTTTGGTTGTGCTTTATTTTCACCTTGTTCATATGACTCATCATGCATTTTAATTGCTGAAAGAAGTATCGTTTGTGATCAATAAAATATTACTCCATTTATTCATATCTCTTGTTCTGTAATATAGAAATAACAAACTTGATCTGAACTAGCCTTTCACAGATGTCTTAAATATGTGGTAATTAAATATTAACACAGGGAGAGAGTAATTACATAGTTACTAACAATTATTGTGCTTTTAAGTGTTTATTTAATACTTACATTTTTAATACATAGCAGAGTGCTGCATTCTGGAGGAAGTTTGCATAAGTAACATAAGATGACAGGACTTAAGATTATTTATTCAAAAGTTTCGTATTCCTATTTCTTGTCTTCTGAATCCACCTTTTAATAAAAAGTTATTAATACTTACTTACATTAAGCCAAATTTTCTGTTTCATCACAAGCTAGTGGCAGAATAGAGTGTAAATTAAGCCTATCTTCTTCATTCCATCAGTCTAGGTGGAGGTAGATAAGCAAATCTGAACTCAAGAAAACTAGACAGCCTTCTTTTCTTTTTAAGTCAGACTATTTAAACACACAAGGGGATCTTAAATACTGAGTCTTATTACTACTATCTGCATGTTATCCATATTTAAAGTGCATTAATATCCAATCAAAATTGCACAATCTCCTGACTTTTGAGCAGGAGCTTATAGTTCCAGGTTATTTTGTTGAACTTTAGTACCTAGGACCAAATGTCAGTCAGTGGAATTTGTTACAGACTCTACTCCTACTGTCATGTCTATTCCTCCAGCTAAGGGTATGGTTTACTGGTTTCTATCAATACCTACTAATACTACCACTTACTGATTGTCTGTATGTACAGAGTTCAAAAACTCTTGCATTTAACAATTATTTTATACTGTTATGTAAGTATCTATGGCATAAAAAGAAGTAAATCCAATTCCCCAAATCTAAATGTTGCTACTTAACAACATTTTGCACTCATGCCCAGCAGAAAAATGTAACACAATTTATAGCTACAGTAGCATTTGCAATTGGAGTATATGTGCCAAAAAGCAATTAAACACAGTATTTTGATCTGGAAAGAAAAATTATACATAGCATTCATAACCTCTGGAGGTAAAAGTAAACAGTGGTTCTTATACTTTCTATGTAGTTTTAAAAGAGGAAATGCTCTTACAGCACAAGTAGCCTTGCAATATTTAAAAATGCCAACAAATACATGAGAAAATAGAGAAAACAAGACTATCAATATCCTACCACCTATTGTCAAAGGATACCATTCCACTCTTTGCAAGACACAAAGATTACTGCCTTTGAAAATATTCCAAGTGCTCTAATAGTATATCTTGAGCATTCTTGTCGTGGCAGTCACCAGCAAAGTTCTAATCAAAAGTGTTAGCACTTCTTAGTTATCTGATTCTAAAAACCTATGTGCCAAGAAGATGCAAACTTCACTTTGAACTAGTGGACGAGAACATACCAAAGTGAGTAATTCCCATTGTTAACATTCCACCTGCAAACTGATCTACTACACATTGAAGATAATTCAGCAGAATTAAAGTAACAGCATAAAAATTAAGGCCCCAGTGACCATGAGTAAGCTGCTTTGGAGTTAGTGCTGCACTACAGCATGGGATCTTGGTGCATTGAGAGTCATCAGTAACATTTGGAGGAAGGACAAGCCAATCTAAGCGTGAAACTGCATCATACCATGTTTTGTTCAGCACAACAATTTGTGTTCAAAGCCATCCTAGAAACCGGAGCAGGAGCGTGGGGGACGAGGGCAGCAGGTGGCTGTGCCAACACACGCGGCCCAAGACCTCAGGAATGTGGCTGCTGTGAGGATCATGTGGCACTGCCACCCTGCTATGGACCAGGTCAGAAGGGAGGAGTAAAGGGTTTAGGAATCCCTTGGGAACTGAGGCTAAACACTTACTTATAATTGAAAGAGCAAGAACACACAAAATGACTCCAACATAGAAGCAAATACCGATCTGAACACAAAAACCTCAGGGGTAAAACCCCAATCATCCTTTTCAAATCTCACACAAAAGCCTGAGTAACATCTGGCTTCACATGACCTACTGCTATAAATAATCATCAATGAACAAAGCAAACGGTTTTTCCTTGTCATTTCATCTTTACACACTGTGCATTTTCTCTTTTTTCCAAGAGCCCACTCTTAAACTGTAACAAGAGCCTGACTGGAAGGTCAGAGGTGACAGGTTCCTGTTTATAATTAGAATTGTTATCTATCAGTCACCCTACAGCTGTATGTATTTAATACCTTTTCAAACATACTGCCCAAAGGAACAATTTTGATCCATCCACATGGAGTTCATGCTTCATTTGAGACAAATGACATACAGGATTGCTTTTTAAATTAAACTCAGTTTTATCACTACACCAAAAATAAAAGTGTGCACCCTAAAATGTGAAGATATTTGCACCTACAGCTCCTAAAAATTATGTCAAAGGGTTTTTTCCTTCAACAAGCTTTGCCACTTTCTGAATGAAAACTTACAAGGGAAAAATATCATGTGATTAGTGCTAACTCACAGAAAGCTTAATTCATTGTTCTAGACAAATTTAACAGAACACAAATACAGAGTAATCTGAAAAGGTGCTCACACATTGCCATTAATTCCTGATTTAAGATGAACAAGCTTGCCTGGACATTCAGATTTTGCAAACAGTATCAAATGAAGAAGAGTGAACACAGGTGCAGGGTTCCCTGCTGCTGTCTGGTTAAACCAGGTTTTAATGGTGGATGCAGGACTCAGAGTTTTTTACTGTGAAGGAACTAGAGGTAAGCAGAAACAGAAACCTTCTGCTTCCTGGTGTAAGGTAATAACACTCCCTTCCCTCTGACCTACAGAGCATATTCTTTCACATAGAGAAATGGTTTGAAGTTGCTGGTGAGTTCATGGCCAGTGTTTGGGGCTGAGCTTAGGAATGAATCCTAAAGTTCTGCAACAAATACATATGCTTAAAGCCTGCACAAATTATCAAAGGAGAAAATAGGCTTGAATACAAGTATATACTTCCTTAATTCCTTACCTTCATATTTGCAAATGAAATGTGGCACATGTGCCTGGAGCAGGGAAAGTTCTTCCAACTTCTCCATGCTTTGTATAGGGGTTGCTCTCAAACGTGGTGTCTTCGGCACAGGGCAGTGAAGTCCATGGTCACCACGTCTACTCCTCCTAAGGAAGGGGAGTCACAGATGGCTGCTTCATATTGTGATAGTCCATTGTACCTGCAATAGCTTTGCATACAAATATTGAAGAAAACAAAATTCTGAATTAGTAGGGAACAACACTTAGACGATACAAAAAGTATATTGCACTGAACAGAAATAGCTATTTTTGATATTTTTAACACAATAAAGATGTTAATAAAACTTTGCTGGATATGATGGAATTAAAGAGGGGAAAGTGGAGAATAAACTGCCTAGTTTGTTCTGCTTTTGTTTGTTTTCATGTGCTATAGAAAGGATTAAAGTCAGAGTTTTGTTACCTTTCATACCCCAAACTTACAGACTTAGACAAATTATCGTGGCTCTGTCCCTTAAGTTCCCTTACACCTCAGAGAAAAGCTAGGAACACAAGCACTCAATCACATTTCCTTAGCTAACCTTGAATACGAGCCCAATACGTGCATTTAACAGAGAGCTCAAAAGCACATTTGGCTGGGTTTCCAAGAAGCATCTGCAGCCACATATTACACAGAACAATGTCCATTGCAAAATTTGTTTCTGCTCCTCAGAAGGAACTCTCACCTTATGACTCCTGATGGACTCCAGGAGCTGTCTTCAAGCACTGGCTCCTCCTGTCCCATTTTGGGCAGACAATGACAGTAGTAGTTTCCTTACGCAAGGGTTTCTTTCAATGCTCAGTGGGTATGTGGCCACCAGGGATACTTCAGAAACTGCAACAAGAACCAAGTTCACAACAAAAGATCTCAGTCTGTGCATTATAACACTGTACAGTGATACTACCTTGTTCTGCATATTCATATTCTTCATACTCACAACTCTCCTACAAAAAGGATCTCCATTTAACATAACTATGATACTCTTCATCCAGATAAGGCAATGGACTTACTAGAAGAATTTAGAAAGTTAGAATATCAACTCCTCCAAAATCTTAATAGCACATACCTGTGGTAAACCTAGGCCAATTTCAAGTATTTCAAAGCGTGGACTGTGAACCAAACAGGGTTTGCATTTGTTATGAGACATAGAAATTGTTCCACTTTCTGTCAGTGGAAAATGATAATAACTAATTTTTATTTTCATTTAAAGCTGATCACCTCTTGTTTTTCCCCACATGGACTTATTTACAACAGTCAGGAGTGCTGTAAATAGACTGCTCTAGCTGTAATTAAAAAGCTAATTAGAATGATCTGTAGCTGAAGTGTAAAAAATTCTCACAGAAGACAGTTGTATCAAGAAGCTTTCACAGAAATAAGAAAATTACCAAGAGTAAAATAGACATATGCTTGCATCACAACTCTGTTGCAGACAACAACAGTGTGACTTACACTTCTGTTCTTTCATTATATAATGAAAAAAGATTTTTTTTTTTCTTTTAAGCGGGTGGTGGTGGTTTAGAAATACAAGCACTTGAAGTGGCAAAATACATAAAAACTTTACACTTGTAAGTTCTAGCAAAATCCTTTGAGTTTTAGACCTTACTGGCTTTCCCATCACTTCAGACCTTAGTGCTTCCCTAGCACTGGAATGATTTTTTAACTATTTCAAGTAAAATCTTCTTCTCGTTCCTTCGTATTCACCAAAGATCAGCAGCCAGCAGTTATCCACATTCCTACAAGATACTTTTCTTTCCACCAGCTATCTCCAAAGGTCTTGAAAACTGGATGCTCCAGCCTAACATCTTTTCCCAGCTGTACCAGGACCACAGGAGGAGTGCAGTAGGACAGTCATTACCACTCACTGGTCTCAGTAGAGGTGCACTTGGCACAGGAATGGAGGAGCTGAAGCCTCAGAGACTCCTTAACTCACAACAGTTTCATTAGCAAAGTTGTTCTGGCACATGGGAATAACTGGCATTGCTCCTTCCAGCAAGGAAGAATGCACTGAGCTGGTTTTCTGGCTGTACTCTCGCTGTGCTGTGGAATCTCTGGCCTTCTCCTCAATCACTCCTCGTTTATGCTTTTTTAATGCTGTTGAAACAACTGAAGGGAGCAGCAATCCCCATCAGTTTCTACATGAAGTGACAGCTGCAAGTTGAAAGCCAGACTAAGAATTCATGATATTTCTAATCCAGCACAAGCAAAAAACAAATAAAACATGTAATTACTGAACATACATAAACGGTATGAACACATTGAAAGTAAATAATACCAAGATTGAGTGTTTAATCTCTCTATGGGCCATTCACTTAAGAATTGGACTTGATGATCCTCGTGTGTACCTACAACTCAGAACATTCTGTGATTATGATCCAAGACAATGTTAACACGCAAAGCCTATAGAGTGGTATTCTGAAAAAAACCCCAAAACACCAAAGAGAAAAATGAGCAAAAATGGTACTTGTACAGATACAGATTGTCACTGATTTAACTCCCAGAAGAGTTTCTCTCATTGCAAAATAATTGTTCTTTAGAATAAAGAAAAATTGCATATTCCTCTATTTACAGTCATTCTCCACTGTTTTTTCAGACACCCCATGAGTGATGATAAGTGTATCCTTTAATCAAGGACATGATAGATGCACATTCTGATGGGCAGGCTGTGTGTTTAGCAAGGTACACTTACAGTATCACAATTTTCTTCATGTCGCAAAAATAATTGACTCTACCGGAGAATGTGAGCCGCCAACAAGAGAGAGAATATGCTCCAAGGTACATTAAAATACATAAAGAAAAATCAAATTAGTGGTGCTTTCAGAAAACTGACCCAAAAAATTATCTTTTTGAGGCCTATTTTATTGTGTTTTCAGGTCCAGGATGAACTGATAGATGTGATATGATGAAATCACTATATGTACATCTGGCTACTTACCACAGCTAGAAAGAAGAGAGGGGTACCTGGTAAAAATGGGTTCCTTCATTGCTAAGATTAGAGGATTTTTTATCGCTGCTGTCTCAATGCAATCATCATCAGGATACTGCAGTGAGTCTCCTTTTCTGCACCCCATGAGATTTTGAGCAGCACAGATAATGCACTGGCTTGATAATTACAGGTCCAAGATTACACTTCATTGCATAAGAGAGATGATTAAATTTAAAGGACAATCCTGGCAGATATCACTGTATCATCATCTTCATACTCTATTTTTCAAACAATGCAGCTCAAGGGACATACTAAACATAGATGAAATATGATCCAGTATGTTCTTTTGAGTGCATACGAATGCCAGCAGGCTTTTCCTCAAGTACAGTATAAATAACTGTTTTAAAACTGAGAATACAAGATGCCCTCAGTGACAAATAGATGGTGAAAGGAGCATGTTCTTATTTTGGTGATGACAGAAAGCACAATTCAGCAAAAAAAAACTTTGCTTTTCCCCATTTGCTTTGAACTTGTCATTATATTTTTGCAAGCTCTCTTCATCATCTGTAAATGCTTAGCATGGGCATGTGATAGGGAATTACAATATTATAGCCCCTCCAACTATGTGTCATTGAAATTATTCTACTCTGCTTTAAGACTCAAAATGAATTCATCTGCAGGTTGGTTTAAGTGCCTCTGAAGTCTGCAAGGACATGAAGCTGTGAGCCTCAGACATACTAAGCCTTGCTGTGCGAGAGCAACAGAGGGACACCTGTCCTGCCAGAGCTCCAAAAGCCGTAGGCAAGACCTGAACTCTTAAAGATAAATACTTATGACAAGATCCATTTTTACCTGTCAGTTCAGAGAAGGTCTCTGACCACCCAGCCATCCTGACAGTAAACTAGTTCAGGAATGCTTTTTGGTTGACGCTGTCTGACACTGGATTATTCTCTTTTTTTCCTGTAAGCCATTTAGGAACATCTGCAAGAGAAAAGCTCCTTGAGGCTTCCACCTCTCATGTGAATTTGAACTCTGTTCTAAGAGCCAAGATGTTCTTTTCAACAGCTAATATCTTTAAATTTTTTGTAAGTGTGCTACAGCACCCATCAACAAGGGCTTCCTTCATACACTGGCAGTTACCACAATAGCTAGTCCAGACTAATTATTTCAGAACTCCCATTGTGAATACTGTTCCTCCAGAATAAAAAAGGGTTGTGTTTTTTTATTCTTAAATTGCTTTATTTATGTTGGAAGAAAAGATGTTAAACCATAAATTATTTTTTCTGGAATATCTCCTCTGGCAGATTTCCAACTACATTTGTCCCATCAGTAGCTAATGGGGAAGCAAAACAAAGCTCTCTAGGACTGCAGAGCATATTTTGAATCTATAAATCAACATCCCTTAGTATTAGGTCCTTGAAGAATCTTTGTTTAATTAATTTTGTGCTAAAAGTTACTCTTCTTGTACAGTTGCCAGGTGACTCCGTATCTTGTAACAATTGTTACAGTAAAAATATACTGCACTAGGTTATCATTTTCCTAGACAAAGTGAAGATATCTGAGTTTCTTGTAATACAGAATGAAAAAGAATACTGCAGATACTTTATTAGCTTTTAGGAACCGTGTCACTAAAAATCTATGTGGGGGGGAATGTGTATTTTACAAATACACGAAAGCACAGGCAGTGCAACCAGTGCTTGCAAGAGCATTAAAGGCTGAACACTGCAGCCAATTCCCCATAACTTTGGCTTGGGTCCATGTAACTCCTCGGAACTCAGTATACTTCAGTGTATCTGACATCAGAATCCTCACCCCCGAAGCAGCCTTCTTGCAGACAAAGAAACAAACCCAGTCTTTCTCAGTTTAGGCCACACTCATTCAATATGATTTTCTGTAAAAGCAGCTGAATGTGCTAACCAATCAGCTTTCATTCAGCAAAAAGCTCTAAGGAATCAAATCCATAGGAAGTTTCAAGACTGCCCTACCTGTGCAAGCTCCTGGTATACGGTACTTTGTAGCTTGCCATGCTACATCCAACTGAGAGAAATATGTCATATAAGTCTAAAAGAAATATGTCAGACCTGCATTCTTTGGTGGAAATCAGTGATCTTCATATGGGACAGAACATAGAATCGCTTCTCTTTGTTCATTTGCTGCTGGCGTCTCCATCAGAGATGGCTTGTTAGTATATGAAAGATCAGGTTCTAAATGGAATGGCAATAAAACAAATGTTACAGACTAAACTCCATTTCCATCACTTAAAAAAAATACAGTAACTAAACTCCGCTTTAAGATATCAAAGAGCTAAAGTGGTTTTGTGGGTTTTTTTTTATAGTTATTTACTAAATTGTTGTTTCCAAGTATGAAGGAAATAGTGAAGGAAAAAATTGTTTACTTTTAGAACAAATTGAATTTATTCATTAAAAATCATTTTACTGGGAGTAAAGTTCATTATTTTTAAGAGGCTGTGATAAAAATATAGAACACAAAATCAAAATACTTAGCACATCAAAAACATAAAACACAAAAAGTAAAATCCTGAAATGCTAAAATTTCCCATATTCTCTTCTCTCTGGTCTTTTGTCTTTAAAGCAGACATACTGTGGGTTTATTTTTCCCTAACATTGCCCTGTTATTAGCATGTAACATCATTTCAAACCAGTAAATTAAAGCTATTCTCATCACCAATTCTTTAATTGCTGTTGCAGATTCCAGGTTTTAAATCTCCAACTTGCAGTGTATGTCTATCTTATAAACAACACGCTCCTATCAAGCATTCAGATCTGCTCTAAACACAAACTCCAACTTCCTACCAACTGCCTTCTTCAGGTTCCAGAGCCATCTTTCAAAGGTTCTGCCAAGAGTTGTTCTTAACTTCCTTCGAACACACTGCTTAAATTTTTTTGGCGAGCCTGTAACAGCGGTGTTGAATAAACTCTAAAGACTTACACCCCAGTAGCTCATGTCACTGCCCACAGCCCCAGCTGCCCTCACAAACCGCCCATCCTCCTGCAGCACTGGAACCACGTTATCCATACTGTCCATTTACATACCGGATATAACAAGGCACATCTGCTGTGTAGGCTAACCCATCCTACTGGGTATCCTAGTAGGTATCCTTCATAATATTTCTCATGCATTTTAGCATTATGCAGCACACAGACTTGAAATTAAGCAGATTATTTAAATGTATCTAATTTCAGGACCTAGGGATGATGCACACCTCATCAAAGGCTTTAAACAAACCACTCCTCCAGTTTATTACTCTTAATGTGATAACAATTGACATATAATGTTAGGCATGTAACACATGGAACCACAGAATGGCCTGGTCTTATAGATCATCTCGTTCTGACCCCTCTGCCACAGGTAGGGACACCTTCCACAATCCCAGGCTGCTCAAAGCCCTGCCCAATCTGCCTTTGAACACTTCAAAGGATGGAGTAGCTACAACTTCTCTGGGCAACCTGTTCCAGTGCCTCACCATCCTCACAGTAAAGAATTTCTTCCTAATATTTAATCTAAACTTGCCCTCTTTCAGTTTGAACACTCTTTGAGAGATACCAACACACTGTCTTAATGTCTTTAATAACATTTTGGATCTTCTTACCTTGAACAATCATTAATATAGCATTCATATTTTAGGCAAAAGAAGAAAAGTGAGTTTGTTTCATGTTTTCTGTCACTTAAAGCCAAGAGATGCTTTAGGCTTTGTCCTTTTGGCCAGTGCACTCAAACCCTTAAACCATTCCAGGTTTATACTCAATTTGCAAATCATGCTTTTATATCTAAAACACTCATCTGTCTACTCTTGGAAAGAGAAGAATTTGCCAGGATAATTTTTGCAATAGAATTTTTTTCCTTTCAGACAGTTTCAAACAGTGTGGCCTGTCTGTGATGCCAAACTTTTTCTTTCCCCAGCCCAACCCAATTAAATTACAAACATTCTTCTTCATCTGATCACAATAGCACTAAGATATGTTAGTGTCTGTGATGCACAAGCTGAAAAAGTCCAGTTTTGCTTATGACTGGACTGCGCCAGTACTCTTGGAAAGGTCTCCAAACAGCTGAAGTTTACCCTTGTTGTCCCAGTAACATAACTACTCAGACTACTCACTAAGACGTCGGTGCAGCTCCCATCCCACTGCAAAGCAGCAGTGTCTGCTCGCTGATTCATGCAGCTATGGTAGGCAAAAACATCCCCATAAAGGCACCTTTCCAAGGGAATCGATACACTCCAGCAGCTGAGGCAGGCAGGACACTCAATTTGACCTACTTATAAATCTGTGTGTTCACCAATTTCCCAAGGTTGTTATACCCAGTATCATGAATTACATTACCCTTGAGCCACAGGGTGACATTCTTGTGTCTTTTCAATGTTCTGAGCCTCTGTGATGATCTTCTGTTTCCTTTTTCAGTTTTCTAACTAAATCCCTATAGTATTATGTTGCTGAACACAGGGCAAATGTATGTGAAGTGCTGAGAAGTTGGCAAATTGTAGCCTGCTGTAAGGGAGAGTCTGAAAGGCCACAAGTTTGTATTCTACTTGTTTATTTCATTTAGAATAGGAAAATACCTACTGTTGCGAAAATATCTAACATAGCTATCTTTCAAGTAATATTTTCATTTTTTTTCTTATTTAATTATTTTGGGGCTGTTCATACAACACAGCCCCTTGGATGAATTCGTTCTTTCCTACAACAACTGCCCATTCCTGTTTCTCTGTATTTCTCCCCAGAATGATAAATATCCAGTTGTGGACACAGGAGTGTTAGCCTCTTCTTGCTGCTTTCTTCATGTTACCTGCAGAATGGATACTTAACAAATCTTTCTGACCCATAGTTGAGCACACATGTCAAGCAGATTGGAGAGGATAAGTATTCCTAGTCACAACCCCCTCCCCCAGATGGTCACTCTACTTTAAACTGCTACTAACTTTCATAATATATATGATGGGCTTGGTCAGAGAGTTGTGTGTTGAAGCCATTCATAATACTCAAAGCAGAGTGAAGATGTCTTGTCTACCAAAATAAAAATGCAGATGAATTTTTCATTCAACTTCTAGTACAAATAGTTATTTTTTGTGATTTTATTTTTGTGAAATAAAGACAATAAAAAGTGGCAAAAAATTACCCACAGACAACAGAAGTTTTTCCCAAAGCTAGATTTTCTCTTAAGAAAGATACTTCCACTGTCTGTCATGTCATTTTGTGTATTTTCTTTTATATGGCTTTTTTCCTTCTCACTGACAGCAAGAGAACGTAAACTTCGAACAGTGACTGTGAAATCTTCAAAATACTCTCAAATTGTTATAATTATTTCAGTTTTTAAAAATGTATTAGCAGTAACATTCAGAGGATACTTTGCAATTTTCAGCAATCCAAATTCAGTTATTCACAACAAGCAAGAGGCACCCTGGACAGAACATGGTTCCCAAGCTAGAGATCTTTTAATTGCTTGTCTCAAGACGGAACAAAGGGTACAAGGCACAGAGGCTGAAGGAATTTCCTCCAGAGAGATAACTGAGCTGTTTCTCTTGGAAACAATATTACTTGCCTACAATTTAATGATATATTTTAGGTGGTGTTCGATTTTTTCATTCTTCTTTCTGCTTCTCTCATGACAGATAAACCATCTGGGTGAATCATGCTGTATGTAACATGATGAGTTATTGAAGACAAGAAGCTGCAAATAAATGTTTTTCTTACATTGAGTTCATATACATTTTGTGGGAAGGGTTAGAAAAGGAGTGCTTGATAGCTGAATTACTGTTTTTCCTTACTGAAGTCACTTCCTGATAAATAGCCAAACTAATTCGCTAAAATACATGAGAGTCACAACTGGTTCAGTGTTATTCTGGGTAAGACAATCTAGGTTATTTACTTCTAAACAATATATAAAAGGCAAATAAAAACATTATGAATGTTTTGTAGTATTCAGATTTCTACATTCAAATAGGTAAAAGCATGTACAAGAAACTACTGTCAAATATCTTCACTATCTTCAATTGTAACCTTTGTTTTTATTTTCTTTCTCAAAGTCCTCACCTCAGCAGGTTTGGCAAGTAATAAACTACATTTTCATAAAACATGTTTAAAACACATGTACATGTAAAAAACCCCAAGGAACCACAACTTCCACCTGAAACTCACAATGAAATAAGTGTAAGCTTATTCCCTCAGCTAAGAAGCGCTGAATATATTAGCAGAACATTTAATATACCCGAAATCAAAGAGACTAAATATCCCAAAAAACTTTTCTGGAAGTTCTTTTAAAGCCATTCCTGCTGGTTTTTTGGAAGTAGTTCTCATTCTCGGTAAAGTTCCTTCATGTTCTGCCATCATGTCAATGACCTTTTGTAGTCAAACTTTGTCTTCCATAAGGAACCAAGCCAGAGGAAGTACTTTCTTTTTTTCCACTTTTCTAGTAACTACTTTTTCACTGTTATGACCTTAACCCAGAACACTTGTTGCATTTTAAAAAAGCTCATTCAATTTAGAGCAATAAGCTTGACGACCTTCCCAGAAGTTCTGCTGTCTAGAAAGTGTTCTGTTTCTGCATATTAGACTGCTTTGATACACAATTAGGACTGATAATAAAACTAACACTTAAAAGCTATCAATCCTTTATGGGAGCACCCTTAAATTATTTTAAAAACCTCTGTGCTACTGGAGTTTATGGACTCCAAGATTAAGATTTCCAAATGTTCAAGATTTCCAAATGTTCTTTACCAAATTTACCACTCTTGACCCCTCTCCTACTGAAGACAGACAAAATGGCCTTTCTGGGCTTTCCCTCAGTCACTATGGCACACAGTCTGAGTGTGGATATACAGCTAAAAGTACTTTAAATTTACCTTTGTCGAACAAGTACCAGATTTTGTAATGAAGTGCTTAAAGAGAAGGGCCTTTTTAATGAGAATACAAAGCTTACAGAGACCCATCCACAGCATCAGGGACAGCGATCAGGCTGCCGTGAAGACAAATAGAGGTCATTGGTCACCAAAGCCTCCAACTGACTGTGACTCAAGCAAATGGTAAAACAGTTTTTATAGAAACTATTTCCTACTAAAAACGTGTTTCCCTGAACTAAAAAACTGATACTCTGTGAAGGAGCTGGTTTACTACTATCAAAAATTTTAGGCAGAAAACTATTTTTAAACCTAAAATATTCATGCTATTTGGTATAGTGGACTCAATACCAAACTGTGCATGGCAATAAACACAGACACCAAGTTTGGTACTGGAACTGAACTGTGAAAGAGGCAGCAGTATCCAGAGTCAAATTTGTTAAGCCTTATCTTAAAATAGCACTTAATTTGAGTGATTACTTTGAAACATCGAAAGGCTGTGTTTGTTCTTGGGCTGTATCCTGAGCCTGACCCGTTCTGTGCTGCAAGGAGGAGGCTTCAGATATAGAAATATCTCCACCATTAGCACCAATTTGAGGTTGTTCCCAGTTGACTTGTACTGGATGTGCCTCAGTGGTTATGATGAAGGCCTCTGGGAAGTTTGTAATGGTTGGAGGAATAGTGTGAGTGCAGTTTCAGAGTCAGGCTGAGCATGTCAGGATGCTGCAAAGTAGCAAAGCATATTTCAGAGACCTTAACGTAATGAACAAAACTACCAAGAAATTTAATGTACAAATTTCTATAGAAAATATTTCCTACCTAACCACATTCAGGAGTGTTAGTGATTTCACTGGGTGAGAAACAGGGTGATATTGCCAGTTATACAACAGGATGTAGAAAAACCAAGCAGTGAATACCAACAGCCTGCATTAATGGCAGTCAAGATGTATAAGGAATTCTGGAATATTAAAAGCTAAAATATTCTGCAGCTAAGTTCATTCTTTAAAGATGAGCAATTAACATGACTGCACAGCAAAGTGATTATTCTTAAATGCATTCCTTTCTCACCTAAACTTTAGACCACACTAAGGCACCTTCACAAACTGTGTGAATTTAATTTATTAGACTTCAAAGTAGAAGATTTAAAAAGATAAAAAGTGCAGACTCTTTACTGTAAATTTTAAATTACTTTTCAGTTCAGTTGGAAGTACAGGGTGCAAATTTCTGTTTATAAAATGTAGTTTAATCTATGACATCACTAATAGTCTGGTGACCACTCTGTCACTCTGTGTACCATGACTAAGAAAAAGGAACCAACCCAACAACTATACAAATATTCAGTGGCAGTTTGCAAAATTACACCCACCTGCTGTATCTGCATAACTCTGAGACTATTTCTATACACATGTGCCTCAGAGAAACAATAACTGCAAGGTAATGCTGTGCAATGAGTAATAATTACTAAATGTTTCTTCTACTTTCTCCTCTTTCCTTTATCCTCTTGCTTCCTAGGGCAAAAGTTCACAAACACAGAACTGTCCCATCTGTTTGCAGGATGACTGTTACCACTTATGATGTCAGCAACTTCAGTGTACAAATATTTGGCTGGACTAAGAGATGATGTGCTTTATTGTTATTTTTTTTTCCACAAAGGCTGAACTCTCACACAAAATTGTTATTAACTCCACCTTAATAATGATAACTGGTGCTTACATTAGTAGATTATTATTTAATATAGTGATTTATTTTTGTTCTGAAATATTCAAAACTCCATAAAGGATCAGAACTAAACACTGTAGCAATGTGGAGTGACACTGCATTTACAATGGAGGGTTTACAGTTTTATCAGAAAACAAAGTGACCCCAAATGCCACTCCTTCCAAACAAACAAACAAACCCAAACAAAAAAACAAAACTACCCCAAATGCCACTCCTTCCAAACAAACTAAAAACCCCCAACACATAAAAAAGAAAAGAAAACAAAAAACCCAAGCAAAGTCATAAAAGCCTAAAAAAACAACAACAACCCAAAACTCTGCAAAAAAATTAAGCTAATGTAAAAATAATAATGAAAATCTGAAAAACTCTACCCAATAATAATGTAACTCCCTTTTGTTACTGTATTTGAGTTAATAGTAGTTAGTTGCTATCCTACCTTTGGGGAAAAGCCTTCAGGCATGTAGCCAAATACATGGAAAACCAAGATCATTTGAGAGGTTAGAGAGGAAACAGTCAGGAGGAGGATACTGTCTACCTGATGGGCATAGCAAATGATCCTACTGGAGATATTCTGCCCACCTTGCACTGGGGAAGCCCAGGCAGGCAGAGTAACCTATCCACAAGTTTGTGTGGCCAATGCCTCATAAAGGATGAACCCACAGAGCTGCATAAAGTAGCAGCACTGTGTGATGGGGAGATGCTCTAACCAGAGAGTCATGAAAGACTGTTTCAGGATGGGGAATACTCAGTGACAGAATTCCAAGATGGAACACGAGGACATGCAAGAACATACATTATTCATTTCTTACACATTTAGTGGAAACATCACTCGGTGCAGAAATTATCACAAATACCAGGATATGAAACATACAAAAATAGCCTCTTTGGTACACAATATCAGTGCAAAAATAGGTTGCTTCAGAATGTTCAGGAAAGTGTCTTTAAACAGTTTGGATCAAATGTTCTGAGCAGCTGATCTTACTGACTGCACTGTAAAAGGCCAGAGTCTGTCCCATTACAGTAACTCTTTTATATTTGTGTGGTGATTCCAAAGGATTTGATTTAAAATATCTCTTTAAATATATGTAGTGCTCAATATATCAGACTCAAAATAAGCATGGACTATTTCTATCAACAAAATGTACACATAACTCTGAACATCAGGCTCAAAACTATGTCCCTTGCTATAATCTTACTGTGAACAGAAATACTGAACATTCACAGGCTCTTTGTGACTTTGTGGGAAACTCACCAAGTTACCCAATGTCAAAATAGGGCTTGACATGCCATATAAAGCTCTCAGCCCATTTTTTTTTGGCAAAAGGCATTAGAGTTTGCTAAATGGACATTTTAACAACTGAATTCCACATATTCAGAGACCAAGTATATTATGTGAATTTTTCCCCAGACATAGGTCTAATTGAACAAAAGACAATTTTCATTTACTATCATAATGAAACCAGAAAAGATATAATTAATGTCTTTGAAAATTTAACCTGAAACATTTTGGTATGCTAATGTAATGCTGCTCTATCAACCAGTCAGACCCAAGGGGTTTTGTCCTTTATTGAGGGCATTCGAGACTGATCTTCCATCATCCGACAATTCCCAGTAATTCTTCAGAACTCATTTAGAAATATGGTTGATTTCAAATACTTAACCAACTGGAAGCCAGCTGTAAAGAAAACAAGAAGCCAGGAAGGCTGTGAAAAAAACATTATCTCTAAACTATCTTTTCACAACTTCCTGTAAGAGCAGAATTGTTATATTAAAAACATGCACTTCTCAAACATTGCAATTTAACTTTGGGACTAATTTTTCTTTGTTGAAAGTATTTTCATTTTGTCCAAATTTTGCCTGTTTGCTGAAGAAGAAATTTGTAAGATCTCAAGAATTTTTCCAGGAACTAGATGACACTTATGTTTTTGGAAATTCAAAACTGTCCAAGTTATTCTAAGGAAAAATGTTCTCTTCATTGATTCTCCTGAGTATTCTCCTGCTTATTTCAAGCAATAAGTTCCCAAGATTGAATATTTTTTCTGATAATAATTAAAGAAGAATTTATCAAGCCATGTAATCCATTTATATGTCTAATTTACTGTAGAACTAATTGCCATAGTTGTGGGGACAATAGCACTCAGATGAGTAATCTGAGTGCTGGGGTAGCTGATGAAAATGGCTTAAAATGCTGGAAGAAAATATGGGGCCTGATCAGAACAGCCCAGATTGACAAATAAGATTGTTCTGATAGTTGGGTAAGAGCTGTGCTCCCAAATGCACCAAAAAAATGTACAATGGGTTATGTCTTGTATTGCTCTGCTTTTCCTACCCATTGTCAGGCATATTGACATATTAGAATGAGAAATATGCTCACATTAGCTCTAAAAATCTGCAATTTATTCAATGATTGGTGTTTTTAATTATAGGCACAACAATTTCCTTTGAATTTTTCATCAAAAAATCTGGAAATTCTATGACAAAATAAAATGATAACAGTTCAACTTCTGCCATTTTTCACCTTTTATTTAGTAAGTAAGTTTATTCCTTTTTTATTTTTTCATATTATGAGATCATGGGATCATTTCCAAAACTTAAAATAACCTGGCCATTCTACAAATATTTTTTTGAATTCTTAACATTTCCTTGTTTACTTATTATATGCATTAGGTTTTTGAGCAGTGGTTTCCTGGCAAAATATTAAAAGCAAGCAGAGATCTTTAAAGGAAAGATTAGAGAAAGCCCTCGTTACACACAGTCCAATCTGCAGGGCTCAATTTTGGAGCACCTCATTGAGCACATCCTTAAAAAAATTAATCCTGTTGACTCCAGCCACAAAATTTTTCTCAAGTGATGGCTCATTGTGTGTGGAAAAGATTATAAAATTGGGTCCAAAATGTTTAAGATCAAAAAAATGTGAACTGCTAATAGGATAACTGTAAAAGGTGAAATTCAATCAGATTAAGCCTCATTCATCTGATTATTTACATAGTTATTAAACTTTCATGTCTGTGAAATATTGCCAATACATGCATCAAAATTGCTTTTTAAAAAAATGCAAATGTACTCATTTACTTCTTTTTTCTTACTCTTTAATTTGCAATACATTTAAGTTTTTAAATCTTTTCCCTACAATCCTGACATTTACATCAACTGTTACAACAGATTCATAATAAAACTTTGGTAAAGCAGCTCAGAGACTTAAGTTCTTCACAGCTAAAACTCACCAGTTAGCCTTTGATTTATAAAATTAAGACCAGGAATGCTTGGAAGCCAGGATTTAATTTATGGAAATCATTAAAAGCTTTACAGCTGGTTTGGGTCACTGTAGCTCCATTGCAGTTATTTGATATAAATCAAATTAAGAACTTAATTTTTAAAAAAGTGATTAGAAATATCAACAGACTGCAATTCAATCCTTGTCAGTATAAGAGCATTTACCTGGCTGCTGTGATTTCTTCAGATCTTGAACTTTAAAAGCAGCAGCTCGAAGTCCCACTGCATGAGTTGTGTATATGCCAAGAAATTTCTCCATGTCATCTGCAAGAAAAGTTAAAATTTTAAAATTACTGCAAAATTCATAGGAATTTATATGCTGCTGAGAACAAGAAAATTGTTGAAAATTAAAAAAAACCCCAAACCAACAACAAAAAACCCTTCACAGGTGACTCTTCATGCTCTTGTTAGAAAGAAGTATATACATAAGAGATGAATATAACTTGGAACAGCAGATTTTAACCCTTAAGTTTTGATCACCCTTGCCATAAATATAGAACTTGAAGATAGTTCTTACTATTTTTTACCATTTTAAGGTCATATAAATGAACATCAGGGTTTAGTGAGCAATCCTAAACAATGACAACACCTATTCTTGAATAAGAGTGAAAGTCTCTTTGAGAAAGAGCTGCTGGGACAGGGAAGAAATTGGACTAACAGCAACTTCATCAAAATTCAGCTACTGCAAATAGGTTCCTAATGTGGTCTCATTTCTATACAGTCTGCATACATGAGGGAGGACTCCTGACTAACAGCTCTCTGGCTCATGCCATTAGTAAGACAAGAGAGAGCAGTTTGCAAAATATTCTTTACATCTGTTTTTCAAAGAGCTATCCCACATTCTCCCTCTTCAGTTGTTCTGATTCAGCAACCGGGCCCACTGTGTGGGTGTGACCAAAGCTGTGTATTCTACACCCTCTACATAATTTCTCATGAACTGTTTAACAAAGCATCGTTCTGCAGCAGCTGCCCAGGGCACACCTCACCCCTTAGGATGTAACCTGGGTGTTAAGCCTGTGAGATAAGAGCTGTGATAACTCTCCTTTGGGGAGTCATTAGCACCTTCACACCCAGCCTGCTAAATTCCAAAAATACCCCATGACTCACAGAGTCAGATCACCCACTGTGTAACTCCCAGCCCTGGAGGAGGTACTGGTTGCTCCCATCTGAAACTGAGCATATATTATCTTGGGGGTTGGGGATTTCTGGTACCATTTGTGGGATCCAGAGGAGGACCAAAACCTTAACAGGACTCCGACCATCATCTGCACCAACAGTTTTTCCCTTCCTTTTACTTTGGACTCAGAGGAACCACGTGGGTCTCAGCACAGGGGGCAACAAACACCATTGTTTTTGTGCCCCAGGGTGCTGGGTTGTACTTCTGGGTTTTGTGTGTTAAACCAATTTCTCTTTGTGCCATTGCATTTATTGTAATATTGTTATTTGATTGTAACCCTGACTTATAATCTCTTTCGTGTTGGGTTCGTTTCTCCTGATGGTTTACCTTTAAACCAGCACATCAGTGCATAAGGACAAACTGGCCAGCACATCAAGGATGCAGCTTTAACAACTTGATTGTCTTCTCCCTCCTGTTAGCTGGTTGAGAATCTTATTTTTCCTATTGGTTCCACAACCAAGTATCCAACTGAGCACTGCCACAGGATCCCCTCTCAGGGCCAGCCAGCACCATGAGATGGCCAGAAGTATATTTGAAGTAGATTGTTTCATTGCATTAACATTAAATCACACAGAAAATTCCCTCATCTCTTCATTATCCTCATGAGGTAAATAAAACCTTTACAGTCATATTTAAACTCCATTTATAATGCTCAAAGCTGTACCCACCTGCATTTGCACATACAAAGTTCTGACAGCAGTGCTTTGTTGAGAGCATTTGATGAATCAGATTTCTTAAAAAAAAATAAAAAAAGAATAGAACATTCAAAACCAGGTTTTTCACAGGGATTGTAGCCCTTACATATCCCGGTATGTTAAATAATCAGTTTACTACCCATAGGCTTGTTACACTTAGACATTAAACTAATGACATTAAGCCTGACTTTCTCAAACTTATTTGTTTTGATGTGGGACATTTTTTGTAAAGACATGAAGAACTACATAATTAGAATGTAGTTCCAATACTATATTAAACATTGAATTCTTTGCATTACACAAATATGGTCATAGAAAGCCAGGCTAGAAGCCAGGTTGATGAAATTCATTTATTTTATATCATGTAAACTATAAACTGAACTCTTTTCCCTGACTTATTTCAAAACCAGACTACAAAACTATGGGGGATGTTCTTGTTTTTAAACGAAAAAAATTCTAGAGTTGTTCTAATTTTAAACATTCTGAAAGATACGGCTTTTCTACGAAGAGGTAGAAATCCATGATCAGATATTACCTATTCACATCACTTATAATAAGGGCTCCTTCTGCTAAAATGTTTCAAAATAAGGAATTCAATTTTTTCTCTACAAGATTGACATAAAATCATACAAAATCAAGACTAGCTAAATTCAGGTTCCATATCGGTAGAAATTCTAACCTTCAGTTCATAATGCTTTGGCACAAACTGCAGGAAGGAAGCAGACAGGTTTTGTGAACTTTTTTACAATTAAACATTTTCACATGAAAATGGGGACAAAACCCTATTTCATCGTAAGTTGCTTTACAATGCTGGGTCACTCTCACATATCTGCTAAAATGGGAATTAGAGGCAACTGAAAACAAACTCAGGATTTAACCCAGGAAAAACTATCCAAATGAATGAACAGAGAGGTAACCCTCTGCACAAAGCTAAGTTTTGGGTGACAGGTGTCCTAGCAGCAAATATGGAAAGTTCCTGAACTCACCAGTAGCAGAAAGAAGGAATTTTTCTGTTTTGGTACAGTCTCCTTGAAATTATATATTAGTTTCATACACCTCATAGTCTGCCAGTGAATTACTCTTGTTCCCCATTTTTGTTGCTGCAGTGCTCCAGAACTTTGCTACCATTAGTGCTGTGCAAACACAAAACAAAAGGAAAGCTCCTGCCCCAAAAGGTTTAGTTATCATGCTGATGGAGTCTCTGTTGGAAGACAGTAAGCCTTAGGAAAAATGATTTATAATCCTTCAAAACCAGGATCATTTCCCTCCTTTAAAAAACTGCATTTCCCTTCTCTTCCACTACCTCCTCCCCAAAGCTGTTACATATCTCTGAAAATTCATCTCTCTGTCCCGATTTTAACAATTTAAAGCTCTGCTACTTCATGTGGAATAACCATATAAACTGCTTCTAAATTAAGAACTTTAATTATCTTATTGCTAGCTGCATATAAGTAGCATTTAAATTAATGAGAACTGCATTCATTACAGATAGCTTAGGGATATGTCTGGGAATACATAATGTTCAAACTCCAACTTTTATCATAGTTGTACTAAGTAAAGGATGTTCCACTTTAATTCCAACTTCTACATACTGTACAATTCACCTTTCTATACACTTTCTATGGAAATGAGATATTTCTTCTCTTCTGTGAGTTCCAGCTTGTTCTAAATGTTGTTTAGCTTAATTTTGGGTTTTGTTTGTTTGTTTCTGCCTAGAACATACCTTCCTTACGATCAGTGGAAAGGGACAGCACGACAGGCAGGTTTTACCAAGTTTGGTATCTCTCAGGCCAAAGTCTACCCAATTCAGCTCTCAGCAGAGCTGCAATTCTAATTCCCTGTTGGAGAATGTATTTTTATAGAGGTAAATTATAAGAACATTTTCTTAGGACATAAAAACATGACTGGTTTTACAGGATGAGCTTTCTGCAGCACACACGAAATAATACTAAGCCAAAAAAAAAAAAAAAGGATTTTTGCATCTGTGTTTTAAACCATTTTACAGGTGACAGATCTATTTTCAGTTCTTCAGGGTTAAGCCGTGTGTCTCAGGGGTAAATGTTAACAAGAGCTACAAGAAAGAACACCCTGTGATGCATTTTCTGGTGTTCGTTCCCTGAAAAATAAACAGCAGTGTTTTTTGAGATGATACAGTCACTTTGATTAGGAAGAAATACCATTCTAGCAGTGACACATTGAACTTATAAATTATTTATCATTAGTGAGTTAAAATATTGATTATTTCAGAAAATACTGTTGCCATGATAAAGCACAATTCTTTCAGTAAAATATACAGTGCATGTTTGATCAAATGCAGGCTTTTGAACAGGTAGCCCTCACTTATTTTTCATGGAAGAGAGAAGAGAAATTTGTTCTTAATGCTCTGCCTGAGGAGTCAGGCAGTCTGGATTTTATTCCCTGCTCAGCCCAAAACCATTAGGTAAGTCACTTCATTGCTCTGCTCTTCATCCCACATTCTTAAATAAGATAATAACATTTCTGTTACTATTTGGTTCCTTCAAAATATAAAATCTCCATGGCAGAATCACTTTCTTACTATACATGTTTAACTCCCCTGTAGCTTGAATTTTGTTTGGGCTTTCAAATGGTTCTTTTTTTACAAATAGCAACGGGAACGTTCATCATAGGATTTACTTTTTAAGTCTAAAACCTACAATACAGTTCCTAAGACTGCCTAAATAGGGGAGAAGTAGAGGCCCATGTTAAAGGTAAGCAAAGAAGGAGGGAATTCAAAATTAGAGAAAAATTATGCTCTCATCATCAAAATTTGTCACTTTCAGTTGCAACTTGGTAGTTAGAAGTATCAAAGAGGAGGGGAGTAAATTAATGTAAATTATATTCTTGTCCTTCAGAACACTAAGGAAACAGATTTACTTTTAAAATTTAAAATGTTTAAATAAACTTTCTTTTCTTTTTCCAAGTTCTGCACCTGCTTACCCTTTGCTTCTTTGTTTTGGTTCTTCAATTGTTTTTTCCTATTCTGCAGTGAGTTTTGCTTTTGCTAACAATAGCTCTCATTCAGGGACTCTTTTTTATCCCTTGATGTTTACACATATTACAAACAAACACTAAGTCATATTCACTCAAGAACACATTCTCAGAATTGTCTTCATCATCTGGTTTTCTTCAGAGCATGTCTACTTTTGCTTCATGTGAACCCTAGTATGACCTCCCTGCCTACACAATGAACATGTAATGGATTATGGACTCTCCAGATTTGCTATAGATGCATGGGAATCCTGCTTGCTTTTAATATATTTCCATTATGGATCCTGTCAGTAACCTTAAGAAACATCAGACTGAGTGAACTAAAAGTACTAGTGTTTTCATGGGTAAATACTCCCAGTGGGAAATCCCATTAAAATTAATGGGATTCCCAATTAATGCATTTAATTAATTCCTTGGTCAGGGCATTACTAGAGATGTCTGCATCAGCTTTTTTTTTACAGATGACATACTATACCCAACAGAAGCCAAAGCAGTGGAGTAGCACTGTGTTCTGGGACAGAGAGTCCCAGTAGGGATTACCCTTGCAAGGCTTCAGCACAAAGCCACTTCTCCCTCAAAAGTACTGTGTCTTTCATGCAGGAAAAATGGCTCATGTTGGTCCCTCTGCGCCAACAGAACATTGACCCACCTTCTCAGACCACATGAGCACATAGGCAAGAGTTTTCCATTTGTAGCTCATGCAGAGCCAAAAAAAATGGGGTCAATCCACATTCACACATGGGATCCTCAGGTTGCAGTTAAACTGACTGACCTTTGAGTAAATCTTCCTGCTTGCTTTGCTGTCCTGCTGACCCAGCTGCTTTCTCACCTGCACTTCTGTGACCTAGCAAGGCTCTGGCATCACAGGGCACGAGCTGCTTCTCTTTAGAGACCACAGCTTCGAGTAGGGAAGGTTTCACTTGTGTCCTTCTGTGGAAAATAAAGTACTGTCAATGCAACTTCATTGCTATGTGTAAAACAGTGAATAGAAATCTATGTGAGATCAGCACATAAAATTATAAAATGCAGCCCAATGCAGGAACAAATGAACTGTCCTGCTAGAAACTGATTTTAAACATAAGCACAACAAATCTTCTTTGTCCAATATTGAACTAGGAGAATGGGGGTTTTGCCTACAAAGCAGTGTTTCCTAACAGGATACTGTGTTTATCCCTTACTACCCCTGCCTTTCCCTGGGATTTGCAGTCATATATATACAATTAGACTGAATAATATGTTTCCCTCCCACTGAAAAAATTCAGTGACAAAGGAAAACATTACAAAAGCTAAAAACAGCCACATAAAACCCAAAGATGATTGCTGCATAAAAGTTGTTGCAGTATGTTTTCTATAGCAATGCAGTTCTCTTCCAAAACTTAGAATACAAACACAAAAATATAAAGAGAGTACACTAAATACTACAAAAAACAGATATATTTCTGAGAAAAGAAATCCACATTACCTAAAGCAATAAAGATTTTGAGACTGGTGCATTTTCTAATGAACAGCCATACCTCAAGGTAGCTTGGGGGAACTTTAGCACAGATTCCAAATTTAATGTAGCTTTTAGACATGTTGGTCTGATCTCCATCTCCTGAATGAGGAAATGGAGGCATGAAAAGATGGAACCGTTCTTCCAACAGAATAAATTCTGTTTCTACAGTTACAGAGAAGGTTTATCCCTCACCCCAACCTTTGTGTTGTCTTTTCACCTGCCCCACAATTAGAGGGAAATAAAGAGGAAGAAGCATCATATTTGCATAAATGCATACAATATTTTAAAAATGAGAGTAGTGAGAGTGAAGATATTAATGAAACTTGATCTGTTCTACTTCGGATGTTTCAGGCAATATGTAAAGATTGCTTTAGTGTGCAACATCACTCACTCCCCACAATTAATAACTCTGACATTTCATTCCAGTTCCAGTTCAAAAGGATAAGTGCATAATCATCATAGAAAAGTGCAATATTTTTTAAAAAAATATTTTTACAATATTATTTGAATTTAAACCTTGATTATAAATTCTAACTTTCTCAACCTTCCTATTGAAGAGAAAGTTGTATTTTTATACATATATGCTATTTTAATGGAAAATTCGTGTGTCAATATGAAAACATGTAATTTTACTTTTAAGGCTGTAAGACAAGTAAAATATATTTGTTTCACTGACAGTAAACCACTGTAATAGGAAGTTCTGACCGAAACAAATTTTCCTTTGCCTTAACCACAAATCAGACTAAAACTGCTTCCTCTGAAAGCTTTATTTACTTTGAGTAAATTCATTAATATCAAGAAATTTTGCTCAGATAGTAAGTTTTTCACAACAGGAAAAAAAAACCAAAAAGCAAAATTGCTATAATTTCCACATACTACCTTGCCATAGTATTTGGTTAGCCATGGTTTTATCCTAATCTTCAATATCACAAGTGCCTTAGAAATGACACAAATACTAAAATTAAGTTCTAATAAGCCTATGAAAAATTTACATTGCTAATATATAACTCAGAAAAATGGAAAAAAAAAGATTTTTCTGAAACAAGAGTTTAAAGTAATTCTCTACAGTCAACAATGTTTCATGGAGGAAATATTTCTTGTCTTGTTTTTAGCACAGGCTCTATACCTACTTTGGGCAATCTCAAAATTTTTCTTTGACAATAATTTATGCTAAAAGAACTATATTCCTTTTTCTGTATCAATTACAGAAATTTTAAAAAGCAGTTTAAGAAGAGAAAGATACATATAAGAAGGTGTGAGTGGAGAGAGAGCATGGGGCAAGAGTGTGGAAGAACCGTGCTGGAGAAGTAAGTTTTGATTAGATGAGCTCACTGAATTTTTAAAGCTCATGCAGTTGAGGTTAAAGTGAATTTAAGCCCAGATGCAACAATTCTAGAAACAGAGGAATACAAAATAGCAGAATATGATTATGGAGAATCCCAATGGTGTACACCCCATAGACATGGAGAATTGCTAATACCACTGCCAAAAGACTGTGTAACTCAGACTTCAGGGAAAGGAACTGGCAAAGGAGGAAAATAAATCAAAGGCTAAACAAAACCCTTACATAAAAATAAAAAAAGAAATGAATCTAGAAGCTGTCAAGGAACTGGGAGAGCATAATGTACTGAATGAGGCAATGCCACAAGGAAACAAATGTGGAAAGAGATAAGAAAAGTGATGAAAACGCAGTAGGAAAAGCGTCAGAGTGACATAACTGATGAAGTAAAGAAAGAAAACATAGGCAATAGGATGAGACATATGACAATTGTGAGATCATCAGTAAATACTGCTGATACTTCAATATCTAGAAGGAACCTGGCAGAATAAAGGTGCAAAACTCTATAATCACAAACAAAGAACATTTCCATTGCTTCAGTCTGAGTGTTAGTCACATGTATTGTATCCATCTGACAAAATAGGTGCTCCTCAATTATAACATCTTAATTGAAGTCTCTGCATTCTGAATAAATGATTAGTTAATGTCAATCAGAAATACCCAGGGGTAAGGAAGTTTTAGGATCTGATTTGTGATGAAGGGGTGATACTGATATTTTATAAAGCCAGGAACAAACTAAATAACAATCGAGAACATAAGAGTTTATTTGCTATTTAAAAATAACCCTTTGAGCTCTACAGGCTGATGTAGAGATGAGAAGGCTTGCTTTTGCAGGTTTTACTTCCAGTAAGATTAATTTTCATGTGCATATGCATATCCATAATCCTGTGGAATACAGCTTGAGATTGAGCCTGGAGTTTTCTTAACTCATACATGAAATACACTGATGTTTTGGTAGTATTGGCTCTTGTTTAAAAGTTGCAAGTAACACCAGACAATTGCAATTCTCTTTAAAGTAAGGAGAGTTCCCTCAGACAAAAGAGTAATGAATAGTGAACAAAAAAGATGGTGGAACTGAAAGTAAAAATGGTAGAGTAATGAAAAACATATGTAATTTGCACACCACAAAATTATTTCAAGACACAGAAAACTTTTTTTCCATGATTAGTATTTTATACATTAAGCATAAAAATGGTAGGCTAAATTGAATCCAGTAAAGCACTATACTTCTTTTTCTTTTTTCTTTTTCTTAGCTCCATGGAACTGTGCCTTGAAATTGTCTCAACAACATGTGTGTATGATATCTATATTCAAGCTGCCTGGTCTACTGGTGAAAACAACACAACCCATGACTTCAATGCTGAAAGCACCATAACATCTGAGGTTCCAGCTGTATGCAGTCTTACTTGTTTTGGCATTAGTAAAGATGCTGAAGATAAAATCCTTTCTCCTACAAACACACACACATATTCCTGGTGTGGTCTGTCTATCCGGTGACTTGCCAACAGTGTAGATTTCAAAAAAAAAAAACCCAAAAAACCAGCAAAACCTCAAAAACAACTATCAGCTAAAATTTGGCACTGGAATGAGATATGCTGGATCAAATGTCACATTTGCTCCATCTTCAATTACCTTGGGTATACATGACACACATTGATCATCTAGGGATGAAACCAAGGAAGAGCCACGACCCAGGCAAAGGCTTAATTACCTTGTCTGTGTAGCATCACTACTTTACACAGGCCCACAGTGAAGAAGGGGTAAATCTGAAGAGTCAAGATGTCAAGTATTTTAAAAATATACTTATTCTCTGGTCTTCAAGGCTTGTGGTAGAAGCTCCTCATGTTAGATCACCAGATGGTACCATCTTATATAGTTCCACTGATTTACACTAGCAGAGAATCTGTTACATAGACATTAAAGCACGGGCATAAAATTGTCACATAAAAATGCTTTTATTTGACAGGTGTATTCTCTGTCCTTTGAATAGAACATGTCTTTACCAACTATTAAATGAAAGAAAAAAAACCAATCCACCACACAAGTATTTTACATTTATGCCACAGAATAAATACTTATACAGGAGAACATGATACTGGTGAAGAGAAAATTAAAGATGAAAATTCTTAGTAGATATTTTCAGCAAAGGAGCTTGAACACTTCACATCCACAGACTCATTTAAATGACAGGATAATTTGCACCATGTTTATTGTACAATTTAATGTACAAAATAAATATGATGGGAAAGTTGTTGAATAACAGTAGACATAAAAAGTGAAAGTAATATCCTCATATTTTCTCCCACACACTTTACATAGAAACTGAGCTGAAATAACATTAAAAAAACCATGTTATATTTTCAAACTGAATCATACAGATGTAATTGTATTACAATGGGTATAATAAATAAAATCCACATATTATCTAATTTCCTGGTAAGCTTCAGTATGCAATAATAAAATAAAATGGAAAGATAGCCAAAGGAATCTGTAAATCCAGTTCCAAGATTCCCATTAGCAATTTGAGGACCTTTCTTCAGTTTGTTGTCTCAGCAAGAATGACTATTCCTATAAGAGTAGCTCTAATCCATGTACTGGATAAGTTACAAAGTGTATTGTTCTATATGCCTTTTCTATCCTCAAGATGTTTATTTGTTAAACTGACCCAATGCATCATTTGCAAACTTAAGGACACCAGTGGAATATCTGACACTGTATATTAAGGAGACCATCTTTGCTTTAAACTGCAGGGACCACAGAATCACACAGAATCATCAAGGTTGGAAGAGACCTTCAAGATCATCCAGTCCAACCATGAACCTTACCCAGCTCCACCACAATCACCCCAAACCACTCCCAAGTGCCACATCCAAAAGCCTCTTGAACACTTCCAGAGACAATTAGTTCACCTGAGCAACTGAGTCCAATGCCTTACCACTCTTGCAGGGAATTTTTTCTAATATTTACACCATTTATTTTGGAATCAAATAACCAGGGCATACACATTATTCTAACTAGATCTAAAGTAACTTGGAACAAGGAAAGGTTTAAAAAAAAAGTATTACCTACAAGAAACTTGAGGGACATATTTTCCTGTAATGCATACCATAATAGCTACATTTGCCTTTAGTTTAGTTAAACAATTAATTACCTTTGATCTCAAATAGCACTTAATGAACTGTCTCTGCATTTTTTAGGAAACATTACCGAATTTTGAATATCAGGTCAATTTTCTTCATTAACAATGTATTGCAATTAGTATCAGATCATTTAGGATTCTCTTTTTGTCCATACACCAGAACCTCTAAATGTGTCTTCCAACAAATAACAGGATACCTAATAATGGTATTATATGAACCATTTTGGTGATTCTAAGATTAAAGACAAGGCTATCAGTACCTCTGAGTTTTAGACCATATAACATTATGTTTTTCAGCAGAAATATAATTTAGAAGTTTAGTTAGAAAGAAATATGGCTGTATGTCCTGAATGGGAACTCGTTGCAGAAAAAATCTGCAATTTCATCTTCACTTCAAAAAAATTAATATTTACTAGGTGTGTCCCACAGGGAAAACAGAGCAATACCATTTTTCATATCATTGGGTTTATAGCTGAAAAAATAAAAATGTTCTGGTATTCATTGTCCCATTGTATCTCTACTAGATCAGATAAAGTGGGTGTGTTCTTACTGTCTTTGAAGTCCTTTCACTCACTTCAGCAATAGCAGGATTTGAGCTGTGTGTTTAAACAGCACCTAAACAAAAAGCTTAAAAGGCATTGTATGTAGTTTATGCAGTAATATCCACCCTTCATTCAGAAGCACAAGATATCTCGTTCTGTTAGGAAAGTACGTGAATTCTTAGACTGGTCAGTGGACAGCTCACTATCAAAAGATCTTTACCATTAAACTACATTGTTTCTTATCTGTAGGTTTTTTTTCCTGTCCCATGGGAACATTGTTTAAATTTAAACAACTAACCATTGAATAACAGTAGAGGGGTTTTATGATATGTTAGAATTCCTATTCTTCCTAAATAGATTAAAATATTGCTGAAACACAGCACCCTGGAAAAACAAAACTGATTTATTCTCTTAAAGAAAAGGCAAAGTGGCTCAGTGAGTTATCTAACCCTGGTATCAACTGATTCTGAAGGGTACTTAAAATCATGAGTCTGACCAAAATTAATGTGTGGGAACTCACTCATTTCATGAATATAAGGAAATTATCTACTTCACTACACACTTCCTACAGTTCTCCCTTTCTTTCTTTCTTGGTCCCATTTGTCTCCACCTCCTGCATCACCATTTAACATGACTTTCCTATCTCTGCACATGCTGAAAATTCAGTGATGGAAAAATTCCAGAGCTCACCTGTCAGGATGTGCAAAAAAATTATTGCACATCCAGGTGAATAGAAATGGGGGAACTGATCCTTGACTAAAGCAAACTCAGATATTCTGTGAAATCTGCTTCTGAACAATACAAAGAGTCTTGGTGTATGCAAAGTGATCTCACAAAATCCTCACCGAGTTCCAATTTTATTCAGTAAAAATTTAAGTGAAAGTTCTGAGTATTTAGAATTTCCTTGTTGTCTAAATTTCACTTTAGGATTTCTTGTATTTAAAAAAACCTCAGACACACTTTAGCAGCCTGATGTCTTGCAACAGGTTCTGTAACCTAATTTTATCCCATGTAAATAAGCATTAGGTGAAAAGCCATTGCCTGAGTATTCTTACAGTATTCAAGGAATCCCTTGCTTTGAGGTATTAACAAGCAAAACTGTTCTCAAATATGAACAGAAAATGTGATCTCTAAAGCACACAGGTCAGAAGGCAGCATTCAGGACACATTTTCATTGCTTCTTGTGCATTCCAGGATATACCCTGCTGGTCTCACCCATTGCAGTTCTAAGCCTAAAGGGTCTTTGAGTTCTGATTTTGTCCCTGAGCTGTGAATAGGACATCTGTGATGGCCTGTTTGTGTCACTATGTAGCGACAGTGAATATAGAGTTGGGTCTCTGTACCAGCTTTTCATGATACACTTTGTATGTTATTTTTATTTCTTGTCACCTTTCGCAGTTTTACGTGGAGTACAAGCATAACAACCCACTCCACCCGAGCCAGGTATTTCCTGATAATTAATTAATGGCAGTTAAGGGATTTTAGATTTGTTGTTGGCACTCAACTCAGTGAATTGTCAACCATCAGGAAATACCCTCCCTACTTGTCCTATCTGCCAAATTACTAATTAAGCATCTAATACCGAAAAGCAAACAACATTTTTATGTTCTTAATTTCATCCATTTCAATTTAATTAATCAATTAAATCTTCTAGTGCCTGAAATCTGAACAACAGGCAATTTGCATTGTATAGCAGTGACCACTTTTATTGATGGAAATAGACCATAAAATAACAATGAAATACATAAATGAAGTAATAAAAGAGAGGAAACTCTGCCTACAAACACTGTTCTTATTAAATCAATATAACTATTGAGGATGTGTATATATAACGTACTCCAAAATGCTGCTTATATCCAGCTTCTCATGATAATTTCACAACTGATACAAATGCTGAAAAGAGAAAATTAACTGACAATATTCAGGTATTTCATCTGTATTTGTTAAAGACAAAGAAAATGAAGGAACTAAAGAAAGGAAGAAAGAAAGGGGGAGGAAACAAAAGAGGGAGCAGGAGGAAAATGTTGAAATGGGTCACATTTTGAGAGATTAAATTCACAAAATCATTTTAAAAAATGGAAGCAAAGTATTGGTGTGTACCTTCCACCTTACAGTTCAGAGGACAAATGGCACAGCCTGGCTATTTGGGACTTCAGGTCAATGCTTCTTAGTGCATGAGTCAGGCAAATATTTCACTAACATAATCCTCCCCCTCTCTTGGTCTTCTCCAGAAGATTCTTAAACTCTGGAGTATATGCTTTAAAAAGGGAAAGACCTTTTACAGAAATTATTCTATTTTACACAAAATGCAAAAGCATTAGTTGCAACAAAGGATGAAAGCACGAGTACTGCTGCAGACGCTGAATCTCAGGCACACCACCTGTCCACACACACACTTTTATCCAATGGTGTGGACAGAAAGGAGCACTCCTGACTGCTTGGATCTGAGCAGCCTCTTCAATTTTATTGCAGCTTGATGAAACAGGAATTTTAAAAATATACTAGTTGAACAAAATATGAACATTTTGTGGAAAATAAATTTACTTATGCTACATACTAAAGTAATTTGTTTTCATAAAAATGAAATCAGTCTGACTGATTTACTTTATTACTTTACTCAGAGCTGAGTAAATAAATCATATTCATACAGCTCAATCACTTAAAGGAAATTACTCTTAGGTTTCACTGTTATAAATGTCCAACCCACTCTACTTCAGCTGCGTATTTATGTCTTCTGCAGAGAGCAAACACAGTTTTAATTCTTAAAAGGGATTGCCCAGGAGATGTGCTCAGCCATGCTAGGGATTGGGTAAGAACATGCTCAAAACTTCTTTTGACTTTCTTATTACCTTTCAGTTTCTTTCATAAATGTGGGACTCCTGGAAACAATTGGCATGAAAAGCATTAGTACCAGTTATTACCTTACATCATCAGAAACAGGCAAAGCAAAAACAATGGGAGCTGTTTCCAGGAATGGTGAGGAAGGCTTTGTTTGGATTATCCCTTGGTGCAGTGATTACCATTGCGTAGCATCTTAAGCGGTAGGTAATTACTCATTTTTAGCCTCTGTTTCTACAATGTCATTATAAGAAATGAAGCTTTTATCTCCCTAGAACAAACACTGGCTCGTGCTTCAGCATGAACTCAACTTACGCCAAACAATGTGTTTTAAGAGAAACTAAAGAAAGAAGTGTATTTCTCACTTTTTTTTCCAAAATGAAAAAGAATGAGATTTATCAAACATTACTTAATTCCCTTAGTTACACAGCACTACAAAAAGTGAGATATCCTGCTAGAAAAATTAGACATTTACATTAGATGGCTTTAATTAACTGCAAAAACCACTTTCTAAGCACAACTCACATGTTCTTTACATGCTTAATTAGTAGGAGCCTGCAGCAGTGCCTAAAAGTAAATGATAGACCTTGAACTGACAGCACTTAACTAACTGAAGATTTTGTTGTTGTTAATCAACTTTATTATGTTTTTCAAGTTGCAAAAGAAGAAATGAAGGGCTGACAGAAAATACAATTTCATTTCTTCAAAATAGTTTTCTTTTCATCTTTTCAGAGAGATTTTCAAAAGCTGTTGACAAGGGACTCGATACATTTCATTTGAAATAGAAGAAAAACTTCCCTTTGACTTCAGTAGCAGTGTATTTTTATTAACCCTAAGCTCCCTTCAAAATTCTTCCTGTAATTTTATATTTGTGTTTTAGCTGTAAGTTAGACAATGTCTTACAGCTGCTGTAACAAAACTTCTGAGTCAGTGGAATTGGATCTTCTGAGTCCAGCAGGTACTTAGCACATGTACTGTAATAAGAGCCAATATGATGTCAGGAAACAAAGCTGATACATATGACATACCAAAATTTAGCAATTCTGCACTGTAAAGGCTAACAAGCATACAAGTGAGGTTGCACTGCAGTTACCCTGTTAAAATGAATCCTTGGAGAAACTTAAAAATCATGTTTCATTTCAGAGTAACTGGAGTCACTGAGTGCTCATTTCAGCACTATTTATTAGTGTCAAAAGTCTGCAGCCTAGTGTGCTTTTTTTCTTTTTAAAGAAGAAACATATCCTTATAGATAAGAAGTTTCACCTTTGCAGCCACCACATGAAGGTGAAGCTAAAATTAACAGAAGCAAAGCTTTAAATTGTCCTACAACTTTACATGCTTCTAAATGAAAGTTCTGACTTTCAAATATGCTTGAATTAATTTTGGGGAAAAGAAAAGCCTACAGTTTTTATGCACAATGAGCAGCAATGCTTTATTCAAAGCAATTTTACAATTAGGTACTCCACTATTCATGTTATTATGAATCCAAGTGTTGCTGTGATTAGAAAGTGGAGCCACACAGAATAAAACAAGTGACTGCATTACTCTGTCATATGACAACTGTCCTACTTCAATCCCAAGACTATTCAGATTTACAGCAGAAATCAATGGCTCCAAAGAACTGAAACTGCACAGAAAGGGGATGAAACATCCTGGCCACTTTCCTTCTGCAGATGAGCTAGGCAAACAAGAAGAGATATGGAAAGGAATTACCACTGGTGATGTACGAACGAGTGCAATTTGCCTCTGAGGCGTGGATACCAAAAGAAGAGGGCATTTACCTCCAAGAACTGTCTCATTTACATCAAGGTTGCATCTGCCTCTGCATTAATACAGGATTTTGTAAAAAAAAAAATACCTCAGCAACAGAACTGACAGACTTAAATACTTATATTAAGGCAACATAAATCCAAGTGTAGGCACGTGGATGAATCCAGGTTATCTTTTGTCTCTCCTGGCTTTTGGGAGAGCTGTCAGAACTGGCACACCCAAGCCCCAGACACCTAAAGGTTATACCTCACACATTATGCCCATACATTAAATACTGTGACCTAAAGACAATGCTTTCACAAGGCTTATGCTGTCTGCACACTGCATGCTCCTTCCTCAGCCCCTGTCAGGGAGCATCGAGTGCATGCTGACAGGGCTGGGATGGATGATTGTGCATCCGCCCCACCCGGCTCTCCGGGGCTGAGCCAGCTCCCATCCGGAAGACAATGCTCCAGTATTAATTGGATGCTGAGAGGCTCAGTACCACACAAAGGAGGTTACACAACTCCTGGCCAGAAGTGCCTCACATCCGGCCCACTTTGAATCCAGGGACAACACATCTATAACAATATGTTCTTGTACCCTTACAGGTAGACATGCTTCATGTTTTCTCAAAACACTGAGTACAACTTCCACATCTCTCTTTTTTGGCCCTAAACCTGATGGGAAGATGGTTCAGACAGGAAGGAAGTCATTTTAATGAGCAACATTCCATTTCATCATCAATAAAGGATCACAGCACTTGATAAACTACTTGAGGACCAACTGGAACTTGTGAATCAAACATTAAACAAACTCAGCAATTAAAATATAACACCTATTCAAGGGTATTTAAATGTAGTAAAGCACATCAAAATTCATGCATGTATATTTTCAGTTCAGTTTATCACCCACGGCATAAGTCCAACACATGATCTAATTTGTGGCTGTAATAAACAGGTGTAAGTTCAAAGCCACTAAAACTGCATGGCTTTTATAGAGGCAGAAACACACAAAGCCAATATAGAAATAAGCAGCAAAGCAGTGGGACTGAAAAACCATGAAATCAAGACAGTATTAGTTGCTTATCTGCTTTTTATAAGTAGACCAAATGTAAAACATTTGTCAAGAAGAATTATTCAAAACCAGAATTCATGAAGGCACGAGCGGGCTGCAAAAACAGTCTACCAGCAGTGAGCCAAATAGTATATGATCAAAAATAAAAGCTACAAACACACATAAACTTCTTTGCAGAAAAATGTCCTCATGTTTCCAGCCTTTTCAGGAGCTAACTTAAAAACACAGTCTCAGATCTTTTGGACTGGCCTGGAGGACTCCAAGGTCAGAGAAACAAGCTGCAATAGAAAAGGGTGTAATGAGGTAAGGTCGTGAAAAATGAATAGGAACGTGACCCAGGACTGCAAAGCAATGAGGTACAAAAACAAACGGGATGGGAAGGCGCCAGCCAGCACACTTTCCTATCTAATCAGCTGTAGCTCTGATAAAGGAGGAAATAAGCTAAGGGAGGGAGTCTTCAGCACTTAAAACAATCCCCAAGACTCCATTTCTGCTCTGGTAATGTAGTGTCTTTAGGATGCAGGCCAAGAGAATAACTAAAAGGAAGCTTAGCAGTCACTAATTGTCAGCTCCATATTTGTTTATGGATAATAATGACCTGTTTGAACTAGGACAGCATAAACTGCTTTTCACAAATTATTAGCACTGCCAACACAGTGGGATGTATTGCAGCCTTACTAAACATGATACACATTTCCACCATGGCAAGGCTGTGTGGGTGCATTAGAGTGCCCAGTCCTGTCCTGGCTTTCACACTTCAGTTTTCCTTAAATATTTCAATGACACTTCAAGCACACTGTTCTAATTCCTCCCTTTTGGTAACAATAACACAGTCACTGTTCTAGGAGAAATCTGACTGAATCTTGGGTTTTGAAGAAGTAATATTTCTTCAGGTTTCTGCAAACAATGTGAAGAGATTTCATATTTCACTTCAGAATTCTGATTCATGATGTTATGGGTTCACCACACATGAACATAATTTATTGCAGCCATGAAGGTTAACTAAGACCTGCCATGCACTCTGCATGAGGATGCACAGGCAACAGAGGCCTCCAAGAACCATTTGCTATTCTCTATGGACTAGCACTTAAGGCAAATTGATCAGTAACATAATTCCATGGTTGACTACTGTGCAGTTTTACTTTTGTAACAAGAAAACATGAATTCAGACAGAAAAAAACCCAGCAAGTCTTTAACTGCAGAGACAAGGGAATGAAGAAATCATTTATATCATAAGGTATTTCATTGTCTTATGCTGTTCCTAATTTGCATTTAATTTCACTATTAATTTTTCCCTTGTCAGGTACCAGATGTAGAGTTTTGCTATACCTTTTTTCCATTATTTTAGAGTATCTTTACTCTCCTGTGTTCCAGACAATCCATGATTTATTACTTTAATACTGTAATCCAGGATACTTTCTTTTGCCTTCAGTGGGCTTTTAGCTGTAAGCACAATAAATAATGTTCAAAGGATGGAAAAGGTGTTCAAGATAACTTCTTATGCCAATTATAATGTCATAAACAGCGTGATCTACCTAAGCCTGCCTATGTGCAAGTGAGAAGCAGTTCCTTGTAAAAAAGAAGGAGCACTGAATGACTGAACAAATCTGGATATTTCAGACTGAATCCTCCTTGCTTATGAATATCTTTGTTCTTTCGTTATAAGACTTGTTTTCATATTAATTGTCTCTGTCAATTTTGCTTATAAATCTGAAAATTTGTGAAGTAATTGCACACATTGTTGCTGTTTGTTAGTCTTTGAACTATCAGTGCGCTGTGGGAGGTTGACTTCTGTTCTCAGGGTGTAAGTTGTTTCATTTCTTGAATGGAGAGGCATAGCTTTCCATTGCTGTAGAAATTAAACATGATTAAATAAAATGCCACTCAACAGGTAGTTGAGCTAGAAACTCATGAGAAAAGAAGTGAACAAGTATGTTCTATCTGTGCCCTCAACCTTCTCTTCCTGTCATTTTAAAGATTGATATTTGCTGTGGTCATGTGGATATTCGTTTGAAGAGCATCACTATTGAATTATTTTCCACCTCTCACAGTGATGTTCTCCTGCCAAAGATGTCTGAATTCAACACCTAAGGTAATTTTACCTCAACTGTTGCAGTTTGGCTCTGCATCCCACCCAAGGAGACAAAATCATTACATGAAATAGGCAGCAGGAACATTTCTAGCTGCATAGACCTTCAGGATCTCCGCCTCAAGAAAGTAAAGGTGACCACTAAAGAAAGAAGGGAGCTTGCAAATAAACACAGTTCTGTCCAAATGACCCTATGCCTATAGAATTCTCCAGGCAGGCTCCACATTTATTTTCTTTTTTTTTTTTTTTGAGAATTCATTCATAAGTACATTTCAGTGCTTCGCTGCATTGATTTTGAACAGCACTCCAGAGCAGAACTGCAACATATTTGAAACAATTGCTTTGCCTTTGATTCAGTAATTACTTTAATGAGAAAAGTGTGCTGTTTATATTAAGATATCTTGCTTATACAAGACAGGTTGCTTCAGCACAGCCAGAATTCACTAGTTATTATTAAAACCTGTATACAGAAAATCACAGGCTCCACCTTCCTGGGATTAGATAGTCTTAAAAGGTTTTAAAGCAAAGTAGCTCATTCATTTACATGCAAAGCAAACAACATGTTCATGATCACTGATTTGAAAAAGGCTAATGTATTTGTCTCTTCACAATGTTAAAGCAAAAGTGATTGAAAAGAAGCATTTAAATACTACGAAATTAGTGAGAATTGTTTTTCAACTGAATATTCCACTAAATTCCATATTATGTTCACATCCCAATAAATGTCTCCTGTTGCAGTCTGGACAAAAATGTTCCGAGTTCTATGGTTTGCTCCGTTCCATGGGACCAATCATTATCATTTTATAGTCAAGAGTAAGATATCTGGTTTGAAAAACAACCAACCTAAACTTTTCCACACTTCAAAATTACTAAAATATGCTAGAACAACAACAAAAGCAAAATCTAGATGAAAAAGACTTCAAAATTTTATGAAATAATAAATTAAAAAGTTGGGGAAAGAGTTAAATAAATAATTTTATTTTTAAGTTATTTCTAAATTTCAATATGAATTTTGAGAGGACTTATTTTAAATGTTTACTTAAAGTAAGCATTAAGGCAAATTTCACACATTATTAGGCTGCATTTGTGATTGCTTAGCCCAGCATTTCTTTCTCTGAATAAATGAGCCTCTTTGTTAACAGAGAGGATTATGATCTGGGAATTATCTTGGGAAAGACTTGATCATATGTTTTTATTTGTTGTTACAGTCACTTTTATTTACTCTTCTTTGCCTTCCCAGCCAAGCAAATGACGGCCTTCATGTTCTCTGAACTGTTCACAGCTTAGAACATCTCAATATACTTCAACAGCACCACTTATTTTTCCTTTCTTCACATTCTAGGGAAAGTAGAAGCCCTAATACTCCTTAGAAACAAAAGTTTCACAGCTTAGAAGAGGAAATTTCAGACTGCAATGACATGTCTATACACATAAGGTTTTGAACAAGCAAAAGTCTCAACTGCCCTCATTCTGATGCCATTATTTCAAATATGATGAAAATCTCACAAGAAATAACTACGTCTTTCTATGAAACGAGATTCGTGGAAAGTGAAGATCAGGCAGGGAAGAATAGTTCAGCTATAACTCCCAGACTTCAAACACATGCCATACATAAGCCCACATTCAGGAAAGCCTCTCCACTCTGCTTGGGCAAGGAGAAGGATAGGGAGAAGGATGGAAATTAGTCACAAAGTAGGAAACAAACTTGTCCTCTGCTTCTCACAGGATCAGAGGGTGGGGTTAAACTTTCGTCGGAAAATGTGTGGATTGTCAGGCACATCCTCACGTGTAAGTAATTCATAAAATCACTTGACCAAAGAGGGAAGCAAAAGAGTTAAGTCTGCTTTTACAGCTGCTGGCTGTAAAAGGAAAACAAACCCAGACCAAAGAAACAAAGCAGCCTGAATTACTAACTGAGGGACTGATGTTACAGAAACTTTTTCACTGTCTCCCATTTACTGGAGCACCTCTTTTACCAGTTCCCACTTCCCCAGAAGCGGCAGAGACCCACTTCATTCCAATAAGGTTTTCAGAGTTTCACTTTTAGTTTGTTATTTTTAACCAGATTAATTCATATTTACAAATCAACTTTTCACTAAATTATGGCTTGCCCTAAAAAAGTACATTTTTAGAAAATATGAATCAGCCTTTTGAGTAGTAGAAACTGGTTTGATTCTACAGTCTGCTTCTGAATTCCTTCCTTGATGATTTTTTCCTAGTTTGAAACTTATTATCACTATAGAAAGAGTTGTATTAATTCCAAATGGCAGAAATAATGGCAGCTCTTGGGATTATAATCTTCAGAAATTGTGCTCAGTAACTGGAGTTTTGATGCTTGCCATCAACACATAATCATGCAAGCATTTCCAAGTACATGCAATTTTTGGAAAAGAAACAAAAACTACTGTCACTTGAGTTACTGCTTCCTTTGATAACCCTTTGTCTATATAGTTAATCACTCATGGAATATAACCACAGACTCCAAATAATGTGAGGCATATAATGCTCCAAGCATATAAGTCACTTTTCTAATAGTAAGTTGTAACTTGGTATGGTTTTTTTGGGTTTTATGAATTAGGATGAAACAAAAATAGGTGCTTTACCTGCCAGCCAAGAAACCATTAAATCCTTGATTAAACAAGCAAAGATGCAGCTGGTTATTTGCTCTTTACATATGTCAAAACAAATTAGCAAAATAATTTATTAAATAACAATTGTTTTGTGAGTCTTTTCTTCATTTTTTCCACATGTGCCTTACATATGATTCCAAAATGAAACTTTTCTCATCAAGAGTACATGTGCTCCAGGGGCCTATTTCTCAACCAAAATAACAGCCCACTATATGTAGTATCAAAGTTAATTACTATGTAAATGATTCAGTTATGACAAATATTATTTTATGAGGGGAATAAGTTGTTCTGTAATTGTTTCTTTGTAAACAAATGCTACTTGTATTCAACCAAACATAAAAATAAGGATCTGAATACCAAATTTTGATTTCACATCTAAGATTTGTGCTTGTTGTTGGTTGTTCTCCATCTGACTTAGATCCTTTAGGGATGACAGGCACAGGGATGCTCTTCCAACTGAAAATGATGTGCAAATGGGTTTTCAAGGTTTTTTAAAAGCTGCAACATCTTTTTGCATTTTGATTACTTAATATTGAAAGTGTGCATTGGCAATTACTAGCACAGAAGAATGGGCACATTTCAGAAATTCAGAAGTTTGTCTACATATAGTAAATTAAACTGAAACACTGGCGGGGGGGGGGCACAGCTTTTTAATGAAACACCCAACCCACCCTCCCCATTAGATTTTTTTTAAATTTGGATAGTAGCAATATGAATAAGGAGACCTTTTTTCTTCATTTTTTTGGCTTTGTAATTCCCACAAATTGAATCAGAGTTGGATTGTGAATAGGTATATTCAGTTTAAAGTAAAATCAAAACACATATCAAAAGCTCTCCTAAATATACACAGGCTAAAACATAAAGTTTCAGGTTGGATGAATATGTAGGATTTTATGTTATTGATCAAGCTGGAAATAGAGTCAGTTATTCTATTGAGACCCTTCTTAGGTCATTAAACACAGTGTAATGACTTGTGATTATAAAAATACAAGGCTAAGGGTCAGATCCTAATAAAATGTTCTTGAACCATCATAACAGAAAGGTCATCAAGGACTCACAGTCCTGAGGGTCTGAACTGTTCCTTCTCCTGCCCACTAGTCATTTTAATAGATCCTTTTGTCTTTCTCATGTGTAATTGCAGACTGACATCATATACAACCACATTATTAGCTGTGTTGACTATTGCCATTCAAGGATTTTCCTCAGAGAAAGAAAAGTTCAGATTGCTCATATATGTGACTTCTGGAATTCCTGCACTGCCAGGATGGTACAAACAACTTGAAAATCCCAGCTTGGCCTTACAACCTTAACAACACATTTGTAACCACAAAATAGAACAGGTATTTTTCATTGTATCACAAATCACTCCAAACTAATTTTCAGCATATCTATCATCTGCAGCAAGGAGGCACTTAAATTTAATCATCTCCCACTTTGGTGTGACTAATCTATTTGCAAGTGCCTTTTTCAGATTCACTTACGCTGAAAAAAAACAAACCAACCAAACAACAAACCTCCTCAGTCATTGACTTGTATATTTGCAAAGATGGGGCTTTGCAAATCTGATCTCATAGTGGCATAATTGCAATATTGGTTTCATGACTCATTCAGTGATTACATGCTAACTGCTAACTGGCCACTCCTTGTCACTCACTATTTGCCAATATAGTGTTTATCTAAACCAGAGTATGCTGACCAAAAAGTACATGCTGTTAAAAATGCACTTAAATTGAATCATGAAGTTTTGCTTTTTCTTTATTTTTTTTTAAACATCACTGTGCAATTTTTTTGCACGTGTAATATAAACACTGAAGTTGTGCATCTCTGAAATTGTAAAATCAAAACTTTGGTTTAGTTTCAATTATTCTCAGTTATATTATAGCCAGATTTAAGAACAATGACTCAAATGCCTTTAGATGTGCTTTGACTTTGGAGCAATATGTTCTTAAGCCTATGCCTGGAGTGTGTTACCACCAAACCGACCATGAAGGGTGAGTTGCTCCCTAGAACTGACATAAAGCTCCACACACTTCTCGTTATACTCCTGAAGGAGAACAGGGGAATGAGAGGGGAGGCAGAGTCTGTGGCCCTTATCAAAACACACCACCCCTGCTCCGCCAGGTTTCTCCGCACTCCACGCCCAGTCCCCACAGGGTGGTGACCTGGGTTTTCTTCTCAGACGTGTGCTTTTTCACCAGGTTGTACCAGGAGAGTTAAAACACACATTAGCAATTCCACGCTGCGCCTTCAACAACACACAGATTGCTCAACCTTTTCTTGAACAACAGAACCTCACAAAGCTGTCCCAGGCCAAGGCCCTCCCTGGGGTGTTTCAGCCTCCCTTCTGTATGAGGCCCCACAAGTCAGCCCCGCAGCATTGCTCATTACAGAGACGTAATGCTCTAGCATAGCAAGCCCAAAGTATTAAATCTTAAGAAAACCAGTTCTCATGATGTTTACAGTACAACTACGCAATCTCAAGATACTCGGAAAGCTCAGATAATGACATTAAGTACAAATAAACAGCAAAGTTGGGTGATTTGGGAAATTAAATTCAACTTCCTGCAACTAATAAATCTAGACCAAGCTGGAGAGGGAAGAAAAATTAAGAAAACACTACAAATATTGTTTTAACTATACTTAAATACTGAACTTAATTACCATTGCTGCAAATAGGGCAAAATGGCTGCTTAAAAAACACAAGCCAATCTACTGGTTGTACACAGTTGCCATACACACTCGGATCTGCATAGTAGTGTACAACTGCAAAGCAAACAAACTTTGCTACAAATATTCTTTCTCAAAAGATTCAGAGATAGTAGACCAACTTCCAGTATTTTATTTAGGTTTAGTTCCTTCCAGTCTAACACTGTGAGAGTGGTTCAACAGGTTGCCCAGAAGGTTTGTAGTTTCCATCATTGGAGTCAGTCAAAACCGAGATGGCCGTGGACAACCTGATCTAGTTGATGCTGCTTTGAGTAAGGGCACTTAACTAGGTAATCTCAACAAGTGCCTTGCAATGTCAACCACTTTTAGGATTGCTCCTAAAAGAAGAGCTCTTAGATACCAAATCCTGGGACAACAGAGACTTCTGTGTTTCACTGAATTCTAAAGTTGCTGTCAAAGAAATAACCTGGGTTTTTTTCTTCTTCTTTTTTTTCCATTTCCCTTTGATTCTTCCACAACCAGAACTTCTGGGAATAACCAAAATCACCGTAGCAAGACCAACCTGTATGTCTGAGGTGCCTACTGTAATGACATTTTTAACTTTGTTTATGACCTTAAAATGAGTCTGACCTCCTGTATATTTGAAAATAATAATTAAAATAATAATAATTTAAAAAGCTGCATGTTGGGAATAAAAATGTGAGGGAAGTGCTTCCTCTTACATTTCCAATTTTAGCACTAAGCTTGATATGACCTTGAATTTCCCATGATTTAATCAGACAGAAATAAGCACATTTACGGATGAGATTTTACTGATTACTGGGGAGGACAGCTCATGTACCTTTGTACTCTGATCATACCCTTACAGTTTTCTGGAGGTGTTTTTTTATAAACAAAATCCTCAAAATTTCATACTTAAAAATACTCCACACTTAAAAGTACTCCATAGATAGATAGATAGATAGATGTAGATATAGATATTCAATCTGGATTATATCTAAAATATTAAGGTTCATTTTGGTACAAAATGCATTGCAGTGGAAATAGTAACCTACAGAGGACACATGACATGACAGTGCACTAAATGGAGGGACTGTCACTCTGACAAAAATATTTCACAGCATATGTAACCTCTGATTTTTGTTTTTCTTTAGTACATCAGGCAAAAAATGAAGCAAACATTCTTCTCTCTAGTGAGGTTTTCTCATGCTGAAGGGGTAAACACAGAATTATAGCTTAAGAATATTTATTATTCAAGAAAATTAAAACAAAAGGAACATTTACCTATGACACAGTAAGCAAAGCAAAATAGTTGCCTGTAGATATTGGCAAAATTCTGGAACTCTGAAAGAACATTTTTATTTTCACCCCTTAAACTGATAGCTGAGCTGACTAAGACTCCAGTTCCCTATCATTCAGTTTAGCCATAGGCATTCCTGAGCTTTTATGTAAATAACCAATACAAGGTAAAAACTTAAAGGTTCAAAATGCAAACAACCCCCTGATTCTTCTCCATTGTAAATATCACCCATGTGTGACTTAGCTGTAAAAGTCATTAAATTTTTATCTGATCTAAAAATGTCTTTTAAGAGTCCATGGAAAGCTCTATTGCCCAGCACTGCTCACCAATAAGCAAAGGTCATTGTACTAAAGAACAGCTAATCAACCAAAAGTCAAAAGCAGTGCCAAGTAGTTACAAGTAGTAAGAAGCATTTAGGGATTCTCTTCAAATATTTTTAAACTCAAGCATCTCAAGTGCAAGCAGCTCTTGGATGAGCAATTCAGAGCTCAGTTTAGCAGCTGATACTCTACATTTATTAATATGACCCTAACCTTTCTTGACACACTTATAGGAAATAATCTACAGCTTTCTGCCTCTGTTGTTGTGTGTTCAGCTTTAGATACTAAAAAAATTGAAGTATGGCTCTTAGTAAGAGAGGCTAGTTTTGCAAACTAGGAGATAATTGCACAACTAACAAATTACTCAAAGCAGAAAACCAGTACATGCAAGTAAGTGTGAATTGCTATGACTCTATACAACAAAACCCTTTTTAAGTTCCTTCTTCAGTCACTCTTATTGCCCAGTAAGACCCTCTGCACTATCATTGAACACAATGTGAAGTACAGACCTACTAGTTCTAAGGACTATCACGAAGGAAATGAGATAGGCAATAAAAATGTTCTATTAATGGAGACTGTCTGTGTGTAGGAAGCTTATTCATGTGCAAGAAGAACAAAACACTTCTGGTACTGTCAAAAATAAGATACTAGGAGAATAGAATGTAATATTTTGAACATCTCTCTAGGGATATTCACTTTCATTTGGACAATTCATATGGAAGCAGAAAACAAAGATTGAGATTATTCCTCAAAGTGTATGTATTTCTGCTCCAGGTTTCTGTTCTGCAGCCATTGGATATGTTGCATAATTCATGCCTTCCTCATTTGCCCACAGTCTCTAATATACTAGAAAAAGGGAAAGAGGTAGGATAAGCGTATTTGAAAACTGACTTATCACTCCTAAAGAACAGAAAGACAACAAAGTGAAGCCTCAAGCTGTCAGCCATTCCATTTTCCTTGCACTTAATGGCATGTAAGAAACCAACTGTCTGTTAATTTTTATTTCACAATTCTTGTCAGGTTTCAACAATTGGTATCAAGCACAGAGGAACCCAACCCATCCAGCAATACACCTCTCTGTAACACCTTCCCTCCAAGTATCTTCATTTGCCTCATTCTCCTCACTGTATAATAAGGATACCAAGAAGATGCACTCAGAGCTCCAGGCTCCAATGGGGGGACTCTGATGCTCTAAGATGTTGCTGTTAGAGATATTGCAGGAATAACTTGCCTTTTCCCCACTCTTTAACTTTTGCCTCCTGCCACTGTGCTGCTGTTGGCACCATCTAACCTGTCCCTGAGCAAAGCCTGGGCATTCCCTGGCAGACCTTCCCGGACAAAGGTCTGAGCTTTATCTGTTGCAACAGGCTGGAAATTCTGTAGTAACTTTATTTCAATATATCTCCAGGTTTCACAGTTTATCAGCCATTCTGACAAAAATGTAACTAAAATTTCAGACACCGCTGAAAGAGAGAAGAAAGTTATCTCTTCCCAACTTTTGTATTTCAACACCCTAGACTTTTCTCATTCTAATTAGTAGAGACTTTTCTAACCTTTTGCCTCACCAGCTGGGTCCATGATTGTGGAAACTTAAGCTTAGCCCAGAAACATCTTTTTTATCTAAGAACCAGTGCAAATCCTCACACTTGAGCAGTGCAAACCTCTCACACAAAACCCAACCAAGAAACCCATGCCAGACCGAGAAGCAAGACAGTTACATTAAGCATTAATCCTGAAACTCAAGGCATCGAAAATTAATTTAAAATACATCCAAATAGACTATTTTTCTTGCCTCTTGAATGCTGCTATAAGCTCCCTTTTAGTCCTCAATCTCATACTGAAGATAATAAAGTTTGGAATGGGGGACTTTTAACATCAGAAAAAAAAATAAAACAAAATAAAAATCCACAAGAGCATTAAATAGTTATTTTTTATTTCAATTACACTTCTAGAAGTGGAAACATGAAAGTTACTTAAAATGTAGTTTAAAATCAATTCAGGCAAGCACTGTTCAAAAAACATCATAACTACTATAATTTTTTTAAAGTGTAATAGGTTTTAAAAGACTAGAACTCAATATGAGAAACTGTCTTGAATTATAACTTTTGGAAATTATTGCAACAAGAAAACACTGTCAGAACTATTATCCTTTATACTTGAATTTACCAGACAGGTTGCAAGCCTAACTTTTAATGCCCATTTAATTGATACATACTGTTAAAGTGAACTTTAACTAAGGAGAGTATTTAAAACAGCTGGAGAAAGAAGAAAGAAGGATATCCCAAGGGTAAAAATTACACCTGTGGCCCAACAGACTTACACTGTGGAGGAATCTTAAAAAGATTGTGATTAGTGACTACCCACAATCTGTAATTTTCCTGTTTAAATTGTGTTTTTACAGGTCGTGCAGCTTCCATGGAGACATTTATCCAACTCACAAGGTAACTGTCAAACACGCAATGACAGAAATCCTCAAGAGAAAGAAAAAAGGACTGACATTAAGACCTCACATTAAAACTTCATATTCAGATGACTTAAACACTTGGGTTCTATTCCATAAATTGCATGTATCAACCTTTTTGGTTACACTCCCTCTGGTTTTAGCATTAAATAATGAACAAAATTACATCAATTATGAAAAAAACCCTCCCACCACTAGCATACTTTTGCTTTCCTAACCATTACCAAAAAACACATCCATTACTGTAATTTCCAAGGTAATTTCTACAGGCTCTCCTAACAACTGTGGGGGTTTTTGTACAATGGTTATGCTTTTAGGGCAGCATTTTAGGTTCAAGGCTGATTATGTTAAAATAGGGTGTATGTACACAGGTGTTGTGGCCTTCATGCAAATATGACTCTATTAAACAGTCTATAATGTGTGTATGACAAAAGTCACTGTGAGAGCATAACTTCATCTTAAAAATCTTGTACTTTGAAAACCTGCAAAGGTAAAGGAGTAGGAGAGTAAAATATAATCATGTTTTACTAATGATCTACATCCCTTTTTGCTTCTCTTTCTTCACGCCATTTCCTTTATGCATAACATCAGATACTAGACTGCAAAGATCATATATATATTCTCACATGATCCCATGCCAGGGAAAATAATAATTCGATTATACAGAAGAAAAAATCACCTATGCTTAGAATGGTTGACACTGAAGGGACCTCAAGAGGTTTTTCAGTCCAAATGTTCTCTCCAGCAACTAAAATGATTGTGCAGAGCTTTGTCCAGTCAGGTTTTGACTATCTCCAGGTTGCACACTCTACAGATTGAAGCTTTGCCTTACTCAGCTAAACTCACCTGAACTTGACATAAATTTAGATTCAAGTTTCTTATAATCAGCATTTTACTCAGAGAAGTTCAAAGTTACAACAACAATACAGATTCACAACCACGGTCTGGGGAGAAAGTACTGAAGATAAAAAGGAAATTCCTGTTACTGCAGCTACTATATCCTTCAGTTAAAGCACAAATTATGTGAGTGTACAGGTCCACATGTCTTTGCTATGAGGACTCGGTCTGAGGCAAGAGTATTTGTACAGGTTATCAAATTAAAGTGAATATCTTCGAGTCGCTTCGAGGTTATCGAGCAATCAAATGCTCTGAACAAGCCCAAATGGTTTAAGAAGAGTCATAAGTAATACTTTATTTTTTGGTTATCATGCAGAGAGTTTTCTTTTTTGTTTGTTTGTTTTCTGCAATTGAGACATTACATATGGGAATAGGATCTGCTCTTAGCAACAGTTCCCACAAATACAGAAAGTAGTTGTGTCATCTCAGTGTTCTGTCCCTACTCATTGGGTGGGAAATTTGGAAAACAAATCTCTTGAACCTGAATAATCAGTGCACTGGGTGGAGCACTTACTTTGCAGCACTGAATATTCACCTCTGGAACTGAGTTCAAATACAAGTCAAACTGATGTAACAGAAAATTCTCCACACAGAGCATTAATAACAAAACTTCTTATCAGAAATCAGCTTCAGAAAGATAATACCTATGACAATGTTGTTTTAACATTTTTATTAGCTGTTGAACCTTATGGTCAAGGGTATTATAGAGCTGTAGTCTGAAAGATAAATCCTTAATACTTTGTTTTTCTAGATTGAAACTGTTAAATTAGATGCTAAGTTCTTTGAAACTTTAGATCTTTGTTTAGATCCCTGAAGGATTTATCAACTGCAAATTCGAGTTCACAGAGAAAAGAGCCAAGCCAAGAGGCCTGAGAAGAAATACTCAAGCTGAATTCCCATAAGAATAAGTTTTTGGGGCACAGGAAAAACACATCTGTATCTCATCCTTTTCTGACCCTAATCGTTTTTTGTATCTTTTGAAAGCAGTTCTGTGTGAGACAGAACTTCCAAAAGTCAGAAAGGTAAGGAGATGATGCTGATTGCTACTTGACTGTATTTTTCCCACTTACTTCATCAAAACAGTGTCACCAGTGCAATGTCTTGAGAGAGGTGGAGTTCTGTGCATGTTTAACTTTGTCAGAAAAAAGAAATTCAAGAAATCCTACTAAATTCCCAACCAGATCTACACAACCACAGGTTCTTAAGAGAGAACAGGTAGTTGTACTCCTGAATGTTAAGCTGTAATTAAATATAAGCCAGTTACTTCAGTGTAGCAGGTAACACAAGGTGTATTTACAAACACCCAGTCAGAATGGGAATAAAAGAAGAAGCCTTAATCCCCACAATTAACACCTGATAGAGGAGAAAGTTTTCTTGTACAGCACCTAAGCATGTTCCAAGCCCTTCCAACTTGCTGACTCAACCTTTCTGGATGCAGTCGCCTCCTCATTTGCATTGGTTCAACACTTGGTGCAGCTTCTAATTAATTAATTATAGTTACTTAAATTCATTATATTTGTTAAAGATGTAATGGGAAAAGCAAACTTACAACTGAGAAAAGAATCACTGTTGAAAATGTATCAGCCAAGATTTCCAGTGTCAATCACATCTATGAATAATTGACAAAACTTTATAACACTTCAAGAATACCTTTACTATTCATATTTCACAAAAATAGCACTGAAGACTCTATATGATTTAGTCTTATTTCAAAAGAAATACATCAAGAAAAATAGCTGGACTTACAGGAACTTGGGTCCAGAAAATATGATCAACTATGGCTAGCTGTTTTTAACATATGCCATTTCCACAACCCACTCCCAACAGAGATAAATATTATATGAACAAATTAAAAAACTTCATTTCTACAATAATTTCTGCCAAGAATCCTTTCTACACAAGAAATAGATTTGGGGGGAGAATTTAAAGAGCCACCTAGAAAAGACATGTAACATTTAAACTAAAAATTACATGTGTGTATCTTTGTAATTAAGAGCTATTTCACAGCAGAACAATTTACATTTCAAAATAGACAGAAGGAGTGGTAACAGTTAAAAAAATACAACCAGAGTATTTTATTACAAAATTAACACAACATTTGCCTGCTCAAAGCTGATTACTGAAACATCAACAACAGGTTTAGAGTATTTAAAACTTCCTTTGAAACTCAAATATCACACAGACTGGATGGATAGGAAGAAAATAAATATGTTATGTGAATCCTCTCCAAAAAAAAAAAAATACCTCAGAGCACATCTCTCATCATACTTTCACAAACAACAGATTTTAGCACAGCCACTGATTTACAGAAGAATTTCCCAAGTAAGGCAAAACATCAAGCCGGTGATTCATGACAATCGTAAGAAGTGGACTGAGAGCTGGGGCTGTTCCCAGAATTTTTGCAAGTATAGCACAAAAAAGTCTCTTTGATACAATTTACTTATATGGATGAGTATATGATAAATACAGCATTCCCTGGCTCGTTGGGAAGACAGCAAAAAGTGGACTTAATCAAACATTTAAAAACTTTTATAAAGATTCATTAAATACTTAAAGTATGCCAAATAACAAGAGTAGCTAACATTTCAATCAGAAACTAAACAATTCTTCATTGCCATCTGTTTCTGCCAGGGATTCATCTCTTGGATTAAAATTTCTGTTTTTCATTTTTCATGCTTTCCGTGGTAAATGTAATTAGCTCAGCTCTCCTATGACTAAAAACTCCTTATATTAATACCCAGAACCTCCCTTTCTTTTTGCAAATCACAAAAGAAAACAATCCTTTGGGTAAAGTTGGAAGCTTTGAAAGACAACATTCAGCTGATATCTGGATCTTCCTAACTGCTCTTACTGTTGATCCTGAGATCACAACATCCAACATTTCTTAAGATCAGGGCCATAGTGATTGCACAGGAACTGAAACCTACTTGTTATTATTAAAACCCAACATTCAAGTATGAAAGAGAAATTAAACAGAAAGGATACCACAAACAGTGACAATTCAGTTTCCAGTAGGTTGAAGTCTGTACTAGAAGAGGGGTAATTTTGGCACATACTGCAAACACGAGGTACTGCAGATAAGGTCAGGAGGAATTCTCTGGGGAGAGAGGCCATCCTTTTATTCTGTGTTTACACTGAATGTCAAAGTGAATATGCAGTACCCATTCACAGATACAGGTGTTGCTATAATAAAACAAAAAAGCAGCAGTGGCAATAAAAGTTTTAACATATTTTTGAAAGATTTTTTAGGATGACTAATTGCAAAGAATATTGCAGAGAGCACATAGGATTAGTAAGGTATGTAAGAACATCCACTCTTACATCTGGTATTTAACAGAACACTTGTTCAGTTTTTGGTTGACAGTGAGGGTTTCTTCCCCCAGGATTCAGAGAGATATCATCACCCATCAGCCAAAAGATGGATCAGAACTGTTTTAATGAAATTTACTTTCTTCAAGAAAGAAGTTTACAACTGAAAGACGCAGTTCACAACTCCCTTTCAGGAAAGAAGAAGCAGTAATAACATTTAATTAATTTAATTTTGATATCAAGTTGTGTAAGAGTTTTGTAATGAAATAATACAGAAGAAATCTACTCTTTAAATTAAGATAAAATCTATTACTTGACAGGTTATAGAGGATTTTAAAAAGGCATCACAGAAATATGACATTATTCTTTCTAATGAACAGTCCCAACACAAATTAGGTAATTAACTTCAGAGAGCACAGACAACTAAAAAATGTTATAAATGCTGCTAATGAAATTTATGTATTCAAGAAATCCTCTGGCTCATTGATTGTTCTAACCCCAAGGTGATTTTTCAAATCAATTACAGTAGTGAATTCTTTATTTTTGTGTCACACATTAATTTAAAGCAACGTGCTGAAAGTAAATCAGCAGCACTGTAACATCTGAATGCTATTGTCTGTCAATGGCCAAAAGGCAACATATGGGCCCCATCAGAGGCAGTTAAATCATTGAGTCTTTACCAGCAGTGGAGGGTAAAATTTTGGGATATTTTGTGATATAGAGGATATTTTAGCAAAAAACAGATTTACTGAACAGAGTCTTGGTCTGGGAAGCCCATTATGTGGGGCAGAGCAAAGGCAAGGAAGTGCTGCCCCACCACCTGCTTTCTGTGACGTATTATTGGCCAGCTGAGGCACCAAGATGCCTTATGCTTCCAAAACTGATGCTTTAGCAGACAAGAACAAAAACAAAAGGGGGAAAGGCAAAAGACCAGTCAGATGTTTTCCAATTATTTTTAAATCACTTGGTAATTATTGCTTTCTTTCTGAGCCAAAACACTTAAGTCAGGAAGGGATTGTTTAGAGGTGTCAGAGTCAAGGCAAACACAGCCTCCTTAGTGCAAAATGCCCTCAACAAGGGACTGGTCTCTACACAGAGAAACAATTTAGACTTTCATAGGCTTCTTATATAGGCAAAGGAAAAAGAGTACTACTACTAGGAGTGAGTACTGCTAAAAGTTTTATATTTCCTTAATAAAATCCTCTTTACAAAAATTGTTTCCCTGAAAATAAACAACAAACGATATTTATTACTGAATGTTCACACCACTTTTCCAGCCTATGAATTACCTGAAAAGCTGCCAGCTTTTCCACGAAAACAGAGCATGGTGTCTCTCTGCTATTTTCTTTGAATATGCTCTTGGTTTTCCCAGTAAAAAAACATGTACCTCTCCAGCAAAACATTCTGAGCCATTTGCTGCAACTTTGGCTGTGACTTTGGCAGACTTCCAGGAATATCTACTCAGCAAGTTTCAAAGCAACCCAGAATCATCAGGCTATTTGAAGAGTTCTCAGCCCCTCCTTGGGCTCACACATGGGTCTCAAAATGGTTATACAAATGTAAACACAATAGCAATTTTTCCAGGGTGCTTCTGGAGCATGTTTTCCATTTTAATTTTGTTCATTAGGAGTTGGCTGCTCTGCAATACAAGTCATTGCACAGTAAGGGGGAACGAGTCAGAGATTCACTTCAAAACTGCATTCCTGATCTAAAGCAAAAACCCAGTGAAGGTGCACTTTCTATCTTATTACAGAGATCTGAATATTTATACCAAGTTTTCCCATTAGAGTTGAGATTATATCTGGATTATAGACTAGAATATTCAGCAAAAATTAAAATCACCAAAGATGTGGGCTATCATCCAGTCCAAAGTCTGGCCAGTCAGTCAGTTTAAACCATTTTCAGGAGAAAGCCCTTCAAAGAAATCTCCATCACATGCCTAAGTCAGGGACACCCTCACTGCAGAAAGGGAGAAGAGCAGGGTGGCAGCTAGTCAAAGAAAGCCATGATTTAAAACTAGAGATATAGCCAGATATAAGTAACACCCTACCTTTCCACAATAAATTTTCCCTTAATTGTTTTGAAGTACAATGTTTTCTCCTCTTTCTTGAGTACAGTTTTATATTTGTAGGCAGTTGTGAAACTCCCATCAACTGAAAAAATACCAAGATTCTATTTTTTTACAATTAACAACTGTCTATTATAATAGTGAGCTATGTTTGTGATAGTGACCACAAAAAGAAGCTGCAAAGTATGCTCTCTTGATATTTCAGAGACCTGGTGATATTTAAATATCAGTAAATATTTTTGTGGCTGTTTTTTCTGACTAATTAGCAATAAAACTGCATAGATGCACTTTAGCAAGACTTAGGTAGATTTCTCATCATTAAATCAAAGATTCCACACCTCATTCTCCAGTCTTTTACATGAGGATAAGTTAGTAAGAAACCTCATTCCTTAAAAACACAACTTAAACAGACCTTTAAGCCATTTAAAGCATTGTTTATGTTAAGATTTCACATTTTATGTTCTTCTTAAATCTACTAAATTTCTAAATTGCTGCCATTAAAATTCCCATGGCCAGGATAAAAATCCTTTTATCCATGGGAAGAAAACAATCTGCCACCTAAAGAAATATGCATTCATTTTAAAGTTAAGAACTCCCAAACACAAACAAACATTCAAATCCTGTCATCGCCTCCAACCGTACTGTGTTTTCATGTGCTGGGAAAGCTTTCTCTCCTTCTGTCAGCATATACCAACATTTGTTTTTCTGCAGTGCGACCTCTTCTTATTGTTTCTCTTCTGCATAAGGAAATTATTATTTTGTTTCCTGGACATGGAGTTTCTATGTAATCTTAAGGAATACAGCAACCAATCTATTTTAAAATTAAGCATGTTCAACTCTGTTTCTAACAACCATCTGAGTTTTAGCTAATTTCATCGTTAGCGCAATAAATCAAAACTTGGTAAGGGAAAGGTTGTGTCCTGACTGAAAAGACTTCTTGGGTTACTTCGACTGTGTTCACAGTTTTCTCAAAGGCTTTGCATCATGCATCTCACATGCTGAGACTTTTTTTTTTCTTCCTAGTTAAATTTGTTCCAAAAAACCTCAATTCACAAAAGATTGTAGCCAGTGTTGCAAGACTGAGCAATACAGATGAGGTTTCTTGAATAGAGCAGGTCATATGAAGAAGGACTTCTGGTTTTGTACTTGCCTTCAGGCACAAGTACACACATTTAATGAACAGATGCTGGATTGCCCAACCTCCCTTTCTCTGCAAGGACAAACACAGATTTATATTCATTTTTGCAGGTGCAGTACAATAATTTTCAGCCAAATGAAAATTCAGCTTTCATTCTCTTCAACACCAAACAAGGTTCTTCCAGCATTTTTATGCCTGTCATAAACTTAAAAATCAAAGTGACTACCATCTATAAAGTCAATAATTCTTGAAGCTCTTTGTGAAAATAAATGCTACATCACCAGTCTTTCCTTTAAACATTATACAATAAAAACTTTATGTGGCTTGGAAAAATCCTTATTTCAAAAATTCAGTTTTTATTCTAAAATTAACATAACAAAAATTTAAGTTGTTTGGTTTTCTGCTCTAAATGTACTGATTTTCCATTGAAGAGATATTCTGTTTGCAGTGCATTTTTAATCTTTAAACAAAAGATCAGCTCTGAAACACAAATGTTTTAGAAGTAAAAGCTAACCAGAATAATCCAGTTTTAATCCCTATGCTTAAATCCCATCCATTTTTAAAACTTATTGGTTAGGCTTTTTAAAACATATTTTAGGCTTTTAAAAACTTCATACTTAGGGCAGAAATTGTCTTTTCTTTTTAAATGACAGAAATTAGTCTTTTTTCAGAATTATAATTCATGATAGCAGCATTTGTGGAACTCAAGAGACACTTTCAAAACTGCTGTCCAGGATTTCACCACTTTGCTCTATAATTTATTTTACTGTAAGACATAGCAAATAAAAGAGGTACTTGGAGAATACTTGAATGGGGACACACACGTGCAATGACCTTCATCTGAACTTTTTAAGGAAATTTCTAATGAAACAGACATAAACAATGACAAAGGTGATGACGATAACATGTAATATAGATCTTCTTTCCTCTTCTTTTTTTTTTTTAATGAAAACTGAGATAGGGTCTTGATTCCTTGGCCCTCTTACAAGTGACACTGCCCTTCTCAGTTTATGCAATAAGGGCGTGAAAGTTGTGAAAGCTTCACCCCTGTCAGGCTGTGATACTGAGGTCACACTGTTAGGCTGAATCCACAGATTTCCCTTGAAAAATGTCTTGCAAACAACAGAACATGCAGTTTATGGGCCAGTTATTCCCTTCACACAGCAGAGCTAATGCACAAAGGTGAGAACTTCTGAAATTTCTGTGAATCACAGTCACATGAAGATTGTTTTAGGAAAAGTCCCGTTTCTGGCACACGCAGGTTCCCAACCAACAATAGTTCTAACTCTGGCCTTTTTACTTGTGTCTCAAAGCACTGCTGTATTAAATAAAAAAATAAAAGAGTGACACTAAACTGTCAGAAGAAGTGTTTTTGTGTCTGTTTGGGCCTGTGGTGGAATATAACACTTGTCTGGGCTCCACAGCCAATACAAATGCTGGCAAAACAGCTCCAAGTTTCCTAGCTGTAAGGCAGCACACATAAAACCCCTAACAGCTAAACAAAGGAGCTCTGCATCTTCTCACATAATTTCACTTTTTTTTTAGTATTGTTAATTTGTTTTCTCTGACTGAGGGAAAAAGCTTTTTTCTCCTTTCTGTCTGCCCAAAATGAACTACAGTAACCAAATAAAATTGGCCATCTTAAACCATCCCGCTTACCACACACATCCATCAAAGCAAGATCCAAATGTGAACTAATCCCATGCTGAATCAGGAGAAAAACAACCACAGATGTTTTTAGGACACACGACACAGTAAACAATTTGCCTGGATACCTGTCTAGTCTCAAATAAATTTGAAAGCATTCTGGAGCAAATGTGAACACATCACTGAACTCATGAGGCTCCACTGAGGAAGCTGCATTAATTCACAGCAATTGGGGATTTGTTCTCTTAAAGCATCCAAGTGCCTCCATGGAGTATTGATTGAGATATTAAACATTTCCTAGCCCTTCAGTGGCAATTTATCATGGAATTGCTCAAAGTGCTGCATCTGCATGTTTGAACTAAATAAAGACAAAACTAGAAAAAAACAAAGCCTCAAATAAACAATTCAGTCTTGATAATAAAGTTTTTATTGCTTATGTCTCTAAAACCATACTCTATGGTTATTTATTTTTAACTTCAGCTTTCCTAGATAACCCATTTAATTGTAAATATTATCTAGTTGGTGTAATACAAGTAAAATTTCAAACCTAAATGAAAATACATTCATCATGGTTAAGAGGGAGAAAAAGCTCTGCAGAAGTAGGAAATACTTGTCTACAGAGTAGAAGTAACAATTTGTGAAACATGATGGATTTTAAAAATAATTTTGTCCTTTCCATCCATTGTGCAGTGGAAAATTCTTACTATTTGGGTTGTTATAAGGCTATAAATCAAACAAAATAGGAAGTGTCTCCTCAAGCCCTCAACAAATAGAGTACAGCTGCAATAATAGTATTGTGGAATGAAAGGTTTGGTGTATTCATTTACAAAAAACCTTAAAACATTAACTGTCATTATTCTAATTATGTTTTATTATAAAATAATAAAATACTGCTCTACTTGGCAGCTCTCAAGTTTAAGTAGAGAATTATTCAATATATTTTAGTATTGTTTACATTTAATTTTAGACTAGCCAAGATTGGTCGTGTGACCCTAGTCCCAGGTCAAACAACAGACCTTCTACCATATTATGTGATTTAAAGAAAAGTCCCATCTGAGCTAAAATAAGGAAGCTGCAAAGGAAAGAGGAAGCAAGTTCAGGTACCCTCCAACACAACTGATTGTAATAAATCAGCTGAACAGAAAAGTGAAAAAAAATAAGATACAGGCAGGATGTTTGTCCAGTGTCACAAAATGATGCTCAGTTACTGCATGAGCAGTTCTACCCTTGTGCATATTAATTGTAATTTTTAATGGATTTACACTGAAAAAAACCAGCAAACAATTATATCTTTTCCATCAGTACTTGGAACTAAAGATCAAAGAGCAAGTGACATGCTTTTGTCATTTGAAACATGTCCCAGGAATCATCAGTGCTCAGATGCCACACAAGGAGAACAAAGTCTCTTCCCAAAGCCAAGCTAAGATTTCCTAGTGACTTAACTGGGGAAAGAACAAACAGTTATTTCCACAGAGATTTCACCTGGAATGGGGAATAAACAAATGAGAAAACTTGTGAAGAAAGAGGAGAGAGAGAAGAAAAAGGAGAAACAGATGCCAGCTGCTGTATAACTCTCATAGCCAAAGCTTTTATAATATCATTTTAAAAAGGCCTGGAGGCATGTTACTTGGGAGCTATTTTCCTTTTTCTTTTTTAACTTTCAAGTTTGTTTGTAATTTGCAATTCAAAACTTCTCTGTTCCAGAGAGGCTTCTCTCCACTTATAATTGTCAAGGCTGTGAACCAAAAATCCAGACATAGATTTCAAGTCCTGTTATCCCACTTCTCTTTTTGTCTCAAAATTAGATGAAGAACTTTAATACCAGCCCATCTTGAGTATCAGGCCACCACAATATTGTTTTATTTTCATAAGACTCATGAAATATCCTATAGAAGCTTTAGAAAATAACACAACTTTTCAACATAACATACAATTTAAAACAGAACGAACTGGTCCATGGGACACTGAAAAATACTAAAAAGAACAGAGTTACAAGTATATTGTGCCATGAAGCATACAAATTAATCAGCACCTTTTTCTGACACACTAATGACCATTTGCATCTACATCTGTGTCTCTAGCAATATTATATGTGTTCATTATTCCTAATGACACACCTCAAATTAGACAATATGGACAAAAAAATATCATGATGAAAAAAATGGTGGTACTTGAGAAGTTATTGAATCAAAAAATGTGTGTGAATAAACTATACTGAAAGAAAAGCAGTCCTTTAAAGCACAATTTTGGCTTTTATTACATGGCTCTAGAACATTCCAAATGTTCTGAAAAGCAAGAACCTTACATAAGTTACTGCCCAGGAAAGAGCTGTCAGGTGGGTGACATGTGCATTTATGTTTAAATGTCACAGACATCTCTGATTCTATAAATGCTGTACATCTCTACAGATTAGGTACATGTTTTTATGCTTAGAAGATTACTATCCCCTGGCTAGATACCCAAAGTAAATGCACATAGTATTCTCTTTATAAGTGGAATGATGGAATTAAAATTACGTTCACAAAGTCTGGGGATGACACCAAGGCAAAGAGAGATAGATCCAGCAGAGATGAGCCACCTTAGCAGGCTAGAAAGCTGGGCTAACAAGAAATGCATGAGGTTTAGCAAAAATAAATGTAAAGCTTAGCATGTGGGACAGAATAATCCCAAGCAGCAACCGAGGCTGGGATCTCACTGGCTGGAATGTGGCTTTGGAAGTGCTGGTGGTCACTGAGCTGAACACAAACCAGAAGTTGTCTCACTGCAACAATGAAGGCAAACCCTGTCCTGGGCTGTGTCAGTAACAGCATGTTCAGCAGATCAAGGGATGTCATGATTTCAGGCTGACACACCTGCAACAGTGTGTCCCAGTTGAGTTCCCCCATTTTCTGACAAACTGCAGAGGCACAAAAGAGGCCACCAAGATGATGATGGGGTTGGAGAACTTGAGGCATGAAGAGAGGCTGAAGGAATGGGGTTTGCTCTGCCAAAAGAAATGAAGGTTTAGGGGATCTAATCAGCCTTGCAATACTTAGCAGGTAGTTCTGGAGAAGGTAGAAAGAATCCATATAGGTATAAGAACAGAATTTCTCATTATGAAAAGAATTCAACATTGCAATAGATTGTACAGAAAAGTGGGGGAATCCCTTGAATTCAGGCTGCACCTTATAGAAAACCTTTATCTTACTCCAATTCCTGCTCTTACTGAAATTCTATATGCTTTTGGAAAATAAAATCACCATAATTTCCAAATATTACCTTAAAGATTTTGTGGCTACTTACACTTTTTGTGAGAACAGGATTTTTACTTAATTCTGTATTTATGTGTTTAAAATGTAACTTTCTTCCTATATGTGAACAAGTACTATACTGTTTGTTTGCATTAATTCTATGGAGATCTAAATCACAGCATTCAAGGATTATGCTAATAAACTTTCCAAAATAATTTCAATATGGAAGTTATGTGAAATTCTCTCAACAAAAGAGTTCAAACTCTAAACTGAAATTATTGTTTTTCCCCAACACACACTCCTAGGCCTTTCAGATGCTTACAAGCTATCCATGGGTTTTTTTGTTAATGAGAACTTATTTATGTGCTGGCAGAACTGAGGTATTTAAGCAGCCAGGCTCAGAAATTGAACTACATGTCATGAAGTACATCTCTTTTATCAGCATCCATTAAAATAACATTTATTTAAATCAGATAGCAGTGGCTTAACAAGCTGAAATAAATTAATGTTAGAGCAGAGCCAAACTCTGCTGGAAGCATTCCAAACACACTGTTTGGACAGACATGTACAGAGTCCCATTTGTACTGTGTGCTCTGGGAGTCCACTGGCCTGACCTAATGCTCAGTTAAATCAGTAGAAATCTATTTATTGACATCTTGGGCTTTGGACTAGTCCCTTGTGTATTTATTTACTGTAACAAACGCTGCAATTTCTCCCAAACTTAAAAATCATCTGGTAGTTAGTCAAAGAAATTATATTTAATGTAAAGAAATGCTCTGTTTCCAACATTTTCAAATGTTATCAAATCTGAGCAAGACTTTGCCTTTTTATGCAAACCAGCCCTCTAGCATGTTCTTTTACTCTATTAGAAACAACTTCTAAGCTCAAGAAATGTGAGTACTCACCTTGTGAATACTTTATTGTTCTAATTAGCATTATATTACTTAATGCTTTGATGTTGCTTTCCATATGTGCCTTTGAGAATTATCACACTATTCTTGACTTTAATATGCATAACAAAATCATTACTGGAGGCTGAAATTCTTCAAATTTCATTTAACCAGGCTTTGAACTTGCAATCATAACACGGAACAATTTTCCAATTCTTTATTTAGGTTTCCAGAAACTATTTTTGGACTGTCATATTCATGCCACATCCAAATTTAGTTTCTATCCTATACAAATATGAAAAAGATGAGCAGAAATACAGACTGAAAATAAAGGTGAAAAAAATAATTTTCAGGGGCTGACTTTGGATCAAAACACACCATTGAGTTAAATTGATACAATCTATCCACCCTCAGTCATTACTCTAATATTATTGATAAGCAGCATGAAAGATCAGAGTTAAAGCTCTGCATTAAACAAGATAGTGGCAGGGATTAAACGGATCCATCAGTCTTGTCTCATGTAAACAACCCTGAATATATCCGTGTTCACAAAGTATTCATGGTCCATCTTAAAGGCAAGTTGGGAGAGTTTCTCTCCACTAGTTAGATGATGGTTAGAAATCCTCTAATTTTTAGCCAATGTTTATGAATGACTAATATATTTATTTGACCACTACCACCATGTAGCTTAGTTTAGACAATACTGCTCTCAACACCTACATGAAGGGGGAGAGAGATGCAGAACAAGAGGGAAAGAGAAACCACTGTATACTTTTTTCTGGGTTAAGTTTTTAGGTCTCCCTTTGTAAGCTAAAATATAGCAGACACCATAAAAATGAACGCTTGAATAAATTTTTCAAACCCATTTAGAAATTAGTAATGCTTTCACGTGGTTTGAAGATACAAAAATACATGACCTAAAAACCTGAGTATCAACCTAAAGGATGGGAAACCCCAAAATCTCTTAGAGCAAAATGCAGCTCATTGAGGAAGAGTTTTCTCTAATAATTGTGGAAGACTCATTCCTCTGATGACAGAAGCAGTTCCAGCCACCAGAACATTTTTGCTGACAGAATATACATCCCAGATGTTTTACACCAGAAAAATTCAGACTCCTGTACACGGAAACAAGATGTTCAAGCCTGAGTTTCCTGAACTCCATAACACACAGTGATCCAATACTCCAGGATATCAATTAGGCAATTCTGGATCAACCAGTCTGAGGGCTAAGGTGAGTTCTGCTGGAAGAGAAAAGAGACCAAAAAACCCTAGTTTTGTGAAATTTCTAATACTGCTTTGCAAAGTGTTATTTGCATGGCCAGGGCACTAAACAGCATGGTGTGCTGAACAGGTTTGTTCTACTACAAATCGTCTAACAATTATAGAAACAGCGTTCCATAGATTAGAAGTCATACATTAAACTAAGCTAGACATTTCAGTAGGATGAAATGGTAAAGATCCAAGATTGTGTAGCATTAGAGCCAAGGTTTTACAAGTTTGACAAGTCATGTCACTGAACAAGGAAAAGGCAGAAGTCCAACAGTGATGAAGACATTTCAAGACCACCCGGAGGGATGAAGTCAAGAGACGACTACCCAAATTCAAAGCCAAAAAGAAAGCTCTGCCCAAGATTCTGCCTAGTCATTGATATGGAAATGAGAAGGTGTTAACTTTGAACTTAAGACTATAAATAGCTTATTTTACACAAACAAGTTAGACAAGATTTTGCCCGGTATGAACTGGCTTGCCTCCAACATTGTCAATAAATACCGTGCTGCTATTAAAATAAAAAACTTTCTCTTAGCAGTTATTTTTGCAGCCTTTTCGCTTATCATTTGCATCAAATATAGTCTAAGCAGCATGCAGAGACTTAACCAAAATTCACTGAAATTTTTAAGACTAACTGAAGTTATATTCTGCAAGAACTATACATGAAATAGTTGTGAATCTTTGGCTTGATGTAATCCCAGAAAGCCTGCTCTAAGGTCTCCATAATTTTGTGCCCTTTATCTTAAAAGCTTCTGAAAGCATAAGAAAACTACATAGAGCAATATAGGTTAATCCTATTTGTAATCTGCTACATTCTAAAGAAATTTATCTAAAGTTGGGGTTTTTTCAGTTTTATGGTAAATATTTCCTTATATTTTCCCCTGCTCTGAAGGTATGATATCACTGTGTATTGAATTCTACAGTGTGTCCAAAGGCAAACAAAACTCTGCTAAGGAGGCTTAAAATATTAGTACTAAACTCTGGGATTTCACAGGAAAAAACATTTTTTTTCTCATCTGCTGGGGATGCCAACACAACGGTTTGCAGTTAAGCTGCAAAATTAGCTTTAAACCTTACTGGTGAAACCACTGGACATCAAGCCTGCCCTTGAACACAGCACAAAACTAAAACATTCCTTCCCTGACCGCTCCCTCCTCCCCAAACCAGAAAAGCAACAGAAAAACCTACCAGATGCATCAGAGCTCCTCCCCAGGAATATAATGGCTCAGCTGAAGTAGAGGTGCAATCTTGCTTTCACCATCTTTGCAAATGGGAATGCTGGTCTGTCACAGCACTGATGAATCTGAACTGTTCTGATTCACCATTACCTTGGATCAGTGTAACCGTGAATCAAAAACTGTGTGACTTTGCATGTCAACAGTTCCAACAGATTTAAGGAGATTTTTAAAAAGTCTCTTATTCTGTCTCACCTTTGTCAGATTAAACTATAGTCCATTCATGAAAATTAATCTTTCATTGTGCAGATTTTTTCCTATGCCTTGCTTCCATGTCCAAACACACCTCTTTTCAAATCTTACCAGTGAGGTTTCTGGTTATGCTCTTTTTATTCCAGTGAGGAGCAGCAGACTAGGATTGAATGCCCAAGCAATCAGTAATGTCCTCCAGAGCAACATAGTCTTTCTGCTGAACAACATAGTCTTTCTGCTTCTTGCCAAAGAATCACTGCATATTAACTCTCAGATGTCCCTGCCAACTACAGTCGTCATTGCCATCACATGAGAAAAAAAAGGCTTCAATCCCAACAGTGCTGCATGTCCCATCTTTAAAATGTGAACACCAACCAGGACATAGTGACAGCACTGAGTAATGGTTGGAGTGCTATTTCCCTCAGAGGTGTACAGCCACAGTTCAGCAGCTCAAACATTCACCACCAAACATTCTGTCACAGAAAGATTGCAGGAATATAACAAAATATATGATCGGTCAGGAAACACAACCAGTCATGATTTTAGCTATTCACTTATCAGGGTTAAAAAGCTCCTCAACATTTGTATTCTGAAAAGAAAAATCACTTTCACTCAAGGAGCTCCTTGTGCCTGTACAAAACTGCAGGGGTACAGCAGGCCTTCCACTTGGGCACAGTCAGCTCTGGGGGATAAAATAAGACCTTGTGTGCTCCTTTGTTTTTGAAACCAGTTGATTCCTTTTGATAAAGCCACAAGACACAAGGCTCACGGGGTTTTTTGCTGTTTTCTCTTGTACTTGAATAAAATTTAAAGGAACATGTTGGTGTTTTGTATCATTGGGGACATCAAATTAATACCTTTAAGGAAAACTAATTCTACATTACATGATTCAGTGCTGAGTATGTTACTCTACAGAATAACAGTCAAGGCTTTTATAAGACATTAACTAGTGGTCAATTGAATTTTGGCTGTGCAGGCAGCTGGCTGACAGGGCAAAGACCTTTTCTGCTTCTAACTAGAGACAAAGATGTTTATAAAAAGTTTTGCTACAATATTAGCTCAGGGCTTCCCTTGCATGAGCAACTAACTCAACGAGAACAGAAATCTTCTGATTTGGTAACACAAGCATGTACTTATCTGCAAAATTTTATATATCAGATATTTAATTTACCAGGCAATATATTCTTTCTAGATGAAGTTTTTCAGGCCTTTTGAAAACAGCTCTTTTCTACAGAAAGCAAACACAGCCCCATGGCAAAAGTTGCAATTACTTCTAATGGTAGGGAACCATCAAAAAGTACCAGCTCCTTGCCATTGCCTTAAGTGAACAGAGACATATATTTCTCTTTTCTATCAACAATTTTCTGGCCTACAATCGATTCTTGTTACATTTTTTACCTTGAATTACATTGGGAACATCATACATTTTTCACTTTACTTAAACCATTTCAAATCAAAATATGTTAATCTGTTATGCTTGATCTGTTTTTTAAAACCTACAGAACACCATAAAAACACACTCTAATTTTACAAATACTTATGCACTTTAATTTTTGTCTTCTGTTTCAGGGACTGCTATTATACTCTAGAAACCCAGACAGCTATTCAGATGAGACAAATAAGGTCCATTTCCTTTACATTTGGAAATACTGCCTTTTGTTACATTTAAATGCAATTTCAGACAACACAATAATAAATAGCGAATAATAAAAGTGAATAAATCTTTCAGAAAGTGACAAATGCATTTTCATTTTTAAAACCAAGTGCTTTGCGGTGGACATCTGGCACATCTGTTTAAATTGTCTTTCAAGGCAATAATAATAATAATGCATCTGTGTTTGCTAATAGGAATCTTACAATTCCTTCCTGCTATTGTAAGATGTTTCTGTTAATTTTTCTCTACAAGAGCTCTACTGACAATTTCAAAGGTCTCAGCATAATCTGTGGGCAAAAATCAAGGCTAAGACAAGCAGACCCAGCTACAGGAACTTATTGGGGCCTGTTTCCATTTACACTATGAACAAAATTTATCCTGCTTATCCAGAGAATCAAGAGAAAACACTGAGGTGTAACTTTATACAGTATAACAGAAGGATTCCTGGATGTTACAGTCTGGCTTTATATTCACAAAGATGAAGGTTTCAGGCTACCATGCACGAGATTTGTTGTTCTTGCTGGAATTTCACACCCTTTTCACTCCAGTGATCCATTTGCAATGCACTTCTCTTATTCCTCTACTTTTGTCACTTCCCACCACTATTCCTCTGAGGTTGCAGAGATCCATTTCTGCTCTGGCAAGTGAAAATCACACCCATTGGTCCCACACACATTCATTTGTTCAAGTTTTCCATTTCAACAGCCCTTCTCAGCTCACCCATCATCACCATTATTCTTTTGCAAGCTGCTCCTTCTGCCGTGTCTTACCTAAGTAATAACCTCTTAATTGAGCTAATTGCCACCACACACATGCATTCAAGTATCTCTGATATTTCATTATCCAAATAACTAACCACACCATCAAGTAAGCTCTAGATTCCAAATTAATGCACTAGACATTTTACCCAAAGCAGCTGGAAAGCAGCTTTGAGTTGAGTTTAAACTGTAATTAAACCTCTGGAGCTAAATGTGGAACTCCCATTTAAATTAACATCAGATACATGCAATGCAATGCCAAGAGTGGAGCCAATCTAGGGGAGTATCTTTTAAGTCAAACAGTAAAGATCAGTTATTTGGTACCAAGAAATTTATCACCCAGACTATTAAAATACCAAATTGCAAAAAGGAAATGTCATCATACCTAAATATTTCAAGATTTAACTCTGCTGACAATCTGTGGAAGAGACTGCATCCTTGCAAAAGAGAGCATAAAGCCTTGGCTTTTATTTGAATGAGAACACAAAATAACAAGTTTGTGCATCCTTCATATGAAAAGTTTGTTCTGTATTTTGACATCTGCAGAAGGATTAATGTGAAAAAGGTCTGCCTTTATTAACCTATATTTCTAAGGATTAAGGAGGTAGAAGAAACAGTATTTCAGTAGTAAGGTCATGATCTAACTATCACTATCACATCCAAAATAGAGGATCTGTTTTGTTATTACAAGGCAGAGTCAACAACCAAGAGACAGGAAGGTAATTAAAGATTTGGCTTAAGACCAAGCCTACAACAGTTTTAGGAACCTCAAGGTATTGTTTTCTTAAGATACTATTAAATAAATTAAAGCTACACACACATGACCAAGAAGATCCAAACTCAGGCTAATAATTTCTCAATCCTGCTCTAGTGTCTTCACACCATGGTCCTTCTGCTTTTGTGGCAGGGAAATCAAACAGTTCTCTCAGAAAAGGTATCCAGGTGAAGGAGCTGCAGTGTCATGGCTTTCCCCCACCTTTCTGGGAACCAATTAAATTCATCTGGAAGAGTTCACTAAGGTCTTCCTCCAGTGTTTATTCTTGAATCAGGAAAGCAGGTTGACCCACGTACTAATTGTCTGCATTGCAGCTGATCAAGTGGATATTTAGGGGAATATCTTATCAGGACTTAATTTGGCCTGAGACAGTGCTTATGTCTGCTCGGCTCCTCCCTGTCTGCTGCTTTCCAGGCAGAGGGGATCCCATCAGTATAGCAGCAGTGTTCGTTGTAAGGCAGGAAAAGGAAGAGGTGGAAGCACAAAAGCAAAATCCAAACAGCCCTAGAAAATTCCATCTCCCACAAATTCTCAGATTTTGATATTAGCATCTCTTTTCCTACTTCTGCTGTTTGCCACTGTCTTGAACAAAGAATCCAAGCAAAACTCTTCCATCCTTGGGATAGTCATCTGTAGATTTTAGAAAGGGGAATTTCCCTTGTTCCCTACTGTGACTTCTTTACAGAAAGGAATCAAACATGGGATTTAAAGGTTGTCATGAAAATAAGGGAATAGGAGGTTTAGCACTGATTGGAAAGGTGGGGGGGGAAATGACCAGAAAACAAAATACTGGCACAGGATAAACAGAAATAAAAAAGAGATGAGAGTGAAAATAAAAAAGCAAAGAACAGGCCAATACAAATATAGGAGAGTGATCAACAAGGAAAAATAATTGAAAGAAACAAAGAGAAGAATAAATAGGAAGAGAAAAACAAATGGATGCAGGAGATCTCATTGCTGTTACTACTTCCCTGTGAGGGGGAGAGGAGAGGCAGGCACTGATCTTTTCTCTGTGCTGACCAGTAAAGGGCCTGAGGGAATGGCCTGAAGTTGAGTCAGAGGAAGTTTAGGTTGGACATTTGAAAGAGTTTCTTCCCCCAGAGGGTGGTTGGGCAGTGGAACAGACTTCCCAGGGCAGTGGTCACAGCATCAAGCCTTACAGAGTTCAAGAAGCATTTGGATGATACTCTCAGGGGCACATGATGTGACTCTTGGGGATGGTCCTGTGCACGGCTAAGAGATGGATTTGATGGGTCCCTCCCAACTCAGCATATTCTGTGATTCTGTAAATGAAGTACCACATGTCCAGAGAAGGGACAGGGGAAACCCCTGTGTGCTCATCACCAAGGTGTGGTGTACAAACTAAATAATACATGCAACCTAAGTACCTAAATTTGAACCCTAAACTTCATATACTTCAAAAACTGCTGCTGTAATGTAGAAAAATAGTTATGTTCATACAAAACTGAATTTTTTTTTTTTCAGTTACTGCATTTTCCTTTCTGGTTTTATCATGTTCTTGTTTTCCAAGGAAAACTAAATACTCACTCACTGATGTGTTACAATATCATACATCTTCAAAACTGTCAAAATGAAATAGTCAAAATTACATAGCACTGAAAAAGACAACACAGCAGATACAAAAGTGAGGTCAAAGAAAAGAAGTAAGCAAACTGGGAGTGAGTATTTTTAGGTTTCTTTAACTATTACCCCAACTTTAGTCCTTTTATGGTATTTATATGTATTAAAGTAATAAGTTGATTTAATACCTGGGGATTAAAAACAATTTCAAATTTTCATTCTATAAATATTGCTGAAGGAATGAACCCCTGGGGAAAAAAAAAAAGAAGAAAATAAACATACTCAAGTCAAAATATGGACTTATTTTGCTGGAAAATTCTAATTCCGAATTAATGTCTGCTCCCCAATGTCATATTTTAACTAGGATTAAATCTATAAATAGGGAAACCTGGTTCAGATTTCACTGAAACTACTAGCAGCAGCTTGTCATTTATGCTTCAGTCCTACAAGCATTTACACCAGTGAGTAGCTGTTTTATTCAAGGAATCCCATTAGATCACACTTCAAAACAAACAAAATCATCAGCTCCTCCAGAGAGCTATGTAGGAGCAAACTTGTTAATAAAAAGTAATGCCATGTTAATTTTCAAAGAAATTGTTCTGTTCAGAATCTCCACCTGGTTCTGCTGAGGTATCAATATGGAATCTGCTTCTCATAGTGGTAATTTGTTTGTGAGGATGTCTGCTTCAAAGTGTTCAACAGACAAAAAGTGAGCCACGGTGCATCTGAAATTAATGCCAAGAAAGACACTGCTCCCTACTGGCTCATCTGCGTAAGGGCAGAGAGCATTTTCCTTTCATGTTTCTCAAAGTCACAAACTATTATTCCACAGATAAACCACAGTTTTCAACTATAAAACAAATCTTCTAAAACAGTAGCCAGACATTCACTTAAAAAGTTGATTAGATGAAGCACACAGTTTTCCAAAGGAAATTTAAGTGAGAAAAAATGCCAAAAACCTCCAAAGAAATTTTTCTTTATCTCTAAGCTTTATAAAGGACAAATAAATTTAAAAAAAACAAACAAACAAACAAAGAAAACAAGAAAACCCACAAAAAATTAAAAAAAAAAAAAGAAAAAGAAAAATGCCACCATACCCACACAAAAACTATAAAATAAACAAATTAGCTAACATACCATAATGATGTCTGTTCAAGAGTAAGGATACCTAAGTTCTTAGCACCAGCTAGAATTATTTTATTAATTTTTGAGCTGGCAGCTTTGTCTACATGTAACATTTTGCTACCCTCCCTAACTTCAACTGAGATCTGAAAGTGGAAAGCTGGAGTCCTGCCACTGCACATCAGCACTGATTTGACTGTGTTTCAAAGACATTGGATAGAAAAGCAACAACAACAACTTTGTGGACTTGACAGTCTGCAAAATCTAACAAGATCCGTACCTTGTTCCAGCACATCAAAACAATCTCATAGAAGGGCTTGCCCAGCCAGAGAAGTGCAAAACAAGCTGGACTGTCAATCTTAAACCTAAGAGCTATTCACTTCTAACTTCCCACAGGGTCACTCACTGAGAGGTAAATGGGTCATCATTTTGCAGTTCAAAACATTTCCAAAGGCACTGGCATTCAATCACATGAAAACACTTGCAACTGGTCTCTGCTAAAAAGCTAGCAAGAAATATCAGACTTTGATAAAAATTTTGTGCAGTTTTCTTATATGGACTCCACATTGATTTAAATTTTGGAAAGAAATCAGGACTTCTGTGCATTTTCCCAAAAAGTCTAGCTCATAAAGGCCTCTGACCTCTGGAACTCTGAGAAAGGCTTGATTTTTCCCTGTCTACACAGACAGAAGTGAAGGCATTTCTTTTTTTCTTCTGACTGTAGATCTTTAGTCTGGTTTGGGTTTGGTTTGATTTTTTTTTTTCAAAAATTCTATTCTGTGACTTCTGGGCTAAATTTTCACTGCAATCCAAAACCTGGGTTTAACTCTCTGCATTAGGGTTATACCATCAAGTTACTCTAAGCCATATAACATGCCCACTCAATTCTAAACTGTACTTTACACTAACAGAATAGTTACCTGGAGATACATTCTCCAAGGTAAAACACAATTGTTCCTTGCTATTTTAAATAGTGGGCAGCTGAAAGGGTTATGTTTCATTCCATGCAGTATGATAACAGATATTTCTCTTCCAGTATGCTTTGGACATACACAGAAGCTCCCAGCTGTGTTACAGTTCAGCAGGGTTTTCAGCCTGCTAAGCAGAACTGGGATAAGGCATGGCTGGACAACAGACACCAATCTTGACAAATTTTAATCATCCTGTGTGCCTGTCAAAGTAAAATTAACAGACTGGGTTTGCAGAACAATGGCAGTAAGACTCTGCTTTCTACACTTCTATGAATGGAGAGAGATATTCCAAGTCTCGTTGCTCAGTTGGCTGTCCAGTGTCTTATGCTGCTGTAAAATTCCACTATCAATGATGATGACACAGCTCAACATATTCCCCCTGTCTCTGGCAACAAGTCAGGTAACAAAGGCAATTAAGAGTTCCAGGATTCTGCCTTTTCCCAGCTATGCACATATCTTCTTCAGCTTAAGGTAGAACAATTGCAGGAAGTAGTGGAATTATAGCTTTTTTTTTTTCCTAGAAGGGGACTTTGAAACTTAGAAAAGAAATGCCTATCAGGGCTCTACTTACACAACCATGAATTGGAGGAAACTGGTTGCATCAAGTGGATTTAAGCTGACTGACATGACAGAGAACTAGATTGTCACTTCCTAAAAGGGATGGGCAAATACACTCCCCGGATGCACCTTCCTCTAACATTTCCTGTGATTTTTCCCATTAACCCACTCACTGTATTCCGCTAAAAACCTTAATATTTGAACAAGAAAAAAAGCACTCAAATGTCCTGTCCCTCCAAACACATTCTGTGTAACAGTTAACAGTTCTTGCATCAAAATGCTGTATATACAGGAAGAACAAACTTTGAACAGAGATAAGACATCCATTATGAAAATCAGCTGACTTATGACAAGCTCAGTGCCCAAGGATGCAAAGGTATTACCGAACACCCCAGTGTGGGACTAAGCCCTTTGGAGTTAATACAACCCCCAGCTTCACAAATCACATGTAACTGGGAGCTCACTAAGTTCTAAAAACAGTGGGGGGCAAATATTATACTTTATTTCAAGCCATTACTTCCCATGGAAAAGTAATTATTAACAAAAACCTAAGAGAGTTGAAACCTTAGCAAGAGAACTTTCAGAAGAGGAATAGTGATTGAAGCACAAGGCATTGCCTGGGGATTAATGACTGTCTGATGAGAGCTGACGGCACCTGGCTGAGCTTCAGCTGTCCCCAGCTGACCTCTAAGACCCAGGAAATGCCTTGAATCTCAATAATTATTGCTGTTGTAATATGACAATTAAATAGGTACAAGCATGCACACAGGTCCATAGTGTTTTTTAACATGGGACTTGCTGTTGGTATTCTCTGGGACATTGCTGCAGAATTAGAGCTCTGTAAATTAGCCAGCTTGAGTCATTTCTCAGCATGCCAGTCATCTTATAATAGATTACATATGGTATTGCCACTTGTCAGGCTACAGCATGGACATTTTGCATCTATTTCTACACAACTGCCTGTTTTAACTGTCTGTTGAAAGAAATAAGATCTCTGGTCAAAACTAGATTTCCTCCTTTAATCACATTCAGCCAGACATACCAGTTCTGAATTTAGCTTGAAAATTTAGCTGAATGTGTTTTACCTCTCGAATAGCTGTTTTAAATGCATACAAGTATCTCTTCTTCTTTCTTTTTACACTTACACTGGTCCAGAATAATGAATGCTTTCAATCTTAATATTTTGCCTTTTCAAACTACAGAGACTGAAGTTGTGGTGCACAAAACCTACTATGCCCACAATAAGTATTGTATATATCCCACTATGTCCACAATAAGCATTATGTATATCCTGAATGTGACTTAAGTACACCCTGACTGCAATGAACTAATCCAAACCCAGGAGCAATAAAGCAAACAGTGTTTCTTCAGCTGTCCCAGGCTCAGTGCTTGACACAGAGCAACCTAAGGGGGAAGTTCAGTGTTGCACAGCATTTTATCACACAGATTCCTCTACATCACAGCTTATGAGCAGCCCTGAGGGACACGGAGGACTGAAGGACACCCTTCCAACCTGATATGCTCAGCCTAGTTAAACAAGTCACTGCCTTAAATTTATACAGAAATGTTCTTCTAGAAACAACAACAGATAATCAAGATGGAATAATAGTCTTTCAACTCATTGATGATCTGTAAGAATCAGCAACAATACTTCTCCAAGGCTGTTCTGTGTGTTTTCTATAGCCCAGGCATGCTCTGCACCAAATGCACTGCTCAGTGTTTATGTGCTGCAGGGATTTAACACGTAAGCTCAGTTTTATTATTAACCTTGTGGAGTTTCTTTAAATCACAATTTCACTGGCATACTTGGCATATTTATTAATAAATTCACTTGGCATGTCACAAGTACTTTTGCATTGCAGTGTCAGGATGCACTGTTGGACACGGAGTAGCCCAGAGGAAATCTAATTTTTATGCTCATCATGAAGAATTTGAGGCTGACATGCAGAGATTAAGTCTCATACAAGGCCACACATTAAGAACTGGGAATAGAGATCACAGTTACGATTTTTAATCACCTTAGCCTAAATACACAGCTCCTTGAGATCAGCTAGTTCCACAGGAATTCTCTCAACATCAACCAAATATAAACTGCCTTGAAACTGAGATTCAAAATCTACTGGTTCATTATTAACATGTTAATAGTGTGGAACTGAAAAACTATAAAATGAAGATATTTTTGTGAGTTCATGGTTATATTTCACGACAAATATTACTCCCATGTAGTGAAAACTAAAATGTATCAATAATCCAGTTATTTTTTTCTCCTCTCTAATTTTTCACATCACACTAAACACTCTACTGATGGACTTCTTATATTTGTATTCCTGCACTGGGAAGAACCATCAGCTCCCCATACTCTTCTACATGGGCAGCACATTCCCCTCCAAGCCCATTAACACTGCTAAGGCACCTGTGGAATGTGGCTGCAGCTACTCCCCATTTCCCAAAATGCAGGCTGTTTCCTCCTCCAGCCAATCGGGTGGAGTTTTCCCCCTCTTGATAGCCATACACAGTGTAACTCCTGCAGCAGATGTGGCCCTGAATACTGAAAAACAAAATAAAATCTGCAGACAAAAATTATCTCCTTATGCCATTAACAATGGAGTGAAATTTTGCCTTTTTGCTCTCATGAGGAGAGCTCTGGGACTAATTCAATTGCAGATTTTCCCTTTTTCTTCTGCCTCATACAGATCCTGTTCTAATCTAATGACTAGTGCTCAGACCAGAAAAGGAACGTTTATCCCAGCAGAAACAAAACCTCAGGATGAAATGAAGGAGCTGTTTTCTACAATGCTATGCAACTAAGGAGTCAATTGGAAAAAAATCATATTATCATCAGTTACTTTATACAAAATAGTACTGTTTTGTGTCCTACAATACCTTATGACTGAATCTGAACAGAAGTTCCATATGAATCCTTGCTGCCAAGCTTCTTATCTGCTAGTAAATAACAAAATAAGGAAAAATAAAATTACAAATGTGAAATTTGGAAGATATTAGAAAAAATTCTCTAGCATTACACCAATTGTCTCTTCTTCAAAGACAAGCAATCAGACCAAACTGGGGATATTCTGATCCAGATTTGACCCATCTCAGTGGTAAATTCAAAACAGATCCAAACTTAAAAGGAACGAAGGTTCAGAGATGGAGCGCTATTGCTGTCGATGGATTAGTCCATGGTGTTATCCCACTCTCTCTGGTTTAAGAGACAGAAGTGAGACCATTTTGCTTCCAGAAACAGCAGCTGCCAAACCGAGAATAATGAAGTGCACTTTACAGAGAAGGTGATGGTTGCTGCCTGTTGTCTGCTGAGATATCAGATAATACAAAACCAGATAGAGTGGCGCCTCTGCAGTCTAAGTGGTAAAGGATGGTCAGAGCTGTCTGGGAAAAGAGCTGGGTGGTATTAGAGCACATTGTTTTCTGCTTCATCAGTAAGTCTTTGCACAGTCATTACTGCCTATTAATTCTTGGAGTAAAGTTTTCAATACTACAGCACCATGCTCTCTGTAAACACTAGGAATTTAAATACAAACACTTTAGCCGGAAGAATCGACTAAATTGCTATTAAGAGGGTAGAATATCCAGAAACTTCAGTGGATACAGACATCTACCACCTGGGTGGTAGCTACAGGTCTCTATGTGTCAACTATCAGCACGAAAATCTCTGAAACAATTGAAGGTAATTGTGTACACACTCACATCCAAGAAGTTTGAGTCACCACGATTTCTATTTAAGGGTTTATTGAGTGCTACACAGCCTTCCCAATTATTCAGAAAAAAATAATGAACAACAAAGTAGGTTGCTCTCTTGTGTGCTTTTTACGTTGCAGCCACATCCTTTGCCATTTACCAGCAACAGGTTTTTTCCATATAACTCTGCCGAAGTACCGCGAATTATGTTTTCTTTTACTCAGATAAATCTCTTTTCAGAGTTTAGATACTCAACTAAATCAGGACACCAAAGAAGAGAGTTAATCCATTTTATGGGGAGTGCAAGCAGCTGTTTAACGAATCCACCAACTACCTTTCATGAAGGGATATAAATAAACAGAGTGGATTCTATTTATAAGCCTCCAGTTCTGAGCCAATGTTCCTTTCCATTCCGCTGCCAGACTCAGAAAGGAGACACAAAAGTTGAACTGACAAGAGACAAAAGTTGACCTTTAGCAGTTGGGGGAAGTTGGGATGCAGGACTGAATTTGAATGCCAGAGCTTTGGGGATTTTTTTTTTATTCTTATGCACATTTTGCAGCTTGAGATCACTTCTCAGAATAACAAAGACCTTCAGGTAACAACCCATAACAGAGCTAGGATTTTTGAATACTAACAGAGATCTCTGAATATCCACTCCCATTTATGCTAAAGGATGGCAAACACATTGATGATTCTGTAAATATACTTTAGATCCTTTTCTGAAATGCAACATTGAGATATTATGTCTCCATGAAATTGCACTGATTTTAGCAAGTAGGGTATAAAGTCAGAACAGAAACTGAATCAGTTCTACAACTGATTTCTTAACACTGCAAATTTTGAATAATATTAAAAATAAAGCATTAATTTCCCTGGTCAGTCCATTCTTTGGCACAGGGAGGTACATTATGGAGAAAAAAAACCCCAAACCCTGAAATTGTAAACCATACACCAACAACAGTCACAGACTAAAAAAATCATTGTGTTTCTAAAGCAAGGTCTGCATTTACTGAAAATTAACCATGCTTCAAGTGAGGTATGTTATGGAGAGCAAATTGTGTACCTTTCCTAAAGAAACAGAAGACAGATAAAGTATACAAATTATGGAAGATAAAACAATGTTAAAAAAGCAGTTTGGACTATACAGAAAGAAAAAAATTACACCCTGTCTATCAGAAAAAAAAATTGTGCAAGAAAGAGAGGCTGTAGGACTTTTTTTTTAATTCTGTGCAAAAGAGACAAACTAAGCTCTAATGAAAAGCAGATAACCTGACTCTTATCACAAGCCTGAATGTCTGAAGAAACTAACTCTCTTGATATTTTTCTCCATTTATTATTAACTGCAGTGCTCTGAACAGCTGATGTTTTCTGAATCCAAAAGGCAGACACGTCAGCAGGACATGAACTACAGTACACCCAGTTATGTCAGTATTTTGCAGGGCCTTTATCACTGGGCGTGAACAGTAACTTCCAGCCATGTGAAACTCAGAATTAGATGCATTTCTCAGACACTCATGGTAACAAAAATTCTCCATATTTAAAAATTAACTTCTACATGGTGAATTATTGAGTGGCTTTTTGGTTTTTTTTAAGGAAATGCAAGATAAAAACCCAAGAATCTTTGTTAAGGAATTGTTTTGATGCTTACTTGCAGAATACAGAAATGTTTTACCATGTTGCTTGATGTGTTTTCAGGGAAATATTGCATGAGGAATTAACCTTGATTGTATTCCTTTGTAATGCTGAAGACATGTTACAGTCCAATGAAAATATATTTTCAAATTATGGCTTTCTGCAATTATTCATACTTTTACTAGAAATAAGGATTATAAACTAAAATTTGAATAACAAATAATCATGGTTCGAGATAGTTCTTATTTCATTTTTCATAAAATTGGTCTCCAAGTGAGAAGATTTGCATCTTTACGAAGGAATAGGCTTCATACTATGCACACAGCTTAACTAGGCTGTCCTTGGGCAACCTTAGCTACTCTCAAGAATTTGAATTACGGTCTCTGTGACAATGATTCCCAGATTTCTTTCCTTCTCACTCACTTCACTTTTGTTCACACTTGTAATTCAAACTGCTTCTACAGTATCTTCTCCGAATGTCCTTTTGCCAAGTGAAAATCAACATGTCAAACCCAGCTCCCTCCCTCCCCTCCAGTTTTGCTGTAGCTGTCAGCAATTCTACCAGTCCCCCTACCCCACAAGCCTTCAAGTGCTGGTATCCTTTTCAGCTCTTCTCCATTTTCAAAGTTCCACACACCCAAGCACATACTTAGTCAATTCTACTGCCTTCCATAAAATCTCTTTGCAGCAAAGGTTCAAAACAGGCATCATATAAACATCAAGTGCCACAGAGTGTTTGAATGAAAGGAGGATTTCCCAGCCACAGAAGGCATTGACTAAATCTGGCAGATAAGAAAATGAAAACCCTTTGTCCTGAAGAAAAGTCATATTTGCTTACTGGTAGCAGTTATTGATCTTCTGGTTCTTTACACACAGGTATAGAAAAATGAGAATTATATAGAATGTAAAATAGTTATTAGCAAGATAACAATCTTTTAGTCACTTCCTAAAAAAGGAAAATCCCATCTCTATTAAGCAAGGCTGACTACTGTGGAAGTATTAACACAGTATCTTACATAACTCCTATTTCAAAGTCTGGAGACAGTTAAGTCTTTATCATAGAACATATAACTGAACCAGCCACTATCACCAGACTTATTTAGTCCCTTACTCATCTTGGTTCTCTTTACTAGTCACAGAATTTTACTTCATTCATGGGATGATGGATGATGTGGCAATTGATTACCTTAATTACCACATTTAGCTCTAAACCTGTAATATAAGCAAGATGAGGAGTCCTCCTTTCAGCTATGATTTCAAGGTAATTTTGTCTTTTGAATGAGAGAAAATAAACTGCAACAGTATTTGTATTCCAGTTTAGAGTCCCTGGACTTCAGTGGCACCCTCTTGAAGCAAACATTTTCACAGGCAAGAGTAACACATACTCAGAACATGATAGGCTGAAACAATTCTATCACATGCAGCATGAAAGATAAGGGATTTAATCTTTGTTATTTCCTTATTCCATCTTAATTCAACACAAATATGTGAAAGATACTACCCTCTCTTGAGGTAACTTTATGATGTAAGAAATTCCCCAAATTAGGCAAGGCTGATATTCTGCATTGAAATGATGAAGTATTAAATTTGAAAGAGAAATATATTTATGAAAGCCAGGATAGGCTTGTTCAACTGCTGATCAGGATAAGGAAAACAACAACCCCACACCAAACTGTTAATATCTGGAATGTACTCCAAGCATTACTCTGATAGACAGCTATAGCTCATTTGATTTCAGATAAGAACCATCAAACTTATGCTGTGTTTGCCAAATTTCTGAGCTGTTTTTATGTAGAGCAATATGTTATTCACTGACTGTCAAAAGGGTTTGGATATGTTATAGATATTTAACACTTATCTAGTATAAATGGGCAAAATCTTGCCTAATCTCAGTATTTCTCAACCATTGAGCAATTCCCTCAGCACTGACTACAAAAAATATATTAATAAAAATATTTCCAACATACAGGATATGATTACTCCTGAATGATGGACTTGACTGGTGAATTTTGATTAAGAAAATAGTTTCCAGAAGTAGGATTCATATAAACCCCAGTTTTCATAGAATATAGCAGGGTTTGGGGGGTTTTTTTGAGTGGGGAAAAAACCAGTCTCAAGAAATTAAGTGTTGTTTCCATTGTCTATGAACTTATCATTTTCTAGTTAATGGACATTTTCACTCTCTGCTGCTCACATCTTTATCAGTACCATCTGAGTTTGTCATTTTGCATGTTGTCTTTCCCTCAGTGGTTCCATGATTTCTGTCTATCAGTTCAGCTCACAAACAGGGCAAACAAGCACAGAGCCATATGGGAATGTAAGTGCAATTACTGACTTGTTTAGTTTCAGCCAAACTTGGAGCTCATCCTAGTACTTTCTTCACATAAGCCATTATGTCCCATGTTCAGCCAAAGTAAGGGATAAAGAAAATTGAATCTAGGTTAAGAGGTAAATAAAATGTTTGCAGAACATTTGTTTCCTAAAGCTTAAAAGGGGCTAATAATGACTTAGCTGTCCAGCTCCCCAGTTTGTACCACTGGTATTTACACTCACATTTCCTACCAGGGAGGCCATTTGAATAAAGATTAATTACATGCAAAGGTGATGGGAGAGCTGGTACCAGCCCAAGCCTGTAAAAGGCTCCATTTTTCTATAAACAGACAATAGGAGGAGAATGTTCTCCATGTCAGCACAGCCCAGGAACACAGGCCAGAAACTAATCTTCCCTCAACCAAGAAAAGTCTTCCCCCAGCCAAAATTGCTCAGTCAGCAGTTCCCCACTTTGATTTTGCAGCAGAGAAGACCTGACAACATTTAAAAATCATATAAAGAAAGCACACACACAAAAAAAATAATCCAAAGACACAGCTGTGAAGAATATGAAGGCAGAATACAATAAAACCCTAACACATCTGAGATAGCACCAGACATGGTAAAAAGAAGAGTGCTTGAGGGAAAAATATACTAATGGAAATTCTTATATTTGAGAAAAGACATGACAAGATGAAGAGTCACATGGAGTAATTATTCCTTTGGTACTGTTTTGCACTGTGAAGAGAATTTTTATTTTTAAATGAAGCTCACTTTTGCTTCGTTTGGGTTGTTGAATTTCAGTTGCTTCTGCAGAACATTCATATATTGACAAGTTCATAGAGCCTTTCTTTGATTAACTCCTCCAACTGAAATAATGGTCCTGTCATTCAAATGCATTTTCATTTATCACATTTTTAAGCTTCATATACTGTTCAGAGGTCACATAACACTTTCATAATTTCACTAATCAAGGTATAGAGCCTGTACTGAGGAGTACAAAGTCTAGACATGTAGGAAACAAGGGTTCTCCTAAATTTCAGACTTGTATTTCTTCTAATCAAAATCTCTTCAGTATTAACACAAACAGTCCATCTTTCTCGACATGGCTCATCTGGACAAGCTTATGATTTTCCTCAGCATAATAGCATCCACATTAACACAAAAAATTCAAATTCCTTCAAAGTACATTACAAAATCAAGCTAAGGAAGAGAATAGCATTTGTGAAGAAACAAACAACTGAACACAATACTTGGCTTTTGTTCCCCTGCTAGATTTATTGAAAAGTTGGAAGCCAACACTTCTTTGTTGTTGTTGTTTTTTGTTTGGTTTTTCTGTTTTAATTTAATGCCAATATTAAAAAAAAAATCTTCTACATAATATTAAATCTAAAATCACCAGAGAACAGAACATCTTTTCTAGAGAGTACAAAATGTACCTCTCACCTTCCTTGGGTTTTTCTTTCAAAATTATTAGAGCTGTTTGCCACTTCCTTTAATGTCTTTCCATTGAGGAGCAATTCTTGTACAGAATTCAGTGTGGGGTCTGTCACCTACTTTTGTCACCCATTCAGCAATACAAAGGACTCGTTTTTCTTTGAGAAGCATAAATACTGTTAGTTTTTTATCCTGACTGTAGAGAACCATTTAAATATCTAGTCTTTGAAAAACACTGACATCAGAAAGGTGTTGTTAAGTGTGTGTTTTCTTAGTGCCATATTTTCCTATATATATGTCATTCTATAAGGATGAATTTAAAAATGGAAGAGAACCCAAAATTCCTCATCCTGGCTTTTCCTACAGGTGATGGGCATCATCAGGATTTGCCTACACTTTAAACAATTGAATTCATCTGGAACATCATGCAAGACTTCTGTGTGTGTAACTCAACACTTATGTGATCTTCTTATAAATTGTGGCAAAAAACTGATGATCTCAGACTGCAGAGTAAACTTTAAAATTTTTTTAAAAATCACGTGCATGAATATATTTTTCTTTTTGTGGTCAACATAAATTACAGACTGCAGATGCTAGAACATGGAATTTGCAGTACAATTTGCAGAACTAGCATCAGACCAAAATAAAGAAATAAATTTAAAAAAAAAAACAAGGGAAGATATCTAGATCACACATTCATCTTGGCCATTTTTTTTTCGCCAAAGCATTTGGATTTCATTATACTAAACAAATTTTAATAACATTTTCTTATTTTTCTCATTATTTTTCCATATATTTAACTCACCTTCACCTGAATGAATTTAATAAGAAACAAAAAGAGCATTGGCTTTAAGAACTCTATTGTAGGTTACCTCAAATGTCTAAGAGCAAGTAGTTTAATTCATGAGATCCATTCCCCAGCTGATATCCAGCATTATAATACTACTGATTACACTGGAGCAATGCCATCAACATCCAACAAGTCCTTGAACTAGGAAAATTCACAACAAATGAGAAAGCTACCAGATTAACAAGCACAGTACTTCAGCCAAACGCTGAAGAAAATATTTGCAAATGGTCATGCTATTTTTCTTTGTAATTTGGCAAAAAGTGTCCCGAGAACTTAGAAATACCTGGAAGCCTGAGATAAGGGAGAATTTGCCTTAACAAATAAGCCCACTATATTTTATAAGCTCTGCAGTATTACAGGATAGCAAAAGCTTTCTCTCCTTGTAACCTGTTGCACCCTTTGCTTTGGACACAGGGAACCGCACAGAAGACTCAGCACGGAGGCTTATGACCACCATTCTGTTTGTGCCCCAAGGTACTGGGTTATACTTTTGGGTTTTGTGGGATAAAACCAATTTCCCTTTGTGTCATTGTATTTATTGGAATATTTTTATTAATTTGTAACTCTGACTTTATAATCTCTCTTAAGTTGGGTTCATTTCTCCTGCTGTTTTACCCTTAAACCAGCACAACATCTCTCTTTCTCTACTCTTCTGCCTGCCCAGTTGTGCTTCCTGTTTCTACTTTGCCCCTGCTCAGGTATCCCTGCTGCACTGGCATTGTCCCTTACATCTCTTGAGTATCTTCTGCCAAGGGACAACAGCCCTTTCTTAAACAGAGTTTTGCACAGGCACCACAAACTCCCATCTGGTCCAGTCCTGGTGTACAGGGTGTCCATTGCAGAGCCATGAGTGTCTGACACAGAACAGTGTCTGACATCCACAGAGGTCTCCCTGCAGTCCCTCTGCTGCCAAACTCCTCTCGGTTGTGCCCAATACATGGAGACAGCAGGAAATATCCAAGCTCATATTCATCCTAACTAGACTCTCCTTGATATTGTTGGAGGCGCCGATGGGCTTTGCGCAGTATGTATTTTTTTTTGGTTTGGACTATGTTGTCAGGCACGAAATATGTCAGGACTCCTTTAAATCCAAACTGTGTCCTGAAGCAAATATGACTGGAATACATTTTGGTTACATGTATGAAGTTTTTTCAAAAATCAATTTATCTATGGTTGTCTTAGTTAATGTATATGCTTTTTCAAAAAAAAATTCTAAATACCTGGGGGAACTGGCATTTTAAATTCCAGAAGAAATGGTTAACCAGATGAAAATCTAGAGAAACAATAGAGTTATTTTGTTTTTTTTAATCAAGTACTAAGTTTTGGACATCTTCATTACTGTGCTCCAAAAGGAAATGTCAGTTCCCATCTTTGCAATAAGATTTGAATTTTCACCAGTATGTGACCTCTATTTCTACTCAAATTAAATAAAGATTTGTAAAATAGTTTAGCTAAAAACATTTTAGTTTTTATACCTTTTAACTAGAAAACTGTTTAACAAAATACTTTTTGTCATTTTCTGTTTTAAAGATTTATTAGGTCACTTGTGGTAGAAGCTTCACTAGCTATAAATTTCTTTAAGATATTATTTCAATAACTTTCTCATCTGAAAGAAAACTTGCAGCTGTTGTGTTTTAACAAATCTTGGCAGGGATGTATTCGTATGTTGTGAATGATATCACCATCTTGTGACAAGCTACACAGTACTTTTGGCTGGGTCAAGTTTTGTCTAGGCCATAGTTATCTACATTTATTTGAAACTCTTAATTAAAATATGTCTTTTAAATTTATGTGCATGCAGACATACATCAATGAAAACTAAGTCCTTCTGCTTGCTTCACCGAAGTAGTTAATCCATGATACCAAACAATACCACATGTCTCTTCTCAATAGAAGCATTTAATTACCACATGGGATCAGACAGATTTACATGGAAGCTGGATATCCATTTCCACCTCTCCAGAAATATTCTCCCAGCACACATTGTATGTCAAATATTTTCTACAAGGAGAATTTTGTTCCAAACAGGGCTGATCCATTGTATCAGTTTTAACAGTCAGCAAAGAAGGCATTTAGTATAAGGTCTCAAAGGGGACAGCACAAATAACCACAAAAGCAGAGGCTGTGTGAGACGCTCCAGGGGAAAAGGCCACGCAGCTGTCAGGCATCCCTCCAGGAGGAGAAGTGGGAGCTCACGAAGGGGAGGCTGAAGGCTGACCAGGCTGCCACCTCTGCACAACTGAATTTTGCCATCTCCAGGCCTGAGGACTAAATAAGTTAATTCAATTTGTTTAATGAGCTGGAAAGCTTCTAACAAGCCCTGTTTTTAAAATGTCTGGTCAGGAATACAGGAATCTTTCCAAAGCATTAGATCTACTACTTGCAGAGAAGAGGAAATGTTCCCTTGGGGTAACAAATAAAGGTGGCAAGGGACAGAAAAGGATACAGCCCTGCCAGGGAGCCTCAGCAAGGCAAAACATTTTCCATTGGAGTGCTTTCAGAAGTGTTAATTACCTTTCCCATCTCCACACACTCTCTGCCCTATTTGGGAGCCATCCAGGTAGGAGGACGGAAACAAAGTTCCTACTTACAGGGTGTTTACGAATTTTTTTCACAAAGATTTGATTTATTTTCTTGGAGAAGTAGATGAGGATTCTGACTTCAGACTATTTTGTCCCTGAAAGATAACCATGAAGGAAAATCATAAATCAATCTGATGTTACTATTATGCATGAGAAATCCCTCAGTATTTTTCACAAATTTTGCCTTCTACATAAGAAAAATAAAATGTTTTCTACTTCAAAAGACATTCATAGAGGTTTTTAAACTCAATGAGGACACTGAGGGTATAAGCTAAACATCAATTTTAAATAGAAACCTTGCATCAACTCTATTCCAACTATTCTATGAACATTGACAAATACAATTTTTGAAAACACAAAATATTTTCAAATGCATTTTCCTTATCTTTTTTCCTCTGTGGTGAGTGACATTTAGACAGCCTATTTGTCTCTCAAGAATTTCAGCAAATCACAGATCCCCTAACAGAATATCAGATTGTGATTTAACAGATTATGTTCCTCTCTGTGCATACTCTGTCATCTTCTAAAACAAGGATTCTTGAAGAATTTATTTTAAAATATACTTGAGCATCCAAGTTCTAGTTTTATTTGTACTCTTTCAACTTGGTATAATAATAGGGGGAAAACAGGCTCCACTCTATCATTTAAAATGAATTATCCATACAAAAGGAAGGAGATAATACAGAACATATTTCATATTCCAAAAAATATTAGATATTGTTGAAATTTTTTTCCAAGATATTTAAAGCTATTGGTATGGGTTCTCAGCAATGTAAAGTCTGACTAAAATAAAGCTGAAGTTCCTCTTACCCCCTCTCCCCAAAGAAACCCTTCCACAAGACAAGTCCTGTGCTGTAAACCAGCAGGTGCATTTCTTGCAGCCATATTCTATATTCCCCAGTGCTTGGGGTTTTGCCAATGAAGAAGTCTCCAAGGTGAAGGGAAAAACAATAACAACAAAATCACCTTTCTCTCTTTTTTTTTTTTAATGTTACTTCTGGTAACAGCATACTTGATGAGTATACAAATGAAATTTAAGTCACATGGTTCTTAATAAAAAACTCCAAATGCTGTGTTTCTTGGATGTTGGGATTATGGAAACAAATAGCTTGGCTAAAGATTTTCAGGTGATAAGACAGAATATCCATTCTGATGTCATGACAGACACGTCAAGCCTGTGATTCTGCAAATGTGCAAACCCTCTATTAGATATCAGCTGTAAATATGAGTAGCTGATCTTCTCTGCTGACAGGATGAGGTGAAAAGGCTGTCTTTTTATTAAACACTGACTGGTACGACAACAGCCCTGATAGAACCTGCTGAAATGAGAACAGCCCATTTTCCCTGGCCAGACACAAGGGCAAGCATTCTGGTTGCAGGCACAGAATAAAGCTTCCACCTTCTCATCCTTGTCAGTGTTCTAATACACCTGAACTTCAAAAGCAACAGCAACGACAATAGTAAGAGACAGGGAAGAAAAAATTGTCAGAATTCTATAGTAAGATATAGCTGTGAAAGCTAAGTAAGAAAGCTATTACCATTAATTATCATGGCCCTTAAACTTTTGCACTGAGAAAGTATTTCTTCGTTAATTAGAGAAGCAATTACAGTTGATGCTGATGCTGTTCATGACATTCCATTAAGATTTCAGCTACATAGATTTGATCAAGAATGTGGAAAATACTGCTCTACCTACTAAATTTATTTGCTACACTGTCACTTTTTCAAGTTCAATTCCCCTCTGCTTTCCTGTAACCTACAGACTGAAGCCACTCCTCACTCCAGTAATTTCCAGCTTCTGTCTCATTAAGCTTTCACTAACCAGTATAGAAAATCACAAAGCTATGATAGTCTAGAAGGACCAGCCAGTCTTTGAAGAAAATCAAAGTTATATTACTTGAACAGAGAGAAGTTTCTTTCTAGTACAACAGTTCAGAAACTTTAAGTTGGTTCTTTTTAATTTTACTTTCAACAAAGTTTATTTCCCAGAAGAAATACTCTACTTAAGGCAGGCTAGAAGCCAAAATTAGGACAGATTTTTAGCCCCTAACTTCTCTTTAATCAACAGGTCAGCTGCAGAAGAAAATTAGCACCACAATCAGGGCATCTCAGCATGGCCAAGAGAATTCAAATGCCTGTGGCTGCTACAAGAACTATAAGAAATCAAAGTGCAATCCTGTTCATCACCTCCAATTCTTCCTCAAAATGTCATACAAAGGTGCCATTTTCTCCAGCAAAGGAGCTGGGAATTATGGAATGTCTTTACTATTCCATCAGCATTATGGATCATCCACTGATAATTCCTACAGCACATTATCCTTAAAAATAAAATGTTTTCTGGAAAACAGAGCCTTAGAAAACTGGTAAAAATTAAAAATAAACCTAGTCATGAAAACATGATGCAGAAAAATGCAGTAACTATTTAAAATGTTTGCCTTTTTCATCCTCTTTGTCCTTTGCCTTTTCATTTTGCTTGATGCTAAGGTGCTTGTAGACTTCACAGTTAAGAGCATCACTAGCATTCAATGCATTCCATCTTCTTTTCCTTTTGGATATATTAATTTGTCAGATGCCATAGGAAACCCAGAATAGTGTAATACCAGGAGTTTGTCCCGTATTTCTTATTTTAATACAAAGAAAAGAGTAACTAAAGTTCTCAAACAGGATTTTACATTTAATTCACTTCACAGTGGTGTTCCTGATCCCTTTATCATGTGTAGTAATTCACCTTCCAGATATTACGGCATCAGTAAATTCCAGTAATATCCATTCCCTTGTGGGACATTTGGCATCAACTGGGGCAAAGGCAGGGCAAAAAGGGGGTAAGAGTATCAATTTGAAAAAACAAGACATTCAGGCATGTCTGTAACCCTGAAAATGTGGAAAGTGATATTTCTCCTTACAGAATTTCTCTCACAGACAATCTACACCTTCATGGCAGAACCCCCAAAGTGCAATTGATGGAACCGCTTTTTCAAAAGTGAGCAAAGGGACAATGAATGTCTTCTAAGAAAAATGAACCAATCAATAGAAAATTAATTCCCCCCACAACTTTCACCTAGTTTTCTTTAACTTTTAATCCATTTCTAAATGTTAAAAAAAGTATGTAATTATCACAAATCTGTTTTATATCAGAACAATTACTCTCACATCTGTTAACATTTAGATTTCCCAAACTCTTCATCCTATTTATGTTTTCTTTGAGATGAGGACGAATTGATTATGACAGATTTCTCCTTGCAGGTGTTTCCATGATGCCCAACATCTTGTTCCAATTTTCTAACAGCAGGCAGCCTTTTGGTTATGAGGAAGGTTCTGCTCATGACAATTCCATGTCTAATGCACTAGATTGATACAGACAGCTTAGATTTCAGACCCATGAAAAAACAGGTCTCACATGGGGGCAATGGCAAAACCCAATTTCAGCTTTTTGACTAAAGTAACAGACAGCAAACTCACATGGGACTTAATGATCTTCTTAAAATAATGACAATTATTAACCACTTATTATCTCTACAAAGTTAATTTCCTCTATGTTCCCAATATCTGTAAACATATAATAGACTTTTCTTGTTTAAAAACAAAACAAGCAAAACACAACACCAACAAATAAAAATCCCACCAACCAACAAAACCATAAAAACACCCCAACTGGGAAACCAGTAGGAAGTCACTCTTTGCATCTAGTATTGTAGCCCTAGTATTCAGGGGAGCATTACGGAACCACTAGCTATTTAATGTGTTATATATTGACACTTAGGCAGAAATTCTGGTGGGTTTTCACACTTATTTCCATGGGGACACAACATCTATATTACACTGAAGTTTTTCTTTCAAGTGGGACATTATTTTATCTTATTTACCCTAAACTTCAGGATTACCTCAGGTAGTCTGGGCTTCAGATCTCGAAGGCAACTTCTTAACTCTTATTTCTCTAATAAAAATACTTAGTAAGAAAAAAACACCATTTAGTGTAGAAATGTAGAACAAACCCCCCAAACTTACTCCTGTGGTGTCCAAGAATGCATTATATTTTAGTGAAGTTTTTTTCCTACAAGAGGCACTTTACTTTTCCATCTAACTCATCTAGTGTATCAATTTTCATCCACCCATTTTCTCCATCACGTTCTCTCTGCTGGTTGGTGGAAAAGTATGACAAAAAGCTTAATTTGTAGGTGAACTTAGAAGCAGACATTCAGACCCTACTGTGTAATAATGAAATTCCTAGATGACCATGATGTTCATAACTCCTACATTGTGATTTAAATTATATATTTACTGTTCAGAAGTTCCCAATAAAAATTGATTTTTCAGTGAAACACTGGAAACATGACCAGAAGAAAGTACAACATAGCAGGAGATCAAAACAAGATGGTACTGATTTGATTTCTCTTTCCAATAAAGCCACTTCAACTTACTCTCCATCTTCACTACAGCACACCTTGAAGTCGTGCAGTCTTCAGTTTTTCTGATTAAAATAAATAGTAAAGGATTAATGATACTTATTATGTATTTCAAACAGCAATCAGCCTCAATTCTTCACTCCAGAAATAACTCTTTTGACTAGAGCAAACTGTAGAAAAATAATTCTCAAAATGAGAGATTTGCAACACAACAATCATCCTTTACCTGCTGCTTCCATAACTGCAAATTTGGTTTTGCTTGGCCATTCTAGCCTGGATATGCACTATGTCCATATAGATATGTGTGTTTCAAATTAACAAGCTTGCTAGGAAGGAACTTATTAACAATTTACTCTGATTGAAATGCTTTTGCTCGTCACTGGTTCATCTCTAAAAACAAACAACCGACCAAACAAATAAAAAGATACAAGTAAAAATCTTTGATTTGCTTCACCGTGAACTGCAGAAACAACGAATGTGTGTTCCTCCACTCATTCGATGCAGCACATAAAGTCACATTGTAGTTCAGAATTAAAGAACAAGGCTGAACAACAGCTCCTTCTGAATGAATCCAAATGCATGACTACAACCACCATGTTCAAGTGAAGAAATACTTAAAAATAACTAATTAAAACTCACTGAAAACCTGTGCATTTTGCTTTATAGCTTTTTATTAAATGTTTATTTCAAGAATTCATGCTGCAGCTTTGCATATGAGCTCTCCTCTAGATAACCTCTAGCTTGTTTCCCTGTATTAAGTATTTAGGCAACATTCTTTTCCATCAGATAATTCCACAGGATTCATTTTTTGACCAATATTTAATCCCATCAATTCCACATTTAAACCTTCACCTTTCAAAACTCCCATACTTCTTTCAAATCAGTTATTTAGTGCCTTAATATCCCTTTCATATTCACCCACCATGAATAAATAATTCATGTTTAGTATTTCAATAATTTGCTTAAATCCACATTAGCAATAGATAATAAAAATCTGTTGAGTTGATTTGAAGTTGTTTTATTTTTATTAAAGTCAAATTCTACCCACTCCCACTGGACAGTTCTGAAGTAGATGGTCAATGACAAAACATGAATAAAGCAACAATTTGATGGTTTTGAACCCACAGTTTTCATTTTTGCTTTTTCTTTTTTTTTTTTAGAAGAAGCTGCAAAGTGCCATTACCTATAGAAGCCAAACTGCTTAACACAAACTACTGACACCTAAAAAAAAGACACATTCTCAAGATCTCATTAGCTACAAGTACATAATTTTACTTTTTGCATGGACCTTCTGCTGTCACTCATCTTTTCCTCTGCATGCTTTCAATGTTTATTCCCCATGGCAGTGCCCTTCAGAGGGGCTCCCACTGATACCTGCACACATCACTATATTAGTTCTTAGCACAGTTTCTTAAGATTACTCTATGTGAGGCACTGTTTCCTTTCATTTCTTTTCTCCATATCTCAAGAAAAACAATGTGTGAAATGTTTCTTCATTCAGGCAAAAGATGAAAAACTAGTCTTTGCTCACTACTGTTTAGAAGTAGAGAAATAGAAAGGGAAAATTTCTCAGAGGGAAAGATCTGTGTAAAAAACCTGAGAATTAAAATGTAATATTCAATTAGGATTCATCTCCAATCCAGTTGTTCTAAGTGTGATAGAGCCAGTTTCAGGTTTTGTTTGAATTAATCGTTGCCAGTTACTATAACTTCTGCCTACACTGCCTCCTTCTTTCATGAGGTGATGGACCAAAAATTCCAGAGGTGTAAATGTGTAAAAAAACCCTCCTACAACTAGGAAAAAAACAAAGGAAAGAAAATCACTTTTCATTGAGAGTGATGGGAGTCTTGCAACTGCCTTTAGGAGAAAGGATTTGTTTCCAGAAGAAAGACACATCTGTGGATAAGGTGCAGCCTCATACTGAAGTGCTTAACATTCTGCTTGAACCTATTAAAAATTCTGTGTTTCTGTAGAAGGTGTGAGCATAAAAAATTCTGCAGATGTCCTCCAAATGATAACCAAGCAGACAAGCAGGGCACAAGCAGCAAGGCAAGATCTGGGAGCCCCAAAGTAATGAAGTTAAACAGAAGGAGACATCAACCTTTATCAAGAGCAAAAGGCAAGGCTTAGAGATGGCTCAAATCACTAAATTGTCACAGTTGGCACTGGCAGGAAGGGATTTCACATTTTATTAGGCAGCAGCTTATATTACAGAGGCTTTACTGACTACTATCTATAGGAAGCTATTGCAGATTCCATCAGCAGAAGTTGACACAGAGCCAGGCTCCAATTTTACACTGTTTGCCAGAAGTCAAGAGATACTGGACACCCACTGACAAACAGCGATTCACTCTTTGGAAGCTTTGATACATTTAAACTTGCAAATGCTTCTGAGATAATTTATCCATTTGGGAAATATAAGACTTTCATGGTTCTTCAAAACAGTATCTAGCAATGGTATTTGTCTTTCAGTCTAAATTACTACATTTGAGTTAAGAATAAAAACTGGTAATTGTCAGTATTTCCTCTATCTATTTATTTCATTCAAATTCACAGAGATCCCTTGTTTGTACATGATTGAGAAGAATTAGTTATCAGACCTCATAATAACAGGAGAAAAATTGGGATTTTTTTGCTCAAGGAGGGCTTCCTGTCATCAGGAAATTAAATGTTTCTTCTGGCAGACAGTAAAGTACACAAAGAAATAAATATTAATCTTCAGGCTTACACTTAAATGCTTTCTCAAAGTTAATTTAGAGGGAAGGTTACCCAAGGTTCAATGGTGAGGCAATACCAACTTAGAAAATTATCTCAACTTTCAAGATAGGAAAGTTACAAATTTCAGTCACTGAGCATATTAATATTCATAATAGATTCTACTATTTTCTCTTGTTATATTCTCTGATTGTTTCAAAGTGGGGCTCGGAAGTCCTGCATGACCACTGGAAGGATTTACAGTAGAGGAATGCATTCTCAAAGATGAATAACAAAGTGACAAAAGATTGGATAATTAACACAGAACCAGGATTAATCCCATCTTCTTATTAGCTGGGCTTGCCTAGGTATCAAGAACACACATGGTGAAAACCTGGCCCAAATTTACATGACAATTCAAGAACTAAACTACAGAGATGAGAAAATTTCCCAAGATTTCATATAAGTGAAAAAAAAACCTAATTTCTTTAACACTGTGAGTGCTGGGGGAGGGGAAGAGATCTAATAACATTTTTGGGTGACAGTAGTTTCTCAATCATCCTGTAATTAGTGACTTTGTCAAAGATTAACTTTTGGATGTGTTTTACAGTTTTACCCCAATATAAAACTTAGGAGTGACAGTACAAACCTAGTAGCAGATGCTATTCAGTTTAAGGAAAGGGCAGGAGGGTGAAGACTTCAGATTTTTTTTCTGATAGTCATTCCAATTCCCTGCATTGCTAAGCTTTGATTTTGAATGAAATCCAAACCAAAATGTTTATCATCTCTGTGCAACCTGGTTTTACTGATAATAGATTGACTTGGTGTGCTGGTTTGAAGGTGAACCAGCAGGGGAAATAAACTCACCACGAGAGAGATTATAAGTCAGAGCTAAAATTTAATAATAATATTACAATAACAACACTGACACACAAGGGAAATTGCTTTCAACTCACAAAACCCCAGCAGTATAACCCAGTGTCCTGGGGCACAAACCCAAGGGGGTTTGTTTGCCCTTGTGCTGAGACCCCTGTGGTTCCCCCAAGTCCAGAGCAAAAGGAAAAGAAAAACCTGTTGGTGCAGGCGAGGGCTGTGGTCTGGGCGAGAGCGGGGATCTCCTCCTGTCAAGGTCCTGCTGCTGCTCTGGATCCAACGAGAAGTTTCTGAGGTCTTCTTACCCACCACTTATGTACCCTCAGGGAGGTCTCAGTCCCTTCCCCTGGGCGGGGACTCACACAATGGGTGATTAACTCTGGGAGCCAGGGGGTGTTGAGCTGTTGATGGCCCATTAGCAGCTCCGCCCCCCTCAGGCTGGGTGTGAAGGTGATAATGACTCCCTGGGCAGCTGCTGCTAATGGTCCATTGACCTTGGGGAATGAATAGAGGGGGTAGAATACACAGCTTTGATCACCCCCACACAGGGTTAGCTGGTCCCTCCTGCTGAACTAGGACACTTGGAGAAGCAAAGACGCAGTTCTCAATGATGGCTTGAGCTGTGTATCTTAGAAGTTGGTGATGCACAAAGAATTTACCTTCTGGGAATAAATCTAGCTAGGAAATCAGGACTAATTTAACTCTAGGGACTAAAAATATCTGGGTTTTAGTATTTAACTCCTCTGCACAGTGTGACAAGAGGTCATAAGGGACATTCTGCTAAATTCCATCATGTACATATACAGTCCTGTTTCAACTGTTTTCCAGATGACAAGAAACACACAATTACTCAGTTTCAAATTTGTGTCTCTTTCAATCCAAAACACTGGTTATGGAAAAGCATTTTAAATATCTATATTAAGTCCGTATAATTCCAATAACCAATGACTAGAAAGAGGAGCATACACATTTTGGAAAATCTACATTAGAATTATTGTTGGATGTCATGCATTCTCAAAAGTCCATGATAAAATATTCTAGTAGATAATCAATGACATTTTAGGATACTTTTTGTGAAGTTCACATGCTTTGGATCCTCTATAATTGTCATCCATGTAGAGAGACAGACAAAGAGCCCATTGCTTTTAAATATAGTTGGGGCTCCAACTAGGGAAGGAAATTTTTGTATGCCCTTTTGGAGATTATAGCCCCATGATCAAGGCTTAACTGTGAAGCAAAAATCTTAAAAACTTTAGTGGCATCAACTCATGACAGGCTTAGTCATTTTCTGTATGTTTATGTATAATGCTTAACCTCTAAAAATAGCCCCCAAAAGCTGAGAAGCATTAAGGTGGCTGGTTTTGTTGCTGTATTTTGACCTTTCACAAAGTTTAGATAGGCCAAAGTAAAATTAACATGCAATAATCACCTTCTCCAATACAATAAGTCTGAGTAAATCCATACTGCTACTCCATTGGAAATGGCATAGGTCACTACATGCAAGTTTAGGAACGCCAGTGGGTCATCAAATTGCTTGCTGGATGCAAAAATCAATTTGGAGCCACTTTTATCAAATGCCAGGAATAAGGAGAGAAATCCTGCATGTTTACTCCATGCTGCACTGGCTGGAAGCCAACAATAGCAAAGGAACTTGGAACTGCAGTACTAAATCCTCATTTGACTCACCCTTGTAGTCATTAAACTGTTTATGCAGATAAAAGGACTGACAATTGTATCAAGTGCCGTGCACTGAATTACTGAAAGCTTCCAAACAGGCTTTTCTTAAATAAACCTAAAGGCTTGATAAATGAGCTTCTTAACACAGAGCATGGAAATTGATGCTACTAGTAAAATATGGTCCATTTGTTGTCCTGTGCAGGGTGTGCTTCTGTCTTATTTTGCACAATAAATACAATCTCAGAGGGTTACCAGCCTTACATTACATAAGCAGAAATATAATCTAGAAGATTTACAGTGTTTGTATCAAGAAAAAAAGAAATTATGTATGCAATGTGGAGGAAAAAGAGAAGAATGACAGGTAGCAAATTTGAAGTCCTTTAACATATAAGTTGTGCAGTTAAAGCAAATACCAACTGCTGTGGGAAAGGCTAAAATGAGCGTAGGAGAGAAACGTGAGTTTTCACTCTTACATTGTTACTTTTGTGGGCAATAAGACACTAGTCATGTTTAAAGCATCAGACTAAATAAAAGCAAAAAGATGCAGATAACTAAGAAATCTTTCTGATTGGTTATTCACATTTCTCACAAACAGAGATTTTTGTCACATCAGAAATATCAAGAATCTATAACTGACATCTAATATGGTCTTCCCATGCTGAGCATAAATTAATGCTTCCATGGTTAATTAACCAGATACATAGTTTCACAATAGGAAGCAGTGGGGAAATCATCACAAATTATTACTGTTCTCCACACAGTCCATGCTCCCCTTAAGCCAGTTCATTTCAATGGAAGTGCTGGCACAGCAGGTAACAGAGAAAGCAGCAAGAGCAGAGCTGGGAGATGGAGAGAATGCCGTAAACTGTTACTAGCACTAAGTGCTTCAAAATTAAAGATTCACGCACCCAGCAGAAAAGTATTTCAAATGCTGGTTTCAGTAGCCATCCTTGATGCTCACAGTCTTCCCACATTCACCCCATTATCTTTCCCCTTCTCATTTATGCCAGAATAACTAGCATAATTAAAAGCCTAAAATGTTACAGGGTTAAAAAAAAAAGTCCTCTTCCTTAATTTGTTGCTTTCACCCTGAATTAATTCAGACATTCAGTTTTCAAAGTTCTACAAAAACAATTGGTCTGGCAGAGCTGAAGTAAGGGGAACTCTGACCACAAAACTTAAGACACCTTTGCTACAAGAAAGGTATGTCATGGAACTAAACAGCACATGTGAGAGAAAACAAGCCCTGCATTATGGCTTTGTTCCTCTGCACAGCTGGTGACATTTCCCAGAGATGCCACTACTTAATATCAATAAAATGGAACACAGAATAAACAAAAGATAATTTATATGTCACTTGGCATGGGTCATGCCTCAGGTGACAATGATCCAAGTATCAGTTCAAGAAGAAAACAACTTCAGAGAGGTAAAACAGAGACATGTAACGCTCATGAACATTCATAACATATCAGGTTTCATAAGGACCTTCAGACGCCAGTAGTCTTAAAGAAGAAAAACCAAAAAAGAAATTCAAGATTCTAAATATGAATTTAGAAACCTTACCAAAAAATGGAATAAGTAAATATACCAGTGTTCAACAACTCTGGAGTTTAAAGACTGCAAACCATATGCAAGGGCCCTAAGGGTATCCCCCGAGAGAGCTGTCAGCCCAGGCTGGGGGCCAGGGGAGGCAGAGCAGCTGCAGCCTGTCCCCCTTCCTCGCTGGCCCTGTAGTCTGGGCTCACAGCCCCTTCTCTGGGGAGCTGCTTTGAGCTGAACCTCTGCCATGTGCTCCCAAGCTGAGCTACCCCTCCTGCTGCGGCACAGCCCAGGGACCTGTGGGTCCAGCCCTCTTGTGGGCTGACTATCTGTCCTGGCCTTGTCTCAGGGTCCCTGCCTGGCCATCCCTCTGGCCCCAGTTCCTCTCACTCAGGCACTGCTGTCTGTGCCACCATCCTCTGCTCCTGCCTCACCTTCTCCGCCAGTCCTCAGACTGTTCAACCGTATGTTTTCCCTCAAGCATTCATGAGGGAATATAAGTGATAGAACATGATTTATATTGGTCTAATTACAAATGAAATAACTCTTATCCAGCTAGCTTGAGAGGAAGTATAGAATAAAACATTTTTAGGTCAATCTGACATTTGTTGCAGGCAAATATTTGTTATGAAAATTAGACTTCATGGTCACATGAACTCAATATGACTACAGAAAAGATGGCATCTGTCATCACTGACATGACTGCAAATGCAAGAGAAGAACTTCAGCTGTGCCTAGAACATGACATAACCGGCTGGCAAAGCATATATATGGGTAAACTTCACTGTCATGGAAGGAGAGCATATAAAACAAAACAGTGAAGCTTAAAGGGAGCAGATGCTTTCCGACAGCTATAAACTTCACAAACATAAATTGATAATTATGAAGATTTAAAACTCTGGGACGAGTATTAGACTAACCTGGACAACCTTCAAGGGAAATATTGTTGCTTTGGTAGTTCTACTCATAAATTTTTCAAGCTTTTTTGAGACATGTAGAGATTCTGTCAGCTGGCCAGCCTGCACTCACTGCTTCGATATCCTTATCTAAAGTCCTCAGAATGGGACTACTTACATTAAATTGTCAGATACAATTCCAACAATTAGAAATGAAAAATCAAGAGCTTCCATGAGATTACATTTCCCAGAATCCCTGTTCTGCTATCAAATTATTTTTAATATATGACATTTCTTAAAATTTCCTTGTCATCAGGGACATAGTTCAATTCACACAAATTTCCAAATCACAATATCATCTTTTCCATCATCAAAGTTATTTGTGCTAGAATCAACCTTTTTAACTGAGTTACCTGAAGACCAGACAAAATGCAAAGGAATGTAAAGACCTAGTACTTGGCCTGACACAAACCTTCCAAAAACAGCCACTGTTGTTGGAGTCAGGGAAAGAAGCTCATATTTACAATACATAATAAATTAACTTTCCAGCGAGTATCATTTCATGCATACCCCTAATGTAAGACATGTCTGATCTCTCTTCAACCCAGAAGGAACTACACATCCCTAAGGCCAGGCTCTTTGCTGAATCTAATAGTGACTGGGGAAACCAGAGACACGAGATTAGAATAGAACTATACTAAACTACTGCTACTGTGCTGGTTTTCTGACAAAGGCTCTTTTCTCATAAAACTATGCTGGCAGCAGTGTTGGATCCATATATCAGCAGGAATCACAGGGAAGCAATGCCACAGCTGTAACTTATTCTTCCATTAAAACCAACTGGGACTATGGAAAGTTGATCCCGAGCTTTTGTAGAGTCAGCACGTTATCACGTTAGCAGGGTTCTGATGTGCATAACCATCCACACCAAACTACAGCAGGAGAAACCAGAGCAGGAGGTAAAACGACAGCAAATAAATGCAGCTCTTCTAAGGATGCTCAGTTCTACAGTAAGACTGAAAAGGGCATAATTAACCAAATAGAAATACAAATAAAGTGAAAAACAGAGGGATAGTAAAATTAAAGTGATCAGGAAACAGAATGCGAGTGAAAAAGACTCTAAGAGAGACAGAAGAAAATAAGAACAGACTCCATTACAGATATTAAAAATTAGTTGTGAACTAATCTGATAAACAGGCAAAACTGACAAATTCCTGAAGTATAACTGAATTGGGAGGAGCTTATACAGCTGGTGATCAATTTGCCCCCCCAAACTTTCATGCCTAAACACTTGCAGGAATGACTAGCTTGACAACTTGACTATCATTCCTTATTTAAATTGTTTAATAAAAATGGATATAAAAGTATCTGCAGCTTGACAAGTGACATACATAGTTTTACATAAAGCTTTCAGTTAGTTCAGAAAACATGCAATTGTTGGCAATAAGGTATGCTTTTTCTGTAGTACTGCTATTTGCAATCCTCTGAACCCACAGTAGAATCATTTCAGGCTACACATTAATTCAGACATTATTTCAGCAGACAGTTTCTTAAACACATAAAACACATAGTGAACTGAATTTCTGCCATAACAAAGAGGATCTACCTTTGGTTGAGCTTAGGAAAAATAACAGTTTTTCACTGAGACTGAGCTGAGAAACTCTTACAAACACAAAAAATAAAACAAACAGTTAGCTCTTAAGCCAATGGCTCTGGCAACACAAGGGGAATGATTTGCAGGTAGGAGCCAGGTATATAAGCTCCAGCACCTGCTATTTACCACTCCTAAAACAAAGGCTGCTGGCCTAGACAGGCTCCAGACCTGACACAGGCATTCTTAATATGTCCTTAGCTGCTCATATTCCTAGTACACAGAGAGAGCAGAGAAATGACCTGCACAACTTCATCTTAGGATCCCAGTATTAAAAATGCTGGGTAAGCAGAAAGTAATGGAATAGTAGAGCCAGAGAAGTATTGCAGTGCGCTTTTATGACTATTTCTTTTATCTTCACTGCTTTCTAGTCCATGTGGATTATTGGTGTTCCATGAAAAGCCTACTAAGACCTCACTGCACACATTTCCATAGCAAGTATACAAAAAAATAAACAAAAAAAAAGTACGTAATAACCCAGGTGATAAGAAAATTTCAAAGCTAAAGCACATTTAATTTGGCTAGAAATGAAAAACGTTGTGGCAAGTTACACAAAAGATTTTTATACTGTTTTTCTCCAAACAAAAAATGCCAAGGAGTGGTGAGTTCTTAATCACATCTCTCAGGATCAGCATCTCTTCATACAAACAGTATGATTTGAATGCAATTTCCATACTCAAAGGTTCGACTGCCTAAAAAGCAACATCAATTTACTGTTTCTGGGCTCTTCCTCATTTTTCCATCACCATGTAACTAAACCCTTCACTGCTGAATTTTATGACATACTAACCATAAGCACACCTATGGAAACATATACAGTCATTTAGAAAAACAAACACAGCTGCTCCTTTATCTGAAAATTTTGGGCCTGAGCATTAAGTAAGCATTAATCTTTAGATACTTCACATTTTCTTCTTAAAAAGGAAGTCTTTATTTATAATGGAAGGTGGGGAAAATTACACATTTAAGTTTTCCTAAGGATCCATCTTAATTACTTTTAGTTTTGCAAAAATTGAAGGGGAAGGAAACACAGAGGAAATAATTTGTCAAATTTTGATAATATATGGAGAACTCACTAAAATCCTCCAACTCAAACTTTGAAAAATATGTAAAATAATTATATCGCCTTTTCAATGTTATTTTAGTATAATTCTATTTATACCAGAGCAAGCTCATAAACAAAGAAAAATCTGACTTTATTGAGATATGAATACTTGAACAAAAGTTTTAGCATCCTGTCCCAAGCATTTCACTCAAGTTTTTAATCCCATAACTAGTAATATCAGTTCTGAAATACAAGCCCTTTCCTTCTTTTCCTGCCACTCCTAGCCCTTCCTCAGCTCCCTCTCCAACAGTGACTGGTGCTCCTCTCAGCAGGCAATTAAAATTCTTATGTGAAGCAGATCTTCATGTCTCCTGATGCTACCTCACCTTGTTGCCAGGTGGCCTCTTCCATCTTCAGCCTCTGAACTGAGCACTTCTCTGTGTTGAAAGAGGGAGGGGAAAAGCAAATGGGGTCTTCAGTGAGGACACCCCTCTGTCCAGCACAGCCATGTGCCCCCTTCCACTTTTCCTAGCACTTTATTCCATCTGTGATTTATCTCCCAGGGGGAAAAGTGGAATTGAGAGGCTGACTCAGATGATTTCAATGTGTTTGGAAGAAAATGCAAGAATTAAAACCCTAATTATAAGAACCATAGTGGAAAATTAAAAAAACTGGTCTCTATTTTAGAAAAATGCACAGTCAACCCCACCTGACTTCAGTAGTGTCATATTACAGTCAATATATGTGTCTCTGCTTTTTAAAGTTTATTCAGTTTATTTTTGAAAGTTCACAACAAGAAACAAATTCAGTTCTCTTGCATCTGGCTCAGACTAAATCTGCATTACTTCTACACAGCCACTACAGGTAATCTGGAAAATTCAAATAATCTCAGTGATGAAGGAAATTATACTGGCTCATGATGCTGATTAAAAAATTCTGATAACTTATTTCTGTGCCCTCACAAATTAAAACTATAAAAAAATCTAAATATAATACAGAAGATCTAATTAAATTACTTTAAACTGCTCAGGTGTTGTCATGTGAAAGGGAGGAGGGAGACAGAAATACAAAGATTTATAGTCTTAACTGTATTAATTAAAAGTTATTAGCTGTAAGCACTTCCAGACAATCAAATCCTTATGTACCCCAACACTGTCTGTCTTTTAACTGACAGCACACAGGTTGGAAGGGGTTCTGATCTCTGATATGAAGCCACACTTCAGTCAGGGAGAAATTATGGCTATAAGTGTCCTCAGGGTAATCAAAACTTTATGAACCCAGCACTGCCCACCGAACCCTGGACAGAACACAGCCTAGAAAGATTTAGACTCCCCTATGAGGACCACACTTAATAGCAACAAGAGAAAACCTTTCTCACAACAGCTCCCAAAATAACATTTATTAATACAAATATGTGACAATAACAATACGGGTTACTTAGTCAGCGATAACATTTAGCTACAGGATTGTACAAAATACCCCCCAAAGATATCAACACAACACACATTTCAAGGGCCACCCCAGCAGTAAATCACTCCCATAGCAAACTTAACTAACAGATGATTATGAAACAGAAAACACAACAGTTCAATACCACCAGTAAACACACTCAATAACCCAAAAGAAAAGCAACAGGAAAAATATAGCCACTTCCCATTAACACACATACACTCAGTGAGCTATAGCAAATTACAACTAATAAGGTATAAGAAAAATAAAGTAACAATTCCATTGCTTACCCCTGAAATGTTGATGAAATGGGGGGAAACAGAGTAGCTCTCAGGATGCCCTCCCAGAGATGAAAAGTTTTTCTCTCCAAGTTGCAGTAAACTGTACTTCTTTTATATCTTTTTTTTTTCCCTCCAGGTGTTTGTGTGACTAATAGTCAATCTACTGGGGGAAGGGGTGATGGTGATGCAGATGCCTGAGGGGAGGTGGCTCCTAGAGTGGTTATAGAAGATATTGCAAAGGTGGGCCGTGTCAATCCTTAAACAACACTTCACCCCATGTTAACCTTACCAGTTTGAAAGCCTTTTTCCTCAGCCAGGATCATCCCTGCAGGTGGCTGAGACATCTCCCTCAACTCATCAGGCCTTATCAGGGGCCATCACCCCACAGGTGTCTATAATTAGTTAAATGTATGAAGATAATAAATACCACATTAGATGTACTTTTCTGCATTCTTTTATAAATTTAAATTATCTGAAAGATGAGGACTAAAAAAGCGATAAAAAATAGTGTAAAAATATAACTAAAATCCAAAACTGTCAGTCCTATACTAGTTACAATCTTAACATCTCAGGAACAATTCTGTTTCTTAATACTGAATTTATTCCACCTCGAGTAGTTAGATCTTCAGTCCCTGAAGCTAAATCTGAATCTAAGAAATCTGCATTACTGCTCAGGCTCAGTAAAAATAACTAAATTAATTCCATCGTATTTTAAGACTCAGTCTTTGTTACAGTGCCATAAGTACTTGTATCTTCCTTACAAAAAAAGTGAAATCAGACTTTGTGATTGACTATTTAATATCTTACTACTCTGAGAGCATCCTATATTTCTCTGCACTAACAAGGTACACATAAAATATTCTTGAATTTCTCTGGTTTTAAAATACCCATAGTAAGAAAACTTGGAGAAACAAATCGGATTTAGCACTTGTAAATGATCAGTATAATCTTTTCCTTCTTAGAAACCACTATGTGGATGAGCAACCAGCTTCCTAGATATTTTAAAGTGAAACTGGTAGTATTTAAAGACTTACAGACAAACAGATGGGTAAAAGATTTAGTGAGGAAATATTTAATCAGTAGAAATTTGGCAAATTAATCTCTAAATGAATCCTTGCACGAGTGCTCTTTATTACAGGAGAGCAATATCCCTGTTGCCAATCACTTCCCAGTATGTCCAGCATCGAAGTGCACCTTACCACACAATGTCCCACCAGACTGAATTGTTTTAGCCAAAGCCTACTGTCCTTACAGGCCAGACAATGCAACATTTTACATTTGGGGGGAAAAAAAAAGGTAGATTTCCCACTTTGATGCCCCTGAGGATTGCAGAGAAAGGTTCTACTTCTGGAGGTTGTTGATCAGACAAATCCAGAAACAGAATAGTGTGCTCATCTAATGAGGGATTTTGAACATGACTTGGATGTTCCAGAGATAAATGAATTTGTGGTATGGCTCTAACCTTTGCAATTCAGTGAAGTGAGCAAGAAATAAATGCCAGTTTTTAACTGGCCCTACTGCTTTCCAAAATACCACCAAACCAGTTTTCTCAAACCAGTTTTATAATGGCCTAAATTCACATCATAGCAATACCTTACAAGCCCTCACCATAATGTTAGCTTTAGAGTATTTATATCTCCACTCTTTATATCACAGGAAAAGTATGCAGGGTTTTATACACTGGAGAGCAGAGATCAGTGTCAGGAAACTCGATAGTCACTTTGCTCTAGTGCAGTAGCTTCAACAAAAAATAAAACACAAGCCTTAAAAAGGCAAAGTATTTAGTATGTGGAACATCTTCATCTGTTTGAGAAGAATTATACAGCTAAGAGGTAATGATTTCACATTGGCAACTCTTTTCTTCTCATCAGCTTCCCGGCACAGTCATAATTTATATGTAACTCTTAATATGAATCTATGCTGAGAAGTCTGCTTGAAACCCTAGACAGCTTTTCTTTCCAGCCCTTCCTGAGCTTATAAAATGGAACAGGTGTTACAGTAACTGTACTTGTCCTTTCCCCTTGAGGTAACCATGTGCCACAAAGAAATTGAGCAGCTCTTGCCTGCATTTTCTAAGCATATTAGAGGAGGCTTTGCTGTGTGCATATTTGATAGAAATAATAACACAAATTTCCTTCCATTTACCACAGCTGCCTTCCATCCACTTCACAGTGAGACATAATGATCGCTGTGACATCCCTTTAGAGAAACCTCCACTCACCATACCTATAGTACTAAAATAATAAATACATTTGGGGAAGTTACCACATAACTGTTCCTAGGACTAGCAGGTGGTTGTATGTCTAAGCTGCTCCATCTTGACAGCTGCATTTCATCATTTATGAGTACTACATGAAGAAAGTATTTTATATTAAAAGTCCGGTTTAGGGAGCTCTGTAAGAAGTTATGAAAAAAAAAAAAATGAAGGATGCTTTTTCTGCCTCCAAAGAATGCAATGTACTTATTTAAAATCTGGTTAGGAATTTTTTTACACTACTATAAAATGTGGTATGTTGTATTCTCCAAGTCTGGTATGACTTTAAATAAACAATGTAGTTGCTGTTCTTTCTCAGCAAAATATACCTTATCTCCAATATAAATTTAAATGGATGTTCATGGTGAAGGAGAACATTTACCATCTATCTATTCATGTTCCTTGTACACAAAAGATGCCAGAGATGTTGCAAACCTGCTACCAGTTTACCCTCATGTTCTTCAGAGAAAGAGAAATATGTAGATCCTCAACTGGTATGAATTCTCAAAGGTACAGGAGTGAATATTATAATTATTCATATCACCCTCTCTTCCTGTCCCTGTAGGATCCTTAACACAGCTTTTTTATTACACAATTATGAGTGCTCTTTAAAGTTTGAGCAGGTTCAATGAAAAATTATTATTATTCTTAAAATATATTATACCTGCAATGGCAGATATAGTCTCTAAAATAAGAAAGCGCAGAGGCATAAAAATCAATAGTGCTTAATCTTTCTGAATAAAATTCTGAAATTATATGCTCTTAGCTCTTGTCACTAGATGAAACTAGAAAATTTTAAAGTATTGGCACGTTTATTTTAAAATCCAAGAGCCTGAGCTGCTCTGAATAACAGTTCTCCACCCTATGGCCAGCTATGGGCTAATCATCCATATGTTAACCTCAGTTTGACTTGTTATACTGACAGCAGTGGGGAGATACATGATTTATGATGTAAAGAAAGTTTAATCCACTAGAAGAAAAATACTAACTCAAGAACACCACACTGTGGGCTAAAATGTAAAAGGTTCTTTCCTACTAGATTTTCATTCCTTTTTGGATCAAACCCTTCTGGCCAGAACCTGCCCACCCACAAAGATTATAAAGGATTGTGTCAGCCTAAATCTTAATGTAAATTTAAGAGAGAAAACTGGAGGTTTTCTGCTGGCTTCTGCATAAGGTCAAATTTCACCCAGAATGTAAATCAGATTTTCTGTCTGATTCATTTTGTTTCAGGCTATTACTTAAAAATGTCTATTGCTATCAGAAAGATTATGGAGCAAACAGATTTTGTCAGGGGGACACCGAAATGATTTATTGAGCCCTTTCCAACCCTATTTTTCTACATTCCTCTAATTCTGGAAAGATGCTAAAACTTTCATGCTGTAGCTGGAATCTGAACCAGAGGATTGCTTCACTACTCTGAATGGCAAAAGTGGAGCCTGAACACCAGAGTGTCAAAGCTCACCATTAAACTCCATGACACACAAGAGAGAAAATGTTCCATCCAAATCCCCTGTGTCCATGCTAGAATTCTTGAAAATCCTGGCACTGCTTCCCTTTTCAGACAATCCTGTTAATACTAGTAAACCACAAGAGTCCAAAGAACCCTACAGCAACATGATTAGTAACATGCTTTGCACACTGCACAGCGAGGGAAGAAAACAGAACATAGTAAAAGGAATGTTCTAGTATGTATCTCCTTAGGGCACTGACAGAGGAGAGGGAACTGAATTCCTGGGATTCCTGGGGTAACTTTGGCAAAATCACTCAAGCTGAGTCTAGCATGCTGATTTTGTTGTTTTGGAGTGCTTCTATGCTCTTAGTCAATATGTTTTTCTTCTCCATGTTCCAAACCAAGCCAAAAAAGAAGTCCACACCCTGCACACCTTGATCTTTCATGGAACCAAAGCCATTAGTTGTATTCCTGTTCATTCTTTCAGGACAGCATTGGGTGGAGACAGTCAAACTCCAGACTTGGAGCTATAATAGATACCTCAGTTTGAGAAATGGTGTTGATGAGTCCTGTTGTTGTGCTATAACAACACAAATGCATCATTTCCAGGACTGCAGCTAGCATTTCTAATAGCTTTATGCTACATATTTCCATTAGTTTCACAGTCTGGGGGGTCTCTGGATTGTTCTGCACTGTGTAATGTAACTAGATTCTTTTATAGCCTAGTTCTCCATCTAACACTCTAGACCTCATGAAAATGCAACTGCAATAAATATTCACTAAAAATATTGAAACACCCAATACTAAATTATCGGGTGAAGAGAAATGCCCTAGAATGAGAAAACTGGGATATAGTCATTAAGAAAATACAATTATTCTGAGTGAGATACTAGTAGCTATGCTGTTGTTTTGACAAACCAAAACAAAACTAGATACCAGTAACCACAGGACTAGCACTAGATAAGGGAGACAGAGGCTCTCCACAGAAGTATTAAGAATGCCTTCATCCACAGAAGATAAAATAGTCATAGAGGGGAGACAGACATTATAATATCAAAGGCAACATCACTCACCAAAGCCCTTGGCTAGCCAGTCATTGCTGGTTTAGTGCACTACACTGCAAGCTCACAGCTAAAGCTGGCTTTAATCTACCTTTGCCTCAGACTTGGGGAAAAACAGGTGATATTTTCATTTCAGCCTTACATTTTACCTCTTGGCAAAAAATTAATGCAGAAAAGTTTCCAAAGCTGAGAAAATCTAGAAAAAGCAACACTTTGATCCCACTAAACATTGCTAAAGCCACATGAATCTCAAAAAAAAAAAAAATTAAGAGCAGAAGAGGGGATGAAAGAAGGGGATAGGGCTCCATATGGATCCATATCCTTCTGGGACAAGATAGAAGACCCATCTCTGTTATCTGAGACTTCATAATGCAATATTAAAACTGTGGTGCTGTGAACAGATTGATACAGATCTGCTGGGATGGCTTACACTGTGTAAACACACTGAAATACCTCCAAATCTCCTTGCATTTCAAGGTGTGTGTCTCTGCAGCGGGGACAGCTCTAAGTAAGGCAGACCACCCTAACTGATTCCAGAGATCCTAAACCACAATTATCCCTTCGTGTTATTGTTCAATGCATAAAGATTTTTTTTTTTAAACAACTGTTGCAAGACACGAAATACTTCTTCCCTGAAGGGAAACTGTACAGTCAGAACATCTTACTGCTCTTCGAAAGAAGATAATTACGAATAATATGATGGGAACTTTCAGAACATATTGCAGCAATCAAGTTCTACATGAGTAATTATAATAACGTTTTGTAACATCATTAGTTTCGTCTGCAGAAGATGTCTCGGATTTCTGAAATACAAGATTTGTTCCCAAAAGGACTTTAGCCGTCAGCATAAGTTCTTGGCTAATTTCTATGACTGCTGAGAACATCTGAGTTGTAAAGAAACATTTGTTTTCTGGGCAGGATTTGGCTTTTGAGGTCACAGAAGGCATTGTCTGCAAACTGGTTATTTCAGCAATTGTTGTTTTGAACAATTTCACAAAAGTGTACAAGCCGGCAGGTGTAGGAAGGCTTATGTCAGCAAACATTAAAATTCTTTTTACTTCCAGTGAGAAGCCAGCTCACTTCTTTATTGCTTCTCAAATGAGAATCTCTCTATTTCTTATGGTTACATCTTCAGATTTCAAGTGGGTTATTTTATTTTATTTTTAATGTTAGTATTACAAAGAATTATTTCCCTGCAGAAGTCAACAGGTTGAGAATAACTTTACTGTTGTTTAAAAAGAAAAAAAAAAGCCCACAAGAGTAAGGCTTACCTTCAAACAGGAAGAATGATTCAAAAGAACTAGTTTGTTACATCACATAACCTTAGAGTAGATTCAGAAATTATTACAAAGATTCATAAAAGCAGGGATCCATCAAGCATTTCATAATAGCGAGAAGGAAAAGATAGACCTTAAGAAAGATCAACATTTGCACAGATAAGACATATAGAGGAAAATAGATCTTCCATAATGGAGAAGAAAGGACTAGAAAGGGGATAAGGAACTAATTATTTGAACTGGTGGCAGGCCTTCCATGGGAGATACCAGAAATGTGAGATTGTTGTCAGTAACAACATTACCCTAAGATAGGTTTTAAGCAAGACAGCCTTCAGATTTTGGAAACAGAACTGCTTCTTCTTACTTTATGTGAGTCTGTCTTACCACACAAGAAGTGTGGTCAGGCTTTCAGGATACTTGTGAAATTAAATTCCTTTTTAATGAGGAATCATAATAAATCTTTTGTCAATGATACTATTTTCAGTTAAACCAGCTCTGAATTAACAAATTCACCAGAGTTAACAAGCAACACTTTACAAACCAAGAAAATATGGTTCACATTTTTCATAAGACACTGATCTGTTTTGAATATAAAACAAGTCACATGTGATGGCAAGAATGAGATTTGGCCAGACCTGCTGGCAAGGAATTCCACTTTAATATCACATTTGCTCCCTTCTAGAAAGAAAAAATAATATATAGGATTATTTTTTTCCTCAGTTTATTTATTTAGCTTCCTATCCATTCATATTTTTCCTTGTTTCTCCCCCACCATTGCACTACATCTCATAGCCATACTATGGTGTATACATTTAATTTGTAGTTCATTCGGATGAGATTGAAAATCTTGATACATTTTTTTATTTTACTCATTTCAGCCATAAATTTTGCTCACGGCCAGCTTGATAATTTATTAGGCATTTTGCTACTAATCATGATTCCTATTGCTATCTTGCTACTTGCTCTGTTTCACAATAGTCCAATTTTTAATTGAGGCAAAATTAATACCTGAGGAACCATACAGAAAAGCGACCTTGCATTCTGTATTTCTTCAATCCTGTGCATCATAAAGAAATCAAGAAAATAAGACTCCCGCGTAGCTGTCTTATAAATATATTCTTCACAGAACAGCACCTCCTAATAAATGATAGTGACATGAAACCTGTTTCTGATGATCTGTAAACCTCCTGTATTCCAAGTTCAGAAAGAACTCATCTCTTTGCTTTTCTTAAGTACATTTAAATTGTAAGATTACTAGTGCAATGTTTTAAAATTATATAAAGGTGATCTCATTAACACAGTCAGCCTCCATAATTCATAATGCCCTTCAATTGCTCTCACTGGAAAAATGAACTCCATGAACGAAGTAAATATTACAGCATTTTCATACATTTACCTTTTATTCTTCTTTTGCTCTGTATATCATTGATCATCTTGCACCAAAATAAGATAATTTACTCCAATATTGATATATCAGTGACAAATAAAAAGCTTATAAAATTTCAGTTTTCAGGTTTTCCATGTCACAGCTGGCCAATAAAATTAGACATGGAGGAAAGTACATTTTATTTTTTCCAAGTCACAACCTTTTCCCATTTCCTATCTGCTATATCTGAGCATGCACAGAATTGGCATATGTAGAGCAAGCAGGTGTGTTTGTACCACTGTAGTGCCCAGGCCACGGTCACAATCCCTACAAGCATTCTATTTGCATATAAAATAATTTGCCCAAAATACACACTGCAAGGTGACACCAAGAGATTCAAGGGTTGGTCAGATGTAGCCTAACATTTCCCTTAAGATAATAAAAGGCTAAAAAATCCTTTCCTAGGTAAGGCAAGACCCAGTGATGGAACAAGCTGAATAGGAGCCTCAGAATGTTTACTTCTCTGTATTAGCCCCCCACAGTTTTCTTAGGATAAAAGAAATGAGAATATTTTTTCAGGATTCTTTTCTAATTTTGGTATTCCACAAATTTTACTTGCAAAAATATCAGATTAAGTTTTTAACATTAAAAATTCTCAACAAAATTGCTATTTGCAGCAATTCCAGAGGTAATCCCACATTTTTGTTTGGAAACATCTCTTTCAGTATTTTGACTACTGTTGCCTGTGAAACACCTTCTGAATGAGAAATACTTGTCTGTGTTACATGACTATTACAAGAATAATTTAAGATTTTCAAAAAAGGGTAAAATTTCATATGCTTTTCACCATTTAGCCTTGAGTTTCTGGAGGGGGGAAAAAAAAGAAAGGAAAAAAAATGCATCACGATCTGTTTTGGAGAAGTCTGACAAGCTTTCCATAAATCGACATGACCACTAAGGCTGTGTGACAGCACCCTGGTAGCTGTAGGGTCAGTCCTGTGTTGGGTACTGTGGGTAACATCAGTGACCTCAAAGTACCTTCAGACAGCAAATGAACACACAAACTGTCTGATGGGCAAAGACGTGAAGGATGATCTCAGACACTTGATCACATTAGCCCATAGTGGACATGGCCATCTCATCTTCTTTGCCATTGCCTATGCTACTCTCCTGAGCATGGAACCACAGAAAAGTCTAGAGTGGGAGGAAGTCTGGAAATCATCTGGTTCAACTTTTTGCTGAAAATAGGACTTTAGTTGTTATTCAGGGCTCTGTGCAGCCAGGCCTTAAATATTTCCTGTGAGACACAGTCCACCAGTTCTCTGGGTAACCTGCTCCAGTGTCTAGTTGTTCTTATGATGAAGAGTGACAAAAGAATCTTTGTCTTGTCTATAAATACTTTCCAGTATTGCAACACTGTGATAAGATTCCTCTGAGTATTCTTTTTGTCACGTTGAACAAAACAATTTCCATCAATCCTTCATTTTCCAAGTTCTAGAGTCTTCTAATCACCCTGGCAGCTCCCTTCTAAATCCTTCCCATCTTTATAATGTCTCTTGAAATGGGAAGACAAATTAGACAGTGTTCCCTGTGTGACCTAACAAGTGGTTGAGTGGAGCGTAATAATCACATCCCTGAACACATTGGTTACACTTCTGCTGACACAGCCCGGGCCATGCATGTGTGGATGTGCTCAGCAGAGACTCAAGGTGAAGGCATTATGCAAGATGATGCAACAGGATGCATGCAATGCCAATCATCCCAAATATTGTATGTGGTTCCACCACTGAACTTACCCTCTGGGCCCAGACCATCTGGATGACCACAGCCTCGAGGTTGGAATAGAAAGGATTCCCAGAAAGACATTCTCCCTTTATTCTGCCTCAGCAAATTGAAGATCCTGAGCAACAGGCAGCTGTTCATTCAAGGTGTCCCTCCAGCACAGTAACACAGATTTCAGAGCTAATAATCCTTAGCCTAAATTCTACATTCTGCCTAAATCAATAGGAAGTAAAACGTTTGTCAAATTGTAAATCCAACCACAGATAAATCAAAGCAAACCACATAGATTATAATGATATTCATTCTTTTCCAGGTTACTTCAAAAGAATATTAGTCTGACACTTAAAATTACATGTAACTATGTTTACACAAACAAAAATTCCAGAAACGTTATCTTGACATTCCTAGTCTGGTTTATTCATTACTTGGCCTATGGAAACACTTCTGTTTTTTGGTCTCCATGGCAATTCAGGTTGTTTTTAATTACAAGGTTGTTACACTATTTCCAGTCTGAAGTGTGCAACAGAAAAGGAAATCAACTTTGAAAATAGAAAAATCTTGTGTTGAGTAGATTAATATAATTGTTCTTTTGACAAAATATAATGTTCTCCCTGTCCTAAATTCTCGTTGTTCTGGGTCTACTGGTAAGTTACTCGGTAGGAATTTTAGCTCTGTTTTCTAGGCAAACCACAAAGAAAATGACATCAGGACCTTATCCACTGTCAGTTGAACATCTTAGCTAGGTTTTGAACAAAACATAAAACATGTACAAAGTACAAGGAAAGACTTTCATCCTTTTAAAACTACTTAGTTTTGAATCACTTGTAAGCAATGCTAATTCATAAGTGAGTCTGGTAAGTAAGGGAGTGGGGCCACAGTGCTCTATTTCCAAAGCACTACCCATGCTACTGTGCAGGACCAAAGCCATTGCCATTCACACTCAGTGATCATGTACTGCTATCATACAAAATGGGGACAGCAGCAGCAAAGTCTAGGCCCAGAATTCAGTACAGGATGATAGTTATGATATTAAATCAGAAGCTGATCACAAACAGAATTTCTAGTAATCTTGTAGCCCAATAGATTTATAGAAATCTATTGTAAAGCCTAGTAAACACAGAGAAAGAAACCCCTCCACACAGCACCGTTAAAAGAATGTAAAGTTGTGTCCTTGGCACATACAATCCTTTTAATTTCAGTACATCCTGAAGAAGATGGAAGGCTGTCCTGGTGAGACTTTTCCTTCCTCTGCATAGGAACCCCGCATATCAACACAGAGTTGCTTCTTTCCTGTCATTCATTGTTCCAGCCTTGTGGGGTTAGGAGATCACTCTGCTGAGCAGGGCACCTCTTTAATTAAAGATATCCTTTAAGGAGATAGCTATACAGCATCTTCACTAGGGCTACACTGGGTGGGGTTGGATCAGATATGGCTGATTTTAAAGAGCATTTCTCATTTAGAACAGCACTATGGCACGTAAAAGGAATGTATTTCAAACTATTGCAGCTTTTGTAGGCATGGGATTGCTAAATGTACTTGCTCATGAAAGTTTTATATTGCTGATCCTTGTGCAAACAACTACTGTAAGTCACATACTTTGATAGGAGGAACTCATAGCTTTTAAAGATGTGTATTTAAATAAACATGAAAACTGGAACTGTGAATATAGTAACACTGCTATAGATAATAGAGATGTCTTTTTAAGTGCTTGCTCAATCTTTGCCTTTAATATTTGTGCTTAAATCTGCATTCCACAGATGGAAACTGTCTTTTTCCTATAAATAATAAACACATTTCCTCTTAAATAATTTGTTGGATGGTAGATTCTATTAATTCACTGGTTTAGATTTCTTTCAGTTTAAAAGATTTTTAAAAGAAAAACAGGTATCTCAGCTGTAGAAATGGGTCAAACCAAAATTTAACATGCGCTGCAAGACTGATTTTGTTTTGTGACTCTACTAGAGATTCTCTGAATAGCTGATCAAATTCATAATATCAGTATGTTCCCATATTTAAAAAGGGGCTTTTTTGCTGGAGTTTGATGCAGAAATGTTAACTAGTCATGGATTGGTCAAAATATTTCTCATATTCCAAGAAATCCACTTTTCAATTTTGCGCCTTTATTAAAAAAACAAACAACAAGCCACAACCCAAACCAAAGCAGAATTCAGGCAGCATCAGTTGTGGTTGCAAGTATTTTGCAAAGCTGCACTATTTAATTAGGAAATTTAATCAGAACAAGTTTCTATGGCTTAGCATCTAGTTGTGAAATAAATAGCATATCCGTACTTTTTGTGTTATGTCTTAACATAAAAGTGCCTTGAAAGTGCTGAGGTTTTGCTGAGCAACCTAATTTTGTGCCTTTAATTGGCATACATGCCAGTTCTACAATACAGGTCCTCAGGACAAAACCTGTCTGAAAAAGAAAAAATATGTATTCTTATCCTTTATTGAAAATGTTGATCTCTCATGTAAGGAATCTGCACAGGAATTAACATTTAAAATAATTACATCTAATAACATCTAATATTTGACACAATGAAATGCACTGACAGTCACATTAGAAAAGCAAGATGTTATTATAGAAAGCATAGACATTAGCAAAGTAAAATTTGGAAAAAAAAGTTAAAAATCTGATTCTATTAACTGCTAGGCATAATCTTCAGTGCAATAAAAAAGAGAAGCCTGTGGAGAACTTACGGGTAGAAAAGCAAAATGCAGATGACTGTCATTTAGGTTGATGAAATTTCTTCATTGACTGTCTTTCATAAGCACTATAAACCTATAGAGCTAAATATGACACAGTTCTCTATAAGTGACATTTAAAACTGGCTGCTATGAGTTAAATATATAAACCTTAGCAATGGCTTTGCAAGCGTAGCTTTGATTTTAAAACACAAATGTGCCTTAAAAAAATTTAGAGGAGGATGTGGGGAAACTATCACATTTCAATGACCAACACAAATACACAGAAATAATAATGGCCATAGAGCAAACCATGAGCAGTACCTGAGCAGGACTCTAATGTTTTCTATCTGCAATTATTTCACATACAGCTGCAGGTATTTTCTTTGGATGAGCTGTGAGTCAGTTCTCAGTGCACTCCTGTCTCTGCTCTACTATTTTTTCTTTCTCCCAGGAGAGCGCAAAGAAAAAACCTGTATTCTCATCTCCATCACAGCAGTAAATCACGTGCTGTCTGTGGATCCCTGTCGATGCCTTGGTGAAACTGGAAGCAAAAGGACAGCCCTGCACAACAAGGAGAACACACACACAGCATTCTCACAGAAATGAGTGCTCAGGACACGCAGCCCAAGGGAAGTGTCAGGAGACGAGACTGACAGCCCCATTCAGAACCAGCCAGTGGTGCACACCAAACTCTTGCAAACACAGAACATGGGATGTACCCAGAGGCTACCAAGGGATTGGGAAGACTCAAACCCTTCAAAGAGAGGCACTCACAGCTTGCAGAACTGCACTGGGAAGGCATCATCCCTCTCAGAATTCTCTGAAGGAACAGACAAGGAAAATCTTTTTATTGTGGTTCTAACTTACTTTGCAAATTGCATTTTACTGAACAACTATTTTAAACCATAGAGGACAAACAGTGCCATTTTTTAATCTCTAATTTAGGGGGCAAAAAAAGAATCCCCAGGAAACAGAATCTAAAGATACCATGATGATCCATAGCAATGATTTTGCATTTGGTACAAATATCATAAGATTTCTTAATGAACTGCAGGCCAAACACCACTACAAAGATTTCCAGTATTAAGTATTAACTATTCCAGTATTAAGTATTAACTATTCCAGTATTAAGTATTAACTATTCCAGTATTAAGACACAATCTCTTAACTTCAAATTGTAACAGAGTTTTTCATATACTCCAGATATTCATATGTCTGCAGGGTTGAAAGAAAGGGACAAACAAAATCTATCCCCTTTTTTTGATCCTGGAATATCCCAATAAAAATGAACCTGAAAAACCAGTGCATGTGTCCGGATTATTTCAAAATCTAATTACTCACACTTAATCTCACGTGGGTATATTTTCAGATCCCTTAAAAAGTAAGCCAAAGGCTTTAGTGGATACTGTTAAAAACCAGTTAATAAGAACAATATTTTTTTTCCATTCATAGAGCTCACCAAACTCATAAACTAGAACACAGAACAAATTATTCCCTACACAGTGGTTTAGGAGAACTATAGTTATTACTTACTGTCCACTTTCCATGCTAAGTATTATTTTAACATAGATTGTTAATATGTTCTTGGAAATACCCCAAAGTTTATATTCTCTCTCTAGTTTAAGAGAAGGTACTAAGGAGATTGAAGAGGAAATAGATACAATCTGAAGTTAATTAACTGCTACAGATATGCTCTCCTTTAAGGTATTACAGAGATGCATTTTATGGGGCATATTAGGCAATTAAAAGGACATATCGCAGTACTTAGTGATATTAATGTTTCAACTTTATATTGGTAGAGAAAAATTGAAATTAATTAGCCAATACAACTCTATAAATATTACACATAGCTGATATAATTATTTATGGGCACAGTACATTAAATAAAGAACTTGAAATATTAGCAGCTAAATTGCCAAGGAAAACAACCCAACAGGTTTTGCTTTTGAGATACATTCACCCAATATATTTAACGTGATTGAGGAGCAAGTGGTCTTCACTGCTGCTGATAAATAAAGCATTTGAAACACAGGATAGACACTTTGTGCACCTTTCTAAAGCAAAAGAATTCTTAGAAGCCAGTGTTTCTCAGATCATCACTGGCTGCTGGTGAGTACTCTGAAATATTCATGCTTCAATGGGCTTCCAGAGTCCCACACAGGGCATGAACAACTGGCTAAAGACCCTGGAAAGTCTTCAAGATAAACCGTGAGTACAGTTCTAACCAGCCACAGCAAACAAGTTTTGGGGGAAAGAGAGGCAACGTGGCAGGTGTACAGGGCACTGCACAAGCTCCTTCATACCAAAACTCGTAAGGCAATTCAACCCAAGTCGGTCTGACACTGTTGTTTCCTCTGCCCTACTCACTCTTCTCCTGCAAAACACAGGTTAATGAGTTAGGTAGGGCTTTTTTGTGGATTTTTTTTCCAATCGTTTCAAATCAGCAACCAAAATAAATCACTCAGTATTTTCAGAGAGAAACCTGTTTGAGACTATGCAAGATTGAGCATTGAAAACCCTTACGTTATCTGTTCGGCCAACCTTAACATTTCTAGTTCAATGTGCTGAAAACCAAAGGAGGAACAGGCATTAGCCTGGGGAGAACACAGGCACAAGCAAGTGTGGTATCCACGTCTCTGTTCTGTCAAGGACAGAAGTGCTGACAGGCACAAGTGGCTTTCCAGAGGCAGGGATACTACATTTGCTTGTAGACACTGGAGATAACACACTGGCTTCAAAAACTAATTGTGTGTGAGATCTAGCAGTCATTATACACAATAGTCTGAATTTACACAAGTATATTCTTTACCCCATAAAAAAAAAAACCAAAGCAAAACAAAACAAAAAACCCACCTGAAATCATTTAATCATTTGCCTCTTTTGTAGAATTACCTAGCTTTGAGGGAAATTTGAGGAAAATTCAAACAAGTCAGTGGAAAAGAGTTCCATCATACACATCAGAAATCAATTAGCTAAACCATTGCTTGGCTGATTGCAAAGAAGTTGTCAAGCTGCTGTAGCTCTTGAGCAAGAAAAATGAGTTGATGTCTGCATTTAATTTTTACCTTACTAAAGGATATTGGTGCATTCTTATGTCACTTGCATTCCCTTTGTGACCTGCTTTTTGTGTTAGTGCTCTAATGAAAAAACATTAAAATGAAGAGCTGCTAGCAATGAGCATTAGAATGCAATGAGCATTCTAATTCAAATGTGGTATTATGAAGAAAAGGCTTATAACCATGGAATATGCTGAGCTGGAATAAACAAAATATGTTTTGAACAATGTTTTGCAATTGTGTCTAAAACTTGATTTAAAAAAAGAGGCACACATAGAACTGATAAAAAAATGGCAGTTTGGAAATAACTTTATGTTGACAATCAATAGCCTGTTCTTAAATCACTTTTAAAAGTTCTTTGAACTCTTAGAAATTATAAGACAATAACTTTATGTGGAAGACACCTAAATTCATGTGGTCCAAAATTACTTCCATCCAGATTTCTGATGAAACATCGGGAACATCTGTTTGAGCAATGCAAGTTCTTCCAGAAGTCAAAAGCCTCCTCTTGTATCTGCTGTAGACTAACACAGTTGCTGCCAGCTGTGGTTGCTGGAGTGAGAAAACCACTGAAAGAAACAGGTGCTGGTGTGAGAGTGAGATACAAAGTCCTCCTTCAGGAAAAATGTGGAAGGAAGGAGAATGTGTTTCAGGAAGATGGAGCAACATTTAGATTTGCCTTTCACTGTTCAAGCACATTCATCTAAATGGTTTCAGGACTTGGTCCTATGAATGTTTAATCTGAAAAGAAGTTCTGAAGTGTCTCTCATGATTGTACCCCAGATTCCAGTTTAGCATCATGTATGCCAGGCATAAGACACAGTCTTCTTATAGAAAAATGAGTGGCACTAGAAGGAGAAAAAACCTTACAAAAATTATCCTGTAATACTCTATTCCTATTCCCAGGAGAGAGATTGAACTGAATCTAATAATAATTTATTCCTATGGTTCTCATCTCTTATATAATGTACAAACATTTATACAAATACGAGATCGATGTGGCCACCCAGCAGGCAAAGACAAGTGAGTGAGTACAAGTAGCAGGAACTCAAGGAACCAAAACTGTCAGACAAGACAAGCAAAACAACCTTTTTACTACACAGGTAGGATGAGCAGCACTGTGACATGCCTTTTGGGAGAGAGTGGGCAATGGCATAAGAACCTCATACAAAGTCAAGGAAAATCACAGAAGAAAGAAATGATTACCTAGCTCAGGGACTTAATCAACAGCCTGAATTATACAGCATCATCTCTGGAGTATTGTGTGCTCAGGGCTAATGTAGATGTTATAAACCAACTTTGTATGATTAAAAAAGTGTAAGAATTAATCATTGTCAAGAAGTGTGTAGTTGATGAATTATTTTGGTGAAGTTAATCTTCTAAATACTCATTACACCATCTGTAATTCCTTATTCTTTATCCACATATATTCACCTCCAAGAGCATTATAATAAAGATGCATTACATGAGTATTAAATACACTGGCTAATCTGCAGTAAACCACTTCAGTGCACAGTAAGCTGTAAATAACCTGTCTAGTCACAATAAATGCATTACAATTATTATTTAACAGGTGCAGTATTAGTAACTTATGACTATCATGGCAAGTTTTGATGTCAGATCTTAAATTCTAAGTTTTTAATGTTTTGAATAATCAGGGGGAAAAAAGCAAAACTAGGACCACAGAATAATGACACTGACAAAGCAACATTCCATCATGGATCAACCTTTCCATCAGTAAAATAAATTAACTCTATACAGTAGAGAAAGCAACTCTAGGATCTATTAATTTTATTGTGCTGGATATCTCAAGCTACCTTGATCTGTGAGGGTATACTTTGATGTCTCTGAAGTCTCATAACTGTAGAAGATTTATTCAAAACTCCAAGATAGCAATTAAGGAACCCACTCCCAACATTTATAAGCACACTTTCTGCACAATTCCTTCAGAATACTTTTTCATCCAAGCTTATTTCTTGCAACTTAATTTTTGGAAGAGTGTCTTATTCTGAGTTAGACCAGCATCAGGAATTGATGTGAAGTAAAAGCAGACCATAAACAGGCAAGAGTACAAGTTAGGATTGCAACAGAGACAAAACCACCCAGTCCTATCCAATCCACTCTGCCCAGGGCTCAGTCCTCTATAGAAATGGGAAGGAAAGTAAGGAGAAAAGAAACTCCAGCTGGTTGCCTGTATTTCCTTTCTCAGTTGTCAGGCCTGTTCTCCAGGTAAGCTCGGCACAGGCACTCAGTACCAAGGAGCTGGGGGACAGGGGCTGACGAGGCATGAACAGAGAGAGTCACTGACTGCAGCCTGAAATATTTCTCAGTCTACAGTAGCTGCAAAATAATAAAATCATAACACTGTGATTTTGCAAGAGAGGTGAAATAGTAGTTGTGTTCTAAGAATTTTCTCTATTTCTTGTTGCTTTGCTCTTTTTGGAAATTCTCCCAGGACATTTCGGGTTGGTCTCTTTACACTTCCTCAATTGGTCTATGGGGACTTCCGAAATCCAAGCTACAAATGAAGACATATATTTTATGATCACCTCTAAGACAAGGCAGTATTAATAAAGGAAAATGTGATGTGTTTATGTTAGTCAGAATCAAATAATTTACAGAGGCAGACACAGCAGTTCGGGTGGACAGAAAGACTGTATTTTCTGTAGACAGTGCATGATTAAAACACAGAACACTTCTCACATCCTTTCACAGTATTAGGCAGAGGTCTAACTTTCTAATTTCAAGACTAAACAGCAAACTCAATAAAAACTCTGCCCATTCCCTCATATTCCCTCCTACTGTAGCTAAACAGAGAACACTAAACTGGTAAGAAATCACATGAAGTCTTCTAGCTTATTGTTGCCTGACTGTGAGAAACTGTTTCAGTGATTGGACTTTATATCACTCAGTGAGTGATTGTAAGTTGTTTCACCGAAATGCTGAAGCTTAACAGTTTTCTGTTTCTGGGAAAATGGGTTAAAAGGCACTTTAGGGTTCAGGGACTTTCACAGGATTTTTTTATCTGTCATCTTGTCCATTTATTTAATTCCTCATTTGTCTCATTTCTTCTCTTATCTGTGGATTAAATTTATTAAAGCAGGGCCAATCACTTGGAGTGTAAGCTCCCCTGAGTGGCACAATGGATTCAGGGCCCAAGAACCAAGATCCTAAAGACTACAATAACACCATGAAATAGCACTGAGAGTCGTCAGTTAAGCTGTATCTCACTGATGAACACACTATTCCAATTTAGCTTAGAATGAATGACAGAACAAGGTCAAACTAAAGATTATAGCCCACCTTCAATGTAATGCTTTGGGCCTTGATTTAAAAGTTCTTTTGGGTTCTAGCATTTTAATGAAGCAGAGCAACTACATACAAGTTTTAATAGCTTTTCTCTTACTGAAAATCCATTTACAGTCTGAGTAACCACATTGTAATTGTGTGGTTCTCCATCAATAAAAGCATCTAGCCAAAATTAGACATGCATCAAACATCCTACAGTTGGAGAAATAGGAGGGAAGGGGAAAGCACTTTCCTTTCTCTGTCTGGTAATTAAACCCTAAAGCCTTTAGAGTCAGCTCAGTCTTTTCAATATGCATTTGGACAGTGTCCAGCACAATGAGCCCCACAGTCCCCAGTTAAAGTGTCTGTGCTCCATCACAACAGGAATGAATATGCATTGAATATATTCAATAGACATTAATTCAAAGTCAAATAGCTTAGAGTGATTTCTGTGTTTCCTAAAGGAGAGCTTGAAAGGAAGTCACTTGGACTGTAAACAGGAGTTTATCATATTCCACTTCCTTCTCTGACGATTTTTCTTTTTATGGTTACCTGATTTATAGCACCATACGAAACTCAGCTGCCAACTAAAAGTGAATCTCAGCAGCACCAGGGGCTCCTCTCCCAGATTTTAACTCCATCCTCCCTGTGCCTCACATGCAGCAAACCTCTGCAGCAAGCAAGCTGGTCTATAGATGGAATAAAGATAATCACAGCGCTCCAGTCTGCACATTCGCTTCCCACATTTCTGAGGGTGTGCCTTCCCAAAGAAACAGGAACAAGCCACAGCAGCAGCACCTCTAAGCCTTTTCTCACTCAAATTCTATGGTAGGAAGGAAGATACAGCTTATGCCAGTGTATCTAACATCTGAACTTTAAACTCCCACCGCCGCTAAGGCACCTCCAGCCTGATCATCGGTGTTTTTGTCAGATAATGAGAACAGATGGTGATATTTGATACAAACTAATCAGCTAACTTAGCAAAGAGTTGGGTATGCATTTTCATAACAAGGCATCTGATGAGGTTGAATAAATAAAACTTCCCATGGGAACAGCGTACTGGAAATAACAGAAAAATAATAGAAAAATATAACTAAATCAATAAAGAGCAAGTGAAGGTATCTGTAATTATAGAAACCTCAGTGCTTACAATATTTTGCTGCTGGAGTTAGATTTGCAAAATATAATTGCAAATGCTGACTTTCCCACAGCTAATAAATACTATCAGATAAACTAGTCATGAATTCCCTGTTCTTTACCAAGAGAATACTTTTGCAGATAAAAAAATAATACAGGTATTATCAAATAAAATAATGGGATTAAAGCTGGTGAGGAAGGTTTTCTTAAGTGGACTTCTTCAGAAAATACAAATTTTTATTATCATTAATACTGATTTTTTTTTTCAGAGAAGGCTTGATTGATTTATTTTCCTCCCCCAAAAATACAGGAAATGGCAGTTTTCAGAGAGGAGATTAATCCATTTTTTCATTACGTTTGGCTTTTAGAATCGTAATAATCTACAAAGCTTCAGGGTAACAATAGTGAGCTTTGCTTACTGATTTTTCTTTATTTATTGTAGAGCAAATATATTACAGAGATTATTTTCACCCTTCCCTCTGAATGTGTTTTTACTTCAGAAAAGTATTAGAGTTATTCTAATGGCACCTCAGCTGTGCTGAAAATGACCAAAGTTTATTTAACAGAACAGGATACAATAAAACCTGCTTTGTTTTGTCTGATATGTCATGTATGAGAAAAAAACCCATTATTGACCAAGGGTCAACAATGAGGTCAACTATAAACTGAGTTAGCAGCTAGTTCTGCACAGCTCAGAAAACTAACTCTTTTTCTGTGCAGTATTTGGATGGGCTTTCTCAAATAAGTGATTCATATTATGTGAGCTATTCATATGATATTCCAGAACAGTTTAGATTGTTCTTCCCACAGGATATTGACTTATAACATTGCTTTGGTGTCAGTGCAAGTCATGGGATATTGTTGATCCACAACTGAACACTTAATTGTGGCACAGTCTCTCTATTAGGTTCCTTGCTCAGATTGTACCTGATTTTCCCTTGATATTAACAGGATTCCACCATGCAGGAGGCTCTGCCTGTCTGCAGACACCAAAAAGCAACATGAAAACAGTAACTACATGATAGGAGCAACAGTTGATGACCTCATTTGGTGTTTCATCATGTTACCTGTGCAGGATAAATGGATTACTCCTATCACAGAGTAACTGGTGCCAGCATAGAACAATAAAGTCATTCAGGCTGAAAGGAATTTACAGCTGTTGTGGAGGCCAAACTCCTGCTCAAAGCAAGGTCAACAGAAAGAGCTGTATCAGTCAAGTATACATTTGTCTTAAAAGATATATAAAACCAGTAAGTTTCCCTATTAACTTCCACCCTTGTAAGTTCTTTAAAACTTGATATCTTTAATATTAAAGAGAATAAATAAACTAACAGCATCAATAGAAAGGTCTTCCAAACAAATTGTTATTCTGCTTGGTAGTGTAGTATGAACACCTGTTCCTTTGGGCTTGGATACTCATTTCTCAGCAGGAAGACAAGAAGTAGAGATATGTTTATTTGAACAGCTGAATAACAGTGTAAAGTGTGCATGATGGGAACATCATGACCTACAAGAATCTTCTCTATTACCAGCTGTTTTTAAAACCTGTATAAATTAAAACCATATAAATTTAAAACCCATACAACAAAGAACAAGGAATTTCTTATTTCATAAAGTGAAAGATACAAAATCTCTTCCTGACACTTCAAAGAGCAATTAAAAAAAATTAAAAATATATTTTTCATTTTATCTCCATGGATCTTTCTCTTAGTGGTAATAATCCCTGTGAAAATTACAAGGATTTTTTAGTTTTCTTCACATCTTCCAGCTGGGGACCAAGGTCAGAACAAATAACAAGCTAGGAAGGGGCAAATGGAGTGCAGTCTACAATTCATGGTGGACAGCCAGTGCATAAATTCACATTTTGTATTCTTGGTCCCAATAATGTAGTGCTGAAGAAAATGTTCATATTCAGGCTGTGTTCTAAATAAAATACACTGTGAAAAAACAGAGAAAAAAAAAAGAATTTAAAAAATTCTACAGAGGAGAATCAATTGCAAATGAAAGAAAAACATTTCTGACTGGAAAGCAAGAGGAGGGAGAAGAGCCCTAATTTACTGGCAGAAATGTGACAGAATTAATGACTATCTCATAAAATTCCAGTTATGAAATTTAGTTGTCACATTCCAAATACAAAACAACATGATGGACACAAGGAAGCACTATAGATTTGTTCAAGTGTGGGAAAAAGAAAAGTGTGGGAAAATACAAATGGGAGGGGTAATGAAACTTGTCCTGACCTTTGTTCAAAGTTCCCAAGAATAAACACAAAGCAAATTCAGTTCACATTGTGGCAAGTTTTTATGATACCCTTCTTCAGTAATTCTAAGACAAAACCCACTTAAGTGTGAGTTATTTTATTTACAAGTACAATGCCCAAGAGATTTTTTCTTTTATTCTTAATTTTTATTCTTTTTTTTTTCCTCTTTCTTTTTTCCTTCTTTGGTTGGGATTTTCAAAAGAGTATCAAAGTGAACAAAACAAAGCTGAAAAATAAAACTGTGTTCCTTTTCAGGAACAAAAAGTGGACCTCCATAATGCTGTTCCTCACAAGAGATGCATACAGTCTTCTGACTATCACTGTTAACACTTACATGTATTAAAAACATTTAAAAATATTCTTCCTGATTTTGCGTTTATTAAAGTACTATTTCTCAAAGTATATGTGCTGTTACCTTGAAAACCATTTCCTTCCTAAAAATATGGCATTATTTTGGTATTGTTTTATTTTAGTTCTAAGAAAATTCACACAATAAATATTCCCAGACACTGAAAATGTAAATACATAAATTGAAAAAGCCACTGACACAGCCCACACAGCCACTCAGCTGTGCACAGAGATCTTCCAGAAACATTGTTGATGTTTTTAACAACGTGAATTACTGTCATATATGCAAGATATGAAACAAATTTTTATCTGCGTGGTGACATTTTCTAGAGAAAGGTCCGAGCCTCATGATGCCTACAGGCAGTTAATATAACACAAGAGAAACACAGAATGTGGCTAATGTAGGTATAAAAGACAAAGTTTTTCTAAGAATTAAGGGCACATAAACAAATACTTCAAAGACAAGTTACTAAGTTCTTCCTAGAACTAGTGAAAAACAAAGAGGCTTAGATTTCCGCACAGACAGAAACAGGATTTCTGCATTATCTTTCTTGCTTATAATAATTCACTACTGATTGAAATGAAAGTTTTTCATCTTATATCATTTGAGACAGGACTCTTTTTCTTCTCTAAAGCTGGAGAATAAACGTTTCCAAACCTTTTATTCATCACAAATAAAAAAACCATCTCCTCAGTCACATCATCCTATTTCATTATGAAAAGTCAAGGCTTAGCAATTTTCCTCGCACTGTGTGTTATGAAATGCACTCCTTCTCCTGATTCTGCATGCTAAGGATGAATGAAGGAGCCAAGGATTTATGAAATTCACTAAACTGTCAGATTCTTCAGAGATTATCCATTAAATAAAATTGGACCTAGAGTTCTAGTCTTACTTTCCGCAAAACATGTTCACATGTTAGGATTCTGAAATAGGGCAGTGATATTTGTCACTCTGCTATTAAACAAGAGCAGAGGCTTTATAAAGGCTGCTGGCACACTAGAAATATTAGTATAAACAGGGACAGTGTCTCAAGTGGACAAAGCAACAATATCTCATTTACTTTAGCTCATGTCTTGGATTCACTGCATGGTGGTACTCTAAAGAAATAAAGTTTCTCACAGAGATTTCCTCTCAACTCCTATTCTATGAATTTCACTGCCTAACAGTATGACCATACCCAACAATGCCTTTTACATAATAATTTTTGCAATTATATATTTGTCATACACGTACAACATAAAAACCAGAATGGAACAATTGTTTTATTACCAACGGCCCATTCTTTATACCTAAGCTTTTCAATAAAGTTATAGCCTATTGAATAAAAGCCCTGCAATCCAACAATAAGCCCATACGAGAAGGACTTCCTTTATCCTCACCCAAAAAAGGGACCAACCAACCAAACACCCTCTCCTAAGTTAAAGCAGGACATCAGCTTTTATACATTGCAAAGAGCTCCAGCTCCCTCTTGTGACAAACGATCAGAAGACAAGACCAGTTTCAGTGTGATGCCGTGCAGTTTTTTCCCTTTAGGAAGATCAGAAGACTGTGATGAAATAACTTTGATTGCATTAATTTTTGCTGATTTCTTCCCAGTATCAGAATGTATGTTAAATGAAGAAAAGCATCATAGTACAGAGACAGAATCCTGTCTCTGCTTGCTCTCTGAGCAATAGTGATTTGGCTTCCTGTACTCACAAATCTCTCTGCATTAACTTAGATAGAAAGGTAGCACTCAGATAAAGCTGCACAAGATAAGAACAAGAAGGGGTTATTTACCAGTCAGTATGAATTCCTACCAACTCTGGCACACAAGGATTGTTAAGCCTACTATATCTCAAACAGAAGATACCAAAAAAAAAAAAAGCTCCATTGGCTTTATGTCACTAGGAATGGCATACCCCACAGGAATTCTCAGATATAAACCAAATGTCTCATGGATATAAAAAGGAATTTTCGCCTAACATCTTCTGGTGGTGCATGATGGACATAGCTTTCAGGGCCATCATAACATTAGCACTTTTCTTTAATCAGAGCACTCTTAGCATAAGTTCTTGATGAATATGATTTGCAGAAGTGTAAGGGACTTAGAATGGAGGAACATGTGTAAAACTGCCATTTAATTTTTGACCTGGCCTGTCATCTCTCTGTGTTTGCATCTATCTATTTACACATATGAAACCACTTGCTGATTTTGTATCTCAGAAATAACAATTCAGCAATGAACCAGCCTGCACTACACTGACTTACTGACTCTACAAATGGAGAAATGCAGCACCTATGTACCTCTGCTGTATTGGGAAACCACCAGAACCAATTTTCACTGCGGTCAATGGAAATTTCTCAGAGAAATTTTAGGGTATGAGAGAGCACTTTGGGGTCACTAGACCAAAGACCCCATTCCTTAATTTCCTGAAGGCACAGACAAGCAGTGGGCTTAAGCCTACTTCTTCATCCTCTATTCACACAGATATCTCTGTGTGTTATTTATGGTGTGGCCTAGAAATTCCAGGTAGCTGCAGTACATCATAGTAGAGCTTGAACTGGTCCTTAGAGACAGAAGCTGGAACTCAGTGTGCCGACCTGATTTGTTCTGTGCTGAGCAAAAGCCAGAGGGTAGGAACTAGTGTAATGTATTGGGAAGACTTCCCTGAAGCACTAAACAATATACCGGAAGCAGAAGAGAAGCTGCAAATAGATCCGAACTTAACACTAATAAATGTGGCTCCAAAATACTGCTTGTCAGTGATGAAAATATAAAGCTCCTATTGAGCGACCATGGGCAGTTAAATGCCTCCCTGACATCCGATCCCGTCAGATCTCGGAAGCCAAGCAGGGTCAGCCCAGGATTAGTACTTGGGTGGGAGACCTCCTGGGAAATGTCGGGTGCTATAGGACTTCACTGGCACCATCCAAGCTCGCTCGGCCGTGGCAGATGAACCTCAGGACTTAAATGGTGGGGCCAGTTCTGTGCACGCTGAGCCTCACCTAAAATCCACTGTGCAGGGTGGAAGGGCACACCCACGTGGGGACAGCCCTTCTCAAATCTTCATTCGCGAAGTTTGGCCATACATACATACATTAAGCGACCAAAACTACAGAGAAGTGGAAAACCTACTTTTCCCAACACTAAGGTGTCACAACCCACATCATTTCATTGCATGAGCTTGCGAATATGTTGTACATCATTTTAATCTAAATATACTACACACTGCATGTTAAAATGAGGAAACTGGAAAAAAATTTAAGGCAACTCACATCCTGTTTGTTATATTGACAGTGGGAAATTGTGTCTGTTCAGACAAACTTCATGCTCAATACTTTATCCCTTAATCCCATTGCAGCTTTGCTCCTTACTAAATAAGCAACCTTTCTTCTGACATTAGGCAGCCCTGCCTCAGGACATAATAGCACCTATAAAAGGTTTTAAATGGACACCTGTATTTAAGTTGTAATAGTATTGAACCAATCAACAAGAGATAACCACCCTTTCCTTATACTGAAACACAGACAGCATACAGAATGGTATCATGGTTATAGTACTATACCCTACCTTAGCAGAGCTCCCTCAGCTTTTAACTATCCTGACGCTCTTCCTGTATTTGTACTTTGCTGGACACAAGCAGGCTCACAGCTTCCTGTGTGATGGTGATAACATATGTCTGACTTTGTTGTTGGCAGCTGGAGTGAAGGGGAAGACAATGCCCTTTGACCTGTGAAAAGCAGTATAAAGCTTATCAGATCCTCTGCAGATATCACTGAAGGAAATGGGCTGGAAGAGCTGGCCCCCCATAGGAAATATATATAAAACCTGTCAGCACTAATCTTTTAAAATGTTATTAAAAACATACTTTTGCAAATCTGAGTCCCTGCTAGACAATGTCATTTCTACAAACTGAACTGAAGTAAAAGTGGAGAGGAAGAACCACACACCACACATTAAACTTAAGTAAATATCACTCAGTCAGGAGCATCAAGACTGCTTTCCTTTATGGTGCCAAAATAAACTTTTCTAAGTGATTATTTCTCTGGTCTACTTCTGAAGCAGAGCTTTAAAGGTCACATATTGTATAAAACATTATACACAACTTTTCCCACTAAGCAGTTCTTTTGAGGGTTTTGTTTATCTGCAAAGCCTTCCAGGTGAACTGCAGAAAACTAAGACCATGGACCGACCCCCACAAAAATCCCACCCAGGACAAAACTGTATTTGCAGGGTAGGGTTAGGATAATATCCTTTCTGCCCTACCAGATGTTGTAGGCACCATTAGTATATAACACTTTTAATAGGAATCATGCTGGTTTACATGGATAAAACACCTACTTGATTTACCTTGCACTATATGGTTACAGAAATATTTGAACAGCACCAACTCAAAAGTTGTAAAAGTTAAAAAAAATATCACTTGGACTTTTTTTTATAGGATTGTTCAAAAAAATCCAAACAAAACACTGATAACAAGCACAAGATTGAAAAGATTACGAGCAGAGATTCAGAAAACTCAGTTCTTCCTTTTGATGTGCTCACCACACACCAGTCAGAAAGCAATTTTTCAGTATCTTCACTGACATAACAGGGAATATTTCTTGTCATTACAATTGGAGATGACTGCAAGGGGAAAAAAACCAGAGGAAAAAATATAATGCATCATCCTCAAATTAGGTAACTGAAAGAAAAAACTAAATCTGCAGTTGTCAGGTGAAGCATCAGCAGATAAAGTGCTTTAAAATCTTCTCATAGAAAAGATTTTAATTTACGGTTTTCTGATGCCCCTATACCAACATTAATACACAGTATAAAATAAAATCTTGTGTTTCACACTCAGAACCCTGTTCCTCTTAAACAATGGTTAAATCATTTACAAATCATGAAATCACACTGGGGATCATGCTGATGGTGGCAATACAAGATTGTAAGCAGGAATAAATATTATTTCCCATGGTAAGTAAAAGTACATTTAAAAATAACATTCAGACAATGTTATTGGCAGAATTGAACACACAATGTTCCAGTGAGAAGTGCCTTAATTTGTCAATGCCATGCTCTGTTCCATGTATCTGTCAGAACCCAAGCTCTATATTTCTGGTAGTGAGGAAGAGTGGAAGTCAGTTTCTCTGATATTTGGGTCCATGTTGGGTTTTTTTCCTTATATTTATAATTTTTGAAAACATGTGGAAAGAATGCAGCTGGCTGAGGTCTGCCAGAGATCTAGGCCCATTTGGCTTTTCTCAGAAACTACTGCTTGGTTTCAGGAGGTCACAGAAGTCAGTGTTCAATTGGACGAGTTCAAATCCCAAACTTACGACCATCACTTACTGATTTCTAGTAAAGCACAAAGCACTGATCAAGACTCCATGATGCCACTGTCAATTATACTGACAGCCCTAAACTTCCACTCCTTAAAAGGGGGATCAGTCTAAGAAGACAAGGCAGGGCAGAGCAGAAAGGAAACACCCCTGATAGAAAACTGGGGCACTGACTGATTTTGCTCATGGTCATTCAGAAAGCCTATAAAATAACCAAGATGGTTAGCTTTCCTCATTCCTCATCTACCACAAGCTCATCCTACTTTTTAAGTCTCACAATACATAGGGTTTTCACCACTAAGCTAGTATTTCTGACATGAGTAATATCTTCTATTTTCATGATTTGCAAATTTCAAAAATCTTAGGATTACATATGTGGTTTCTCCTTGCTAATATTTTGCTTAATTATTTTTAATATAGAGATTTTCTCAGAAAAAAACCCAAACAAACAGAAAAACCCACAAAGAATAAAACAAAGCAAAAAAAAAGGAACAGCAAAAACAAAAACAAAAATAAACAAACAAACAAACAAAATCCACAAAATGTGCACAGATCAGTATACAAAGTAGCAAGATAAAGAAATCACCTTCCCCCTCTCTGGCCCAATACATCTTGACAAGAGAGGGGCAGAGTTCACTTTCTTGTGATATTTAACATATCTTAAATTCTAGAAATCAGAAACTTCCCAAATATACAGAAAAAGGAGATTTGACCTCCTACAGAGATGAGAATTGAAATTTTCTTCAACTTTCCATTTCAACATTAAATTCAAAATCAGGTTCCAGCAGTAATAAAAACTGCATCCCATGAGGACAAAATAATTCACTGTTGGCTGGACCGCTCATGGAACCATTTTAGAGAGATGAAGACAGATGGATGATACCACCCTTCTTTACCTCCTGGACAGCTAAAAAATCTTAGGACTTCAAGAAGCTTTTGTGCACTGGCATTGAAGATGAAGCACTCGTTGCCTTAAAATACAATAAAACAAATTAAGAGGCATGTGCCATCACAAAGAATGCTTGAGAAAAAGCACAGTGTTACTACTTTTAAACACAGTTATTTCTAAAGCCCATTAATACAGCTGGGTTCTGCCACACAGCATAAAGGTTCCCATGGTAGGAATATGCTATTTAAGCCTTTAGGCATGTTGGCAAAGATTGTACAGGCCGATCTGCTCCAGTGAGGAATAAAACAGTCATTTTGCATTCTGTAGTGTTATATAAGGGGATGAGGGTTAAGAACATTTGCACTCCAAGGCCAGCAAGCCAGATAGAATGTAAAGTGAATAAATACCAGACCAGCACCAGGACAGGAGTAGTTCAAAAGGTAAACAGCTTGTAAGAGCAAAGTGATACATTTTGTGTCAGGCCATGTAACTGTTTAACTGCCAAGGGGAACAGTCTGTTATGGGTTACACATAATAACCAAGAGGAACAATATTCCCCATTTTCTCACCAGAAGGACTCCCTATACCATGACCCAGGAAAAACGTGTCCAAAGTATGCCCAATGCAGTTCTTAATCTGTAACATTTACTGCAAGAGGTTCTTTTCTGAAGCTCTTTCTCTGATGAAGTTCAACAAAATCTGTAACTTAGCCCTTTACATATGCTTGTAATCCTAACCTTCAAAAGTTGAGCAAGGTACATGCATTGCTACGCTCCTTTCTCAAACTTACCATTAAGAACTGTATAAATCACAAAATCATGGACTGTTTTTAGCTACTTTTAGAATTCTTCTTCTCTCAGAGCAGATACTGTACATTTCTGAAAGGCTTTTAACTCTATAACATCTTGTGTCTAGGGGTTGGGGGACAGGGTAGAAGTGAAATAGAATTTTTTATTTACTAAAACATCATTTAGGAGAAATGATACAGGAGTGAAGACAAGGAAATGGACATGAACAAGCTGGTCCAGGAGAGTTCATAAAAAGTCTGTGATACCCACTAAAAATTACACCTTGAGAACTTTGCTTAAGAATGTTGCACCTAGGGATGTTATCTACTGGACCTCTTCTAGCTCCCTTCCCTTTAGTTTCATTCTGTTTGCAGGATAAGTTTAAAGACAAATTAAAATTATATGAAAGAATAAACTCTGAAAATTATTTGACACACTACTTACTTAAAAACAGCCACACTGATCTTTCCAATTGATGTGACCACTTGTGTCGCCTCAAGTCACACCTGTGACCTGCTCACCTGAGTTGCTTCATGTTGTGTCTGTATCAAATCCCTGAGCCGTTGGTGCCTTTCACTCACCAGTTCTTTCTCGCTCAGGCCCCAGGGTCCCCAGCTGTTTCTTTCATGAGCCAGGCATTCAAAAACCTTTTTGTCTAACCTTGTTCTCACCTCTGCACTGAACTAGATCCTGAAGCTAGATAAGCTTTTCTTCATCAACACTTTTCTTCCACCATCTGGTGGCTATTCGTTTTGGCACAGCACGGCACAGCAACAGGTCACACATTCCTGCTGCCCTCGCAGAACCTCATTCCACCTCCCACAGCACTGCCAAGCCCCTGAGCTGAACCTTCCCGCCTATCTGGGACCTCTGCAGCCTCTCTGTCGCATCCCAGTAGGACTCGTCATTTCAGCAACAAAAAAGCACTTCAGAGAAGCAGAGAACAGGGCAAAAAGAATTTAGTCTGCCTTGAAAAAACATTCATGGAACTTAAACCTCCATTCCTACGTTACTATAGAATCACAGAATGGCCTGGTGTGGAAGGGGCCTTAAAGGTCCTCTTATTCCATCCCTTGCCATGGGCAGGGACACCTTCTGCTATCCCAGGTCAGAGCTCTGGTAGGCCTGGCCTTGGACACTTCCAGGGATGGGGCATCCACAGCTCCTCTGGGCAACCTGTGCCAGGACCTCAGCACCCTCACAGGAAGAACTTCTTCCTAATATTATATACCTCATATATAATTTTCCCAGTATTACATAAGTATTATAATATGTATTGTGAAATATATTTATATCTTGACATATATTCTATATGCAGTAAGCACTACATAAATGACTCCTCTGTTACCAAAAGACTCGTAACTATCAATTGTTTGAAAAATTGTTACAAATACTTAACACGAAGTGAGAACACACGGATTTTCAAAGGCCACAAGGAGCGCAGCCGCTCCCTCTGGCGGCCGCCGCACGGAGCAGGAACGCGCCCGCCCCTACAAATGCTCTCGGGGCTGTTTGGCTTTGAAAAAGCGCGTAACAAAACAGGAGTGCTTCCTCGCCGCGGGAGGGGCGCACGGCGTGGCCCGAGCTCATGGACCGAGAGCCCGCAGTGGCTCCGCGCCGGTGCTGTGGGGACCGCCCACGGGGGATGCGCCGGGATGCACGGGCCGGATGATGCATATTCCCCCCGGGAATGCGGGGGATGTGAGGGAGTGTGCAAATCACACAATCGATGAGGTTGGAAAAGATCTCGGAGCTCATCGAGTGCAGCCCGTCATCGAATGTGAGCCAGACCAGGGCACTGAGCGCCACGCCCAGTCTTTCCTTAAACACCTCCAGGGACGGTGACTGCATCACCTCCTTGGGCAGCCTGTCCCAATCTCCAAACAACCTTTCTGGGAAGAAATTCTTCCTGATGTCCAACCCAAACCTCCTCTGGCACAGCTTTAGGCTGTGTCCTCTCGTCCTGCTGCTGGTTGTCTTGGAGCAGAGCCTGCCACCACCTGGCTACGCTCTCCTGTCAGGAGTTGTAGAGAGCAGGGCAAAAGAGGTAAAAAGCCTCCTTCAGAATAAACACCCTCAGCTGCTTCTCATCAGACCTGTGTTCCAGACCCTTCCCCAGCTCTGCTGTCTTTCTCTGGACCTGAGATGTCTCTATATGTGAAATATGTATGTTTATATATCAGAGCAGGTGTGTTTAAGTTGCAGCAAAGACAACCCTGGTGTCCAAAACAGCCATGTGAGACCCATCTGACACTTCAATGAAACCCCTGCAGCTCCCACCCTAGCCCTGCCTGGACAAACAGAAATCAAGTTGTCCCATTCTCTCCTCACTGCCTGGGATGCATCACTTACCTCTGGATTCAGCAGGCTGCATCAAAGCCCACCACATCAACAGAAGATGATTCACTTTGGCTAGGTTAGTGTTTGGGGCAGTCTAAAGAGCGGGGCCAGGTGACTGAAGAAATCAGCAACAGGAATATAAATTAGAAGTGGGATGAAGCCTTTGATTTAAATTAATTTTTAAAACCCAGTTTAAATGTATTAAACTGAATTTACTACAGGAAGATTACTCAGCTTCTCTCATCTAATCACACAATACTTCCTCTGGAATAGTAAGATTCTTACGAGGCTGCTCCACTTAAACGGTAAAGTTAAACTAACAACACTTGACATTGATGCTCTTACATATTGGATATTTTCATTATAAATTGTAGGATGCTGCAGAGAAAGCATCAACTACCAAGGGATTACGAATTTAAGTATTAGCCTCTCCTGTGTGGCTTGCATGTAGAGCTAATGAACTTCAAGAACATGAAGCAAAGCCCTCCAGAACTTTGATAAAATTTCTTTACAGATAATAGTCTTGTTCCTTTTCTCCCTCTTCCACTTTAAAAAAAAAAAACTCCAGAAAAAAAGGAAAACCCCCTCCCTCGAAAAAAACCAAGAAACAAACAAACAAACAAACCCCACGCTACCAAAAATACCAAACATTAGTGGTTATAATCTGTATGGCCAAGTCAGCTTTCTGACATGAGTCTGGATTTTAGCCTGTTATGAGACAGTTCCTTCACTGATTCCATAGAATATCCTAAGTTGGAAGGGACTGACCGGGACCATCAAGGTTCAGCTCCTGGCCCTGCACAGGAGAGCCCCAAGAAACACACCATGTGCCTGAGAGCATTGTACAAACAACGTTTGTTAACAATTTGCTAGATTTTCCTTTCCTAGAACTTCAGGAACACAACACAAATAGCATAAACATCCCACAAAATAATTAGTCTGAACATCTTTACCCAAGTAATATAAAAGCAGCTAAATAGAAAGCAACTTTAAAGAATGGCCACCATTCAAGAAGTTACTTTGAAAATATTCACATGCAAGTCCAAACATCTTGTACATAGCCAGAACCTAACTTGTATGTTTCTATCTGAAACAGACAATTTTATTTTCTGAAGATTTGTATAAGCGACTGCAGTAGAAACCCAAGAGCTGGTTTTCATCTTAACTCATCACTAGAATTTGTAACTGTTTTCTGGCTATGGAATATAGTGACAGCTGGTATCAGACCTCTACCCAGGCTGAGATTCAGAGAACAGATTAATTTGCTAAAGCTGGCTGTTAGCAGAGGAATTTATTTCCTTGTATCATCTTCACCTTGTAAAACCTTCAAGGAAGGCCCTTTTTACTAAGTGTCAGCATTTGATTATGAGATTGGCCTCTTGAATGAGAAGCAAAATACATTTCATTCACATGCATCATGAATCATGCTAAGAAAATCATGTTTAGTATTCCATGTTTCAAAAGATGGTGCAAGGCTTAGTTCTTTGGGGTTTGAAAAGCATTTTAAGTGTGTAGAGCTTTGGGTTTGGTTTTGTTCTGTTTAATTTTTAACAGGCTCACTAGAGAAAAAAAAATATGCTATTTAATTTTTGAAGAAATAATATTTCTAGAAAATCCTCCATAGTTCATTTCCAGTACTTAGAAGCAAAATCTTTTTTACTCTGACTTAAGCATATTTATAAAGACCTTTTGGGAAAAAATGCTGATCTGCTCAATATATTCCATGAACAAAATTTACCTTACTGAAAACTTCACATATAGAAATACTTTTGATTAATAACTGTCTTGAACATTATTTCAGGTGAGAACCTGCATAGACAATATTGTTAACAGTTTCTGTGCAAGTTTGAAAAAATGACTCACAGTTTTTAGGGGGGCTGAAACATACTGCAAATATTTGACAGAGTACTTACTGGTTTTCATGCACGGAAATCTATTATTGCAACTGAAATAGGTACAGAGTGTTGCGAAAACACTTTTAATTTTTGTGTTTACTTTTGCTAGATGCTTTAAAGTTGGGTCTCCTGGAATGAGCAACTGAGGATGTGCTTCAGTGACTGCACCAAGAACACACACAAAATCCCAGAAGAATGTCTGATGCATTGATCAGAGAGAAATTGATGAAGAGGATGTTTGTCCCATTTGTCAGGAGAAGTTATTAAATGCTTCACATCACTGACTGCAGGTTAAGTATGCATTTTCTCCTCTGTCTAGCTATATTTGTAATTACAGAATAAATATGACAAGATCTGTTAACATAACTAGCTTCAATACATAAGGAAAAATACCTGACAGTTGTTCCAGCCCTTTTGCAATCTGGAAAATTTGGCAATCGTAGAAGTTAAAATGTGGGTGGAGGAAAAGGAGGAAAAGGAAAGACTATGTGGTATTGCTATGTGATTTTTCTTACTTGCTTTTGGAGAGATTACAGAAATTGGAATTTGTTTTCTGTAGATACAGTTCTGATAATGCTCACATAAAATGTACAAAAAATTTGGGCTGACCACCAAGATGGAACATGACTCTGCAGTGAAGTGTCCACTTTATAGAGAAAAATTTGCAGCTCTAAGTCTTCCAGTACAATTGAGAAACTTAAACTACTTGTGAATGCACAGAAAAAACATAGCTGGACAGGCACCTTGCAAACCCTTGAAGTGCAGAGTATTTGCAGCTTACAAGTCTTTTTAAACCAAGAGCTGGACAGTGCTGTTTCTGAGTACATCTTACAGCTTGTCCCTTATTCCTCTGCCTTATTTTAAGTGATTTTACCTTGAGAGTAGACAACACATGCTTTATAAACAAACATCCATGGTAAACAAAGTTTTTTTAAACTTGCTTTTGGTGCAGTATATCTCCAAACAATTCTGTACTATGTATTTGGATTGTCCTTTTCCAATTAAATAATGGAGCTACTACTTTATCATGACGTGTTAAATGCTTGTTAACCTTGCTCCTTATTCTGTTGATGTTTTTGTTTTTCCATTGAGTTGTACCGAGTGTGTTGAGTATCACTTATGACATGAATCTTTCACTGGCTTTTGCCATTCTCCACATTTTTTATTTGCAGACAGGTACCAAAAATTTTCCTTTTTTTTGTATCTTACTCTGATCTACATAATAATAATTTACTTTAAATCTTCTTTTACAAATCATGCAGACCTTGCATTGAATTAGATTTACTCAGCTAAAAGCTTAGTAGCTACAGAAAGATATGGGATAAGCAAAAATAGCACCATAAAATAAACTCCTCTTCCTGTATACCTTGCACTGTGGCACCCTTATAGGGATGGCAGGTGCACATATATCCTACCTTAACCTACCTTTCTCCTATCTTTATGTAGATAAGTCCTTACAATCAACAATGTGGTGCAAAAAAAAAAAAAAAAGGGGGGGGGGGGGGGTGTTATAGTAACCAGAAGATTTTAGAGGTTCTTTAGGCTCTGCCTGAGAAGGGAACAGAGAAAACTCATCAGTGATGGGTATACTTATGTTCTAGAAGCTAATTTTGCTGCTGCATTGTCTCTAGATTTCCAGACATAGGAGCATTTCAAGTTTGACAGGCATCTCACAAGCAATGAGATTGTGTCCAAGTTCCAGCTGGAGACATTCTTTGTTCCAGGCTTTGCACAAGTCTGAGTAAGAGATTTCACTTGAGATGGTTAATTGTATTTGGCACACCAAAAATAGTTATGAAACACATTTATCAAATTGTTCTTTCCATAGTGTACAAGACTGTTCATTGCTACCACCTTGAGATCAATTTATCTCAACTACTTTTGCATGTTACAGAAGAGAAATAATAAGTGGAGGACTCTTCCACAGCTTTCAGAATCATCAGCCCAAGTAAGAACATTTAAAAGCTTTAAATCAGGAAATAATTCTGAAGAAGGGATATTGTATCTTCAGGAGAAGCAAGATGCTTACCTTTTTCCATACTATCCATTATGACAAATATGAAATACTATTTTAACCGTTTCTATACTTCAACAATATTTGAAGGGCAATAAAAATATTTTGAATGACAGCATACAGTAATTAATACTACTACTAATCCAACAATTCACCTGAACATAGTTAAAAGTAAATGTATCTGTGAACTAATTCCCCTCATGTAGTTTAGGAATTTTATCTTAAAGTACTAAGTGGGTCTGCAATTGTTAAAAAATAATCACTCTTCAGGAAGGTTGGAAGTGAAAAAGTTGTTTTGTGAAAGTAAGAAGAGCAGTTTACCAGCAGACTGCAGCTTCTCAAAGCACTGCAGGAGTGATCACACAGCACATGCAAGTGCCCTCATGGCAGGGAAGCCTCTGGAATGTGCTTGTCTGCAGTCTTGCAGGGTTTCTGAATGATGATGAGAACATCCAAATGTGGCTTTTGTGAAGTTTAGAAAAGGAAAAGGCTTGAGAAATGTTAGATTCAATTAGGGATATGACATTACACACTGAAGTTTAGCTTAAGCTCTTCTATATCACAATACTGTCTTATTATTCACCTGGATTTAACAACTTGGATCTTATTTGTAGCTGGAATTGATGCCTCTGACTTATACACTGTGCAGACATATAGAAATAATATTTTTCTTGTTCTTAGAGTCTCTAAGTGGCAGGAAGTCCCTAAATGAAAGAATGAAGGAGAGATAAGACGTAAGAACAAAACCTGAAGTAATCTGTGTACCCCTTTCCAATTGCAACAAAATCAATTTACATAAGGAACATATGACCTCAAAGACACTCAAATAAAAGTTATGGCACAGAAAACTTTTCAAAGTTTTTATTATATTGCATAAGCTAAAACATTTTACAAATCTTAGTTACATTTTCAGCAACAGATACACTGATACTTTATTAAATAGAGAGATGAAAAGACATCTCTGACAAAATATAAAAAGGTAGAAATACTTAAACCAGGATGCTGAATATCAAGAATGTTTTACAGAAACAATATCCATACCAGGGAGCTTTTGAAAATGACTGCCAAGGTAATGAAGTGTTTGTTGAATATATGGCTCCAAAATGCAAGGGGGTGAGCACAGTCAGTGCCATCAGTGCAACTGCCTTGCAACACCAGAGCCAAGCTTTGTATGAACTCCATGCTCTAATGAGCACTAAAAACTCCTTTCTACACAATAACATGTAAAAATATTACTGTTCTAACATGGACTGAAGTGCAACAAGTGCTTCAAAGGAACTAAATCAGTTAATTGGGGAATAAAGTACCAGGATATTTTGGGAAGAGGAAATATAGGAATGTTTCCTAAGTCTTACACTGACTGAAAAAAAAATCTTTTGGTAAAACAGTTTTCAAACTTAGAGTGCTTACAAGAAAATTAATGACACAGTTTTCCCCTGCCAGCCTTCAAAACAACCTGAAGCTTTTTTTTTGTAATCAGAACACAATACTGCTTTTAAAAGAAAATGAATCTCAGATTCAAGCCATTTAACCCCCCTTTCATGTAAATTTTTTAACACAAATGTAGCTGCCTACTGTTAGAAGTGTGGCACAAATTAGTACAAACTACCACAAAAGAATGCTCATTTTAACTCTGTAGGCATAGTCCTGTGTTTTGCATAATTTCACTAAAATTAAAAAAATTAAAAATGGAAGCTTAGGTTATATAAACAATGTGGGTTAGGCTCCAAATTGAGATAAAAATTGGTTTTAGAAAATAAGAATTAAGTACCCATTTTCATACACTTTCTGCTGCTACTGGCAAGGAAGGTTAGCAGCTGAAAAAAGGATTTTTATCATTATAATAGTTTTTATATATAAACATATATAAATTTCATTTTTTGAAGTTAAAATCCCAGTCAGTTTCATACCTGTAAGTCCAGTGACTTCAAGACGCTTACTCTTGATGCATGAAGTTGAATTAAATCCAGTATTTGCATTATTAAAAGATAGTACTGTTCAAATCGCTAAAGATAAATATTTTTAATTTCTTTTCAAACATAAAATACAAATCTAGGGCTTACAACATCTACCATCATCATCAACATGCAGGAGTCAGTATTCCAACATAAAAACCACTAGATCTGCCTTTTAAAATATTATAAAAGCTACATAATTGTATGAACTGAGGGTTTTTTGGCTAACAGAAAAAACCCATAATGTGCTTTTCAGATAGTCAGGTGTCCCACTGATAAAATAAGTCTGATGAAAGAGAAAGGCACTTCAGCAGGCTGATTTATCTTCAGTTTTTCCTAATATGCAGTACTAGACAACTAATGTAGTAGCCTTTTCATCTGCACAGTGTTAGATCAGCAGTGTTGTGAACCTGTTTCACTTTTTAACTTAGAAGAGTTTAGACTGGTGTCCATTCATTTCATCCTCTTTGGTACAAATTACTGCATAAAAACAAAGTAGACAACTAAACATTCCTACATCCTGAATTATTTTTGGTGCATCATCTCTATTTCTGTGTTGGTAAATAATGTCCCTAATCATAATATAATTTTTTCTTTCAGGTTTGTAACATACTGGCCTTTTCTATTCTTTGACAATATTATAAGGATTCTTCCTGTTAATCAAACAGAATTTTTAAGTGATTATCCCACCCTTTTTTGTTCTATAATATCTGGCATTTGGTAAGAATCTAAAAAATACTATCAATTAGCTTATTCTAAGTCACATATTGAGGTTAATGTGCATACAGCTGCACATTATATCACTTCCTTTGACTTATGTTACATCAAAGTACTGGCCTAGGCCATGTGAATTAATTAGCAGAAACAAGTTTTGGCTATAACACCACTAATCACCTTATCAAAACCAGGTAAGATCTGGAACCTGTATATCCTTCTGTAAGAACCTCAATATCATGTATCATAACCACAGTGGGAAAACTCGCCTTAGAGAGGGCTCACAGACATGGACCACTTCTCATTCTCAAGGTAATCAACTTCCCAGTTCAAAGATATCAAAACATCTGAATGTTTCCCTGGTCTTTCCAAGAGCTGTGTGCCTTGAATCCTTGCTAATTTCTGTAGAGGTCTAATTCTAGCTCCAGCATTTTAACACTCTGATAGTGCTGCAATATGAGCCAACAGAAAAAAAATAAATTCAGTGATTCCTATAACTTTGTATGTTGAATTCATATATAAATATATAGAAAAGCATTAGTTTGACCACAAAGACAAATTTCATTGTAATGTTATGTGTTTTCCACATGTTACACATCCTGTCGGGTTATCTGTAGAATTAAAAATTTTAGAGCTCGGTAGAGTCAAACTCCTTTTTTTAATGATCTAAAACCAAAAAGAATTGTAGTCACTAATAAGTAATACAGGTTTTCCAGTGCATAAATTCCAACATGCATCTGGAACATGAAGAATTGAATAATATATTCTGTAAATACTGATAATAAATCATAATTTTAGAGTTGGATTTCCAATCCTTTTCCTTTGATGACCAGATATCCTGGCACAGAACAAGAACAATGGAGTGCCAAGCTTCCTTCCTTTGAACTCACATAAATAAAGCCATTTATAGTAGTCTGTATTTTTTAATGATACAAGTGAATTTGAAAAATTAGGTCTTTTTGGTGCATACAATGAAAAAAATGCATTAAGAAAATCTGAAATTTCAATTAAAGACATCTGAATTTAAAATTATCTCCCCAAAACCATTAGCTTGTCAGGGATTTGTTATGTTCACAGACATAACAGTCTCTTTTTGAAAAGGGAGCCATCAGAACTGATGCAACTATGCAAACAGAGCAATATTGAACCTTGAAATTCATAGCAGCTTTCAAAAGAAATGTGCATATATAAATTGATTCCTACTAATATATATAACAAAGCAAAGGATGAAAATACCAGTATCTGGGGCTAGGGAGTCATACACAAAATCCCATGCAACTGCATTTAAAAAAACTATTGTTAAAATGTATGTGGTATAGGACAAATGAATTCCAGTTACCTAAAAAGAGAACCAAAGGCATGCTCATGTGACAAGCCATCTTCACCTCTGAAGGAGACGGATCTGTAACTAACCAGATTCTTTAGGCCAATTTAATTACAGACTTATTTGCACACAACTCAAACTTCAGTCATATTTTCATACTTGGAACTCAACAGGACATTTTCATGAAGCAACTAAACACCAGATGTTGGATTGATGCATCACTAGTGCCATCCTGGTTACCTTCCATATTCTTCTAGAAACAACACCAGACCACTTGACAATCCCAACATAACAAACATATTTCACAGTAACATTTCCTGAGTAAATATTCCCAGAAGCCCAGCTGAATAGGATACTTCCCAACTCTTGAGTGTACTGTAGGGCAGAAAACCGAGCACACCTCACCCCACAATTCACATAAAGGCATTGTATGTTTGGGTCTTGGTACAAAACCTTAGCCAAGCTGTAAGGGAAATACTTATAAAGCTTTTTTAGGATGATTTAGAATCAAACTGCCAAAGTCAAAATGCTGGAACTTATTTCATCAGGGAAACAGCTTCAAAGCCACAGAAATACTACATGAAGCACATTAAGGGATGCATCTCCTTTTCTGTTAGCCAAAGTTGAAATGATCACTTTGACAAAGATGAACATTAAAAATAAAGATTATTCTGATGGCCTTTCCTTCCCCTATACATATCTTAGTTACAATTCATGCATTCATGACTTTTGGTAAATTTAACTCTAAGATGAGTCATAAGTAGTATTTATATTGCATTATAGACCAAATTTTGCGATCTGCTATCTCATGCTCATAACCCTTCCCCCCAACTTTTAAAGCCTGTTTAACTCCTCTACAAATCCAGACAAAAGCAGCTCAGGCTGGCAAAATGTAGGCACATAAACCTCCAATGATCTCCCATTGTTTTAAACATAACATAAAAAGCAACAGTGATGAACTTTCCTGCTAAAGAAACTATTTGAAAGGCATAGTTTGTCTAAACTTACACACTTTTTGATCATAGGCCAAACTTTCACTTATAAATACGCAGAGATTCAAGAGTATGTTGTGGAGCACAGCTGGCCCAACAGCATGCAGATTTTGACTGACAAAGAAGTCAAAACAAGACACCGGGATCGGCAGTAGCTGCAGCTTCAAATGCTACCAGAACCAGTCCTTTTCTGCTGGACACAGACAGTTCACAGCAGGTTCTAGTCTTCAGTGTTCACAGTTCATAACAAAGCAGACGGGCAACATCTTAAGACAGCAGGGACCATGAACTGCAGTGGCCACAGAGCTTGTCCACGTCCCCCTTCCGCCACTGCTGCGTGGAATTGCACATGGATGGGCACACAGGGAGGGCAGTAATGCCACAGAGCTCCACTGATAAATCCAACAGAGCTCATCTGCTGGTGTCGTGGGACCAACGGATGGAACATTTTACATTATACAAAGAAGTAGTAACAGATCCCTAGAAAAGTTCACATATAAAATACTGTACAGATGGTCACACGGATTAGGAACAAGGCTGAGGAATGGCTTTAATGAGGCTACCAATGCATTAGCAACAAGTACAAAAAAATTAAAATATGTGCCTACATTTCTCACTGTGCATTCCCAGAGGTGTATCCAAGAATGACAGGCTAATTAAAATGTGGGCCTTCTCCATACTACCAGTAAAATTAGGAACCAGAAAATTTTAATCATAGCATTTTCCTGTTTTCAATTCACATTAAATATCAATTGCCCACTTGAAGTTTAGTAACTCAATCTGTACGTTAAAAAAATGAAACTTTTCTTGATACTAGAAAACAACATTTTCTTTGTAAACCCAACACTGCAGAATTACAGAAGCAGCCAAGAGGTCAACAACCAGCAAGGAGAGCAACACCACAAAGCACATTGTGTTTTAATTTATAGGAATAAGCGGCCTCTCCTCTCTTTTCTTCCAGATATTGGTCTTGCTATCTCTTTTTGTGAGAGATGGTCTATCCCTTTTTTTAGCAGAAAGGATACTAGATTCATGACTTCCTGATACAGGTTTTTTTCTTAGACCTTCCTCATCATGCTGTTCTATGACTGGCCCATTCCCTCCTTCCATAATGTGCCTCACAGCCTGGTCCTCTGGAGTGCAAACAGTGGTCCCACTTTCACTGCTACTCAGATCCAGATCTTCCAAATAAAGAATCCTAGAATGTGGCATACTTTTAATGAAAGTTTTCTCTCTCTCCAGTTTCCTGCTAGGATGATGCTCATTCATGTCCACACCAGAGTCCAGGCTGGTATCATTACTCTCTGTTTTTTTTCCCTTTTTCAGATCTATGAAAGAATGCCTCACTTGAGCAATTGGCTTTCCATCCAAGGACACAAACCATGCTCGAGGGTGCGGAGATGGTTTTCCTTTGGAGAGTTCCAGTAATGTTTGTTCTGAAATACCTTGAAGTTCAGATGAAAAGGGAGTCATTACAACTGCTTCATTCAATGTCCCAGGAACAGAGACAGATTCCAGCAAGCTGTTGGTGTACCGGCCCCAGTTGGACGTTTGGGAAGGCAGACCCTCTTCACTGTCCAGGGTACTGTTCTCATCCCTGCACACAGAAGGCTGTGGGTGGGAGTGTACTGGCATTTTCGGGAGTGTCTGCATGTAACTGTCACGGTTCATGGGCTCCATCATGGGGCCATACACCAACTGCCCCTTCCTTGGCAACGTTGCTGATTTAGCAGGATGCAGTTGTTCTGGGGAGTGGAAAAGGTCAGAGGTCTGAAGAATAGCAATAGGTTGATTGTAAATATGCATGAGATGTTCTGGGATGTGGGAAAGCCCATACATCTCCTCTTTCACTGAAAGGTATCTGTTTTGGTCTGGAATGTCCCTGGGAGCCTGGGAAATAGTACTGTTACTGTGCTTTGGCTGCTGTAAATGCCTCACTCCAGCATTAGACTCCAATGAGTGGGCTGAACTTCGTGACTGACCAGTCTGACAGGATGACGGATAAGAAGCATCCTCAGTGTAGATTTTAAAATTGTCTCGTGATTTTCCATCTTCTGTGTCTATGGACATCCTTCTTTGAGGGCTGTATGAGGGAATCTTCGGTGCATATAACTGTGAGTTATCTTCTAACTTTAAAGAGCCTTTGACAGCACTGATGTGATTTATGTGAGTTGTTGATGTTGTCTGATCTTTTTTTATGACCTCCAGCTTAGTTGTGTTTTTTTCTTTCTTTTGTGTCCGACGACATTTATCCCTATGCAAAAGAGATGCAAAGTAACTGCAGACTACCAAAGCTGATGATTAGATTTTGGTTAAGAAGTTACAGTATAATGTGACATCACAAACTTAGAGTGCTAAGGTGATAGTAGCAATTTTTGAAGAAATATTAGACTACACATTACAGTTTAGGTAAGGAAATGAGTTTCAACTTCAGAAGACTTTTATCAACATTAAATTCCATTTCTGATGTGCTGATTAGAGCTGCTCTTTTTGCTTACCTGCAGTAACAAAGAAGAACAGCAAAAAATCCGATGATAATGACAACAGTACCTCCCAGTATGGCCGTAAGGAACACGGTGTGATAGGCTGTTATGTCCTTGGAAACTGCACTAATAATGGATTCTAGATTGTCAAACAAAACCAAGCAAGAATTAGTTCTCAAAAACAAGTCATTCTACTTGATGTGCAGAGCTGTAGCTAGTAAATCGAACTGTACTTTTCCAGTGATTTTGAGTTCCATTGGCACTATGTTCCTCCTTCCCTTTTCACCTTGCTATTTCAGCAAACTAGAAAATATACAAACAGCGGTTACTATATAATGCACCTTAAAAGTTCATCTCAAGTACTAAAGCCTTACCCTGACATCTACTTGATTCCAATCAAATTACATTTGTATTCACTGTCCAAACTGACTTAGAAAAATGGTCTGTGTTTTCTATTTAGTGCTCTGTCAGAGAGTGCTGTTTTTAAAATTAGACATACTGTTTCTCTGATCGATCCCTTCATATTAATTTGCAAAATATGCCACAAATCTACATAAAATAGGATTGTTTTACCCAAGAGTAATTTTCTTGTTGTATTTCCTCCTGTCACACATGATCCTCAACAGCAAGGGATACAGTCCTGTTAATTTTTAGATTTCCCTAGTCACAGTTCCCTTGCAGGCTTCTCCCAAAAAGGTGGTGATAGTATGGACACAGAAGTTCAGATACAATCTGGACCTTCTGCCCTACAGCATCTGAAGTTTTAGGAAATATTTACATGCAAAGGCACACTGTCAGGATTCCAACAAAAGTTATCCAGCTGGTGAAGTTGCATGTCACTTCTCCCTGTCTGCTGTTAAATAAAGCAATGAAGCTGATAGACTTTTGATACATGGTTACTGACGGGTTAATCAGCAATTGCTTTGGGAGTTGCTGCAGTACCTCTCGTTCCAGGCAGGGGAGCTGCTATCCAGTAGCCCAAGTGCTGAGCAGTGTATGTCCATACCAACTGACCATCTGCTTCCTTTACCATTCCTAGCCCACGGTTCATCCAAGCACCTGCAAAAAGAAAAAGGACAAAATATTGCACATGCCATGCAGAATTCTTTCACATCTCAAACCATTAGCAGTTAAGCTATTACCAAAAATACCCAAGGTCACAAGAAAAATTGAAACTTCTGACATAGACACTATTTATTACATGGCTTTAGCTAAACATGCAAACTTTCTCTGCTCACAATTTCATTGTTAATATCCCTCTGTGGCCATTAACTTTGAAACAAAGCATCAACATTACTCACTGGAAGTAAACTTAATATAATTAATTTTTCATTAATAAATGTCTTGCATAGGCAAACACACAAATAATTTGAAAAATCTTATTATGTGAGCTTAAGGCTAAAGTCCTATTATATGAATATGAAGGCCAAGACTAAAAAGTGAAGGAGCAGGTAACTGAGCCATATGAACACAAGTTTAACATCACCTAGCAGAACTTGGTGAGAAACCATTTTAATCTAATATGCCAAAATAGGATAAACTATGTTTGTCTTAAATGTTTGTCTCCTCATCCCTGCCCCAAGGCAATAACAGTTCAGTTAGCCCAAGAAAGGGCTATAGTTAGGACACAGATTCCACACCATCTGTTTAGCCACACAAAGGACAGGTATGCCAGATTCTACAATTAATAAAAGCATTCCTTAGAAGAGGCAGAATTACATTTAATTCACTTGGACACATTTACTGTGGACCATCTGTGAAATTCCAAGGACATAAAACAACCTCATACAAACAACCTTACATTTGCAACCTGCAAATACTGAGAGGAGGAGAGAACCACCAGCTTTTTAAAAGGAACAGTAACCACAGCATCAAAACAGTATAAGCTGGAGCTTATATGAATTTCAATTCAATTTTCTTCAAGGATCCTTCTTTCAGCAAAGGAAAAAGTAAATATCTGCCAGCCAGGATATAAAGATGAGACACCTGCCACAGATGCACAGACACACAGAGTAAATACCATTTGAGAGTAAAACATGCAGCCTTCTCCTGCTGCTTGGGATGGCTGGCAGAGGGGAAGAGCAACAACCACCTAGAGCCCTGAAAATGCTGGTTTCTCAGGTAGCTGAGAAACCTCCTGTCCAGAGTCGGAAGCAAGACCAGCTGGAAAAGTCTTCCATCCCCAACTCTGTTACGGAGGCAACAACAGATCCTTAAATTCTCTGTCTTATCAACTCCAGGACAAGAGGACACTACGCTGCACAACTACAGCTTCACAAGTGTAGAGTGGGATACTTACAGGCAGATAAAAAACAATATAGAACAACACATATAAAAGGCAAAAAAATTTCAAGGTCTCCCAAAGTTCTGTCTTGACTGATCAAATCTGTAAGTAGTTATACAATCTTTGCTGTCCTCTTCAGTAAATTACATCTCCCCCATTATATTCCATAGAAAATACTACATATATGGAAAACACTGAAATGTGACTTATGGGTAAGCCCATTTTCTCTGATTTACTGTCATTCAAACAGAAGGATATAATTCTCAATTTAATGTTGCAATGAAAGCTTTCTGGGTTTTGTAATTCTATGAAAATCCACAAAGTACTTTCACCACTAATGCAACAAAATATTTAGAAAGAAGGAAACCACATGCAATATACATCAACAAATTCTTCAATCACAGCAGCTGGAATATAATTACCAAAGCTCATTTTCCAGGAACAGGCTCAGTACTGCTACACTTGGAGTAACCCCAGGGAACATTGCACAAGCAGATCTGTGAAAGCAGCTTCTATCTTTTTCCTGGTGCACATGGATCAGCCCACACCACATCACACACAGACCTGTTCCCTTGCCACCACCAGTAAGTGACACAGGAGCTCTGATTACCACCACAACACATTACCCAAGGACTTCAGAGTTTAAAAGTGTGTCAGGGTCCTGCTGAGGACATCCCACATGCAACATCTTGGATGCCAGATCCTCATTATTCAGTGCAGTGGGAGCTCTGCATTCAGCTCAGGTGGGGGGCCTACTGCTACTTATGGATGCTCTGGAATGCTTGCTGGGGAGCTGAGGTGTTCAGCTGTCCTCAGTGGCCAGAACCTGGACTAAGGCATGTCTTGCTCAGTTACCTTCAAAAAAATGTCACTTTGCACATATGTCAAATCAAAGGTAAAAACTAAATAAATATATTTAGGTATAAAAATCTAGAACAGTGAACACAATTGCAAATTTTCCCTGTAGAGAAGAGAAAATGGAAGAAAAAGTGGAAATTGAGAGTTATGCCCTAGAAGTTTCTTTCCTTTTCCACAGTCCTCCTTGTCATCTCCTCACCAAGCTGTAGTGAAGGCTTCATGTAAACCCTACACCTCAGTGAGTATCCCTTACAAACAGTTTACCTTTGTGGAACCTCTGTTACAGCCCACATCATTGGAGAGGAAAAAAACAACTGATTTTGGTTTTCTGGTTCAGCAGAGCATGCTCCTGCTTATGCCCTATTCCCAAGGCCAACAGGCCTAAGTAGGGATGGTGAATAGGCTCCTCAACACACCTTACTGTAGTTTATACTCTAACCTGACCCTGTGCCAAGTTGCTTCAGTTCTTTTGTTTTAATAACCTTGTTGACTTAGCTTTACTAAGTTAAAACAACTCAGCATAGGTACAGATGAGCACAGGAGCTGGCAAAAGCAGCTGTGGCAGTAAGAAATTAAAACATCTTGTGCTATTTTACCACATCAGACTGAAATCCTTTCTTCGATAAAAAATGCCATCCTTTAGCACCAGTTGCCCCTCTGAACTCTCCTAAGTGTATAGACACTTGACCTTCTATGCCAAAACTTACCCTATATCCTCTTTTCCCACAAGACAGCCTAGCCAATTTTTATTACCATGTTCTTAACTCAAATTCGTGTTCTTTAGTTGTTCTTCATTAGGATGCTCAGTTTCTTTCATGAACATGTAAACAATGCTTTGTTAGAGTTGGTGTCCTCCCAACAGCTGAACAAGAGCTCTTTGCCATAATAGGGAGGAAGACACATCTCTTCACTCACTTGCCTTTTTCAAGACCAAGTGTGATGGCACGTATAAGGTACAGTGTAATCAGGACACCAATGCACACACACCTAATACAGGCCATCTAAATGGGTTAAGTGTACATAGCTCATTACTCACTCTTGACTAAAATTAGACATGAAAGGCTGACAAAAGGTTTAGAATGACTAATCACCAGCCTCCACTTTGCATGCACACAGCAAGAACTATGTTGTTCCCTTTGATAACTCTTATTTCCCCTTCATTTCACTTTCTCAATTGCTTTTGTTAACTGAAGTAACATCTATTCCAGTTCTAACGTCAAAGGAGCTTTAGACCTACACTCTAAGAAACAAAGCATCTAAACCTTCAATTCTGATTTGTTTTCTTTTAAGAAGGCATTCACAAAATTAGTCAGCTTAAAATTGAACATCACCTAAAATGTATGTTCCTAGAATATTTATCCTCCTATGCAAAAAAAAATCCAGTATATTAAAAATTTGGCCAACAGTAATGCTAATGAATTCTACCAAAGCTTTTTGAACTAATGAAAGCAGGGAAATACCTTTGAACAAGTCAAGCTAGTCCATTAAAACTAAAAAACAGAACTCTTAATAAAACTTGTGACCACTGATCACAACCTCACATATTGGTGCCATCGCTGTTCTGTGTCCCGCCATGTCACATGCCCAAAACTACAGGCATGTGATAAAAGGCAGAATAACAAATACCTTAGTGCACTCACCAGTTTTCATATCAAATGTCCATGCAGGTACAGCATCTCCTGACTTCACAGTAGTTGTGGGGAGAGGAAGTGTAATCTGAATGGGACCGTTTACTTTCAGTTCTTTCCCAGTCAAAAGAACATTCACACATATGGCAGCAAGAGGAGTTAATTCCATGCTTTTAAAACCTGAAAGAAAGATCTTGTGAGTAATTCTTCATTTATAGTTTATTTTGAAAAACTATTTAGAATTAACAATCTATCCTCACTGTAACTAAACTCAAGTCCTCCTCCACATCCAGCTATGGAGTCAGCTGTCACCTGCTCAGTCAAATGAAAATCAACTTTTCTTTCAGACTTCTAAAATCTTATGATTAAAATAAAACTCAGTTATTTCCATACCAGTGCTGTAAGAGAAACAGACTTGTGACATGGAGGTTCCATGCTGACTGTAGAACTAACGATGAAACAGATCATGATTTGGAGGTGGGGCAAGGAGGGGTTTTGCCGTTAGATAATCAGATTACGAAACAGTTACCTTGTGTGAAATACAGATCACACTAACATTTTTGCATAATCACAATGTCCATAACATTGAATCAAACTGAAGACATGTGCAAACTTTCCTGTAAGGATTAACTTTCCAGTTAGGCAGTTATAATTAACTGAATAGTTAATCATGAGGTTTGTCAAAGCACTCAACAGGAAATGTTTCATATACAAAGCTTTACAATGTGGTCGCAAAGTTTGTTTTCCTTTCACCAGTTTGCAAACACTTCAGAATGCACAATATGACAGGATGGTGAAAGAAGTTGAAACAGAATTAGTAAGTAGCAGGATAATGTTAAATCCATACAAGCTGTTCCAAGCTGCTTGTGAGAAAACTCCTGGCACATCAGATATCAATTAGCTTCCACCTGCCCTAAAAGGAAGCCAATTCCTTTAGGAGTATATGAATAATTTAAAGCACATGCCAGACAGATTGAAAGAAAAACTCAAAGAGGAGAAACGCTGCTTATTCTCTTATGCTTCTTCCCTTCTGCTTTCCATTTAAAGAGGTGAAATATAGATAAGAAAGATTTTAAAATATGTAAGTCAAAATATCAGTATATATGATGAATTTAATTCAATTAATATTAAAGTAGAGAGCATGACAAGTTCAAATAAGCCATGTAATGGTCTCTTCATGCACTGTAATGGATTTAAGAGCCTCATGGCTTCAGATCCACTGGGAATACAAAGAAAAGAACAAAAGAAAGATGGAACTGCACACAGTAAAACCTACCAGAGGCTCCTGTATTTATGCAAATCAGAAAACTATCTGATAGAATGACAAATACAAAAAAATCCAGTGGTATAACAGCAGTTATGACTCATGAAACAACTTCCTGCTTCTCCAGTGAAACAGATAGAAAACATTACTACAATTGTGCTCTGCACATTCAGTGACCACTTGGTTCAACACAGGCTTGCACACATTGACTGTTTGTGAGCCAAGCAAGAGATTCCTACAATATTTGCACTGGGTGTAAAGTTCCTAGAACCAATCACTCCAGTGAAAATGCAGAAAACCCCACAGCTGAAGTCAGCTGCTGCAGTTTCACTGATTTCTTGAGGTTCATCCAGTTTACACTGACTTTTATGGTGTTTTACTAAACCAATTCTACAGTCTCATGAAATCTTGAATGTATCTGAGGGATTATTTCTGTTGGAAGTACTTCAGTGCAGCAAGATATGTTATGTGCTATACAACATGAAACAAAAGAGTGACATTGCTTATTCACCTGGTGTGTTTATAGCTCAGTCCTATGGAACAAAGCCTTGTGATATAATACAATGGAAGCAGGTTCAGGCCCTTTTAAATTATGCACATGTTTTTCTGAAACACTGTACACTCATATGCACTGTAATTTGAAGGTCTCTTCTTTAAAAAAAAATCTTAACATATTTACATACCTGATTTATTTAGAAGAATTCCTGTTGTATAGAGAAAGCTGTCCACTTTCAAAAATTGCTCTGGCACTGTCAGATAGGCTGTAACATTTGTAATATGGTGATTTGTTGGAAGCTTTATTAAATATTTTGGAAACTGAACACTTGGTTGAGATTTGGCATCTGTAAAAGAGTAATATTTTGCCTTAGCCATGGTAAAACACATCCAACAGTGTTTTTATTACTCTTGAGATTTCCATTTAGCATGACAGCCTGTTTTCACCCATTTTCTCCGTGATTTGTGCATTTCTGGTCTAACACTTGTCACAGCCTCACAAATAAACACATATTTAACTGAAAATCTGGTTATGGTAGACAGGCATTATATGAGAATATGAACATGCTTTTGTTGGTGTGTGTACAGATGGTTATCACAAAGTGTTTAATTATAGTCTGCATACACTGAACTTACCAGACAGTTTTCCAGTAATTAAGACAGTATCTTCAAAGAGCCATATATTAGCTTGACTTTGTGGGAATAATGAAAGTGTCACAGATGAGTATACTGTGGAAAATGATAACATTTGTTACACTGTGCAATCAAAAAAAATCCTTTAAGATCTCTGAATCTGGAGGAACTATGAACAAAGCAATTAAAAAACCAGAGCATATGAAGAATGAATAGTTAAATTACGCCTGTTGTCCAGAGCAGGAATTTTAGTATTTAGAAAAAAAAATCTCTGTTGAATGATTGTTGCTGTCTTATGCCTTCTATAGATAAACAAGTAGATAGAATACTTAAAAGTCCATTTCTTTTTTAAAAAATCATATGCCTTGTTAAATGTATGCAATAGTTAAACAGGAAAACTAGTAAGGAAATGCTTCTGAAAGGGAGCTGTTACAACAGGTTATACCTGTTATACAGGACACAAGCATTGGCACTCTAGGAATTACTCCAGTCAACAGGATTTTTGCCTACACACACTACCAGCTCTTAGCTGAGTTTGGGCAAACAATTTCTCAGAATTCACTCTGTACCACCATGTAGCTACTTAAAATGGGCTATTTTCTGGTTTACATAATAAGAATTTTGACAAGTTTAACAGATCGTTCACCCTTCGATGTGCATTGCCAGGCAATGCCTCCCTTGACTGACATCATTCCACACTGAGCTGACAGTAACTACCCAGACAGCTTAGGGGAGAATTTAATTGCAGGCAGATACAGTGCAATAATAGGACTGTAAGATGCTTACGCACTTGGCATTCTCGCAGTCTTCCAAGGCAAAGGTGTCAGCATGTAGCCATCCTTGTATGAGACGATGGTTAGGCTTAATCCTAATTTGTAGGGAACTTTTATTAACACTGCTCCATTGTTTCCAGTGAGAGTAGAATTTGTCTTTGTGTAGTTAACAAACACTTCTACCACTGCTTGTGGCAGGTACTGATGACTGATTATGTCATTTACTTGAACTTTTAGTGTAAAAACAGATCCTATAAACAAAGAGAAAAAACAGGAAGTCATAAGACATCATAACTAAGGACTGTAATTTAAATTTGTAAAGAAATCCTAGAGTTCATGTCTTTGCTATTCATCCACTGTACAGTAGATCCCTGTCTCTGGCTAAAATCAAGGATAACCTCACAATTGTATACAACAGGGAAAAAGGAAGCAAAAAACCCTAAGATGGGGCACAATGATGTTAAAAAGTATTTAAGTGTTTATCAAACTCAGCAAATACAATACATAACCAGTTAAACAAAAAAAACCACAACAGCCAAACAAAAAAACCAAAACCAAATAAAAATTATTTCCCTTTTTGTTTAAGCTTGAACAATGTATCTGTGACAACGTGAGATTTAACGTGCTCTGCAGTATCACACTGATAATACAGATGGTCTTGCTATCCAAGTGCAACCCTTAGCTTGGGTTGCACATTTAAAGATGAACCTCAAATTTCTAAAAACAGGAACCTAATGTGTACAGACAGTGTGATAACACATTTATATTCATAGGTGCAAAACTACTATAAAGTAGCCCAGTGCATCCAGACACTGACTACTTTAATCTACCATCTCCCACCAGACTAGATTTCACCATCCCATATTGCAACTTGTAAACAGTATTTGTCTACTGCTAATTAGGGGATCTGATATTTCATACAACACCAAGTGTCCTGCAGATATCACAATGATAGGGACTGAGCAATATGGTGAAAATAATAAATCCACTTGAACAACAGTCTCAAGGTGCCCTGAACCACAATCAGTTTGTCTCCCACCTTGACTGTAAATAAACTATTAGGGAGTTTTTTCACAGACAGCAAGTACATGGAAAGGGACAGAATATTACATGATTTCCAGGTTGGAATTAAGTTGTCATTATTATAAATTAAAATTTCTATGGACCATTCCAGTATTTTGGTTACCGACATACTACTATACAAAATCACTGCACTTGTTTATATCCTGATATTTTCAAAGACATTCATTATGAATATGCATTTTTATTTAGGTCAAATGTCAAGCTAAGTTACTGAAACATCTACCTAAAATCACAGTTCGATTTCATTATGTTATCTCCACTATAATTGAGATTGATGTTGCACCAAGAGATTACTCCTGCTGACCTCGATTTGAGTGAATAGGCCTTGAGAAGCCGAGTGCAATCCATCAAAAACCCCAGTATTGCAGTAAAGACACCCAAGTTAAGCCTGTCTGAAATTAGTATTTATTTAGGTCTATTGTATGCATGGAACACACTATATATTCATGCAAAAAATGGCCTGCAGACAACAAAAGCTACACTGGCCTCTATTTATTACTTTTTACCACGTGCACAGCAAAAACTTACCAGCTGCAGCAGATTGATTCCCTACAGTGTTATACAAAAATCTACATCTCCTTCTGCAAATTAATGTATACCTTCAGAAAAAGAAAAAAGATCCCAGTGGTACTCAAATGTATTTGACAGAAAATGCACAGTAATCTTAGAACAATGTCTTCTGACTTTTTTTCCCTTATGCATGATATTTTGAGAATCAAGTTGCTTTAAATTGCTGTGCTAGCAGGGTTTTAAATCACGTAATGATTGGAAAAAATACTTTATGTCATGTCAGCAAATTATAGTTTATATATTATTTATATATATTAACAGCTCTTTCAGGCATTGATCCACTTCCACACATACGAGCATCATTCCAGTGGTTTTCAAAACTTGACAAACAGATCATCTGCCCTTGGCCAATGACAAGCTAAAAGGTTACTAAAGAGGAAAAACAGACTGTGTACAATATTCTTACCCAGTCATCACTTGGAAACCAGGAATATCTCATCACAAGGTATTTAAAAAGTAAGAAATTCAGTAGTACAGAATTCAAACTCATGCCAGTAAGAACCAATAACAGAATTCCCTGTTATGAAATAGTATTTTAATAGCTGGGATCACGTCAGGAGAAAAAGAGACGGGTCATAAGTCATAAAAAAGTTTTGGCTTAAGACATAAAAAAAATAAAACCTAGAATGTATTCAGAAAGACACCTCCTTTCAATCATTCCCTACTTTTAATGTGTGTTTTCCATTTCCTGCTAACAAAATCCCTAACAGAAGAAAATCGGGGTTGGGGCAATTGCTACAGTCCTATTCCAACTGTTAGTAAATTAAAAGCTTGTTTTGTGCAAAAACGTTTCTTCCCCTCATCTTCAGTTACAGCCCTATTAAACCCCACTTGCTTAGAACCTTTGGGTTGAAACAAATCCCTGTGAAACTGTAGAAAGCTTAGTACTATTTTCATTCTTTCATATAGTGAGCTGACAAGTATCACTGGCTGCTTTTAACGAGCTCAACTTTGATTACTTCCTTCTCCTATGGGCATAGAAATTGTCACAGCATTTCCCAAAAGCGATGCTCTGTCTGAAAGGGTGTTGGGAAGACGCAGATGTGCGGCAGTAAATGCAGACTGAAATCCCGGGGGGTTACTGAGACGCAGCTCTCCCGTGCAAGAGTCCCTACCTGGGTGTGACTGTCACATGCGAAGCAGCAGCTACTCGAGTGAAAAATGCTCACTTCACGCCCGTTAATATTCAGACACAGATTAAAGGAGACTCTATCCCTGGCTCTCAGTGCTTTTGGCCTTATCTTTTGTGCTAACCCAAGTCTTCCCGACAAGATGAAGTACGCTGATGGCTGGGAGTTGGGCTCTCCCTGCAAGTAATACAGACGAGCAAATCATTTGGATTTTCCAGTATCAACCAGAACATACTCTGCCAGCAAATCACTTGAAATTCGTGTGCAATAATTTTGGAAAGACTTTTGTTTAATTGGCTCTTTCCATTCCTCACCAGTAACAGCACAAAAGACATGAGCACACATTATTTGTCTATGCAAACACTTGTGAATGATACGTGAAAAATCCCACTTCAAAAAAGTCACTATCCAACAAAAACAACTTTCCACCTCCACAGTCACGTTCACTGTTGTTCTGTATAAAATGGAATGTACCAGAGTATCCTACAGCAGAATAGTCATTGCAGCCTAGTTAAAAGCAGAACAATCATAAGGTCCTAAAAAGCTCAGACTGTGTGTGCAGTGGTGGTCCTACAGCCCTGATCTCTGTCGTTCCACACTTGATATCTCTTGACCAGCCTCCTCGTCAAACCAACCCCCTGACATACCTTGTATGCACTTAATGTGCAAATTTTTATCACACATTTAATGGCACTGAGTTATTAACAAGGTCATATTAACACCCATGACATCTGATTCACAAGGATCTTAATTTACTAGTCCTTAAGGACACTTTTAAGTCTCAAATATGATAGTGATTGCCATCAGATATTTTAATCACAATAAAATATACTGAAAAAATATTTCAGTTGAAAAAATAAACTGCTGGTTATCTGTTCAACAAAACCAAAGCTGAAAACTCAACAACAGATGAAATTTGTGCTTTTTTTCTGATCAATAACATGTGCCAAATACAAGTGGGTCAGCTGTATCTCAGTACTAAACAGATTTGACAGAACTCCCACAATTAGAAGAAACAACTCAGTCTTCACTAATTTGATTTGTGCTGCCTCAGAGGAAGGGAGATTCCTCTTCTGGCAGGTCCACTGGAAATACCAACTGCTACAGCATTACAACCTCTGCTGAAAATGTTCCTACAACTGCAGCAGGTATTTAGACAAAGGGAAACAAGACCTTGTACCACACTTAGCTACTTTAGAAACATCATGGCCAGTAAAATGACACCTTATTTCTTTGAGCAACAACACGTAATACCTGGAATTTGGCTTCACATCCCTGTCCTAACTCAGAAATCATACCCCAGAATTAAGCCAAAGAACTGCTTGGAACTGCAACCTGGGTACAAAAGTAACAGTGTGAAAAATCTCTATTCTACCCCATCTAATTTTTCTTAATTATTACTTGCAGATAAGTGGGACATCTTGTTACCATTTATGTGAGAGTTAATTAACATGGTCAAGGGCAGAGACCTTATAGGCACCAACACATTCCACACTACACGTGTCATTAACGGTGAGACACGGCAGCGAACACACAAACACACACCAGGCAATGCCTGGGAACAATTCCTACACATTCTGCAACCCAGTCCTAAGTCCTTTTTCCTATTTGTCATTAAGTTCCTACAGCCAAAGAAGTTCTGCACCTTGCAGAAAGCAGTTACTCTTCTCAAACACACAGACAACTACCCAATTAAGCAATTATCGTATGGATTGAACAGTAACTACAATTAAATTATTCATTAGTTCCTTTCTTCAGAGGACATTCCTCTCACCCATGCCTAGAGATGTTTAAACCCATGCCAGAAAAGGCACACACACATATGTATTTTATGGAAACTGCCATAGCACTACCAGCCTCCCCTCTAACCAGCCACAGAAAATGTGGGCTGTGCAATTTGCTTGGTCTCAGCTCACTGAACAACCCTTTTTGCCTCTTTTACATTCAGAGAACACCATAATTTTTAGCTTAATACAATTAGGGATATGAAATGTGCACTGACCTGTAAAGAAAAAAAATCACATGTTATAAGAATATCAGGCTTTGCTACACATGCAGTACTGCAATGGATATTGCCATGGGGGGTGGAAAACAGTGAAACATATAATCTACAGTCAACACACATCTGGCTTAGTAAAAAAAGGTCATATAAGAGTGATCCATCCTCCTGCCCACAAAAACCAATCATTACATCTTAAAATTTCCTTAAAACTGCAGTAATGCCAATGCCAAACTACAAAAGCATATCTAGAAGAACTAAAATCCTGCTACACCTCATGCAAAATCCACGTCCAGACATTATGGGGCTGATTTAATGCCCACCCAAGCCTTCCTCACCCTCAGTCTGCAGTTACCTTTGTTCTTTATTAATGCCCAAAGCACTGACACAGGGCAGATTTTTCTGCCTTGCATAGTGCATTAACATGATATAACAGGTGACCCCGAAACTCCAATAACTACTTTATGGCTACACTGTGACAGATATTGTCAGATACCAGGGTAAGCTCTCTGACCGGTTTTCAATTATGCTTCTCATAGTTATCAAATAACCTGCAAATCTAATTAATAACCCTCCAGCCAAATGCAGTGTTCAATTTTTAGCTATTGCTGTTCTTTTATCCTGTCATACTCCATGCAGTAATTTATAGACCCTAATACAGATGAGCACATACACATAAAAAGACTTTTATAACTCTATGCAAATAATTCTGTATTTCAAACTGGTAATAGAATATTTCATTTTAAAAAAGTGATTATAAATACACTTATATGCTGTTCCTCTTATTTAAAATAATAGCATAAAATAAACAGCAGAAAATTATGGCATAGGAATACTACTAAAGTAAAAAAACACACAACAAATGTTTTGCCCTGGGAAATTTCGTCTTTACTAATTACTTTTAAATACAATCTACCTATTTTATTTTCAACAACCTCTGACTGAATTGAGAAACAACCTCATATTGTTCACTAAAGGTCTGGGGAAATTCAGCAAATACCCAACTAGCTGTAAAAATCAGTTTCTTGGGAAAAGAGAAGCTTAGATTTAGATAAGAGCAGCACACACTTAGGGTAACAAATATAATCATTCCACTTGTCTGAAAAACACTTCAAAGTTGACAAATAGTTGACAGAGTTTCATTCGTGCACTTAGCAGAAGGTTAAATTTGCAACACAAGAATCACTTTGGTGTCAAAACATTCAGTCAGGGAACCAACTCTAACTCCAAACTGACTGGTGAAGAACAGGGGTGCATAAGGACAGACCCAGACAGCACAAATAGCCAAAATTTGCCCTCGTTTAGGTTGACCTTTAGGCCAAATGGCAGCATCTAATTTTAAAGTGAGTACAGGCTGCTCCTTGAAAGGCACTTTGGAGAAAAAACATTGATGTTTTACTGCCACATGTCAGGGATGCTAGTCAATAATGTTCAACTAGAGACTGACAGAAAACTGCTTTTAGACAAAGCAAAGGTATTGTAAAAATTAAATATTTAATGAACTGGAGCCCAGAACTAACCAGTATTTGCTGCATTTCTATAGGAACAGACAATCCACCTCATCTATACAGTGCAGTTCTGCATCTCTGCACTCCCTTAATATATTTTAATGCAAAATCAAACATTAGCATGTATATTGAAAAGAAGAGCTTTGGCAAAAATTTCTGCAGCAACACTGAACACATTACCAAATTCCAAGGACAAAGTAGCAAAACAGGGTCTGGGAAAGTAGGACACCACAGCATTCCCAACTGCCCTATTTCTGGTCCAATTTCCACAGAAGTCATCAACAAAACCTCAATCATGAAGGCTCTAAGGTTACATCCTGGGGGGGGACAAGCAGTGCCTTTTGCAGAGAATGGCTGTTACAGTCATTTTACAGGAGACAGTTTAACCCAATGTAGTCAGATCCACCTGTCTTCAGGAAGCAGGTGCTTCATAGGCAAGAGAAACTGTAACAGATTAGAAATAGAAAAAATTTGAACACGTTGTTACCTACACAGGAGATTTGTCACCCATCAGGCTACTCTGGTGAGCTTTAGCTGGAAAAAAACACTCTGAGAGGTTTTCAAACATTTTTTTTTTTATATTTGCTTCAAATAAAGCATTATTTGAGACAGAGAGAAACACTTCCTTACTTCACTACCATATAGGCACACACAGACCACAGTGCCAGAGTCCTCAAGCACCTGTACACGGGTAAGAAAAAAGTGGAAATTATTTACTAGAAGCTCATTCCTGACATTACACTCTGGCACAAACTACAGTCTTCAGATGACCCTTACTGGGAAAGCCAAAAGAAGTGCTTCAGAACACACACACCTCACATGCTGTCTTGCTCTCTCAGTTTCACATCAAGGCTGGGATGCAGCTCTTGAAACAACGGGATGTGCTCAGTCTCAAGTGCTGAACAAAACAGCAGTGCGGGAAAGATGTAAACCCAACAATCTGCTGTAATCACAAACAAAAACATGTCTGCCTTCTGCTCATTCACTGTGTTCTGAAAACTCTCTCGCTTGTCATACTGTCCTCTTTTCTTCACAGGGCTCTGCTCTGTCTCCTTCCTCCCAGAGTTCATCCCATCCTGGAGTAATCCCTGTGATGATGAGTCCCTGTAATGTTTTAGCCCCTGAGATCCCTGATCATAAAGAAAGATCAATACTTTTCTACAGATGAGTTTTTTCACAAGCTTTAAACTAAAAAGAGTGATAAATGTATGACATGAAATTAAATGCACTGAATCAAACCCTTCAGGATGAGCACTTTAAAGGGACACTTCTAATCCAATAGAGTGAAAAACTGCAGGGGATTGCCTCAGGCAAATCAGCACATGATCTAGAGAAACATCAAGGTTCTAAGTAAATTAGTAGGTCAAAGACTAATTATTCATTTGTTCAAAATAGACTCAAAACCCAGTTTCATGTTATAATGAAAATGTATCAGACAATGTGGAGAAGCTGACCATCTACTGACATACAGGACCAAGTGTTAATTTATTTTACAGATAATTACAAGGCTGCTGTCCATTTTAAAAGGGATTTTGGCAGCAAAGAGAAGTAAATTAAGACAGAATAAAAACCAACACACTAAAGAAACTGACTCTCACTCATACCTTGTAGGATTTTTCCCAGCACAAGTATTTATAGATTTTGCACCATTTCTTTACAGACAATTAACACTGAATTTTGCTGATGCTTTTACAAAAAAACACCAACCAACCAAACAAAAAAAAGTTGCTAATTAAATTAGCTTACAACACTTTGTTTCACTTCAGCAGAACAATTGTTTTCTTTCACTTCAACAGAAAAATTACTTTCCTTTTACACCAACATATTTCAAGGGCTTGTATTTTGTATATGTTTGGGCATATATAAACAGAAATCTTATGGAAATAACAAGAGGAACAGAATGTTTGCTTTTTGAAGAGGGAGATGAAGAAAATTACAAAAAATCTTAATAGAAATCTAGTTGAGAACTATTAATTTATGCCTCATTAATATGTACTGAAAAAAACTTGCAAAGTAGTTAACTGTCATTATTTCAATGTAAATCAACAAACCGCTCTCCCCACAACTTCTGGAATCAGTTCCTTCAAATTCAGAAGTGACTTGAAAGACTAAATTTAGTCAGGACTAAATATGGCCAACATTCAACACTGGCAAACTCGAGCAATCACATTTTGATGTGACATTTGCCTAGCACAAGCTAATTCTTCAGAGATGAGAAAGATTTCAGACACTCCTACTGCTTTCCAACAGACATTGCACTGCATCCCAGCTATCTCATTCCATGACATGCTTGCACAGATACAGCAGCATTATCTTGAGTTCATGTTAAAAAAATTACCACATTTCAAAACATGCAAACTTTTAATGCTGCCAATTATTTTATTGGATTTAGATTATTTTATGATCTGGGTGGTCTCAGACTTCAGACTCTGTACTATTGCATAGGCAAATTAACAGTTCAACTTTTTCAATTCAGAGATTTGTTATATACAGGAATGGACTGATTTAACGAGTTATTTAAATAACTAAGTGAAAACAACCCTCTGCCATAACCAACAGCTGTGTACGCCCACTAGAAATGGTTACACTTCCAATCAAGGTCTCAGACCAGATGCATAGAGAAACTGAGTGAGCAAAATAATCATTCCACAAATGGTGACAGGAACCAAATATTGATGAAATTAAGGTCCTGCAAAATCAATAAAAAACCTCAGATCATTATAGGTTGTATCTTTCATGATTACTGCTGCATAATCAATAAACACCTTTCTGGAATGATCACGCTCATAAGAACTACACAAGAATGTCACCAGGCTAATCCATAAAGCTGCTAACAACTCACTCACCTATCCCGTGGGAATGCCCTCCCAAACATTTCCAAGGGCTCTTAGTAAGATGTATAAAATAGAAAGAAAATGGGCATTCTGCTTTACATACTTTTATGGGCTACTTAAGCATGAGTTATGAAATTCAGACATGAAAGCAGCCACGAAGCTTAGACAGTATTTTTGTCCTGTGTTCCTTTAACACTGCACATCATACAAATGTCATTAAAAATATCCACTGGCATATTTTTAAGTCCATAACATGTGCCTGCTGTAAGGTACTTATTTGGTGAGTAGCTGTAAGACGTTTTTCCACCATTAGATGCCTTCCTTCAACTGACATTAAAATCAGGCTGTTTCACCACCCGAGACAGAACTCAGAGGATACAATAAAGCCTACGAGATACAATTACCATAGCAACTTTGCATTTTATTTGCTGCTATTCTGTTGAATCAGCCAGCCTGGTTGTCAGAGCTGTGGTTACTAGGCAAGATTGAAGCTGAAATTCATCTTCCTGGGGCAAGACAGATAGGCAGCAGACAAGATGAAATGCTGCAGTCTGCACAGCTTCACTTATTTAGGATTTTAAATATCGTCTCCTCTAATTCTAGACAAGTGGGATAAATTATGAATTTTACATGACTAAAAATCTTAAATAAAACTTATTTAAAATTAAGATAAATTTGCAAGTGAGAGAGATTTAAATGATCAAGTAAATATAACTAAGAGCTCCTGAATCCTACAAAATAGAACAGCTTTCCCCAGGCATTTCTGAGGCCATTATAAGATTATTTTTTTTCATTTCAGTGTACTCTACTGGCTAATACTAAACCTGTAATGCTGCTCTTTCATTTTCTTTAAATCACTGACAGTACCATTTTACCTTGCATCAGAGCTGAGGGCATGAAAAGAAAGAATATTAAAAATTCACACTTTACTACAGAATACTGGGGGGAAAGTACAGAAGAAAAAAATTAAAATCTGCATAATACTCTATTTTAAATATGCTATTTTAAATACCCACATTATATTATATACCCTCAAGAAAAATGGGCAAGTGCCTATTAGAGTATAAGCAAACAACATGCATTTTCCACTCAAACTTTACAATCAAACCTTTAAATAGAAAAAAAAATCATTCAGCATCTTCTCCTTGACCAAATGAGATCACTTCTTATACAGAATTTCTAACAATCTGTCAAACCTACCCTTTAACGGTCAATATACTTGAACAGGAAGAATATTCCAGTATTCTGTAGGATGAATCATTTTTTTTTCTTCTTTTTTTTTTATCCTAGCGGGTTAGGTACAGGATTTATCTTAAGGAATTCTTAGTGGGGGTTAGTGAGAAGAATTAGCTGGAAAAAAACTTGTTCAGTTTCAAACATCTCCTTAATTTGGTAGAACAAGGGAAAAAAAGATCACAGCTTAAAAAAGCAGTAACCTGTTCAAACATGACATTTAATGCTGTGAAACCCTAAGACAGATACGTGTCTATAAACTGTGGCATAACACAACCAACCAACCAGTAACTCAGACATCAGTGCACTTTACTCACTGATCACAAAGGAGAACTCCTGCTGCACTCAGAGATATTTTTCAATAACACACTGGCTACTGTTCTTGGCTGAAAATATACTTTTCTTCCCCTAAAGCTGCAAAATCTCATACTACTGCTTAAAGAAAGGCATTTGCAACATTCCAGCAATTTCTATCTTTCACCCATAGGAAAAGATCTTTATCCCCTTGGAAGAAGGCCATTGGTAAAGACACATAAGGACAAAACAGAAATCAAAGTCTGCAGGACAAGTTTAGGTCTGTACAGGTGGGATGGGAATTTTTTAATGCACTAGTTAGGAAATCCATATTGCATGAACAAAACAAGCACTCAATAAAATACAGTCTCTTTCATATGTAAATTTTCATTGAGGTTGAGTTTCATGCAGTGAATGATCAAAAAGCACAAATCAATAAATAGGACTTCAGGTATTAGAAAAATGATTGCAGAGTCCTACTGATTTTAAATAAGTAAAATTCTTCAGATGCCATAAAAAGACTTTAAAAAAGAGAAAGTTCTGCCAAATCAGATATAAGATAAAGCAAAACAATTGAATCAAGAGTACACCACAATAATAAAACTCCTCTGCCTACATGGATGCCATCCAGGTAAATGTCAACAGTGAATATATTAATGACTCAGCCACTGCTTTTGGAACCAGTATTGCCTGTCTACAGCTCAGCACCACATAAAGTGCTCCAGGATCCAGCTAAAGGACAGTTGCTAGGGACAAACCTGCTGCCCACCAGCTGTGTTGTCTCCAGCACAAACCCCACCAACACAGACACACAAGTTCTTCCTTCTCAGCAAGAGATCAAAGCCCCATAGGGAGTAACTGGAAAACAACTTAGCACCATGGAAACCTTTCTAGGATGATGAAAATGGTTCTATTGACACCAAGACTAAAAATGGGACGGTAAACACTTTTTTCTTCCCCACAAATACTCAAGATTCATTCAGCACCTCTGATATTGTGCCAACTGGACTGGAGAAAACAAATCCAGTTCAGTATTTCTGAGACATTCTGCTCCATGAAACACTGAGGAATTCAGCAGACAGACTTGTCAAGAGACAGGTTTTCTATACTGTGCTTAGGAAAAAAACAACAAAAACACAAAAGGGGGGAAAAGGAGCCTGACAACTAATTAAGAGGCAAATAGCCATGACAGATTCTTTTGCCCAACACTGCATCAGAACTGTGCTGGATCTCACAAATGTTTCACTGGGTCTCTATTCTCTTCAATTTAATTAGGGGATTTTCTCAACATCAGTGGTCCATAATCCAAAGAAAATCTCTACTGCAGCCCACTGAGAGGAAGTTTTCTCCCTTGCTCTCAGAAACAATGGAATAAGATCCTGTGATATATAGGACAAGGCCTAATTCATGTTATTAACAGCTTTTATTGTTCAAAATCACACTCTACTGATGTCCTGCATTTACCCAACATAAAACTACTCATTTCTCCTCTTCAGTCACTTAATGAAATACTTCAAAACAGAGGAAAAATATTTTGCACAATTATGTGAACAAACATTTTATAATTCCATTAGAGTCTATAATAGTTGGACAAGGCAAGCACCTCCTTTTTCATCCCAGCAAAATGGCCAGTATTTTCAATTACCTTGACATCACTGACCTTTTCTCTAATTAGGCTCACATTAGCACAGACAAATTATCCACCAGATTTTCTACCTCACAGAAAATAACTTACACGAGAATGTTCCAATCAGTTTCATCTGGGAGCCTTGCCCATGCAGAGTTGTTAATAATAAATAAATTTGGTGTCTTGCCAAATTCCATAACCATGCTACACACTAGTATCTATTCCAACAGACAGAGCCAAGTGTATGCATCATATTTATAAAACAGCCTCAAATCTGCAGCAGAGGATGTAATTCCACTTCCTTCTCATTTACATGCATTAGGGGAAAGCACATGAAGACATGAGCCTTGTTTAATCTTGCAAAGCAAAGGCTTTGGGGGATCTGACAAACAGCCTTCCAGTCCCCAGGAGTTGACCGAGAGAGAGAGCCAAGTTCTCTGTCGAGACACAGGGCAGGGTAACAAAAGGCAACAGTCACAAATTGCAGGGAATTATCTGATTGGACATGAGGGAATTTTTTTTTCTCTCTAAGGATAAACAATCATCAGAATGGTTGTCCAGAGGTTCTCCAATCTTGAAGCCTTTCATGGCCTGACAGGAAAAAGCTCCCAGGTCTGAATACAGTGCCAGCTCTGCTTTGATCACGTTGGACTAAAATGCTCCCGATATTCCCTCGAGCCTAAACACCCCCACAGTTCCAGATCCTCAGCTACTTTCAAATCACAGAAAACACAGAAAGAAAAGCCAACAAAGTTCATATTCACTTGACTGTGCTTTGTTTCAGGTGCAAGTTTTAATACACTAGGCAAATCTGGCTGGATGTTTTACTAGGACATCATCATCGTATGATAATTTGGGGCTCACAGTCTTGTGCATATTCAATGCTTCATTAAGGAAATGGGATGAAAAGATGTATTTTATTTAGCATGGCCTTACTTAAGAACACTTGCAGTGAATGAAAACAGTAATAGCCATGATTCTGAAAGTAAAATCATTCTGACTAATGAAAGAGCTGCTCAGACCTGAAACTAAAACAACTTACGACATGAAACCTGAAAGCTACATGTAAACTGCACTTGGGAAAGGTCAGTCATTGAAGGCAGGTAAAGGATTCATGAGAAATAAAAGCATGTTGAATACAGCAAAACATCTCAGAAGAGGCAGATGAACTATTAAGAACCACCTAGAAACTGGAAAAAAAAGGAAAAAACCCCACAAAAGCCATAACCCACCTAAATTCAACTCTTTCCTCCAAAACAAGCTGCATCATAATGGGTCAGTGCTCCAACTGATCTCACTGTACCCACCCTGCATGTAGCAAAAGCGCTCCAGCAAACACACAGTGGACAGGCTGAAGCTCTCCTTAATGGAATGGTACTGCACAGACCCCAGAGCACCTCTGGGGTGCAGTGGGCATGTCAATAATGCATTTTAACCACACTGTGTTGGGCACATGCTGAAGTGGTTCTGGGATCCTCTGCATTTTGCTGGTTCATGACCTCCTAATGCACATGCTCAGGAGGTGCCTCACACTCACATCTATGAGCACTGCATCATTTTGTGTGCTTCAATACACACAAAAAAACCTCAACATTCTCCATCACAGCTATCTGGCCACCATGTGCAGCTTAACTTGCTATAGCTGCCAATAGTCCAGGTAGGACCCACATCAAAACAAACAGAGTTTTCCAAAGGGGACAAGGAAAATCAGAAGGTAGAAGACCAAGATTTTGTTTACCCTCTGACCCACCAGAAGTCACACCACATTTTCATGTAATCTCAAAGTGAGGCCACCTCTTGCCTCTTCCACTGGTAGGACTCCACTGTCTCAGGTCCCTGGCACTATCAACAGTAAATGCAGAATTCTAGAGAAGGGTCATGCGGGAAGTCCAGCAGGAGGAACTGACCCTGTAATCTGTCTCCTTCAACTCTCTCATTTCCACATTGTGACAAATGTGCACAGCAGAGACTCTGAGTCCATATGATGAAGCATAATCACAACCTCAGGGAAGAGAAAGAAGAACAAGAAATTGAGAGGAAACAATAAAGATTCATGCCTGCACTTGGTGACCCTTAGGACAGGCAAGAAGATCAGTACCCAGGCCTGCCAACCCCAGCAGGTCACACAGGATGGCTTCCAGGAGCTGCATCAGACAAGGACACACATCACCAGGGTCATGCCATGCAAGTACCATGAACTGTAAATGTGTCATTGTTTTCTTTACAAGAATGTATAGTAAGCTCACAAGTCAGAGGGCAAGCAGAAGCATTTGGAAAGTTACATGAGCTGGTCCAGATTAGATGGGAGAAGGAGACTTTCTTCACATCATCTACAAACAACTGACAACTGCTTGTGAAGTTCACAGCACAGGATAGAATTTTGTACTGGACAGAACTGCTGGTGCCACACACTAGCCCTGCACACTGCCTGAGAGGCCATGTTAAGGTTACTGACACCTTGGAGGGTCTCCCACACACACTGGGCTATTCCTGTTGATGCTGATTCTCCATTCACAAGAACCTGCTCACACTGCTGTCAACATGTGCTCTCTCATATGTAAGTTCTAAGAGCCATCCCTTCCTGATCTAAAGCCCTCCCAAAATGACAGGACAACCAAGTCACCAAAGGTGACTCTGTACAGACTGTCCCTGTTGTAGATGTGACAGGGAGGTGTGGTGGGGCTGTACGAGCACATGCTCTGCCTGTGCTGCAGCCTCAGACAGAATTAGGAAATACTGCACTTTCCCAGGAACCCTCCCTGCTGCTGAATGGATCTGGAATGCCTATTCCAACAGAGAAGAAGAGTTACAGCTTGAGTGAAATGTCCCTTACTAAACACCAGGCTTAGGGACCCCTGAAAGATGAAGTCATTCTCTTGAATTTTCCACTCTCAAGTTCCCCAGCAGAGGTTCTTTCAGCAAATACACTTCCCTACAACTGACTGTAAACCTGTGCATACTCACATCCTCCCCTCAAATGTGTGCTAGCACGAGAAGTGTTCTCAAACCTCATGTTTTCTCTACTACAACTAGTGCCAGAAAAGCAAAGCAAGAACTGTAATAGCTGCTTTGAAACCTGCTGAATACAACTTCTTGCAGACATGACAAGAAGGTAGACAGTAGAAGGTGACAGTTCAGGAGCACACAGGAGGTGTGCTAGAACACCTCTGGCAAGCTAGAATTAGGTAGGAGGAGTTTGATCTGATAGTTTCATACTACTGAACACTAAAGAGTTACTCAATTCTACACCAAGTCCTATGGTGAAAATGAAATTCTTGATCACAGGACCTGGGTGCTCCTACAGCACACTAGATGTGAGATCTATGAATTAGGAACTAAAGACAATGGCAGGAGTAACAAAAAGGGCTCATTTGCTCTGCGCCTCGAATCCCCATTCATTACAGAAAGATATAGCAATATAAAAATATGCAAATTTCAAGACAACAAAGTAACCTGTGCTGTTTTTCCAAGTTTGACATGCCAAGAATTAAGTTTATTTTGAATAAGCTTTCCCCTCAGATCTTTGCCTCTGTCTTCAAAGGCTTCATCTACTGAGCCACTTCACAGAGACAGCATGCTACAGATCCCCACTGACCCAGATAGCAGCTGCATTTCAAATCCTAAACCTGCCTTTTTCTCAGGCTGACAGGAATTCTGAGAATGTTTTTACATAGCAGTTGGCCTTTGATGATATATTCTCTGCCAACAGATCAATAAGAAGTAAGGAAACTTTAGCAAAACAAATAAGAACTGTGAAAAGTACCACCTTGCAATAGGTAACTTCCTGTCATCATTTCTCACCTGCTTCCTGCCACTTCTCACCCTGTAACTGGGGGTCAGATTTCAGTGAATGCTCAAACACCTTGGCCTTGTCTCTTAGTTCTTTATAATGAGAGCTATCAGTGCACGTTTCTTGAAGTCAGGTTTTCTGAAGGACAGAGCACGATGCTGCATAATGTATTACAAGCTTCAGTAACAGCCAGCTTTCATCTCAGGCCACTTCAGAACTCCTCTCTACCTTCATATTTATATCAAGTCTCTTCCTGAAAAATAGAAAATTACTTATTATTTTCATGTGTGCTTTACCATGGAAAACCCTCAGCTCCTCTTCTACTTGTTTTAGCACCAGAGTGACCCAAATAATGGAACACATGAATCTATGACAATTTCTTTTTTATTATTAATTTCTATTTCAAACTGCAGATGCTTTATCACCTCCAAGTGTCCTAAGGTCCTTCCTGATATTTTGTTGCATTACTAAGTCTTAGATCAGCAAAGAAAACTAAGACACTTAAGAACATCAGCTCCAGTACATGAGGACAAGTCTCAGTCTTGCATTCTTTCTCACCTAGTTGAGAAGCCACTACTGTAAATCCCAAAGGCTGAGGAATCCTGAGAAAACTGCACAAGAAATCAAAGGACATTTTTGAGCTTAAATGGAGTTAGCTGCTTACATTAAATCATTTTGCTGGGATGTGCATATAACACTTCTAATTTGAAAATAAACCTTTCGTCTGACACCAATTATATCCCAACATCTACAGGATAAGAAGGCTGTGTTGCTGGTTATATCCAACAATGCCAGCTCTGACCAGAAGTCCTAGTTAGCCAGCCCTGGCTTCCTGAGCAGGAACTGCATCCTAAATAATCACTCAGCCGTGAAAATTACTGAATTTCCTTCTTTACTGTAATGTTAAAAATCTCCTGTACAGCTTTTAACTCCTCTGTCATTTTCCTGGGGTATCAGAGTGCAACAAAAGTTCCAAAACAAAACTGGATTTATTGCTTCCATATTAATACCCAATCCAGTGACTATGGAGAGAATAAACTATGAAGATTGTTCCAAACAGGCCAGTCACACTACACTATGTTTTGGGGTTTTTTTAATTGCATTATTATGTATTATTGCTCAAATTTAAATCCAGCTTAATATAACAAGGTATGAAAACCAAACGCTTCTCTAAATACCCAAGTACCAACTACACACCAATACACAAGTTACTAGGAAAAACATTCTACAGCAAAACCCATGAAAAACCAAGTTTAGAAAAGCAGTCAGTCAGCACACAAGGATGTGTCAAAGAAATATTTCAGTATCAAGTAAAAAAGGAAGCATGAGAAAGTTTCCTCCTTCTTGAATGATCAGGGAAAATAAGACAACCTACAAAAGAGTTTAGAAAAATCTTAACTAGATATGTCCTGTCTCTAACATGGCTTTGCAGTACACAGCAACCCATCACCACATGCAAACAGACTGTATTGAGAAATGGGCTCAGAAATTCCACAGGCAGCATCCACACGGTATATTTGTCTCCAGCAGGTAAAAAAGTAATCTCTGACTTTCTTCTGGATTTGTCAACAATCACATATTTATCCCATCTGTCTCAACAAACAGAATTAACTCCATAAATACACACACAGCCACTCCAATCTCCTCCTCTCCTTTGTTCAGCATTCTGTTAGCTGCTACTGCTTTTGAATTTCACCCTACAGAACCAAGCAAATCTTCCCATCATATGCAAAACCATCGGCCTAAAAGAAAAAAAAAACCACACACAAACAAATAAAGTGAATTTTTCCCTGAATTCTGGAATGTGAGGCAGATTGGGAATGGTCTAAAACAAATAACATGGCAAGTCTTTTCTTGTTCATGCTGAGATTACAAAAGATATGGGCGACTACCCACAACAGAGAATATGCAGTTATATGTCAGAAACTTGAAGAAACAACACCTATTTTAAAACAAACTCCAAGTTTAATTTCAGGTTTCAACATGGAATGAATGAGTCCAACATTAAGATGCTGTATGCCATCCCATGTGCTGTCTGTGCATAATGTGACAGTTGCCATTTACATAACTGCTTATTTTTACAGAAGCATCTTGTTCATTCAGTACCTGTCAGACTTGCCACAGAACTGCTGCAGATAAGTATCACTTATTCAATTAGTGGTCTCTGCTCTGTTTATAGCACAGTATCTGCATTATAAAGAGAATAGCAATGCACCACATCAGAATATCCCATGAACATTAAAGAACACAACCCTCAGCTCCTGTAAAGAAAGCATCTCAATAAAGATAAAGAGAAGTGAACATGGAAAACAAAACCGGATTTACCTGGATCAAAGCCAGGACTGTAATTTACTGAATTCTGTGCTCAAGCCTGCTGGCCTTAATGCTGAATATTTAAAGTTCTCAGCGACTTCTCTTCAATTGCTCCTGAACATGAGAGTCCAGATTTCTAAACTGCCATGCAGAAAAATGGAGAAACTCACTATGATGAAAGAAAAATCAAGGCAGGTTCTCCACTTCAGGAATCACTCCCCTAAACAGACAGGCCTGTCTCCCTTCTGTCTGTCTGTCTCTCTCTCTCTCCAAATTTATTATTATTTTTTCTTAAAACTTGGAAGAATACCTGTATCTGTTAGATGACACAAGTTGGAGTAACTCCATGAACTGGGTCCTTCTTGTACATGTCCTCTGCCTTGTCTTAAGAATTTATTTCTCTTGGCAGCAGTAAGTTAGCAGTTGTTTTTAAGGGAGAAGAGACAGAGGGGAAAATAAATCCTTCTCAGTGATGATGTGCAAACTACCTTCTCAGTGCTGCACTGAGATGTCAGGAGCTGAGTACACCCCAAACCTTCACCCACAGCTGTGCTGACTTCAGCATCTCTCCTCAGGCAGCACAATAATTACACTGGCAGGAGTCAGTTAATCCAGGAGGGAATTGATCTGTAAAACGGTATAATTAGTTTCGACAGAACAGGGACATCGATACAGGGACAAACGTCAAATGACAAAAGGTTGTGAACTCTGTGCCTTCCCTAGTTAAGGAGGATAAGCCTCCTGTGCTTTAGGAACACTGGGGTCACAAACAGTGCAAAAATACAAAACCAGCCAGACTCCTCCTTACTTCCAGAAGCCACTGCCTGCCTGGCAGTTCCCAGCGCAGGACCTGCAGCTGCTGCAGGAGTGGCCTCTTCAGAGCATTTCCCTTAGGGATTACTCTGCTGCCAGTCTGCTGCTGGAAAGGCAACAGCCATTTATCCTGCCTACTTTTCAGCTATAAACCATCAAATGGTACTTCCATGTAAAACGACACTGTTAAATATATATATATATATATATATATATATATATATATATATGCAGTGCTGCTCTTATAAAAATTTTCAAAAACATCTGTAAAGCAAAAATTACTTACATGCTTTACTGAAAGGAAATACCTTACAAAAAACAAAGGTGCTTAGCAGCTTCTCCGGAATAATGAAAGCTTTATAGTAGTAAATTAATTTCTTAAAAGATTACTGTTGGGTTTTTTCGATTTTTATAAGAGAAAAATTTAATCAAGATCATTTAGAATCCAGCCAACAAGTGAAATAAAGCTTTAATTGTATTTAAGCATAACAACCAACTCAAATGATATTTTTTAGCAGTCATAAATTAAGACTGATCATGACAGCTGTGCACTGTATGACACGTCTGGACTCTCACATCTCAAAACCTGTGAAGAAAAACAAGCAAATAAAAGAAAGCAGCAGCAACCGGGTATGTGGGTCTGCAACAACAACAGCAAACCAACAGCACTGGCATCAAAACGTCAGATATCAACAAAGACTTTGGCCAGGGCTGAAGGCAATAAGGTAACAGAGCTTCTTGAAAAGAAATCAATACCTGAAACCAAAGAGGAGCATTGAATTACAAAAACTGTCTCTTTTTTTTTTGGCCTCTCAATTTTTAATGAGCAAAATGTTCACTGTATAAGTTAGAAATGCTGCCAATGCCTTTTAAGTGGGGTTTGCTGGTGACTAATGGTATATTCTACTAAAAGTATGGTAAGTAACAAAGTAAAAAAAATCATCAGTTTGAAAGGAAAAACAAGAAGCAAGATGCTCATAAAGTGCCTTCTTCAAACTCCTATAACCAAACCTACACAAGAAAGAAACCGAAAAGCAAACCAAGGCATTTTAAGAGTACATTAGGAAAAAATTAACTCGCCTCATATTCTATCAAATCCAGTTACTTGTTCCAAATCTTTAAGAAGTTACAAGCAAATACTATAATATCTTTTATTCTGTTTCCTAATTAACACACATACTTTGGCAGCTTTGTAAATTGGCTTCAATTCAGCAAAATATTAACCATATGCCTAAAACTAAGCACATTTTATACCTTCTTGAAGTCAACTGGAAACAGAAGCATGCATATATGTTAAAAATGAAACATGCTCCAGTGATATGCCCAAACGGAGCCTTGGTGTTAAAAGGTCTTAAATAATTCATGTTTGAAATCATCTTGAAATTCTTTGGTGAAAGACCATATGTCAAGAAAAATACTGGGTTTATCCTAATTTGAGCCACTAAACTTCAGAATATACACATTTTTTAAACTAGATGTCAGAACAGACACCTTATCACTTGCTTTAGTTTTGCAAAGGGGTAACCTCACATATTCGACGATATTAAGGCCTAATACTGAAAAAAGCATGTTATTTTTATACTCTTGGATAAATGATGTATTTCTTCACTCTGCAGATGGGATGCAAAAACAAATGAGCTCATCAGCCTCATCACTCATTTGACAGGCTCAAGACGCCTGCATGCCAATAAGTTGGTTTATTTTTACAGAGATATACATTTATATAGAAACTAATATCTGAATATTATATATATAGTCCACGTACACACAGACACCTTGCCGCGGTGCCTCCTGCCAGCCAAGAGGAATCCCTGGATTCCCATCACCCGAGGCCACCCTCCCGATGCCCGAGGGCGCATCCCGATCCAGGTCACTGCCCGGTCCCCGGGGACATCCCTGCCCACCGTGGGGCCACCAAGGACGGGTCCCTCTCCATCCACGCCGAGCGGCTCCGTGTCGGGGCCGGCACAGAGCGCTCCGGTGCCGCGGGCAGGACAGACACGTCTCGGGCGCAGGGCAGGGGTCGGTACCTGAGGCCGCGGCGGGGTCGCCCCCGGGCAGAGCTGCCCGCTGCTGCTGAGGCTGCGGTTGAAGCTGCTGCTGCTGCTGCGGGCGGGGGGCGGCGGCGGCGACGGGGTAGGGGGGCGGCCCCATCAGCAGCACCAGCCCCAGGAGCAGCGCGGAGAGGCGCCCGCAGGAGCCCGGCATGGCGAGCAGCGCCAGGGCAGCGGAGGCATATTGCGGGAGGCCCGGCACCTCCGGCACCTCCAGCGGCTTCGGCAGCTCCGCCGGCCCCGGCCACGGCACTGCGGCGGCGGCAGCGCCCGCCTGCCCGCCCACAGACGTGCCAGGGCGGAGCCTGAGAGCGGGCGGGGCAGTGAAGGCAGGGGAGGGAGACGGAGAGGGAGAAGGGAGAGAGCAGAGCCGAGGAGGGCAGGGCAGAGCCAGGCAGAGCCGAGCCGAGCCGTGCCGGGCTCGGGCAGAGCAAGGCAGACCGAGCCGAGCCCAGCCGGGGTCGGGCAGGGCAGGGCAGGGCAGGGCCGAGCCGAGCCGAGCCGAGCCGAGCCGTGCCGAGCCGAGCCGTGTCGAGCCGAGCCGAGCTGAGCCGAGCCGAGCCGAGCGGGCTCATCACTTATCACTCTCTATAACTACCTGAAGGGAATTAATAGCCAGGTGGGGGTTGATCTTTTCTCCCAAGCACTCAGCAATAGGACGAGGGGGCACAGGATTAAGCTGTGCAAGGGGAGATTTAACTTGGAGATCAGAAAAAAATTCTTTACAGAGAGAGTAATCAGGCTTTGGAACAACCTGCCCAGAGAGGGGGTGGATTCACCATCGCTGGAGGTTTTTAAACTGAGAGTGGACGTGGCACTGAGTGCCATGATCTGGTAAATGGACTGGAGTTGGAGCAAGGGTTGGACTTGATGATCTCGGAGGTCTTTTCCAATCCAATCGATTCTGTGTCCTCTCGTCCTGTCGCCTGCAGCAGAGCCCATCCCCACCTGGCTGTGCCCTTCTGTGAGGTGGTTGTGGAAAGCAATAAGGTCCCCCCTGTTCCTCCTGTTCTCTGGGAGAAATATCCCCATCTTCCCTCCTCAGGCTTGTGTTCTGGACCCTTCCCCAGCTCCAATCCCTTCTCTGGGCCCACATTCATGCATATCCCTGCACTCGAATGGTACCTGTGTGCATCTGTAATTCTAAAATATGTGTAATGTTTGATATCAGGGCTGTTAATGGGGATAAACATCTAAATAAGGCAAAGAGATGCCTGTGTGGGGAATCAAAGCTTGAGGAGGTACAGATACAGTTATGGTGGCTGTCACATTGTCACAGAACTGGATGATACTGAATTTTTAATGTATGTTTGAGTAGTGAGTATAAACTTCTTCGAAAAGTATAAAATCACTGGATTTGCCTTCTAATAAAACAAAGACAAGCCAAGTAAAAAAATCCTTTTTAGGCACAATAACATAACTAGGCCAAATGCTATAGATTTCAAATCACAGTTACAAACTATAGAGGAGTATAAATTTTCCCAAGAAGGGAAAACTGTCAGGTTGCTGTGTATATTTTCAACACATGTGTAATAAAATCCAAAAAAACCCTAAAAAACAACAAACATATTTTTCCTTATGATTAATGTCATTCTATACAGTAAAATATAATTAATTCATTGCCATCAATAATGACTTCAAATAGGTTTGAGATTGACGTAGAAAATACAATTTTATTTTATAGCAGGTGCTGATAGTTCATTGGCACAGTTTTGGGACTGCTGCAGAATGGTCTGACCCTCACTATGAATAATCACTGCTTGTGGGGTAGTGCTGCAATGAGAAATGTACACCCTCCTCAGCAGGTGCTTTTCAACTCTCTTCTTTATTGTTAGTCTCGCTTTTCTTCATCAGCACCAAAAAAACCTTTGCCCTGAAAACATGATTGCATTTGACAGGGCCTTGCTTGAAAGAAAGCAAATGAGCACAAAACCCAGACAATAATTTACTTGATGTGGAACTCCTCCAGCAGCTCAAAAAGAGCAGAAATTCCTTTTTTGTTTAGCAAACATGCTCAGTGCCTATTTGCCTAATTAATATCCTCTCACCAAGCTTCCTATTTCAACCTTTTATCTGGGCACTGCAAAGGAAAAGCATCTGTTTCTGCACAGCCACTGTTAGGATTGAACTAATTTTGGGCTCTCTGCAACACTGTGTGATCTCAGGTAAAAGAAAGGAGTCTACAGAAAACTTGCTCATGCTTTGAGCAATTTGCTTACTTTGTTTATGAATTTATCTCATGAGTATGTGGTATTGAGAAAGGATGGATCGCACATATGTTCATTTCCAAATGTTTGTAAACTTGGGCTTCTAACAAGATAGTTGAAGATAAATAGTTGAACCAGCTTGGCAGCTGGAACATTTTACATTAAAGTTGAAGACATGAATATGTGTAATTATTAATTTATAAAGTTCTGTGAGCAAAAAAAAAACCCTGTTAAATATGTCATAAAAGCTCTTTTGAAAATAGCTCCAAAAGGGGAATACCACATGTGGAAATTGTTTGTTCTATATTTAGATCAATTACTAAGAAAAATTAGAGTACACCATAACACTCATTTCAGCAAAAATATAATCAAGATTATGTCTTCTTAACCAAATTTCCTTTGAAAAGAGATGAAACCTAATAGTAAGTAATTTATTTCAACCACCTGAGTATTTCCCTGAGGAATTTTGTCCAGCAGTAACTACTGTGGTCTTTAAAGGCTGCTCACACACTCTTCCAACTAAACAAATTACAGCCATCATCAACCACTGAGGGGATGTAACGTGGCATCTGATACTTTGTCAGGGACTGAAAAGCGTGTACACGAATGACATAGAAATGTCAATGCAGAGATACTGCAAAACTCTGTGAAGAACAGTAACACACAGGCATGGTCTGCATGTGAGAAGACTAGTAATGTAGTGGCTTATTGTCTGCTTTTTTGCCTCTCACATTTGGAAGGTCTGTGTTGTGTATTTGTGTCCTGCAAGTTTAGTCTTAGCCTGTCTTCTGTGTCTGTCAAGAGAGAAATGATTCAGCACCAAACTTTTAGAAGGTTTATCAGAAAGATGCAGTAAAACTGATTGTGAAATACCTTGTGAGATGGGCTGACTGCACTAACCTTAATTCTTTATTTAAAAGAGATAATATATTGATGAGAAGTTTCATATAAATACTTTAAAAAAGGGTATTTTCAATTGTTCACTGTGTCCTTAAAAGCGCTGGAACAGGCAATTTAAAAACATTAACGTACTAATATGCAAGAAGGTATTAATGTATAATTCATTTACAAACTATCTAATGGTCAAAGCATGCAATAAAGTATCATACACATATGCAAAGAGTCAGAAACCTAGAAACTGGAAACGTACAGCAGCATAGCTCCGGGGAGGCAGTGGAGTTGTGTAAAGGTAAATATTGAAGATATGGACCATCATTTTATTTAAGGTAGTTATGGCATAAGATGTGAATTTGAAAAAACACTCTGTTGCCTGGTTGCTGTCATGAGACAGCTGTTGTCAGTCATTTCTCAAAAGTATGTTAATTGGGACCTGCTAAGCAGATGCAGGGATCACTGTGCTGGCATCTGACTGCAGGTATCTAATTCAACAAAAACTCGGCCTGCAGTGTGTGCTGAACTGATGGTGAGTCATCTTTGACTACTGTGATGCAGCTACTGTGACATCAGTGGAAGCTGTTAATTGAACACAAATACCAATTTTCCATCTTTTCAGTGTCCTTTATTACTGTTTGCTGTAGGTGAGCAAATCATCTACTAGCAATTTGGGGGGAACTCAGTGGTCTGGAGTTCTTCTAATGGGTTCACAAGTACCAAATTGATTTGTAGATATATGTTCTAGAAATGGAACAAACATGTATGCCTTTATTGTCAGCCCACTACCAAAGGTGAGTTATGACTGTTAATTGAAAAAATGTAATACTAATGTAATCAAATTAGTCTAATAACACCACAAGAAAGAACAATTCTTGAAGAATTCTCCTAAACAAAGGACGAGATTTCACCATTTTCTACAGTGATGTGGCAGCTATAAAATCTAGAATGTTTATTTCTGGTATACAAAAATTGCTGTTAGAATCAAGTTTTCTAGTGACAGAATACAATTTATGACTAGATCTTCCTTCTTCCTTGTGATTACAATTTTTTTCATTCAAAGTTAATATGTGCCACTTGAGCTGAGAAAGTAAAAGTTGTGTAAATGTGACATTATTGCCATATGACTGAGCATATAACTGTAAATTACAAATATACTACAAAATATTTGCTGGTCAATTAAATGTATTTTACAAAATATACCCAAGATAAAAAAATAAACAAACACAGCATCCCTGTTAAGAGGTATTTTATTCCAAAATTCTAAATATCAGAATCAAGTCAATGCTTACATTTTGCAATTTATCCAATCATAATATTTTGAAAATGTATACATATGTAGAAAAATACAACCTAATAAAAACAATCAAATTTGCATTAGGATGAAAAGAATGAGTTGAAAGGAAAATCATAGCTTAATAGCTATATATTTCATACCAGTACAAAACTACTGTGCCACAATATCCACTTCTTTTCTCAAAATTTATAATTTAATACAAAATAAGGTGACTTCAAATGTATATTGCTCTTATTAAATGTACCGAAGACCTTGGAAACAAGTTGAGTAACTGAAAATATTTCCAAGTATTTACTACATGACTAAGAAACACAAAATGCAGCACTCTTGTTAGTATGTTAATTTTCTGCTTGTGCAAACAATGCTCTACTGATTTAATGTACAAGCAAAAAAAAAAAAAGAAAAATTCATTACAAAGAAACAAAATGTTACATTTTCAGCATATTTGTATAATAGCAAATACAGGTTTCCTTCGTGGATGGAAAACTAAAACCTGTCGAAGTCTTTTGAAGAGTCAAATTCTACATTGAATGTTCAATTACTTTGCAAAAGCCAAGGGTCAAGTTACTCAACTTTGATGCAGCATATCTGGAGAAGGTCATTGCATGAAAGGTTAGATTTCCTGTATTATATTAAAATTCTACACACTGGAAAAAATACACCAAAATACTGAATACCATAACCACATGAAACAGTAGTACTACTACAGAGTCAAAACCATTATTGTATAGTCTCTAGTCAAATTTTTCACAATGGACTTAATTGTACCAGTTCTCAGTAAATCAAGAGTTAGTAATGGATACACATGAGAATATACATTGTGTTTCACCCAATGTGGGTGATCAGAAACTTCCTATTCCATTCATCTCCTCAGTTCAACACACTGATTTGTTAATGTCCTTACAAACACTGACCACTGTAAGTCAACAAATGCTGCATCCCTTCTTAGGGAACAAAAATTAGCAACTTGGCAGTGAACTAGATCTGATGACATTATATTGCACGTGGGCATCAGAACCTACAGACTCAGTACCAAAGAGCTCAGATCCCACTCACATCCATGAGAGTTATGAGAGCCCAGCATAAAACCATGATTCAAACTGGCATTTGGTCCTGACAGGAGGCCACTGCCAGAGAACTAACAGGTTCCTCCCATCTCAGAAACAGACAAACAAAAAATCATCTCTTTGCTTTAAAGCTCATCTGGGGTCTGCCACTACCTTCGCACTTTTTGGATTTCCATTTTTCTTTTATGAAATCCTTTTTCCTGCTGCCCCTCATTTACAGCCAGCAGCATTGAACACAAAGGATCACTTTCAAGGATCATATTAGTTGGGACCAAAGACAAAGCCTGACTCTACTTTCATCAGGCTAATGCTGCTCTGGGATTGTCTGTGTTGGTGTAGGAAAAAATTTGTGAGGGTAATCAACAGCAAATCTGAATGCTGCAAAAATGTAAGTGCACCATGAATCCTTCAAATCACCAAGAGCATGCTGATTATACCTGAAATATCTTCAAAATACTCATGACCTAAATAATTTAAAATATTTGCTTGGAATAAATGCTTTATAAAGAAAGAGCACATGTAATAAAACTTCTTAAAGTTTCCAAAGACACCATGTGAATCAAAGTCCAACATGCAGATCAAAATTTAAAAGAGAAAAATGGGACAAATAAAATTCTGAACTTGATACACAAATTTCCTCAAGTATTTCAGATTATGTTGATAAATGTAGCCCTTACTTGACTTTACAGTCATGCCTATATAAAAGCTATCTCCACAATTTCATAGTTTCTTGAAAGAAATGTAAACCTATAAACTAGGTTCCGTGCTTTACATTTTCAAAATATTGTCAAATATAGTAATAGATTATATGCATTTTGTAATACAAATCACTTCACTGACATGAGATGCTGCAATAATTGCAAACTGGAGTACTTATATAAATTCATATTTCATTATAAAAGATATAGCTCTTTAAAAGTGTATTTATTGTCTAAATAATTACATAGCTGTTGATTCTATATTCATAAAAAATATGCTTCTCAACAGAAGGCTGATTCTCTGGGGTTTTTTTAAAATGCTTTCTGTATACATCTTTAGCACATCAATTTTGACTCAAAGGCATTAATTTCATTCCAAAATACATTTTTAAAGTTTCTTTAAAATCTTTAACATCATTCTACAATATTTGCTGTAAGTATAAGTCAATGCCTGTGAATCAGTATGAAATTTATACTGATACAAGTACATGCATAGTCTGGAATCTTATTGCTGAATCTAGAATGTGCTGCCAAATGTTTCCTGCACTTCAGGAAAAGTTCCAGTTTGGAACCTCCCTGAAACTGAATTTGAGGTGTTACATCAATGTTCACTAAGTAACTTGTACTTGGTACATTTACCACATATTACTTGCTCCATTTACAAATGGTAGTGTGAGGTTTTTAACCAAACTGGAAATTAGTGGACATGAAGAAATTATTTGATTTTATTCTCTAGTAGAATGCATAAAATAAAAATCACTTAAATAAATCTTACTTTATGTAACTTCAAAAATGGAAGAAACTTTCCATAGCTACAGCAGTTGTACCAATAAAATGTACCTTTTTATCCTGAAAGTCAGCAAAATGAGTTTCCAGTTGCCACAGTAAAATGATGATGCAGTTAGCACTGACATTAACAATGCTACAGTATCCCTTCCATGTCAGCTAGAGATCTAGATCATGCTTTTCTAAAATATTTTTTAATCTCCTTATAACGCCTAGACATACAAGTAGTCTCCTAAATTTCAAGTCAGCATAGTGTGTACATGTAATGAAAGCACACATGTAAGAATTAGAGCTATAATCTGTCTGACAGTCTCTTAAACCTCTTAACCTACTAAGATCAAGACTGGGTAAAACCAATCTCCTTGCACATATATAATCAGTTGACAAAGTGTGTGAACTACAAGCCTGTGCAAGGAACTGAAATGCTGTTCTATCAAAGCCACATTTTGAGGCCAGGATTGAAGCCTAACTCCTGATTCTTTACTATATAATAGTAACAATACTAAGAGCAAAGACAAAAATAAAACTGACCACACTGAAGACCTTGAAAATTCAGTGAAAACAGAATTATGCCCTATAGCCTTTCATATAAAGTAATTATATCTAAATAAACAGTCTGAAACAAACCAATGTAAATGGATAAATACATAAGTCTATATTTGGTCTACATACTGGCCCCCAAAGACTGTGTGCTGTCTCCCTAGAGGACTCAGATGCCATCATGGTTCAGTGAGTAAGAATGGACTCAACAATGAAAGCCATTTGTGGATTTTGAATCCCTGAAAGGATGCAGAAATAGGAGTTGAATCGAACTGTTCATTTCAGATAATTCTGGGCTTAGCAGGATTTGTGATATTTATGGGGGAGATGCAGCTTTGAACAAAAACCCCAAGGTACAAAATCAAACCAACTAGAGTTTTTGTCCTTTTAAGAGTTTGTGTACATAGAAATCTCACTGGTGTAAATACAGTAGAAGTCTTACTTTATGTATGTGGCTGCACAGAGGGAGTTTATAATGTAATTTATTCCCTTTTAGGAATAGAGAATAAACACCTCTGATAGAAGGCACCTTTGTTTACGTATGTCCACTCTAAGATCTGTGCAACACAGTTACACGTGGTTGCAGGCTGAACCACCTCCTAATGTGCAGTTACTTGTCTACTGAAGTGCATAGAAAATGTCCTTTTGTTGTCTCGTAAGAAGCTTCACTTTACTACACCAATGGTGAGGGAAATAAGCGAAGAATGACGTAAAGCCTGTGGCTTTAAATCACTGACCTTCTGGTAAGTTTAAAAAACAAAACCAGAATATTTAGTGTTTTTTCTGGTAATGAAATGTACTGAACATAATGAAATGTCTTGTGCAATGAAATGTCTTTTGTGCAATGGAACATACAATGAATGAAGCAATGAATGAAATTCAACAAGCCAATGAAACAATGAATGAGTGAAATGAAACCAGCCAAATCAACCCTCTCTTTTCAAACCCTTTCACACTGCCAGCTCTGCTCTGCTTCGTTTGACAACCTCACTGTTCCCTCGGGGCAGGAGACAAGGCAGGTGTGAGTGTGGCCAAGATCCATGTGTCTGGCAGATAGTCTGGTTTAAACAGTCTCTATGTTATTCCATCCTGCACAAAATGTGAGAATTAACAACAGCTCCTGTACAGTGCCTCAGGTAACCTGTCACAGAGGATTCCCTCTGCTCTTTTGCCAGAAAGCAAAATTCAATCCGAGTAATATACCGATTTAATTTCAAACCATGGGGAGGTTTGCCTTGTGGACATAAAAGCTATGGGTTTTCTCTGACATGTCTGTTGGCAGCCACAGTCCAGCGTCTTGTTCCTGGCAGAACATGAATGCAACCATGCTGGCAAGAATTCTGTGGAATACCTGGATCCTGCTCTGTGGAAATAGACAGAAGAGTCTTTGGATCTTGCCCTGAATCCTTTCCCTAGGTCCCATACAAAGTACACCAGTCCCAGCTTTCCATTGCTCACTTTGTGTGTGTAGGCTCAATCCCTACAGTGAGAGACCTGGGGTCTGGAGAACAGTATTTGTAAAGTCTAGAGGGAAACCATGAGACAGATGACTAAGCAGGCAAGGGAACAGGTACAGAATAGGTATCAGATGTGAATAATTCCACTGAATATTTTGTATTCTTTGAGCAGGAGAAGAAATTGTTATCATGGTTAATGAGTCAAAGAATATTCTTCAGTTTTGTAAAACAAGCTACATTCATGTTTTTGTGCAACTAACTTCCAAGAGCTCGAAAATGAAATGTAGTGTACTTCAACAGAAATCAACCAAAACCACATGTGTAATCCAACAAGTACCCATGGAAGCTGTTGGCTTCAAGAGCAAATGCAGAATCCATGTAGAAATTCATAGAAAGTTGGCACATGAATCCAAAAAGATGATGTCTCCTATATCCCAGTAAGCAAAACCAAAGCACTATGTATCAGGTAAGCTTTTCACACAGCAGTCAGTGCAGATGCATTAGTCACAAGTATGAACATAATTAATACAAAAAGGAGGATTTAAATATAATGCTCTTATTTTGCACGTGCTGATGCCTTCTGAGATCAGCAGCTCTGCAGTTGTGTTTTCCTGTTGATGGAGAGACCACTATTTCTAACCAAGATGTACACAATTTTAAATTTCAGAATGTCTTACAGATAAAACTCTGCTTAAGCTTCTGATGTTCCTTCCCCATTCTCATGTGGTTGCAATTGTTCTCTTTCTTGTTCTTCCTGCGGTGGTCTCACACGTTTGAAAAAGCCCATCTGTAGTTCAGAGAACAATAAAGAAATTGCATTATGATTTGCCAAATAAACACATCATTTTTCTTGTTTTTTGTTAACTGATTATATTGGTTTTTTGTCTGTACTCTCTTTTTCCTCATTTTTGACCTCCAAAGGCAGTAAATAACAGCTGAAAAATTAAACCAAGTAAGTCAGCACAATCACAGACATCCTTTTTTATTTAGCTTTTTCCTGACAAAACTGAAAGGCTTTTACAGTTATCCAAAAACTTAACTTATTCAGATGATCAGGGGACGAAGGGATTTCTGCAAAATGCTGGCACTCTATGAAATAATACATCACTAGTATGGAAAAAAAACCCCAACACTTACCCTGTACATAACAAACACTAGAACAGCCAAGAGCAGCAACCCTGCTAGGACAGCCAAAATGATAACCCACACTGGCACAGGCATAGGCTGTGGTTGAATGCCCCAGGTAATATTTGTAGTAACCTAACAGAAAAATACAATAAATCACACTTTGCACCACAGTGACAAGCTGAGTTCATTCATGCAGTTTAGGTTTTGTATATCTTGATCTTGTAGTGATTATAACCTTAATCCAGTATAAATTACTTTTTCTCTCCAATGTGAGTAAAAAGCTTTAGATTAATGGTGACATGAAGACTTCACTGACCCAAATTTAATAGGATTTTAAAATTAAACTAAAACAGAGGTTTTGGGTTTGTTTGGTTTGTTTTTGTTGGTTTTTTTCCCAGTCGGTGATAACATGGCAATTTATCTTCTGTAATGCTTGATGTTTTTCAGTAAAACTGTAAGAATCTGAAAATATTTGGGAGAGAAACTATTTTTTTTCTTAAAAAGCAGTATTCCTTGAAACAAAAATCCAACTCCACAAGGCTTATGAGAGAAAAAACCACAGTAAATAACAGGCACTAGAAACCATATTCAAAATTAAATCTATCACAATCCTTTTCAACCTTTTTCTCAACTGTTAATGCTATAGTGCTTACAAAAACTTTTAATTTGGCAGCCCAACCAAATGGCCTATATATTGCTTTCTGTTTGCATGCTGTCTCCTTTCTCTTGGAAACCCCCTGGGGCACAGATGCTCTTTTTGTTCCACATTCATATAGTACTTCATATAATAAAATAAAGGTCCATTACTCAAGCTCTGAGTGCTACTACAGTAGAAAACAAATTTCAAGTAAAATATTTCTCTAACTGAAACAGCATTAACAAGAACATTAAGACTGTTCATCATAATTTCTTTTCATTTTCAATTAAGTCTTTCCAGATACAAATATTGTCAACTTTAGTCTTAGTTCTACCCTGAACTGAACTGATACTAATATATGAACCAAATAGCTGGTAACAATTATATTAAGCCACAAAAATGCTACTCAACAATAATTGTCTCTGTATTAGTTTTTAAATGATTATGTATGGTAACTCAAGCTGGATGTAAATGACTTACTACTGTAGAATTGTGGATATCCTCAAAGGAAAGGTTCTTATAAGGGAACTCAATAACACTGAAAGAAGCAGATGATTTGAGAGAGTAGGAGTGATTCTGATTTTCCTTCTGTGTAAGAAAAACAAAATTAGTACTGCATGTGGATACGGAAATCACTTTGAATGTTTCAGAAATAGGGCCAGAGTATTCACAGTCACTCACGTTCATGAAAGTTTGGGTCCAAAGGCGTGATTTTAAATACAATATTGCACTCTTTCCCCTTTCCAGGTGGCCAACTTGACAGACAATCTTTAAACAGTCAGCAGTTCCACAGCCCTGCATATAAAAATATTTGAAAAGTCATTAATGGCATTCCATTTAATTAATCATTTACTTTGCATACATATACACACCCTCTTATCCTCCTTCCCCCATAAATTATTCAAATACATTAAATAACCTGCAGTACTGGATAATTACTTATAGTTTGCAGTTAGAAAGACAGTGATATGGCAATATGTTTATTTCCTATGACAGATTATTTCCAGTCTTGTTTAGAGAGGACAGATCCTCCACGTGTCTGATTGCAGAGTCCACTGACCAGCTGGGAAACACATGTTGTGCAATCAGCTGTGATTTGTAGCAAAGATGAAGCCTGCAGCCCTCCCCTGCTTCCTCCCAGGTGTCCTATTTTACCAGCCTTCCTGCTGTAAGTATTGATTTACAAATAACACAGTATAGAACATTTACACTGAATGAAGAGCCCAAGGTGACCTTAAAGGACTTAAAACAAAAGGGCACAAAACTGTTGGTGTATTGTCAACACCTCAGAGTGGGAATGCTGAGAGCTTACCAGAGTGTGCACGTCCCCTTCAACAGCAGTCACATCTCTTCGACTGACACGATGGTCACGGTTATCTTCCCTGCCAACTGTTTCATTCTTATCATCATCTTTAGATGCAGAAATCTAAGATACACCAAGGGAATTCAAATAATAAATTAGATATTTGCAGACTTCAAAGGTAAGGTCAAGAAAATATACAACTGCAGGTTTCTCTCTTTCTGTCCTGGCTATTCTTCAGACTCTGGCTGTACCTACAGCTGTAATTAAAATATTGAGAAAACTTACAAGAGAGTTGTAAAAAATATAGTATTGAAAATGGTATAGCAGAAGCACAGCAGATTTGTATTTATTTATTCACTGAAGTTCCTTTCTGATTATCAAAGATACATGAGTATTCTTTGTTGTTCTATACGTGGAGTAGTTTCCTTGTTTGCTTGAACTCTTTTAAAACTAATATACTGATTTTTGCTACTTGTTCTAAACTATCTTGGAATTTAGCTCTCTACACTCAATTAAACTTGCTGGTTTTATTCAGGTGTTTCTTTGTCTGGTCCAGCCTAGGAAAAAGGAGTGTCTTCTGCTCTGTGTTCTGCAAACTACATGTTTTGCTGACAGTGATGCCCTGTGTAAGCCCCACCAAAACACACCTATTGACCTCTGGGACATTTGCAGGAGAGTCTAGATAAACAAGCCAGTCATAGGAAAAATAATGTCATTTTATTCCAAGAAACAACACCCAGGAAATTTACATATACAGCCTAGAAGTATATGGAATGTTTCTGTTCACAGTTACATTCAATATAACTCCATTACTTTGGACTTAGAACTCACACAGTACAGCCTTACAGAAAAAAAGAAGAAAACCTCACAATGAAAAGAAACCAGACAAATTGATCTTTGGGTTGACAACCTATTACCTACCTCTTCTTTCATCTGCTATATATATTGAATGTTCTATCAAAGAGTGCAGTCTTATTACTGAAAAACTAACCCTGTGTTAGATATTCTCAGGGAGTTGGCTACTTTGAGTGTTTACAAAACACCCAACATTCTTTGTTCCACTCCAAAAAAAAAGGAAAATCCTGCTTACCTTAATTTTCAATGGATTGATTTCCATATCAGAAGTGCAGTTCATGGGACCATCCATTTCATACTGAACAATATATAACAGCGTGTTGTTTTTATATTTGTAAGGCCATTGCAGAGTCATCATCACCTTGCTGAATGCACTTGGACCATTGTTTCTCAGCTGATTATGACAAAAAAATTTAGAGATGTAAAAAACACCAAACAATGCTACTTTGTTTGTTAATGTGCCTATAGTTGTTTTTTTTAATTGATATATTATTTGAGCCATAAATGTTATAAAGCCATTACCCCAACCCTCAAACATTTATGGCAATAGCATGAACATCTTTACCTAAAAGTCATAGCCAAAATTCAGTACCTCAACAGGCAAAACTTCAAATTACTTCTGTACTTTGACAAAATATAAATTGAAGAAAAGCTATATGACATCAGGGTTTTTTTGCCTTCCATAAATGTAATTTTTCACTGATAAAACATGGGTTGGTTTTTTTCACTCTATTGCACGAATCACAGCCCTGTACCTGTCCAAGCCAAGATACGCTGAGCGCACATTCAACCACCAGTAAGTTTCATCAGAGAAATGCTCCCTTAAGTTCTAGAACAACTTTTAACTATTACTATTCAGACAGCTCTCAGAAAGTCTGGTTTAATGAAACAGTCTGGATTAAAGCTGTGAGAATTCTCCTGTGGAAATTTTAAATACTTAAATTTTTTCAAGGCAAAAGACTTCACATTGATGATTCAGAACAGCTGGAGTACAAATGAGGATACCGAATAATTTACAGCCATGAGCCATTTCTGAATGTAAAAAGTTACTTCAGGTACTTTATCTGGAATTTAAAAGGTGAGAAAGTAAAATATGGGTAATTATGTAAGTAATTAGCCCCTTTTGTTTGGCCACTCCTCTTACACCAACTGCAGGTATTCCAACCCTTCTCACAGATAGCAATTATTGACCCAGCATTAAAGAAAGATAATACTTACTTCCATGCAAGACAAAAATAAATTTAAAAAAATCCTAATTTATGCCATAGAAAAGCTACACCAGAAGATTTCATTTATCACAGAACTCTGTCATTGAAATTAGTAGTAATTCCATACCTCATAAATATGCTGAACTAAGGGCCCAATATCATCTTCTGTTTCTGGGTTCTCCTTTGGCTGCCAATTTGCAATAGGAAGGAATATGTGATCAGGAGACGACACACTAAACAGTAAAGCAAAGAAGTTGTTATTATCAAGTATGAAACGATAAATATTATTTTCCAGAACACCTAAAAAAAAGCCAACATGATTAACATACAGTCTCCAATTTTTCATCCTATGTATATAAAAATAGAAAGAAAAGAAATTGAGTGCCTTGAATATTAAATGTTCAGTTTTTTTCTCTACATGAAAAGATTAACCTTGTATTTAGGAATAATTTTTCCTGTTCTAAATTTTGGATTCATCCTATAACATCCAGTAAACCACTCACAGAACTAAGATACACACAAGTCATCCAAAAAACATAAAGCATGAAGTACTTTGATAATCAGAAATACTGATGATGTAGAGCCTTAGCAATACAGTCCTAAAAGTAATTCAGCATCCACTGAAAATAGTGAATGAGGCTTTTCCAGTGTGCCAGCCCTCACTTCTCAGATGCTGAAAAAATTAGATCACAATAATGAGCATAATGGAAATTTTAAAATGTCATGACTCAGGAATTCAAGTTAACTGGCTAAGCAAGAGGACTGTAGAGACTTTAGGTGTCATTTCTGGTAAGCAGAAGGGACAGAGGTAACAGAGTCATTACAATGTTAATACTGTGCTTCAGACTGAAGGAGGTGAGGGCATTGCAAGTTTAACTTCCACAGGATTTTCAACTTCAACTTTAGATAAGGTTTCAGGGTTTTTTTGTATAAAAACCCAGTCAGTTTGTGGAGGAGGAAAGTGACCTGGAGAAATGTGTAACTGCATACATGAGGGGTGATTTTTTAATTCTTCTAAACAATTCTCTAGCAATGGAGGAAAAACATTCCTTTGTGGAACTGATTTTGTAATTATTTAGAATTGCTTAAGATCCAAAAGTCCAAAGGGTGACTGGAGAGAACAAGGTTGTCTTTATGATTAAAAATTCCCTAAGTTTTCCTGAAAACTTATGCAGACCTGAAAGTTCAGTGAATATAAAGAAGCAAATATGCAAAGCTCATTACAAAAGGTTTATTAAAATAGTATCAGTGCTTACCCTCTAATTTCAACAGCTGCTAAAATAGCAAGGTCAGCCTGATAGAATGCTACTGGGCTTAGATTGTCATACAGGTTGGAACTGCAGAGAAAATAAAAGGTAATTTCTTAAATGAAATAAACAAAGTATTTAATAAGAAACCCCACACATTAAAATAATTCCATGTAACATCATAACATGACTCCTGAGCACAATTGTTAAAAACTAAGGAGCAGCTTCAAGCAAGTTCTCACCTTAAATGCATGACACATCTGATTATTCTGTCTCCCTAACCAAACAACTGCCTTTAGAAAGACCTTCAATCCTCTAATTATTCTTTGCTGCTGCTGTAATCAAAACATACATGCAACAGGGCTTTCCTCCTGACCTGTAAATACCCTATTTGTTAGAGTTGCTCTGCTAGGCCCTCAGCCACCTTTGGAAATCTAGTTTTGTGAGTTTAAGACAACTGGTGTGATCCTTAAAACCTCCTCAGGGTAATACCTTGGTAATTCCTGTCACTGTGAACTGTGATTACCACATTCGACTGCATCATTGTTTGCTCTTCTTGCTTTCAAAAGTCATGCAAAGAAATTGCTTCCATAAAAGGTGGAAAATGTTATAGGAGCTCCCCTTTTCTTCCATCAGAAGACAAGCATGACTTAAGCAACCTCACTGACTCTTTTGGATTCAGGTGACTGCTGTTAGCCTAAGGAAGATGACAGACCTCCCAGAGAAGATCACTTTCTCTAAAGAACTGGGTCACTGCCACTGACACAACTTACTGCTGATGGAGAACAGAACAAAATTGAAGAGACAGCAATGGAAGAGCAAAGACATATTTAATGCTGCCAAAGCATTTGATCAGTATGGCAAACCACTGTACCATTTAAATAGAATGGTAGGTTTATATTTATTTAACTCTTGTAGATAAAAAATGCATATGTGGATGAGAATAATTTAGTTCCTACATTAAAATAATGAAGCCCTTAAAAGGAAAAAGAAGCTTTTGATCCACCATAGGGAAAAAAGGAAACAGCTGAATTTGAACTGCCCATTAAGCAACATAAAACTGTGTTGGGTAAATCCTAATGATCACATCTTCAAATCTTAAGCATCATCTCCAGAAGGTATAAATTCAGATTTATATATCATATGACAGTGTTGTGCTCATCTGATAATTGACAGAAACACAACTGTTTTGTTCCATTTAATTGTCAGACTCTTATACTGGCTACTGTGATGGTTCACTGCTCATTGCTTCTTCTCAGACCACCCCATGCACTGTCTGTTCTGAAAGACTCTCATCCTCAAAAACAATAAAATGTGAAATTCTGGCTTTACATCAGAAGGAATTCAGAGTTTAAACATCAGTTTTAAAAGAGGACTATAAACCCAAAGTCATTCTGTGGTGCTACCTGAGTATCAGGAGAGTACAATGGTATGCAGGTACAAATGTGTTCTGTGTTTATTTTTTAAACAACTATAAGGCCAAGACCAGAGAATTAGTCTAGAGTGAAACTGAGTAATGTACAGCCTATTTACTGTGCATGTTTTCTACCAGGTGAGGTACATACTCATGGATTTCCATACCTTCGGATTTGCAAGTCAAACTTCACCGAGGTGTCCATCTCAGACTGCTGGTGCACGCTGAAACGCAGGCCAGCTAACAGCTTGAGAAAAACATCACCATGGGTCAGTGAAAGCACAATAAAAGACATAACAACAGCTTCTTAATGCTCTTATACTAAAATAAAATTGCTTGAGACTTGTGGTCATGAGAGAATGAACACACGCAGAGAACTGGCAAACAAAACTTGCCCAGTTCCTCGCGACTGGAAGTACCTCCCTCTCTGCAGGTCAGTCAAGGCATCACTGCCATAAAATAGAAAAGGAAGGATTACATCATGCTCCCTGCCCTTGCTTCTGCCATTTTCACCCATAACTAACCCTCCCTGTGTGTTGCAAAAGTACTGTAGTTTAAAGAACAGTTCACACAAATGATTCGAAATTCATTCCCGAGGTTTGTACTATGTCAGTGATCGACAGTTGCTTTAATATCTGTGCAGTTCAGCTTCATATACTTTGAAAGACTTTGGAAATAGCATTTACTTATCTACACAAAATGTCTCTTGGAAGAAAAGCATCATCAAGGTGTTTATAATTGTGATTTTCAGTTGATTTCCTCAGAAAATAAGACTAATTAAAATCATAAAATCTGCCAGGTCCCACTAATAGTTTTTTATTCTTCCAATTTCAGCTACATTTGGTGGAATTGTAGAGGTCTCAACTAGACAAAACTCTCTTTAAATTTTCACAAAATTAGGCAGAAGTGAGATGAGCTAAGAGAAAGGTGTGTTTTGAGCAAGCTCTTGATTTTATTCTAAAAATTGCATATCAGATAAATATAAAGACAAACTCATGAGGGACCAGAATTCATTAATTCTACTACTTAATGAGCTTCTATTCTGAGCTGCATCATAAAACTCATGACCACTCGGTTCAGCCTTTAATTTAGCTGCTGTAAAGTTGAAACCAAGTACCACAGTACTAACAAAACATGCGGGCAGCTTAATGTCAGCCAGTTCTAATCTTAATTTCCTGGGAGTAAACATCCTGCCCAAACACTACTGTGATTAAGAAAAATGTCACCTGCCCTCCTGTTTGATTTACCAGACACTTGTTGGACCAAACCTTACCTTAGTTCCTGCTTTCATGGGATTTCCCAAGTCACAAACTACCAGGCGAGTTTCATTCTCTGTTTTAAATGCACATGACAGTCTGGCTAGAGCCTGCAACACATCAAGAAGAAATATCAAGGAATGCCATTCTTTATATCTGAACACCTGGAGAGATGTTCTAGATACACGGCATTAACTTAAACATAATTTCTCAGCCCAAGTCAGTCAAGCACTAAAATCCTAGTATGAAAGTTTCCATGGAGACAAATGTTTCTGAGACAAGGTAAATCTCTTTCCAAGGTTGTAAAAAGAGAAATTCAATACTCTTATATTGGGTAGAAATTATGATTTTTGTGAATAAAGCATTTTTCCATGTGATTCTTTGTAACCTGTGTGAAGAACTTTGGCAATTGGGCAAACTCTCAATAGGAAAATAAAGATTAGAAGGCAACTGAATCTCCAATCCAAAGATTGGAAGGCAAAATAGCATGAATACCTATTAACTTACTCAAAATGAGGTCTTGGGAGACCTATCAGATTTTGGATGAAGTCAGATCACAAAGCTCTAGAGTAGCAGAAGTAAACTGGAGAACCAAACCAAAGCATGGTCCAACAGATAAAAAAGTCAGGAACGAGATTTTAATATTCTGTTTAGTCAGGATAACCCAAGACTTTATACATACTTAGGTGGAAGAGAAGAGCAATACCCAACACCACTTGCCTCATACCTGCCTAGCTCTTTAACCAGTGTGTGACAAGCTAAGTCTAAAATAAACTAAATTAACAAGGGCACTGTTCAAATAAAAACTTGGAGCAGAGGAAATATGATGACTCAAAGAAGTCAGTTAGAATTGTACCTCATTGTTACGAACAACTCCGATGAAATCTGCTTGGGGTGGAACGACGACAAAGAGCTCTGCTTCATAGGCTCCTTCCCCTTGGTTCTGAGCACTGACAATGAGTGTCAAGGGATTGTCATCACCAATATAGATCTGCTTCTGATCACTACAAAAAACAGGGCAAAAATGAGCTCTGCATTCATGTTCTAAAGTGTATCAAGTATCTGAACTTACAGAAACAAGATACATTCTGAAACTGCACAAAGACATTACAGAAACCTGGGGCAGTACCTGTGCTTCAGGAACACCAGAAGAGCTCTACATTAATCACAAAAATGGAGCAAATACTAAGTTTTGTTTTGTAAGAATCTTTTCTATAAAATTTACAACAAACCACAACACCTTTCTGTAACAAGGAACAAACAACTATGAACAGCTAAATCCCTGTGTACATTTGGAATTACATGCCCACTTTGCAGAGGTACAAGTATGTATTTATAACAAAACTCAAGGGAAGGCTCAATTGCAGAATGCAGCTAAGACCTCGGCAGTGCCTTTGTTCCAGATACAAAGAGACTGTCTTTTCAAACTATATATTTTCATTTCACCAGCCACAAGGAAACCTGATTGTGCCTGCACTGACATACAATGTTTCTGAAGTGTTTGCATGAATTAGTGCTTGTGAAGTGTTCTAACTACATATGTGTGCATATGCTGTGGCACTGCACTAAGGGCATAAAAATCCAGATTATGAATAGAGATAATACACTAAGATTTGCTTTAGGGCATACAAAGCACAAAGACTTGGACTCAATAAAGAATTATCACTTAAAACTTCTTTCTTTTTTCCAGGTTTGATAGAAGATATTAACAATACCAACAATTTTTTTTCATATGTGTAACAACAGAGCCCTACTCTCCCCTTCTTGAATAAAATCACAAATTCATGCATCTATCTAGTATTAACAGTGGTACAATAGCAGCCAACGCTGGGCCATTCTTGCTATGCAAGTCCAGCTTAGCAAATGGACAGATAAACATGGTGTACTTATTGTGGAGGCCAGGACAGGAGTCAGGGGTGTGCTCTCCCTGCATTACATGCTAAAGACTTTAGGTTGAAAAGCAGAAAATGGGTTTTCTTTAAAATATATAAGCTTGAGTTTAAACTGTATACATTGAAAGTTCTATTTATTTCAACACATCCTTCAAACAAAAGTATTACAAGCTCTTGAACTTTCAAATTAAAGTAGGGAAATTCCTTTTCCTTGTAATATTTTTCATATGCATTTACCTTTCTACTGACACCTCCAGCTTTGGTTTGCAGATATTATCATCCCCGCAATCCAGAAGAATATGTGCCTATGCAGAAATCAAATGCAGATTGTTGTAATAATTCCTGCATCTCTTCCAACATACATTTCCAAGAATATTGTTTCACCACCACATTAAAAAAATCTAAATAGCTAGTAATGAGTTATTTTCATATCCTTAATCTCGGAAGGGAACAAATGAGTTTTATACCTGGGGAGCACTGTGCCTCATCCTGCCCCACTGCAATTCTAGGACTGATGTCTACACCTTAACCATCTTTCCATACTTTGAGTAATCTGTTCAAATTGAGTTGCATCTCCACTATCCTCTTCACAAACAAGTGTAAAAATTTGTACAAAGGGTAGAAATAGAAAAAACTGCTTATTACCTTAAGAGAACTAGAAGGATAAACATAATGTACATAGAAAAGCATAGTGTGAGCAATGTATGAAACACTCCAAGCCTTAAAACTTTCAGTACTACTCTGCTTTTCTGCAGAAAACTGTTAATTAGTAATGTGAAAAGGAGGTCCAGCACTAAAATAAATTTGACACAGAGAGATGAAAAAAACCCAAAAACAAATCAAACAAACAAGACCAACAAACAATAACCATCAGTACTTCCATAATTCAAAGACCAAAGCCTAGATGTATATTTAGGTATTTTAATTTTTCAGAAGTCACAAAATGAATGTAAGTTGAGAGAAAGTTTTGAAAGCCAAGTTCTCTCATCACAGACTGTGTGAGCAATATACCTGTCTGCTCATATTAGCAGGGGTGAACTGGTTGAGGATAGGGTGCAATCCTGTTGCATCTGCAGCTGTTCTGTAATCCAGGCGATATTCCATAAAAATAGTAATGGGAGTCAGCTTGTCTCTAAATTCAGACTCATCCTGAGGAAAGCAAATATCTGAATTATAATTAAAACACAGTAGGAATGAGGAGGCCAAAGCAACATGAAAACTTCTGAGCTCTTTTCAAACCAGAAAAACCTCATGTCAGAAAACCTACTGTTTATCAAGTGTTGATCCTGCCTTTCAGAGTAGTTACAAACCATCTCTTAGCTTTATGTTTGGCACAGACTTGATCAGTGTAAACTCTGCTTACTTTCTGAGAGTAATGGAAATTACAGTTTGTTTCAGGTTCTTACTTCAGAGTTTATCTTGTGTGGGCAGAAACCTATTGATAACTTACAGTTTTCTCCTGGTTTTGCTTCCATTTAAGGTGATTTCATGTAGGCTGTGTGCCATTACATTCTTTATGAAAATGTCAGGTGGAAATGTGTTAAAGTGTTACTGGCACTGAGATCTGAAATTTCTAATTCTGTATATCTTACCTACAAGGCAAGTCAAAGAAAGGTGTAACGTATCCTCCATGGATCTTTAATTATTACTAGTATATTTACTGGCTTTTGGGGTTTTTTAGAAAGTAAGTATTGTTCATGTTTGATTTATGAGTACTCAGACATAAGTCTGAGTTCCATGTAAGTTACCCAGCTACACACAATGTTACTTTTACTGGCTTGCATTTTTCAGTTGTGTTAGTATCTGCTCACTTCTGTGGGGACTAAAACAGAAAGCATGAGAAAAAGAAAGCTTAATATTTCAGCTTTCTCTGTCTCCTCTGCTGTTTGCTGATTATGGCTTTTTAGTTACAGATCTATATTTTTCCTTATTTTTTTTCATCTCCAAAGTAGATGACAACACCTGTTTACTGAGTTTTGTATTACTTGGAAATTACAACTAATTTGATGCCTGGTTGATTCATCCAAGACATCCATAAAAAAGTTCAGTATTGAATTTCCAATCCCTTAAGGGACCAAGACCTTAATCCCCATCATATCCGCTGATCATCCTCTGATAGCAGTGATAACCCAGGACAGACAGATGGCCTTAGTAATTTCATGTCTACCCACTGAGCATCAATTTTCTCTAGCATTTCTTTTTTTTTAACACCTAACACAAGGAACTTGTAATAGACTGTGCACTAAAAATTATTTGCCCAAAACATAAAATGCTACTTACCCTCAAGAAGGCGTCAAGTTCTTCGCAGTTCATTTTGCCCCCCTTTGTAATAGTCATGTTCTTAGAGTGGCTGGGCTGTTTGCTGTGGAGAAAGAGGGCTCTCCTTATAGCTCCTTTCTGCTTAAGTTTATCCAAGAGCAGCTCCACCTGGAAATCTATCCAATCCAAAGCATTTGGGTTAGGGATATTTCATTCCATTAAACACAGTGCAGATTCCCATCCAGCTACAATGGAAATGCGGTACTTTCCCCTTTTAAAACATCCAGTTCTTTCAATGTAACATCTGTTACTACAGTAGTTCTCAAGCACTGTTGCTGTCCTAAACTGGACTTTGATTTTTCCTTAAATCTAGAAACATGTAAGAGCACTGATACATTTATAATTGCTATAGAATTGCAAGAACAAAAGTCAAAATTTTTCTCTCAGAAAAAAATTTAAAGAAATCTTGCATATAGCACTTGTATGTTTAAACTCTATTGCTCATCTAATTACTTCAAATATTTTACATAGATAATGAAATTTAAAAGTATGTAACAGATATTTATATGAGCTTTCCCAGATCACACCACCTCTATACATGCCATAAAGAAAATAAGGAAGAGCTTTTATAATTAGTAGGCAAAACCTGATTGCAGCAGGCTGCCTGCTGCACTCATGGAGACCACTAAAAAACCTTTTGGAATCAATCTTTTCTTGATTCTGATCCAGACAATCTGATGAAAACAAGTCAGTGATATCAATCAGAAGGTCATGATTTCAACAGAAATATGAGAAGTCCCCTGTGGCTGGTCCATCTTTTAGGCCTAACAATGCACATACTTGAACATTCTTGTCTACAACTCCCCTCACTGAGAGTTAATTAAATTCTCTAAAATACAAAAGACTTTTTAAGACTAGTAAAACAAATGGTTGAACATATGCTTAAGGTCCCAAGTAGGCTCAAATGACACTGACTTCTACACAGCAACAGCCAAAAACCCTGCTGAAGACAGTCATGGAGATGTGCACGGCTGCCCAAGGGGTAGGAGCATGCTGGAAAGGGCAGAAAACTGTTTCAATAATGAAAATAATAATGACCTGCCTGGAAGCAACACAAAAAGGCTTAAAAGTTTTTAAACAAGCAGAACTTACTGAGGGAGTTCGGGAGCTTTCCTTTGCCATCCGCTTTTAAGCAGAACTTTACTTTGAAGCTGTTTTGGAGGAAGAGAAAAATACTTATTTCATGCACTTTTTCTGTTTCCTCCTAAAATTCTTCACTGTTTATTTCTGTTCAAAGGTGTTATTTTGTATTGTCTGTTCTTTCAGAAAAAAAAATCTGGCTTTGTCTTCTTCTTAATTAGCTGAGTAGACTTCCTGAATCCTTTCAAAACTGGAAGCTTACAAAAATAAAACCCAAGAAAGGCCCTCCCCTCAAAGGAAAACAAATATACCCTGCTTACCATGAAACTTTCACATCTCCTAGTGAACAGGCTTTGTTTTCCGGGTTTAGAATGGTTGGATTAACTTCCAGAGCAGCATTTACTCTAATAACTGGTCTAGCCCTGCAAAGAAAACATCCTCTTGGACAGCATTCAACACCATGTTAGACAGTACCCTCCCCAAACTGTGGAGTATACACAAACAAACAGTATTTACTGAAACTAAGAAAAACAAATAATCACTGAGTACATGAGGGAAAAGTGGGAAACTTTTCTGAGCCCTTTCATTTCCACTAGTCAGAACGTGGACAACTGTGTAAAGAGGAAGTCCTATTTATTTCAAGCACAGATAAATAAGGCATTTTCCTAAAATGAGTGATTTTGGATGAGAACATTGGGATTTCAGTATAATAGCTAGCAGCACCCAGTATGTATCAGAATCTAGGGTACTGTCAGCCAGAAAGCCTTGAAGAAAGCTTATTTATATTTCCTCTTAACTATGCATTATTGAGAAAGATCAATTTTAGACAGCAGACTGTAGGATTACTCAGTGACAACAGCAGTATAACCTTTTTTCACCTTCAGCATTTTGGAAGGTGGAGTGACAGAATTTCAGACTGATCCTGCCTTCTTTTGTAGCTCAAGAACATCACTGAGCTTTCCTTCTGCTTGCACGTAGGTATGAGCACAGAGTGACCCTCACCTGTACAAAACAGCTGTGTCAACACCAAAGGCTCCAACAATCAAGTCTAGGAAGAAAGAAGACATATTACACATTAAAATTTGTTGAAAAATAAATTGTCAGAGGTGGGACTGCTATTAAGTTATTTGAAAGTGAATTAAGAGCAAAGGACCTGGATATCCATTTTTGTCCACATCTGTGGCTCCTTTGAGTGAGTACCCAAAACTGGGTGGCATAGTGCGAGCGGCCCACTGCCCTTCCAGAATTTGGGATGGGACTGAATTCAAACCACTTGCTCTTCCATTGTAGATATAGACAAGTCCTCTCTTGTCCTCTCCTCCATACGGTGCAGCAACTGCAATATCTGGAAACCAAAATTAGAATCATCAATGCCTCCACAGAGTAGGAGAACATATTTGTGCTTGCGTCACTCAGTCATTTCTGATACTACAGTTTCAATGTGTGTCAGGAGGGAGGAAATGCAAACAGCCTTTAAAATGCTCATCAACAACCTTGGTTTATTTTTAATTGGAGGCTGGTTTTTCTAGAAAGTATCAGTGCTTCATAAGAATGTTTCATAGACTTGTATAGTGGGAGGAGGGAAAGAAATAGTTCTGCAAATGCCTGACTTGCAGCCAAGTGGTATGGATTTGAGATGCTTTTGATATTACTAAAACACTCAGAATTAGTAATTGTTGACGCCAAATCACAAAACTAAGTGGGACTATCTTCCCATTTCATTAACACGCTCATGTTCCTCCAAAGGGTGTGACATTTCAATAATTCCAGAAAATTTAAATCATCCTAAACCAATGGTAAATATCAAATTCCTGTCTAGCCTGGTCATGGCTTGGCAATATCTTTTATGGAGAACTTCCAGTTAGTGCATTTATTCTATCTCTTAAAGCTTAATAAATTTGAGAGTACTTGTTGTCAGTTATTAATAAACAGTAATAAAACAAAATGCTAATTAGACTATGTGCAAGGACAGCTTTGGAAGCGTAAATATGATCTAAATTCAACAATCAACAGTAAAAGACCAATCACTAAACACTACACAGAGTAATTTCACTTTTCCTTCCTTTTTACTTAACTTTGAGAAAGTTTGGTGAAAATATTAAGGACTCAAAAGTTTTCTGTTTTGTATTTTTGACTCATATTTACAAACTTTATGACAACAGTAAAAATTCCAATCTTGCACCATACTGTGATGGAAAGCATTTTAATTAACACTCCCAAAATGAAGCAGAGTAATAAACAAAACAAACAGCAAAGTAATTAAAAAGAGGCAGCTTTTGCTATGATTTTCTTGCCTACAGTGTATTTCATATTGAAGTATGATAGAAACATTTTTGGGATAATTTTATCAAGGGACTTGAGTTTTGGCTATTTCCAATGTCTTTTGTAAATAGTTGCAGTGATATCATATCCTCACAGATTCTGTATATTATTAGCAGCTAAAAAGGTCCCTTCCAACTCGAACTATTCTAAGACTATGATTTCAGCAAAAATAAATTAGAGCTACATGGGAACTTGAAGCATCAACCTACTGTCATTTGTGATCTTTCAGAAAATCAATAGCTTGCAAGCAGAATGCAAAAAAAGAGCATTTTTGGTGAAAACTCAAATTCCTACTACTATTTAGGCAACACTGGAGTATGACATGTTTAACAAGGTGTTCTCCCTGGGATTCCTGGAAGTCTCTGACCCAAACCTATAGTATAGGATTATTGCCTGTTTCATTGCCCTTAATTCTTAAGTGAAACCAACAAGTTCCTAAAGTAACAAGAAGCACAGGCAACGAGTTTGAGAGTCCTCAGCTCCAGTTGTGTCAGACTCAGACTTCTCATCCAATTACTGGCTCATGACACTCAGCTCTTGGTACAACCAGCTGTAGTTATGGAATATTTTCACCAAACTCTTCCAATCTGAAACAGACTTTTCCCAAGAAAATCTCTTTTATCAGAGCATTTTTAACCAGCTCTTTGAAACAAAACCTTCCTTTCAATCATCATTGTGTTTCTGGAGAGGAAAATGAGCTTCAAGCAATGGAAACAGGAAGATCATAATGCAGATTTTCTAACAAGTCACAATGGAGAGTTGGCTATTTCATCACAGTTTCTGTTGTAGTTATCACTCAGAAAGTAATGAGCTGATCAGTGGAACAGCTCAAGTAATCCATGCTGTAGCTGCAATGGTATAGTCTCTGCTCGATGCATCCATGGAACTCCTGTTAGCATTCCTGAGAGTAGCATACAAGCATCGAAAGGAGTCTAGACCTCAGTGTTTGTGTGCAGAGTCCAGTCAGTGTGCTGGCTACATTCCCTCTACAAAGGAGAAACATTGATCAATAAATGATGTCCTACCATTGAAGCCATCCTGGTCCAGATCCCCCAGAGGTGCAATGGCGCTGCCGAATCGTGCGAAGATCTCAAAGCCATTCAGCTTGGCTGTCTGGAACCCTCCAGAGGCTCTCTGAAGGCAAATGGACACTTGGCCGACCTCCTGAAGTTTCCCATCTGAGCCTCGATCCATAAAAAGAGGTGCCCCAATAAACAGATCTGTATAACTGGACCAAAGAAGGACAAGATTCTTTAGTAATAGCATGAAAATCCATTGTCTTAAGCATCTGTTAGTAGGATTAACTTAGCACTGAAGTCAATACTAAGATCAAAATTAACTATCTTTAAATTTCAACTGAAGGCAAATCTTTGTTGACAAAGTAAGCACAAATATACCAGAATTTAATGCATTTAAAGCATGTAAATACACATGTATTTATGCAGGTAAATACAAAAACAAACCAAAAATTATTAAAACAAATGTTGAGAGTTAGCAAGAAAGTGCGTTGTGCAGATACATGTTAAACCAGTAACGAAGACAGAAATCTACATTGTGGGAAAGACTTTTTAATAAAAACATCTCTTTTATTAATTCCAGAAACAAGTTGGGTAGTAGTGGGGAGAAGAGGGCACTTACTCGTCCCCATCAATGTCTGTGGCAGCCACTGAATACCCAAAATAGGCAGCCATCTGAAAAACAAAATTCAGACCAAACCTGTGAATTGTTATGATACAAACCCAAACAAATCTGTATAGAAAATACCTCAGAGACATACTAATATATATCACAGCTTTTTCTGGTCTCCTTTCTCCTTGCATTTTCCTTTCTGTTTCTTACTTTGTTAGAAAGTAAACTGATCAGTTACCTTCCCCATTCCCCCTTCCATAATCCAGTCCTCTTTCCGAATTCTCAAAATAGGCAGCATTTCATTCATTTAAAAATAAGTTTAGAATTGCCACAGACTTTATAAATTTTGCTTTGGCTATTAAGCCAATGACATACAGAATATTATAAATACTGTCTCAGCAGGAATAGCCTCCCAGTTACCCACCACACTCAGTCAAGCTACACACCTGCTCTCCAGTGAAGTTGTACATGGATGACATGTTCTTCCCATTGTAAATGGACACCTGCACAGGAAGAAATACAAAGCAGAGTGTACCAACAATATTCAGCTTTTCTATTTATTGCAAAGTTTAATGTTTCAAAATTTCCTACCATGCCCAGAGTTCTTGCTGCTCTTGGGACTCCTGATACAAAGTCTGAAACATAAAGCAAGACAGAGTCACATTCAGGTCCCAAAGCACAGCGCCTTGGTTTGAACAGAGCAGCTCATTCCTAGTGCCTGATGCATTTTTCTGTGCACTGTATCATTTATTTGAAAGATCTGCCCAGCCTACTAACATGGTTTCTTTTTCTGAAGCAAAGGGTCTTACCTTCTATGCCATCACCATTGAAGTCTCCAACAGCCACTGAATAACCTGCACAGACAAGAGGAGCCTTGAAAAAACATATTAAAACATTCAGCTCTCTTTACATTCTTCATAGATCTCCGTACAGTCCTCGTCCTCTCTTCATCTTAAAATGCAACTGAATAAATATTGCCTCAAAGCAGCTTAGGCTATGAAGAGATCCATGAGCGACTGTAATTCATCAGCATCAAGGAATTTGAGATCAGAAGATGAATATTATAAAATTATCACACAAGGAATTGTCCTGGTCTATCCTTGCTTTTTTATGAACTTGGTTAGACATCTATGAATCTAAATTATGATTTCCCACTCCTCTAAGGGACTCTCTTTGCTGTTTTTCTTCACAAACATAATTCTTGGGCATTTTTATTTTGCTTTGGTAGATTATTTAGAAACAGCTGCCTTTAACAAAAAAGTATGTGACTAAGTTCTCACATAAAAATCATACCTTGGCCATTTCCATATTCAGCCTGAATCACAGAGAACAAAATGTCATGGAAATATTTCTGTTTATTTTGTCATCAGGTGCTTTTTGTCTCAAACTTATGGCAAGACAACTGAACTTCCATCATACATAAATTACTGCTTTTCCAGGTATGTTGCTCTTTAGTTATCTGCCAAATACTGAGTTAACCGTACTGCAACTTAGACTGAAACTTGAATAGCGCAAGGGAGTTCTCCAGGCACAGCTGGGCTGCCCTGTTTCCACTACGCACCCAGGTAGCTGTCATCAAAAGCAGCACTGGCAGGTCTCGTTGCTAACTGGTCGTCATACTTGGTGCTGTAGACTTTGGAGTCGTACTTAGCCACAATCTCGGTCACTCGATCAGAAATAAGTTGGCCTAAGGAGAAAGAAAACAGCTTAAAACCACAAAGAGAAAGCGTGAGCTCAGCACAGGCTGGTGCCTTCGAAAGCAACAATTCTTTCCCAATACTGACCAGAAAACAACCAACTGCTGCAGCACCAGGAAGGATGTAAGTGAAACTTTGCATCCTTACTTCAACAAAAATGTGTGCACATATTGACAAAAAAAAAAGTACACAGAGTTCTCACTGAAAATAGAAGCCACTCCTATGTATAAGGCAGCATTTAAATGGGAGTGCTCAGTTACCACATGCTGATGGTATTGCAGAACTGAGTCATTGCTCCTTGCCTAAATCCCATAACATGAGAGCTTGCATTGGCAGACAAGAGGCCAAGAAGATGAACACAAATGAGAAGAGCACAGTGAATTACCACATTCTCCATTCTCACGTCAATAGCCACTAGGTGGTGACTTCATTACATTAATTTGTTGAGTTTAAAATAAAACATGAATCACAAAAAAGAAATTTCAGAATAACACTTACTTCACATCCATATTCAAACATGTATGAAGTATAGGGAAAACTACACCTGCAGCATATCACAGTGTGGATTAAAAGTTTAGGATGAAAAATTTAGTATTTAGAAGTATACTATTGTCTTCTATTCAGAGTCAAGCTTTTTTTTTTTTCAGAAAGCAATATAAGAGAATAAAGTTGTTTAGGCAGATGAGGTGTCACTTTAGTCAAAAATTAATACAGGAACAGAATCTATATTGTACTGTATATGCAGTTTTAGCTTCAATCGTTCCATTTTGTTCAGAATTTAAAGCACAGAACTGGAACAAGCCTCCTGTGCTGCTGCATCTACATGTAGGCTGGCATGATACAGAAAATCTTTAAATGAATGTTAGTATTTACATTAAAAACCAGGCAGCAGAGCGTGGCAGCTGTGTCCTGATTACAGCAACACCCTCTTTTGAACAGGGAGCTGTAGCTAAAAGCTGAATGATCCTGCAAACAGATCCTGACCAAGTCCACATTAGCAAAATATACAGGGAATGCTCTGTGCAAGCTGTGCAGGTAGAGGGAGAATATGCCCCATGGCACAAACCAATCAATACAAACACAAAACATCTTTGCTGTCAGAGGAAAATAGTGAAGTTCTCTTTGGAGGGGACATTTCTTATTGAAAATATGGGCTTTGTATGTGTATCAGAAATTACAAAACATGTAAATTTTGAAACAAATATACTAAAGGAAACTTATCCTGCTGATGGAAACAAATCTCACATTTTGGGAAAATGACTTTAATATGATCACAGAGTTATTTAAAAGACAAAGGACATCTATACAATTCTTACTTCAGCTTTAACCTGTGGTTGCCTTGATTATTCAGGAAATATTCTGAAGGAGGAAGAAACATATTCTTGTTAGTTTTCTTACTGGCAAAGACTGACACTGATTGGAAGAATGTGGATAAAAATTACTAAGAGCATAAAAAGGAAAATCAAGGAGATCAACTTCTCTGTGACTGAAATAATATATCTCACCTTGCCAGTAAAAACTTCCAGGTCCTCCAAGCAGCACCCTGTCTCCCTTGGAGGTGAAAGGGGGAAAAACAGAAAAGACAGAAATAAAAACACATTAAGTACATCTAAAAGCAAGAGAACATGTCTTGTGTTTATGGGAAGTAATCCCATGCATGTACATCACTGTAGTTTCACACACTCCCATACATTTTAATTTTTGAAGGAGTGATTACTAACAAATGCATCTTACAAAATACTAAGATAATAAACTATCTGCCTTCAGTGACTTGTGTCTCTATTTCACCCATTTAAAATTCTAGGTAGAATTCTATTTTTATTGTAATAGACTCTTCTTCCCACATAAATCTAAGGCAACAGGAATACAACTAGGAGAAAACTTTAGGACTGCTACATGGCAGTCATAACATGTGTTTAGGTCAGCACCCAAACTAGTTTCATCTTCTGCCTCTGCCACTATTCATAACATATCATTAGAGAAGTTTAATTCTGAATAAATGTGATATAGTTTTTGCACTCCATATTCCTTGGCACAACTGCAATCCACAAACAATTTTATGAAACTTTAACCTCATCAGCTATCCCAGTGTTAGGAATTTGCTCTAAGTATTGGATTAGGCCACAGGGCATAAGTAAACCACTTACACAGGTTTTAATGCTAAAAAGTCTCATATTCACCACTCAGAAAAATCTAGGTCAGAGATTTGGAGATCCCTTACAGCCAGGCTTGACCACTCAGCTAGGATTTTGGATCAGAGCCCAAGGCTGGTTTGAACCAGGGCAGGAGTCTGCACAGTAGTCCTGAGGGGTGTGTGTAAAATAATTCAAACATTTACAGTCCTATCCTGCAGTTTGCAGTTTCCTCTAAAGGAAAAAAAAAAGTGGTCTTGGGCAAAGAGTGAAGGGATATGACCAAATAATAAGAGCTGAATTACTCAAAAAATAGTCACATCGCGAGTAGGATTTGAATGGTCTTGACATGTCCAGACTATGCTAAACAATTTCACTGTACAACATGAAAACTATAGTAAGTTGTAAGACATGTGCACAGTTTTAGTGGGCTTGAATTTAAAAAATAATTGTGAATTAAAAAAACCCCAAACTATAAAAGGCTGGGAGAACATAAAAGTAGAAGAAACATAAGACAGCAAATAAAAAAAAGGGCACTTCTGCCAGCTGATGAGAAAAACAAACATGATTCACAAGAACATTTTTACCAGTTCTCTAAGTTATTATTCCTAGAGGAGCAACATTACTGTGCACCAATCCCTTCAAAGAACATGTCTCAAAAATCCTGACTACAGCAGCTGATTCCACCTGAGGACTGGCTGCAGCAGAGCTGCTTGGTGGGAAGCTGGAAAAGCAGATTATTTGTTCAGGACATGATTCCTACATGAGGTGAAAGTGTGAAGACATAGGGAGAAACATGCTTGAGTTTGAAGTTATTTTTGTTCTATTTACAAATTTTGTTTGGTTGTGGGGTTCCCCCCAGGAATGGATGTTTACATTTAGCTTTTTAATAGCTGTGCTTGTCCATGGTGTGTACCAGAGGTGTTTGTCTGCTGACCCGTAGGAATTGAGAAAGAATCACATACCTTAGTAAAGTCAATACTAAATCCACCTTGGCAAAATCCCTGTCCATCTGCATCAATAGTTGCTAACAAAAAACAAAAAGGATAGAAAAGAAAGAAGAGAGAAATAAATATTATCAGATAATTTCGTGGATACTTCCACTCCTGAACTCGAACCTTGAAATACTTTTCTCCTAAACTAGTATTTTCTCTTTATCAACAATTCAAAACCAAAAACTGTAACAACTTTGGGGCTGGCCTAACATACATGTAACATTCACATGAGTACTAGCCTAACACAATAAAAGTGAACAGCAGCTCCATATTCCTTTGTATTTAATCTCCAAAAATTTTTGGGAGGGGGAGGGCGGAAATATTTGCAATTTCTATTTGAGAAAAGAGATATCTGGAAAATAGGGAATAAGCTTTTCTTTTGGTATGGAATAAAAATCTGAACTGGCTTAAACAAAAAAAAAACATACCTGGCTGAAAAAATGTCACTCTACTGAGACTCATCCAAGCAATAATTGTCATGCCTGAGTACATCTCATGATTATACAGCTCCAAAATAGAAATGCTGAGACACCCATACCTGCAAGTGTGACTAGTTAACTAGCATAATTTAGTTTAATATATGCTTATTTAACTCCTTGTTATGTTAGACCACACTGGACTTTATTCCGGCTGTTCACAAATGATTTTCAGGAAATAAAAAGACAATCCTAGCATCAACATTCAACTTTTAGACTTCTGTAATTTCAAAGAGGTTATAAACCTCTGAAGAATCTACCAACAGAACTAGAGGACACAGATGCAAAGCATTTGGAAAATAAGACTTAAAACGTTCAACAGTTAATATAATTAAAACAATGCATCACTACACTGTGTATACGTACACAGAGTTCAGAACCCACGTGTACAAAAACTTGTCTTCCAAAATGAGTTTGTGCTTTAAAGTACTTGAATAACAATAAAATACAATATATTACTTGAGCTTCACATAAAATTCTAGAGTTGGTCTTTAAAAGCTCTTGCCATCGGAGCTTGAATGATTACTACAGAATTGGTCCCTTCAAAAACAGAAGTCATCAATTCCAATGACACTTGGATCTAAGATTTTCCTCCTAGAATAGAGCAAAGTCTGCATCTTAAACATCAGCTGGAGCAGGATTCAGATGTCTGGATCTAACTTAGGTTCTGCTCTAACTGCTATATATGGAAGGGGGAAACACCTCTAAAACATCCTGTTTCAAAATATACACGAAATATAAAACAAGAGAAATTCCAAACAGAAAAGCAACAAAAGTGTTCTGTACTTACTTGACCTGCAGGGAGCATATTCCACAAATTTTGATCCAGCAAGCAGGTAACAAGTTCCAACAGGCTCTCTCTCTTGTTTTGTTTCAGTTCTCCAGTGGTACAATGGGGCACAGGCCTAAGGAAGAACACACATCAGTGAGGAAACAAACTCCTCTTCCAGGTGCTGGGGAGTACAGAATAATACAATGGAACTCCAGTTTTCTACAGAAAGGCAACCAAAAAACAATTGGCAGATGTACCATGTGTTATTAGAGGAGCACTGGGGCAGAAGTATCACTAATTTGTACATCATAAATAACTAATTTACATCAAGAATTTCAGAAATAATATTTTGTAAAAAGTTCACCAAGAATTTATAACACGTTCTAAGTTCATCAAACTAATTCTACTGCTTTCCTTAAAATAAGACAAAAATGCTACAATTATTGTTTATAAAGACTTAAGCAAAGCCTAGCTAAGAAATTCTGAAAAAAGAGACAAGTCATGTTGATTAGTGTGATTTTGTTTAAATTCTAAGTTATCTGGATCTTTTCACATTTTTTGCATAATACTATTTTCATACTGAGGCATTTCAAGGGCATCAAAACCCACCAGAATTTTATCATTTTGGGATCTCACAGAGGCTCCAAACCACTGATGAGACTTAAATTCCAGCGGATCACCAGGAGCAAAATCTCTGTTACCTACAAAAAAAAAAAAAAGGTATATTTCACAGGGAACCATACAGTAAAAAGGAAAAAAAACCCCAAACCTTAAGTCATTGTTTTTGACACATACAGAAAACAGCAGAAATCAATACCATTGGAGGATAACACCCTTTGATGGAAAAAGGCTTTAAAAAGGAGTTTTTAATCTTTTTTATATCAAGGGCCAAATGCAGCTATTTTTACACACAGAACATTAGTACAGTGCAGATTTGTTGTAAGAGCAGAGAGTTTAAAGCGTGTTTGACAGCGACACAGTAAATACCTCATACTTGAGATATTTGACTTCCAAGCAGATTACAGCACTGCTCAAGAAGCAGTGCCAAAGCCCAGACAGGACTAATGCTTCCAGAAGAAATATTGCCCTGATTGAATCATGTGAGCTCTGCCCTTGGCTAGAATAGGGGCTGGGATTCTTCTCCTATTCCACCAAGTGAGAACATCTCTCTACTCTGAATGTCCCTGCAGTGCACAAAGCAAGGCAGCTTGAATCATTTAGCATTTCTTGTGTACTTTCATTGGAAAAATGATGGAAACTTTGCCAGCCTAATGAGAAAATGGATGTAACACTGAAAAACGTATCTTAAAAGTCCCCTAAATTGTTGGCTTACAGAGCCTAAAGCTATAGGAACTGATGAGATAAATAGCCATATGTCACTTCCAGACTGCCAGGGGGAATCCCAAACCCATCTCCACTATGAATCAGAGACCTGTGACCACTTGAATCAAAATTTCCTTGCTTGCTTTACACCTTGTAAAGAATGTCTCCAGAGATAGTGTTACTACCTTTAGGAAAAACCCATGAAAAAGACAAAAGAGATTCTAATCTGCCAAGTCAGCCAAAACAAGCAAATATCTGGACTATTTTTGCTCTCAGATTAGAAAGACGCAGAAACCAATGCCAAGGGCATTGCAACACAGAGAACGATTGTGTTCTTTTCTAATTTCATCAAAGGTGATTAAAAACCTCACTTCCTTCTGTCACCCTCCCTCCACTTTGTTATTGGGCTGGTGCTAAAGACGTGGAGGGCCTGGCGGTCAGCACATCTGTACAGATTTCTGTACATTGAACACTCTCATCCTTGCACGGATTAAAATGTAGTTCGGAGACGTGCATGCCACACCAAAACCACATCAAGATGTCTTCCAAATAGGGAATTGTCTTTAGCACACACAACCCCCCCCTGTTTTATCACCATTTTTCCCCATTCCTAGGCTTTAAATCATGAAAATCCACCTAGGGACAGTTTTGCTCTAAGGATGCAGTTGCATGACTGAGTTAGTTTCAGAGGAAGCTGCCACTAAAAGGGACAGCAGCTTCCATTTGCTGCTGTCCACACGTTCATTCCTGCTGCTAGGCTGTTATCTTGGCACTACTACCTTCTGCTCACATAGTCACAACATGAACCACCTAAGAATGAACCCTCCTAAGAAAATAGCTAGATGAGAGTCCAACCCAGGTGGCTGCACAGGGAGGGAAGCATTGCTAACCTGGCAGGACAACACAGGAACACATGGCTGGGAACCATATCCCTTTTGGCAGCATCAGGGATTTAAAACTGGTTAATTCATCTTGTAACCACACCCAAGGTTACGTAGCCTAGAAGAGAATTGGCTTCTGTGCTCTACTTATCCAGCTACTAATTTGCCAAATAAAGCTTTAAACTATGTAAAACTTGCGAGTAGTTACAGCAGAGCATTTTACACCCTTCTCTACTGTTGGATACTTACACAACACTATGTATCTATGACAAAAATGAAAGCTGCTATAACAGCTCTACAGAGTAAAGCAGAATCCTGCTGTCCTGGGCAGTATAAAAGGGTGTAGGATGTACACTTCCCATTTAAGTTTAAAACAACAGGCAGCAAGCAGAAGGAAAAGTCATGTAGCAGTAGCAGATAAGCAGCCATTTGGCATTAGCAGCAATCTGACTTTATCACAGCAGGAAATTAGTTCCTTCCAGTTTCAGCTGACACATCACTACAGAGCAATAATAAAAATTAAAATTAAATTGATAATTTAAAAAAAAAAAGACGTGTACTGGTTACTGGTGCCACCAACCCACAACTATGTTGACTACTCTGGAGGAAGAGGGGAACCAGCAGATTAATGAGCGTGTGCTGCCAAAATAGCCCCTCTCTGCCTTTTCCCTGTGCGTGCCTGAGCTGCAAGGAAGGATCAATGCCCAGGACAGCAGCTCTAACAACCTGTCTCCCCCTTAGTGTTTAGGGGAAAAAACTATTGCTGTACCATACTGAAAAAGTCCTGATTCAGCTCTAAATCAAGGATAATGTTAGAAACCTCCAGGCTTTGAGATAGAAGCCGGCATACACAAAACCAAAATCTCCAGACTGGAAAGCAAATTTACATGACCACAAAGCTGATTATGTGCCAAATGTAGTTTTTGCTCCAAATGTCATGACTTCAGAAGCCAGCATCATGATTTCTGAATGTCTAAATAACAAATTAGGAATTCTTATGCTTACAAATCCCTTCCACACTCCATAGTAAAATGTGCTCCATCAGGCAATTTGGCTAAATGGATTTTATTTATTTATAGCACACTACTATTATAAAAATATTTTGCCAACGTCTTAGTCAAATTGTCCAATGTCAATGCAAATGCACATAACAAACAAACGTGCTACAAGGTTAAGGTTGTTTACATTCAATTTGTCTTGTATTTTAAGGCTCTTTAGGTTCTGTAAATCTAAGTCGGGGGGGATGTCTTAGGGAGAGGGCCTTAAAATTGTCTGTAACACTGGAACGTGCATCAGGACATAAAAACTAAATCCAGTATGTACACTGGAAACACCGACAGATGTCTCAGACAAATACAGTTCAAATCTGATGTTAACTCTCATTCAGGAAGAAAAGTAACCTTTATTTACCTACACTCACTCAAAATTCTCTCCAGGAAAAACAGTATAAATAGATTACAAGCCTTTCCCTCAGGTCCACAAGAGAAACTGGTGTTATGAGGAAATCTGGAAAACACCCCTTTATCAAAAGTCCCCCTGATTTAAACAAGAAACAACTGGGAAAAACAAACATAAAAACACTTAAATGTCAGCCCTCACTGTAGTAAACCACAGATAACAGTAAGGTAGTTGAGCTATACCATAAAGTGGATGTGTTATGGGAAGGTACAGGACTAACCTCAGCACTTCTGTGTTTTAGTATAGAGAGACCAACTTCATTATTTTATCTTAGTATACCTTTGGTCTTTAAACCAATGATGTACATTTTGATCATAGAATCATTGAATGGTTTGGGTTTGAAGGGACCTTAAAGACCATTAAATTCCAACTTCCCTGCCATGGGCATGGACATCTTTCACTAGACCATGACTCTCAGAGGTCCATTCAGCCTGACCTCAAAAAGGCCTTTAAAAAGACATTCAAACTAATACATTTAGGGAAGACAAACTATATTCTGACTAGATATAATCAAAAAAAACAGAGTTTTTATGCAATGCTATTTGTCAGACTAAAATGCAGCCCCTACAGAGACTTAGAGTCTGGATGGGTCATTAAATTCAGGATTACGCCATTTGACCAGAGGGTATTATTTCCTACCTCCAAAGGCAGCTTATGCTGTGGTTTTTCCTTTTCTCCTTCTCATTGTAGTAGGCATCACATGATGATTTTACATAACTCTTTCATTAGGGAAAAAGGGCTAACATCTCAAGCCCACAGTGCTGTGTCTCACAACGTAGTTTCAAGTGGGGTGATGGAGCAGTCAAGGCAGGAACAGAATTTTTTTTCAAACAGGTGTGTTGTTGCTAATGGACCAAGGGAACATTTTCATTTCACCACATTACATAGGGTTTAAAGTTATGAATGAAAATTAATGTGGAGAGATGCTGAGAAGAAATTACAGAAAAAGGAAAAAAGTAGTCTTATCCATCTTCCAAATATAATCAAAAGATCAAAAGTTCTTTCAGTGCTGGATTTCTTTTAGCTATCAGCTTTGGATAGTTGGCACCTTCTTTTCCCAAGGTAAATGTTATCAGTACAGGAACAATAGAGTTACTACAAAATGCCTCTGTTGAGTAAGTGGATGAGTTGCAACTTGCAGCCTGCCTGTTTTTATGCCAATGAACAAACTCAGCTAAACATTTGCCCCTGATCTTCGCTGCAGGACTTAACTGAGATAATTATGAGTGAAGAGGCACTGAACTGATGAAACGTGCTACAGTGTCATCATATTAAGAATACTTAAGAAGTTATAAAGTGTCAGTAGTCACCCAATTCACAGAGGTTAAAATAAACCTCTTTGTAACAATGCCAATTCAAAGTAAATGATGTTGCCACTTCTAGGTAAAAGGAAACTATGCAGCCAACCAAAAGAAAGACAAAGTTATAAAATATGCAAGAACCCTGCTTTCATCATATGGGAACTTGATGTGGTATAAAATGCCTTCCATCCAAAACCACAGCTAATGCAACAGGAGCCAGTGAGTACAAGCTTATCTTTAGTAGAAACTCTCCATGCTTGGAGGCAGCTGATGGTTTAGCAATCCTGGTTTAGCCACAGTGTCCTGTGATGACTCAGGGAGACGAGAATACAGACCTTCCCACTACTCCCCTTCTCTCTTCTGAGGTAGGAATCCTGCATTTTCTTTCCCCGGGTGGTGCTGGAACAAAAGCATCTTTTCCCTTGCCTAATGTAAGTAAGCCACTTTTTTTTCCAACTAGTCATACCACTGCGATCCAGCCACCCACAGCCAGAGCCAACAGTATTCACGTAGGAGTCTACCTAATCACAAAAGCATGAGCATTTCTCCAGTGTCAGCTCTACCAATGCGTGGAGGAGGTTGGATACATCCTGCCCCGCTTTTGCCTTCAGAGCAGCACGAAGACCCCAAGGCACACTCCCAAGTTAAGCAGCACACATGATAAGGACAGCAACCAAATTTCAATAGCACTAGGGTAATGATAGACTTAGCAAGATGAAAATCAATCCACTTCACTACAGATGAATGAATGGTCTTCACAAGATTTATTGCTTTATTGTTGACTGATAGCCTTTGAGATTGAAATCCCCCAGGGATTGCACACTAATACCAATAAAATAATCAGTTAAAAATAAAACAGTACTTTGTTAAAGCAAACTGTTTTCACCCATCCCACACTTCCTTATTCCATAAGTGGAAATGATGGAATTATGAACAACTGACTCATTTGCACAAACAATCAAAATCTCCAGTCACAACTTCAACATCAGCACATCTTAGGCTGAGGGATCATACAGCTCAAAGCTGCCCAAGGCAGTTAAAATACCCACTTCAAGCTAAATAGGTCACAGGTAGATCCAGCCATGCCAAACTGGTGGTTTAGGCTTCCAAACAAAGCCTCCTATTGTTTAGAATCAGCCACTTGGGAATAGAAAAAAGTCAAATGTGTAAACATAAGGAGGAATCAGGAGAGTTCTTTTTAAGTATTTTTCTTTTCAAAAGCCTCCTTCCCCTCTTTCAGCATAGACCAAAATAGCCAGTATATAAAGAATTTTATCCAAAAAGCATTTCAGAACAAGCCATTTCTCTAAAGTTGCTCTGCTGTGTCAAAACACATGGGAAGGGGGAAGAGGAGGGACAGGACAATTGTCAGTGATAAAACTTTCTCCACCCAGAAGCCACACTGAATTCTTTGTCCAAGGCAATAAAAATACATCACACAAAGCTGGAAACCTTTGAGATGCTCCTACATTTTAGTATTCAACAGCTTCTGTAAGTTTCCCCAGTCTTGAATTCTGAGATGTGCCAAGGAGAATGAGAGCAGTAGGGAAAGCTTTCCCCAGAAGGGATGACACTCAGCCATGGTTTACCAAGCATCTCAGAAGAGCAAAACAACACATTGTCTGAGCAGGCAAATCTTTCTCAGCTAAACACAAAATCTGCTCAAGAAATCTGCAACTCATTAGCACAGAAGTTCAAAGTTGTTTTATAAGCATATTTTCCTTTGCAACAGTTCGTAGAGCTGTCTGCATTTCATCATTCTAAATACAGCAGCCCTGAAAACAGTTTCAGCACTGCACTTTCTGATGCTGTGCTTCCAAGCATCCTGTAATGCAGCAGGTACATTTCTCAAAGTTTCCTTTAAAAAAGCAGCAGATAACAAAATAATTTTGTTACATTTTTATGAAAAGCCATGGGAACAAAAAGAATGCTATTTCTACCAAACCACTTCCCTCTACTCTTGACTGATGAAGAGCTAGGACCCCAGAGATGAAAAGTAAAATAGTATAAATAATTATGAAGATTGTTTCCTTTTGGAAAAGAAGCACATAGGAAATTCTTTTGATTTACATTAATTTGCTACACATGTGTAGAGCCTGATTAACTCCAACTGGTTACATAGGTCTATGAAGAATTTTTTTTGTCTGTTGGAATGAAAACTCATGGTGATCCTGCTCTCTAAAATTCCATGGCCAAATAATGGAGGTATTTATCTAGAGATCAGACAATTGGTTAAGTGAATCAACCCTACCATTCCTTGCGTGCCAGACTGTAAAACATATTAGCAAAAACATAAAGATAACTTGTTGATTTTCCTGAAAAGCACATTTGACCACCCTTCTGCTCACTGGTTTTGTCATCTGGTTCAGTGAACTTTTAATCGTCCCATGTTTAATTTTACACAAAAAATGGACAACTACACAGTAAACAAAACTTGCAGAAAACCCCTTAAATTTTCAAGAATCTTGTTGCTGAGCAAGATTACTGAAAGACTGTCAGTAAAATTTGCTACTATCTATGAAAGCTTTGCTGTGCCAGTCCATGAAGCCTGGGGGAGGATCCAAGGGAAGGGACATCGATGTGTCTTTAAAAACGGTCTTGGAACTTTGTCTTAGAACTGATCAGAAACAGAAAATGGGCTGCTGTATGAAGTGCATTCCTGTCACAGTTTACCCAAAAGAAGTATGTTTTCCCTGGAAAAAGCTGCAAAGCAGCTGGCAGATGAAGCCAACTGTTCAAGCTTTCTAAGAGCAGAACCACCTCTCTAGTCAGTCTTGCAAAAAGAGTAGTACAAGGGCTTGGCCAGCTCTAAGAGCAGTTTTTTCCTTATTAGCTTTCCCACTTTCTTCTTGATGAAATTCAGAACATTTTCCTGTTTCTTTGTATTAAAACAAAAAAATAAAGTAAATTTTCAGTCACAAAATTATCTACTGTGGAGAACGGGTAAGAATGAATCAAGACAAATATTTACCCCCCTGAGCTATAACCTGTGATTTTTAATAATTTCAATGTGAAACATAAAATATCTTGCAAAGAAAAGTGTTTATTACTATTGATTCTGCTTATGACAATTTTGAAGAATATGCTATTTTGAGAATATAAATTTCCTCTCAGTGCTTGTCCTGAAAAAAATGCAGCCTCCTACACACTGAAAACTCTGACAGTTAACTGAGACAGAGGGGAAAAATCCCAAGGACTTTACATAATGATTCAATTGAAATTGTGGCAATGCTGTGGCAATTGTAACAAGTCAAGATATACAAGAACACAAGGAGCAGAAACTTCAGTTTTGTGACAGTGGCACATTCAGTGATTGAATTAACAAGGGAAACAGAAATAAGGTAAAAAAAGTTTTAAAATCAGATTCTACTTAGACTTGCAGGAGAAACTGTTACAGTAACAGCAGCACCGCTTCATATTTCAGTTTTGCACTAGGACCAAAGAAGGTGGGCATGTGAAGAAGCTTTTACTTGTGGTTGGGTCCTTTTTAACTTTAATCTTTATTTGCTTCTAAGAGCAAAAGACAGCCTGAAGCACAAGCCCAATGATACTTGAAAGGCTTTAAAAAAATTTACTCCCTTTCTGGTGACGTAGACACAGGCACATGCAGCACAGCTCTGTGCACCCCTGAATTTGAGGGCATATTCTACCACATATGTCTGTTATGGCATTTTCACATAGTCACAACTATGTTAAATCAAAGCCAACTGATGTCAATCCTAAAATGCTGAGAAGCCCCACAGCGAAGCATCTTTACATTTGGGAAGTGTTAACGTGTGATATAAACATTTTGCCTTCCAAAGCCACCATTTAGACCAGAATGCCAAAAGCAATTAGTGTAATGTGCACAGCGACACAGAGACATACAGACAGAGTACTCTCTTGTGTATTTTCAAGAGAGTGTAACCAATTTTTTTTTCTGGGAGACCTCTTTTCCTCTTCACACATTTTCCCTGCCCATGACAGCGTGGGTTGGAACTGGATGATCTTTAAGGTCCCTTCAAACCCAAACCATTCTATGATTCTTTTATTACTTTTCTAAATGAGAAAATATGATGTGCAGGAACAATGCAAGAACATTGATTTTATTGGCCAGAGGTTTAAAAATTATAATATATGCTTTAACAAGGTGGTTTTTTATGTCACAGGCTGGTGAGGAGGGCATAAGAAAGAGGGGAAACATATTTTCAGCCTGAGATCTACTCAAGTTCCATGAATGGACTCCTACTGTCCAGCTCTGTCCTGACAGAGCTGAGTGATCACCCAGAGAAAGGAACAAACAAAGTAGTAAATTTCATACTACATGAAATATCAGCTTAATGACTTACTCTTTTCCTCCAGGGGAGATGGGGTGAGGGAAATACAAGTAAAAAGCAACCTAAGTGCTGGAAAACTTCTCCAAAGGTTAACATCAAGAAGCTGGTACCTTTCCTTCTGGGCAATGTAAGAGCTGTGGCAATTGCTTACATAAGTGACCACTCTGCTGTGCAAACACAACATTAAAGCCAAAAGCAAGAGTTAGAAAATAAAATCCAATTCTGTGAGCCCACTGCTGTGCAGCTGAGCTCAGTGTGGCCTTTGTACAGATAGGGAAGAGAAAAGGACTGATAAAGCTAGAGAAAAAATTAACTAAAATCCAAGGAATGTTTAAGAAGAAGTAATACTAATACTATTAGAAACAATAACCGATAGAGAAAAAAACTGGCTTGCTGGATCTCTCTAAAACTCTATTCTCATATTTATTTGTGACACAACCACGAAACAAGGGGATAAACAAAACCTCACACAGAACAAATCTTGCTCTTGCCTTCATTCCCATGTTCACAGAACAGAACCACAGCCTTGCTCTCATACACTGTCAGTAAGACATAGTCCCTGACATGGTCCAGGATCTCCAACTGTGCTACCCAGCAGAGAGGAGCAGGAGAAGGAAGAGGGCCATGACTTCTAGTTATTATGGGGCATCCAACTCCACATGTGGGGTTTGGCATCAACAGGTAAACAGAAGAAAGTCAGGAATACAAACATTTGCATTATTTTCACAGGTCAGATTTCTCAGTAGCTGTAAACATTAGAAAAGAACTCTGAAGAAACACATCTAAGCAATGATGCAGAACCAGTGCTACTTCTTCCATTAACAAAGCAGATAAATAGTCTGGGGGAGCGGGAATAAAACAATCTCTTTGTTTTGCAGGGCTAAGCAATTCATCTGGAGTTACAAATTGTATTACACCAGCATTAAGTAGTGATGGATGAACCTGAACTTTTGCAGAGGTTGCATTTAGTCATCTACCAAAATCCCCTTTGCATCAGCACCACAAGTCAGTGGTCAAATCTTCCACTTCCTGTTTCCTCAAAGCAGATCCCAAGCCTTCCCCAATGTCAGTTCCCTCAGCAGCTACGGGCAGGCAGGAGTGGGGGTTTGTGCTGTGTTGGCACTGACATTGTCCATAGAATGTAGGGAATCGACCATTGTATTATGCACAAAGAAAAAGACATTTTATTTTTTGTCTCTGGGCATTTATTATTTTATCATGATGAAATACAATGCCCCTTTTCACCAGGAGAATAATCAACAAATGCATTATTTCCCCATTCATTGCCACAAAGCTGGAATGAGTTAAAGTGGGCTTGAAATAAATCCTCTTAAAGCGTTATGACCTGCTATTTTTATTTTTAAATTTCAAGTTATTAAAATGCCTGGTATTTAGAGGAAAATGATGAGCAAAACACTGTTTATTTGCCCAGTAACAAATACCTTAAGCACAGACACACAGGAAAGCAGTGTAGCCTCTGCAGCTACCTACCCTGCCTGACATATGTAAAAGCAAATATTCACAGTATAAACAGACAAATGCACTGCAAATCCCATTGGAAAATGCATCTATAACCTACCTCTGTGGCTGGTCTTTCCCCACTAGAAATTTTTTGGCTATAATATTAGTGATATTTAATCATTGGGGACATCCAGATTCTTTCTTTAAAGAAAAACCCAACCTACTAGAATATAAATATGTTTTCTAACAATAATCCCGAAGTAAAATAAATAAAAGAATAAACAACAAATTAAACCCAACTTTTGTCTTACACTGATCAGACAAAATGTCACACTTAGCAGCTTGGGAGACATAAGTAATGTGACAGAAATATTCCTTAAAGTAAAGAGACTGATGATAAACTTGGGTTTTGTCTGTACCATTACGTACCACCTTCTTTTCTTCATTTTGCAAGAGAACAGGTAACATAATAGTTTTCATAAAAATAGAGGGCAATTTCAGAAATCTGAACACCAACAACGTTCTGTGGCATATCTTGGCAATGGAATGGGAAGAAGAGCTTCTTCACTGTACTCTACCAAGATTTACAAAGGCTGCATCAAGCCTGTAGACTAACAGCCCTTAGACTGCCAAGTCAAAGTACAAGCAGAGGCAAGAATGAATTATAACCAACTAGACCTTAAAAGCACAGGTGCTTCCTCTGCCCTGCCACATGGCTCTTGCTAATCCACTCCCATGACATGGGAAGCTTTTTCCGCTGGCCTGAAACACACTGTGGAAAACCGGATTCAACACTGAGTGGCTGGAGCAGAAAAGCACACGCAGTGTGTTGTCATATGACCTGCCACAGCCTGTGGAAATCACTGTGTGCACCAGAGCATGAAGAGTGACTGAAATGTTTACTGTCCATGTTGCTGCTGCTTGGCTTTTCTGTGCTTCAGGAACAGGTAAGGAACGTCTCTGACCTCAGGCACCTGAGTACTGCGATCATAGATGTCACAAACACTATGAAGCTACATCTGAGGGGGGAAATTTTAAAAAAAAGACATTTTTTCCACAGTTTTTAATTTATATTTCTGGTTTCAGATGAAACTTCTGAGTATTTCTGTCTATATCACCTCTGCTGATATTGAAAAGTATCTTTTCTTAAATGTCATGTTCTCAATAGGCAAAAAATCCTTCAGGGTTTACTAGCAATTAGGTCGTGAACCAGGATTGCTGTAAAGTACACAGGGAAAATACAAATAGGTTAAAACACAAGAAGAATAACGTTTGCTCACTCAGGCTTTCAGCACATACCAAGGACAACAAAATTCTAAAAGAGAGGAGAGGAAAAGGAAAAAACAAACAGGCCTTGAGGAGTTGCCAGTCCAAAAACAGATGCATTCACACTGCCCGTGAAGAAACCCCATGTGAACCTGAGTCCCTTCTGCTTCCCCACAGCAGCAGCAGAGCAGAGACATCCCATCTGCCCTCCCAGTGACCCACATGTTACCTGTGTTGTCAAATATAATGGGCTGGCAGTTCCTGTTGGAGTTCCAGCTACATTTGAGCACCTGCCCTCCTTCCACAATGTTGTGCTGGGTAGTATTTGCTTTCGGAGCACCCACCAGAAGAAATGTCCTGCAGTAAAAAGAAGAAATAAAACATATAAGGCACAATTGTTATTATTTTATGACATCAAAGACTTAATAAAGCAAAAGGCTTGGCCATTCAAATATAAATCAGTCCAGAATTACTCTGAGTTTCACAGAGATTCATATGAGGTTTTAGGTCTTGGGTCCCTAAGCAGGCAAATAAACCCAAAAGCATTTTCCATAAAGAAAATAGAAAAAATTAAATGGTCCTGTCCTACTTAAATAAACACCTTCTATATTCTTTTTTTTTCTTAAAAAAAAATCCCTTACGTATGCAGCGGAACAGGAAACCATGTACTTCAGTAATTTACTTAAGTCATGAGTTGACATAATTTCTGGTTAATTTTCTGACTGTGGGTAGTTCAAGGAAGTCAGTCAAAAATGGAAGCAATGTATAAACAAAGCCATAGTGCACTCTGAGCTCAGCATGTACCGAATGTGATGAGTCAGTCTCTTGTGAGAGAGTGCTCTTGTGAAAACAATCCCCAAGTACCCAAGCAATTGTCAACCACAGATTTGTATATAACGAATTGCTACCGAAATTCATTACACAGAATTATGAGGACCTGCGATGCTTTCTGCATCTCTGCTTACACAGACGGGTCAGTGCACCCCAGCGGGACCTGACAGGAGACTGTGCCTGGCAGGTGGCAAAATTCAGAAGTTGCAAAGTAAGAAACTGACAAAACAAGGCTTTTGGTGTCTTCCAGCATCTTCCAGGAACCCCAGCACCTGTGAGATGCACTTCACTTATCAGCACTTAAGTCAATTTGAAGCATAAAGAAACATACAGAAGACTTAAAATCAAATGCTTCCTTTCATCAGAATCTCTGTTGCTCTGTTGCTTTCCCTTAGACTGCTTAAGAGAGGATCCAGCTTGCAAGAGCAAGTCTTATCGGGCATTATGGTTCTGTAGTTTTGAAATTGGTTTAGCTGAACAAGCTGCAGGACTGGTTGGAGAGAATGTCTACAGGCAAACAAATCCAGGCTTATCCAACTTGCTCTGGTTTTCACAATCATCTCCAGGCTTCTCTTCGCACAGAGCTGAGTTTATGTTTTTTAACACACAGCACCTCAAGAAAGTTCAATTCATACAAACACCAACATAAGCTACTAGTTTTCAACCCATGTAAATTTTCAGAACCTTAAAAATTCCCTGGTGTGGACCCTGATAAAAAATCCAGGCTTATCAGCAATCCATTTATTTTCCTTAGTTGCCATTCAGAGACTGTCTAGATTTCACAAATGGGAATTTGAAACACTTTGAACAACTTAAAATGTTATTTCTGGGCATAACAGAAATGCTTAAAAATAAACATCATAATGCCAAGTAAAGAAACACATTAATTATTATAATTACAATCTATTAAACAAGTGGTAGCTTGTCCCCCAATTTAATCTTGCACCACTAGCTTTTGAGAAGTCTTCCAAATGAAATGCATGTTTAAAGACTTAAACCAATCCCATTCTAATAATATATTTTAATTTTTTTCTTAAAATAATCTTGTGATTAAATTTATTAATAAAGTTACAAACAAAGTAATTGCTAGGGGACACAACAAAGGTTTTTAGCCACCTCTTCTCTCAAAGTAAAAAAAATCCATTTTTATCATCACAGAGCAAACAAGTAATTTTCCCAGAGATCTTATATACAAATTACCCAAGTGCTAAGAAGTCTCTTTCCATACACTTTGGAAAAGAGAGAAAAATTATTATTTCCATGGGAATACACCAGCTATGCTTTGATATTACCTATCTCCAACATGATGCAACCACCCACCCCATCACGATGCTGTGGGCAAGGCTGGGAGTGTTCTGGCACCGTCAGTACAAGTGCTGACAGGAACAGTCCTCTGACAGTGCTTTGCCAGGGGCCAGCAGAGAAACTGGGATTTCCATGCATGCATATACTGGAAGGCAGACTATCAAATGCAATTCCTTTGAAAGACAGTGTGCATGAGAAGCCTGTTTCAGCTGATAAAAAGTGATGTTCCATCACTTGGTATGAAAGCTGTGCCCAGTGTCAGCACCACGCAGTCCCCTGACACAACACCACTGCTCCAATCCTGGAATAGGACTTTCATACTGGACTTCTAAATATGCTTTAGTTTGGCATCCAGCAGGTCAAAATCGACTATGAAACAGCAACTTGAGCATTCAAGAACTAATAACATGCCTCTGTTGTCAGGCTAGTCAATCCAAATAACTTTAGCTTGACTAAATTGACTTAATCTCTAGTACTCATGAAAAGAATGGGTAATAAAAATTCACAAAAGCAAAAAGAAAGGTGTAGGAACCAAGTGACACATATGATGCTCAATAAAACCCATATGCTTGGAGGACATTGCATACAAGTATTACTGCCTATTTCCAGAGGCAAAATATCAGTGTCCACTGGAATAAACTCAAAACTGAACACCACTGGAGCCTCTTCCTGTTAAGTTGCATAGAAACTTTGTTTCATTGAAGAGCTTAAATCTAGGATAAAGTGATTAGCTTAGCAGGTACAAACAAACTTCCAGTGACAACAAAAAAGCTGAGGAGAAAATTCCCTTATAAATATGCAGGAGTCTACCATGCTGCCCGAAAACCACACTGTTCTCTTCTACAGTAGTGCATTTAGAGGTCAATAGTTCTTATAAAAATAATGGAAAGGTTCCAAATAGTGATTTCATGGAGACTTGGATCACATAATTCCTTATCAGAAAGCAAGGAAGAAAGTTTATTACAGGCATTTACCAGTCTCTTGATAACTCTGCAGCCGCATATGCTGACTTAAAAATAAAGGGACACACAAAAATAGAACCTTTTCTCTTTTAGTATGAACACTTACAGGATTAAGATAGCACAGAAAGATGGTGCAACACGTGCAAGTTAAGACAGGATGGCTTCTAATATATGTAGGCAATAACGAAATGCAAACAAGGCTAGATGATGTACTGAAAAGAGACTTGCTCAATAGCTACAGAATTTGTTTATAAACTAAAGATTAAGAGACAGAATATCCCCTCAGCACGATGAAAGCCAGTAGCTTTTCCAGTTTTACAGTCCTTTCTCAAGACGGGAAAGGAGCAAGGGAAAAGTGGCAAAAGCTGGATGTTACTGTAGCCCCGCACTTGAGAACCAGAGCCTGATTCATTCCGGCAACACCGCGGCTCCGCAGTTAGAGACACGAGGATTCAAAGGTCTGAAACGCACCAGCTACCACACACAACCTAACCTTTAACATGAAACGGGAACATACTCAGGAAGCAGTTGTGGAGAGTCCTTACAGGGAACTTCTCAGCCCCCTGAGCAGCTCGGTGACCCGCATAGACACTCAAACAACAGAGCTCCGCAAAGAGCAACCAAACGCGTGAATAGCAGAGTCCTGAACAGCCGCGGGACATCCCCTCAGGAAGCAAAATCCCATCTCTTCATCTTTCTACAGTGTATTTACCATCACCATTATCTGCATGAGACCAGGCTTTGCAGAGAACTCTGCGGCTCCTGCCGCGCCGGAGCCCGCTCAGGACCGCGTCCGGCTGCCCGGCAAAGGGGTCTGGGCAGGGGGAGCCGCGCGGGGAGGAGGAAGGGATGGGGAGGAGGCAGAGATGCGGGCCGGTCCCTGCCGGGGGCAGGCGTGGCTCCCCCGAGCGCCGGGGCCTGAGCGAGGCGCTCCCGCCGCTCCCCCGGAGCCGCCCCGGCCCCGGCGCTCCCGGCCCGGCGGCACCAGCGGCACCGGGACCGCTCCGGACGTGGCATCGCCCTCCCCTCCGCCGAGACACCGCCTCGCTCCGCTCCGGCGCCCCAGGGGCGACTCGGCGGGGTAGGACGCGGCGGAGCGGGACAGACACTTACGAGGACGGGTCGGGAGCGAAGAAGTCCACGGCGAAACCAAAGTAGCTGCCCGCCGGGCCCGAGTACACGGCCGGGCGCTCCACGTCCAGGTTGAAGGCGCTGGCCGGGCGCAGCGCAACGCCCAGCAGGGCCAGCATCGCCCCCAACAGCACCGGCATCGCCCCCAGCCGCGCCATGGCCCGGCCCGGCTGCTCCGGGCGCGGCTCTGCCCGACGCGCCGGCCCCGCGGAGGGGGCGGAGGGGCCGCGCGTTCCCGCGGGGGCGGGGACGGCAGCGCCGCCACTTCCCCTTCTCGGGACGGGACGGAGCGGCGGGAGGAGGGGCGGCATCATGTGGTGCCGGGGCAGGCTCTGTTCCGCTCCGCGACCGGGCGCTGGGATCCGGCAGTGCGATCTTACTCCTGCCGGAGCAGAAGGCTGGAGGAAGTTATGTAGATTCTTCCCTGTGAGAGTGGAACAGGTTGCAGCCTGGCACAGGTTGCCCAGAGAAGCTGTGGCTGCCCCATCCCTGGCAGCATTTCAGGCCAGGCGGGATGGGGCTCTGAGCACCTCGGTCGATGGAAGATGCCCCTGCCCGTGGCAGCGGGGTTGGAAATAGTGTTTAAGGTCCCTTCCAACCTAAACCAGTCTATGGGGTAGCGATAGAAATAAGAAGAGGGGGTCATCCATGCCCGGTCTAACAAAGCCTTTCTGAACAAGGCTGGGAGCCAGTCTTTAAGGAAAGCTGTTAACACACACACACACACACAAAAAAAAAAAAAAAATATAAAAAAAAGTGAAGAAAGTGCCAGTGTGGCCCCAGCCACGGAGAGGGGGGAAAACCTAAACGCAAACTATTTTCAAACACATAGGCTATTAAATCAAGTAATTTTAAACCCCAGGGTCACAGCTCCTCCCCCAGTAACAGGGATGCCCAGCAGCAGGTGCAGAGCTGGGAAGAGCTGAGTCTGTAAATGCTTCCGAACGGAGATCTTGGCTCTTGTTTCTACCCACCTGGAGAAGTAGCATCAAGCGCAGCTTCAATTTCTGCAGTCACAGTTTGTGGCCCTTCTGTCATCTGTCACAACTAGTGTCTCAGCACTATCAGTGTAGCTCGGGGAGCTGAGGGCTGCCATCAAAACCATCATTGGCCAACTCGAGTTCAACTGCTCAGTACAGCAGTGTTTCAGGTGAAAGAAAACATGCTGGAACACCTATAAAGTGGAAATAATTCATATTAATTCAGAATATTAATTTGTATATGGTAACAGGATTGTAGTTTAATCACCTTTCCCTTTTTGCCATGAAAAGTCTAAACTTTTAGGTTTGCTTGTCTTGTGTGAGCATGATAAAAAGTAGCAGAATAAATAATGATGTTTCAAACTCTAAATAAAAGTTTAAAATATCCCATGTGTATTTACCAAGGGACAGATTCAGTATTACAGGAGTCCTGAAAGAAAAACATTTACACAATAAGCACCAGCAAAGCTACGAAAAGCCTCAGAAAACACATCAGGTTGCACAGGGTCTATGCTGAGGCCTCTAAGAGAAGGGATGAACTGTAGCGCCACAGCTACAACAAGAAGGTGAAAATCCTGCCTTAAAGGGCTTGTGTAAAGAATGTTAGAGACTTCCTAAAAGATGGGTATAACTCCCACACATTCTTTGGAACTGGATATGGGAACCACTGATGAAGTTTAGGACTTAGATTCTAAGGAGATAATTTTATTTTTAAATCTGTTAAATCGGCTGTAAGTGGACTTTTACAGGCTCAGTTCTAAAAAGATCAGGGGCATCAGGTAGAGCTAATGAGATTCAGAGTGAGCAAAATTAGAAGCCACTTATAGAGAATGTCTTCAATGGAGAATAATCATCATGGGAGAAAATAATTAAAATAATCTGAGTAATGGCAGGCCACTTAATAGAGCCAGAAGAAATATGTTTGTTAAAGAACTGCTATTTAACCTACTAAAGAGACAGGATTTAGTAATCTTTGAGTACTCCTGAAGTTGTGATGGAATGGGGTTAATTCAGTGTAGACAAAAGTAGTATATTAAAACTTTGAACTGCATGCATTTAACATTGTCTTTTCATTACTTATTCCTTCAAAGAACCCAAAGGCCTTACAGTAAAAAAAAAACTTTCTTCATCACCAGCTAATGAAACACTTCTCCGAATCAGTTTCCTGTTTTCCTGTGAGTGGAAATTTACAGTCATCATTGTTTTGTCTGGGTTTTTTTGCTCTTTAGTGATGGCCATCAGCTTACATTCACCCACCCATGGTGTTTAGGCTTACAAGAAAAAAATGTGTCATGTATAAAGAGTACCATGTGCAGGCACTGAACACTGATATTGGGTGATCTGTTCACTTTCTTGCTAAATGAATAAAGTTGCTTTAATTTAAAAAATATCATAGAATGATTTGAGTTGGAAAGGACCTTAAAGATCATCTCTGAGAGGCAGGGACCAGGTTCCACTAGACCAGGTTGCTCAAACTGTTCTATTGTAATACAGACAGATTTTATTTTACCACGAAAGCTAAATTATGAAAGCTGACTCATGACAACTTTTTAAAGGCTAGATGTAAAATATGTAAAGTATGCTGGATTGAACACCATGGATTCTTGCCTGCTGCTACTTACCTGCTGGGGGTTTTTTGTTTGTTTGTTTTTTTTTTTTACAAGTTCATTCAGAAAAATTATCAGTACAAGGGCAAAAAGAAAAGGGTAGAAACTGAGAGAGGATTTCATCAAAAAGGGGTTATGAATTAAGAGTTTTCCATTTTAAAAATGCTTTATGTCTGATCTGGTTCCTCCCATTTGGAGGGACATGAGTCACCTTCATACTTGCACAACTCCGTGACACTATCCACTGGAAACAGTAAATAATACATATTTTTTTGTATTTTTATATATTTATACTTCAAAAAAGTATACTTCAAATGTAAGTTTTTCAGCAATCTCATAATGTACAAAGGAAGAACTTCCAAGCATTTTCATCTATTCGTTCCCACAGCTTCCCTGTCTGCAGGAAGGTCTGTCACAGCCTGGCAAACAGCAGCACACAGAAGGGAAGAGGTTTGTTCAAATAAACCCATGGCAGAGCCACAAAGACCCACCAGGTAATCCTGTGTTCCAGTCACTTGTTCTTATTAATTGATAATAATTGCTTCAGGAAGCCAAATCAAAGGTTATTTTTCTATCAAGAAAGGAAGGAGAGTTCCTATACCTAGATTTGATACTTGTTACTAATTTTCTTAACTTTGCAACCTCCTCATAGATAAAAAACCCATTGCTAAAGATTAACTTTTATTATTTTTTTAACTGACTTTTCCTACAGCTTTTGTATTACAGACCTGATCAAAGCCAATGAGTTAATAAGTTCCCAAATACAGCAATGAAAGAGAAAAGAAAACAGTGGTTTATGAGTACCTTGAGAAAGTAACTTAGGGAAAAGGAGGATTTATGGGCCCTACTTGATTGTATCACTTCACAACTTTATACAAGCAGCCAATTTTAGGATATTAGCATTTTCTACCAAATGATAAATTTTGGCTTCCCAGGAACTGACTGTGCAGTCCTACTGCTTGTTGTCAGCAAATGGCTGAGATGAGCCAGAGAACTAACTCAGACTTTTCTCAGACTTTACACAGAGTCAGGGGTTACTCAGCCCGGTGGAAGTCTTTTTTTCCCACCATTTCCTCCCTTGCAGATTCCTGCTCTTTGGCCAGCTGTTTGGTGCCTGCTCCCATCTTTGGGCTGGCCCAGGTGAGGCAGCCTGTGGCTATCCTGACTCAGCACCGGGCTCGCTGCTCCACTCCCACCACCTCAGCCACAGCTGCAGGCAGAAACGGTGCTGGCTGGCCCTGATTCAGAGCACAACCCGACTCGATCTGTCTAGACAGCCCCAGAGCCGAGCCACAGCTCCCTGCATGGGATTATTCCCCCAGCCTAACAGGGTAAAAAAGCTTTTTCTTTATCCCAGCTTGGGATACACTTCTAATCAAAGCCAATCTTACTGTAAATGATTGATCCCATTGCCTGCATTGAGCTGCTCTGTCTGACAGCCACGTGGATGGGAGAGTGAAAGCCAAAACCAGAGTTTGCTATTAAAGGACAGCAGGAAACACCTTCCAGTGAGGATGGGATTTTTTTTTCCTGGCTTTTTTAGCTCCAAGCATAATTACAAATAAATAAGCCACAGCCAATGAGATCATATTACAGAATGTAAACAAAGGAATTACATGCTTTTATATTTACTCTCCTGTTACCTGCAGTTTCAGATTGACAGGCTAAGATATTCAATGATGAAAATCAACTACTAAGAAGTGGGAAGGACTGGGATTTCTTATAAGACACCTCTTCGGTTTCAAACACACTTATTTTGGAATTGATTGCAGTCTAAAGAACTACTTTCCATTATACAACAGACAAAACTAATTTTTGTAACAAGTTATTTGGTCTTGTTAGTTTTTACTCATACAAGAAGATATTAACAGAGCTTAATAAAACTTTACAAGATGCAAAGCACTTTTGATAAACAGGCATTATTTTTTCCTATTCCTGAGTGTCCAGCATGGATCAAGTATTTCAGATCATTTTCTTTTGTAATTATGACTCCTCCTCATGACACTACACTCAACAGCAAGGAATGGACAAAGTAAAAATTGCACTTGTGCTAATCACAGTGATCGTACTTGAAAAGCCTCAGCATACAGATGCCCTGTATATAAGCAATAAGCTTCAGCCTTTTAGCAGATCCAGTGCTTTACAGTACCAGCAGGATGAATATCTGGAGTACAGAAAGGATTACCACTGATTTGTTCATCAATACTGCTGTAACTCTCTCAGAAAAGCCTTTCTTGTTGTGAGAGTTTTAGTAAATATTTTGCTCTTGTGCCATCCAGGTGCTTGGACTTGTGAAGAGGCATAGCTGCTCTGAAGAGATATTTCAAGAAATAAGTCACTTTCTAACAAGGCAGTAGAAAGCAAGCCTAAGCTGACCAAAACATGCACTTCACATATTTACTTTGGTTTGCTCAGTTGATGTCTTTTATTTCTATTTTGTTTAATATTATGTTTAGGGTTCATTTCCTTGGAAAAAAACCCACAATGAATCTGAAAGCTCTGGAAGCATTACTGGGTGAGAAACACAGGGAAACCAGTGGAGATGTTTAGACTTAATTTGCTTTATTGCTCCTATGAGCAATTCACCACATCAACCCAATCTCATTCAGTTGTTAGCAAAAGCTGTGCTTAGCCTGGGGCTATAGGGCAATGTTTTCCTTAGGACAACAAGGGTATGGCTACATTTGCTAAACCAGTTCCTAGATGGTGAACAACTCTCTGGCATAGACTGAAAACTCCCAGGTCAAAAGGAAGTGAGTCGTACCAGGGGTTATTTCAGATTTGGTCAATACTGATAGCTGTATTACTCCAGTGTTAGTCAATGTCTGTCCACAATCCCCTTCATGTGTTTTATAGAATGCTCCTTACTCACCAGGCTTTTTTTTTTACATTAGGATTCCACAGCATCAAGTGCAGGGACAGCACTGCTTGATTTGTTAAAGGGTTCATATTTCTTCACTCTGACCAAGTTTGTCATTAGAAGTCACATGTGTGACTCACTTTTTGCTTCACAAAGCACTTCAGCTTATCCAGCTATCAACATATCCAGATGTTGCTCAGTAATGCCTCCAAAGACTTAGAAATTTTTAGAAGATATTTTTAAACAGTATTTTCACTCTAGGGAAAAGGATGGACAGGAAATGATGTAATAAGGGAGAAACAGATCAGGGAAAAAAACAAGCTCTGTAACATTATCTGCATAATCTCAATGAAAATGAACACACCAGGCCAGAGGGAAAAGCCTGGGAAGGCACCACACCTATCCCCAGAACCAGCACGGTGCCCTCAGCTAACCACAGTGATGGAGATCACAGGAGACAGGCAGGGAAAAGTGGGGCTCTTGAGTCTTCTCCTGGGAAAGGTCTCAGGACAGGTATTTAGAAGGGGCTAGTGAGAATTTGCTAATATAGACAGTATAGAGTTGGCTTTCTGCTTCTAGGGTGGAAAAAGATATGTTGCATGTAAATATCTTTTCTAAGTACGTTTTCCTTCCTTTGCCTGCTACTGTTTTTTTGACTATTTTAAGTACTGTCCCTTCTGCTGAGACCATCAGTGATGGCAAGTGTGTACACAACACACAGACAGAGGTTTTATTTAGAAAGTGGAAGTGACCATGCCTGGCAGAAACACTTGTGGAACAGTATTCTGCTGGGGCAAAGAGAAAAAGAACACCCCCCTGCAGACAGGATCTATAGGCACTGAAGGCAGTGGGCACTTTCTAGTTTATTTCCATTTATGGAGAATTTCAGATGACAAGAGGCATTTTCTAGTTTTCTTACATACTTGTCTGCTTCTGGTTATACAGAAATACCAGATCACTGCTTCCTGTTATATTCTTGAGATACTGCAATCTCTGTCTTTGGTGCAAATAATCTATTTAGTATAAGTGACAGCTTCTTATATACACCTTTTTAATCTTTCTTCACTGATTTTTTCCATGAATTTTTTTCATCATACATTTTCAAAGTAATCAAATAAAGCTCAGATTCACAGAGCAGTCATCTTGGCTTTTTAATTTACCATTCCAGGCACATAAAGCCACATCTGCCTGGAAGCATCTGCCCTCTAGTGCTCCTGTATTACAGTAATGCTTCCACATTCCTGCTAAAGGATTTGGACCAAAACCAAGTTTGAATATTACGAATTCCCTGGGAAAGAAATAATTTTTCAGTCTGTTCTGAGCCTAGTAACAGGCTCAGACTTAAAACACATTGAAGACTTACCCAGCAAAATAGTAACAGGATGCAGAGCAAGTAGGATTGAAAGACAGTGGAGGAGTAAACCAGAGCCAAGCTCCTTTCTATCCAATAATCTGATTACTTTACTCAAATACAAAAGCACTAAAAGATGGCAGTAGGACAAACTGACATGGAAAAAGGTATTTCCTTCCCTTCTCTCTCAAGGAATGTTGCAAGTGTTTCAGCCCCAGCATCCCAGGCCTTTGGAGCAGCTCAGACATCAGCTCCAGCCACTTGCCTTCAGAAGGCATATTACCATCTTAGATTCTTACAGAATGCCCCCTCAGAGTTTAAACATCCTCCCTCTTCCCCATGCAAAAATACACATTTCCCCAAAGAACCCCAACTCACCCTCACCTCAAAGCCATTATATTTTGATCCTTTGTGTTCTTATCCATAAAACTAGTGACTGTTGACCATGTCTTTGCCAAGTTAAATAATAAATGTTTCTTTCAAGGAATAAGCTGAAAAACATTGACCAAGACAGAGTCAGATCTAACAGAGGATTTGACCATTAGAGGGTGAAGGGTGGGGGTGTTTGGTGTGGATTTGTTTTGTTTCCAAAGTTTTCACTGTTTGCTTCTAAGCCATTAGCCTGCAATTGCCCGGAGGTTGCTCCAGTACATTCCCTGTTCAGTGCTGCTGGTGAAAGAACTGTTTTTGCAGCTATCAAAGAGAAGTCTGCCAGTTAATGCTGACAACAGCTAACAGTGGTGGAAATTGCAGACACTTCTATGCCCTGGATAAAGAGCACATTTAAAAGCTATTTCCTTCTTGCCTTCTTGGGGGAAGATTCCTCATTCCGCTTCTCCCTGCTCCCCAAACACACAAAGCAATTATTCATGTAGAGCAGCCGTTGTGTGCAACTGTAGCTCAGAATTTGTGTGGAAGGCGCTGTGTGGGAGACCGTACCTAGAACCACTATTTACAGAACACAGTTTTTTGTATCGACAAGACTGAAAAGCTTGTGGTGTAGGGCTGATAGCACTGACACAAAGTGCAGCTCTGACCCCCTAGATGGTTATTCAAGGAAATAGTTCACAAAGGTGAGACAACAGCAGTTAAACTCCTATTGCTCCCTTACAGTTTATAGTTCCCTCTTACCTTGGCTTTAGTCTGTCAGACATTTTAAGAACTAGAGCTTTGCTCTATTCATTCTGTCCCACTTCCCTAATCCTCCTTCACTCCCTCCGATAAACAAGACCCTGGAGCATTTAGAGCTGCGTTAAGAGAGCACCCTGCTGGGTGAGACAGTGCCTTGCTCCGTGCTGGGAGCCCGCAGGGAGAAGGTAGAAGCTGCCTTACACAGAGACTGCCAGGAGAGCTGATGTGGATTAGGGAGGTCAATCAGAAGAGCCTCCCTTCTGCAGTATTTGTACTTAGCATAGGGAGAAGACAGCAAAAGAAAGTGATGAAGAACGAATATTAAAGGTTTCTTGTCTAGAAACTTGGCTGTTATCTGATTCTAACAAGGCCTTAAGTTGCAGCTATGGAATTTTTAAAGTGGAGGTCAATTAATCTTTTTCTGAACTAGTCCACTGCTCCTAAACAAGACAACTAAACTACTTGACATGCCAGACATCACAAAGATTAGTAGAAAATAGTGACTGAGAGCTTGCAATGGATTTGTATTACTGTGCAGAGACCAAACTACTGCATGTCTTTGATCCCATCTTTACATGCTGTGTTCAGAGCAAAAGAAGGTAAACCATGGAATAAAACAGGAATGGATGTGAAACATGAAGAGGACAAAAGTTCTCCTAGCACAGCAAGCCCATTAAAATGCATTAGAGACCTTAGAAATTCAAGGTGTAAATTGAATTTCTACAGCTACAGGAGATGTGCTACACTCATTTTACATGCTGACAACACAGTTTCATTCCAGCACAGGTCCAGAGATTCAACATCCATTGAACACATTTCCCTAAAGGGTGACTGTACAAATATTGTTTTGACTTGGGAACCTTCCATAGTAATTTTCTCCACCCTTCCCTTCAGGATTGCTTCTGCTTCTTTCCTTTCCTAAATGAAAGTTGTGATGCTTTCTGTTCCATTTTATCTTCCTTTAATTTAGTAGTCCATTGTGTTTTTAAAGTCTGATTGGGTAACTTTGGGAACATTTCTTCAGTGTTAAGCCAGCTTTGCTCAAATTTATGCCCAAATGTATTCCAAGATCCTATAACCATTTTCAAATGATATTATCTTTGAGGTCTCTTTCCCTAAAGACAAATGAGATGCTGATGCTATTTTATGATTGAAAGAACTGATTATTTTTGGCATTCATTTCAATAATGTGCTATGAAAGAGCCTACTGTGGCCACATATTAGGGCTGTAACATCATCAATGAATAAAACATCCTGGCCTTATTGCTAACACCAGCAACAGCTGCTCTCTGTAAAAGACAGAGCATCTATTGAAAGGAAAGAACCAAGTGTGACAGGCTAAGGCAAGGTCACTACTAAGCCTCTAACACCAGTGTGAGGGTAAAAGAGAAGGATGATTTGCAGTTATCACTATAAAAGCACTTTAGGTAATCACAGCTACATAAAACACACATGGTACCAAACCAGAAGCAAAGATTCCATTCAAATGCTTCATTCATGAAGCATTTACTTCATGAAAGATTTTGCTGACTAAAGCTCATTAGTAGCAAAAAAAAAAGTATGTTTAGAGAGAAAGCTTTTAATTTTGGAAAAAAGCCCTGTTTCTAGCACTGAAATACATCAAGAGACTGTTCTTAAAACTGAAAGACACCAACTCCTTTTTTTTTGTACACACTTTCTCTACTTGGCATCAAGTCAGTCAATGCACAGGCAGGCATAGGATACAACTTCAAGTGTTTTCCCCTTGAGATCAACAACACCAGTTAGTAAGAATCATGTTCAAAACAAAATGTAGGAGAGCTGTGGAACTCTTGAGTTTCCAGAAGATGTTAAAAATGTACAAGGATTCAAGGAAGAAAGTGGGAATATACTTAGAACAGGAAGCCACCACAGGTTACATCTAGATTAAGAATTGTTGGAAGCTCTATATGACAAGCACTCCTGAGCAGTGCATGGGCTTGTCCCTTTCTTCCCTCTTCCTTCCCCAGGTGTCTGGTTTTTGGAGTGTGATAAATGATATCTTGGTCTGATACACTGCAGCTGCTGTTATGGGGTTTTTTTTGTGGTTCCTCTGGCCTTCCCAGGCTTCATTTTTTCCAATTCTCTTCCAATTCATATTCATGTTATTTGGGGGGTATTTCTCCTGAGACATCTCAGGTGAATATATATGGAGATATTTGCATATGAGAGCAATCCCTTCCTCTCAGCTTAGGGCTGCAATAATTTCACTGTGAGGAAAACAAAATCCTAACCTTGTAAGGTTTTTAGTTTAGTTGCTGTAGTTTCAGTAAGTTATTACAAAGCAGCACTTGGAACAGGAATAACAAACACTGTTTAGAAAACTTCCAAGCAGGCTTTTTGCAAGATATATAAGCTTACAAAATATTTAAGCCTGCATTACTTACTGCATTCAGGTAGTTGTTAAAAAGGAGCATTAGCATTGCAAAAGAATTAGAACTCAGCATTCAGAATGCCTGAGACATAATTGTTTTTGAAACTTACTATTCTACATCTGACAACAGAATTGTGAAAAGAAACATGAATAAAACATACCAGTTTGTATATGCACATTCTTTCTGTAACCAACACATTAAACAAACACGATCTGTTATGACAATACTGGATTGCTGAGAGAAGTCCAAAGTTTAAAAATAGTAAAACCTCCCCTTGATAAAAGCAGTTGGGGAGCATTTTCCATTAAAAAACGAGCAACATTTCTATTACAAACAACTTATAGATAATGTAATATTTAAGGTCAGTCTTTACATTTAAACCACATTTTTTCCAGGCCTTTATGCACAGTGTTTATAATAAAAAAGTAGGGAGCTCTAACTAACAAAGCAGTGGCAAGCAATGGCAAGCATAAAATTCAATCACACAGGTCTCAAAAACTCCCTGAACTTGATTGAATATAGAGCTGGCCAGTTACAGCAGGTCAAGCAGCTTGTGTGTGTGATGGAAATGGGATTTGAACACACATTAAAGTTGAAAGTCAACAACTACTCTACCCTCACAACATCAAACACCAGGAAGGAAAGGCATGGGTTTACTGCAGCATTATTTTAAATTGGTTTTGTGCACACTGGTGCAGAGTACCAAAGGTGCTGTGAAGGCTGAGTGCCACACTTGTTTCCTCAAGATATGCTCAAACCGCAGCTACGTTACATTTCTCATGTAGTGCTCACCTAAGTCAAGAGAACACCAAGTGGATACAAACAGGGGCCCAGGCTGAAAGGGCTAGAAACTTACCTGGCTTATAATGCTTTAGAGCCTGACCTGAACTCCTGCACTGAGCCTTCCTGCTTCTGTCACAATGAAATACTCTATTTTTCAACCATAACTGAGTGGTCACTAAAATGAATATATTATTATTTTTGGCTTCAGATTATATCTCATTTTTCCAGAAGTGACTCATTTACTTAACATCAGATTCATTTTGGGAAGTTTCCGTCAATAGGAACAACTTAGTGATGTCATATCCAGGTGAACTCCCTTCTGTCAGAGTGCTCATTTCCAAAACATTAATAATTCATCTACCCCAAGCATGGCCTTTGCATTAATTTTTATCTGAGCATCTATTGACTGAAATTCCCTGTCAGCTGCAAATTTGGGCTTCTTTAACTCTGAAGATCAAGAGCCTTTAGCAGGTTATAGTCAAGCCTATCTGCAAGCAGAAGGAATGCATAGCAGCACATTGCCACTTACCCTCAGGAGTCTGCCTGGATATTACATGAACAAAGAACTCTCTAAAAGCAGTCACCCTGCCTTCAAGGATGGAAATCCAGGCAGAGCAACTAAGCCAAGGGGCCAGAACAAGCCCAGCCAGGAGCTGTGCCAAAATAAGTTAAGAGGAAAGAAAGTGAAAACCAAAAAGGGAAAGAGAACTATTGTTTCCTGCTCACACGAAGCCACCTGTCAACAACTACTGCCTAGGAAAATCAGGTTTTCTTCAACTAACTTATGGATATTCATATATTCATGTATACTCAGGGATATTCATAACTCATTTATTTCAGGACTGTGCAAGGTGAGTGTCCTAATGTGTAAATGACTCCTGCACAAAGGACTTATGCACCACAATCAAGCCCTTTAGACCCAAAAGGACACTCTCTCCCTGCCCATCTATCTGTGTTTTATTAGGTAAAATTAGTATGAGTCACTCTGTTATTCCTCCACTGTAAAATGCAAGTAATATGAACACAATTTTGGCAAAGGCTTAACCTATTTATATCCGTGAAACAGATCAGTATTATGCAATTATTATACAATAAACCAGCCTTTAAGACACAAAATATATAGAAAGCCATTTTCATCCTTGATAATGATTAAATTACTTTTATTCCCATTTAAAATATACAACTTTGAAAAATTATTCAACATACATTCAAATGAATTGCATTCTTAAGTGTCCTGATAGACAGGCATCCTATTGCTGGCCAGTATAATACAATAATCCATCAACACTATTTATTTATGGCCACAGGGGAAAAATCTGCATAAATAAATATTTCTGATATTGCAGCTCTTCCTTAAACACTTACATTTAGAAGTCAGTTTCAGTAAGCCTCTTTCTCCCAAGTACTGCTTCTTGTTCCTACAGAAGAAAATGAATTCCACAAACATCCCAAGAAGGGCAGAAAAAGTCTGAAGTCAGCTAATTTAGAAAGAGCATTCAAGACACAAGAGTCAATTCAGCAGTGCCAGAAATAACCATTAAAGCTAACATTCCCACCCAAAAGCAGTTTGGGGAAGCTCACTAAGAACACCTCAACTCTTAATGGCTTTTAAGTAGTAATTTAAAAGCTGTAGAAAAATCAATACAAAGAGTATCATCAGTACAGCAATATTGCTGCAGATACTACTGGTAGTATGGCAAGGAGGCACAGCCTACAGCCCCCTGTAAAAGCACCACTACTGAGAAATCTTTATGGCAGGACCTCAGTCCTTTGGAAAAGGACACACTGATTAGGTGCCCGCAGGGAATAGCACTGCTCTGCCCTCAGGCAACTCATCCCTGCACAACCTCCTGTTGTTTACAGGACTCCAAAGGTATGGCAGACATTTTCTGGGCTAACATCCCTGCTCTGCAGAGCCTGGATGGAGTCTTCTTTAGTCTACAAAAGACAGTTGGGAAAGAATGAGATGGAACAGCAGTGAGTGGTGCACATCAGCTCAGGGGTGGGCAGGAAATAAGAACAGGAAGCGTGAAAAGAGTTGGCTGCTGAATTTTACACAGCATCAAGTGTAGCCAAAAGAACTGTAATTGCAGGTAGTCCAAATTTAACTGAAGCCAACACCATCACTTCTGTATCAAGACTGCAGAGAAAAACATCTACCATGCTATTAGAAAATCCAGTTCTTAACAGTTTGGTATATCCTAACTTAGCCGAGAAAAATCAACACAGGTATTTTTAAGTTGATAGTTTTTATTTACAGATTTATTGGCAAAAGGTGGTGAGAAAGTTTCAAACATTTTAAACAGAGGGCACCATATTGGATCGTATGATGTATCAGTTGACAATCTTCAGTATCCAGCTGATCAAGTAAAGCTAATCACCACTTAAAGAAGGATAATCTGTATCAGCTCCATTAGAATATCCTGCCTAAAAACCACTTCAGGCAGTTTCTAAATCAACACAATCACAAATAAAAATGCAGTTTTCCTGAAGAATGTATACTTTGACTTTTATACTGTACCTGGTGTCAAATTGCCCACTTGATTACTGGCAAAGCAGTTACACTTCCTACTTTTAGTTGAAAGTTATAATCTCTGTCTGCAAATTCAGCTCTTGGGTAATTCTGACCTACTCTGAAAGTTTTACTGTGAGCATAGTCAAGATTGCAATAGATGAGATTGAAGGAAAACATTCCTGGTATACCACGTACCCATTATATTCAGCTGCATAACCATAAAAATCCTGTTTAAGAATTCTATTCAAAAAGAAGAAAAAATGTAGTCAGTTTTCACTTTGTCACATAGGTTTAATTCATCACTTGAGCTTCTTAGTTCATTCTTATAAATCAAGAGTGTTTAGTTCTTCTTCTAGTTCATCCAAGTCCTCTCCAGTAAACAGATTTTCATCAACTGGAACTGCATCAATTACTCCATTTTCCAATTCCCCATCTTCATCATTATCTTCCTCCAAGTCATTTTGCTTGCTGCTGTTTATATCGCCACCAGAAGCTTCACTTAATTTATTATCTGAAAATAAACATAATTCTTAGGCATTTCAGTGTCATAAGTTTCTTAATCACCAATTGAATTCACAATCCTATTAAACATGCTTTCAAGTTTTGAGACTCTGCAGAAGTTACTTTATTTGAAATTCATGTAGACTTATACTGGTTAAATTATTAATATGCAGGTCTGGATAATCAATTATGAAAATAGGTTAAGAAAACCCCAAACAACTCCAACTCCCACCTCCTGAAGCTCCTATTTTCATAAATGTATCAAACAATGAGTTGCTCCTACTTAATGTCTGCTCTTGAAAGACTCTGGCTTTTCAAGATAAGGGGATGCATTCCACAAGCACACCAAGATCAGGACTTTGCTTTCAGAAATTACAAGCTAGATAGAGAAAAACCTGAATAAAACCTTGGATCTTTCTTATATGCCTATTCTATGATTTCCAAAAATCTGAAAAAAAAAGTAAAGTTAGAACAAGCCCCTTAGAGATGTACTTGAAGCAGTCATAAACATTACCTTTTATTTAAGCTTGAATTTAAGAAAGTAAGTACACAGCATTTACTACAAGCTTTTGCTTTAACTGCACGTACCACTGATAGAAATTAATTACTGGTCTGTTGAAAAGACCTATTGGTTTACAAAGGGTGGGGGAGTAAAATTGCTGTCTACCTTTTGGAAAGCTCTAACAATACAATCTTCTGTTAGTGATGCCCAAATGAAGAACTTACCATCTTTTTCTACTGAAGTGTAGGTGCTGAATCGCTCAGGACTGGCCACTGTAATGCCAGTTTCCTCCACTGCCTTTGGGACATACAGGTTCAAATCCACATCATTTATGCACACAGGGTCTTCCATCTGAAAAACAAGCCAGGGTGCTCTGCATGAACTACTTTTCCACAAAAGTCCTCATTTCTGCATAATTTGTACCGCCTTTTTCACCTTCAACACAAACATTCTGATAAAATCCACTCTGTGGCAGTATGAAATTAACAAACAAGTTTATTAATTGCATTGCAAAAGCTCTCAAGTTAGAAGTTTTCAAACTTGAATGCAAGTGAACTATCACTAATTTAATCCTGTTTTTTACCTCATCATCATCTCCTGCTCCTTGAACATAATGGGTGTCATCTGCTTCTTCATCATCTGCATCAACCAGCTCTGGCCGGAACTCAAATACTTCACGTCCACTAATCTATTCACAGGAAAAGAAACATTCACTTATTACTTCAAGGAACTTGTACTGCTTAAAAAACAAAACAAAACAAAACAAACAATCTCAAAAAAGCAAGGGGAAGGATACAAAAAAACCAAAGTAATTCCAGGCCAGCTACTATTACAAAACTTTATGTACTCCCTCTTCTTGTATTAAAAATGGACTGTAGAACTTACCACCAATGCTTTGCCAGCTTTAAAATCTGCTTTCCTCCTCTCCATATCTTGCTCAGCCTTATCAATTTTTTCTTGTCTTTTTCTTCTCTTCCATGCAATAAAACACTCTAGAGTAATTTTGGTAACATTTGGTCCTAAGGCAGCACGCTGTCAAGGAAAGAGACTGATTAATGCTAGAAACTTTTTCCAAAGGCCATAACAAATTAAAATTTAATTACTTTTTTCCGGAAACTAACAGAAAACATTTCTTTCCAACTCCTTCTTAACTCTTAGCACTGTCAAACCTGCATCATTACCTTCCCATTTGATTCAACGTGCGATTTTCCAGTTAGTGAGATGAGTTGATGTGAAAGTTAACAGGGAAAGTGGACAAGGAAAAAAATACTATAATAGCTCAGTTCTTGTTACAATGACACTGCCAAGCAATGGAGACAGAAATAAGCAGAGCAGCAACATTTTCAGAAGGCCTTGTTCTCTTGGTTCCTTCCTCATTAGAGTTATGGGAGAACTAAGGAGACTGTGTGAGCCGGGGATAAGAAAAACCATAGAAGCCTTTGTTGTGACAGATTAATGAGAAATACCAGTAAGAAGAAGCCTCCTAATAAAGCATAAGCAACAGCTGTGCTAAGAATGCACAGCTATAGTTCTATTCACTAGGTAATAGGTTCTAAACAAAAAACATGAATCAGTACTACACATCTTCACCCTGGCTCATTGAGCTGTGAAAACATTAGTTTTTAATTAGAAATTAACAAGTTCTTTACATCTGTGTCTTCAGAGCAACAAAAACAACTACCACCAAAAGGTACCTGTCTGACAACTTTACCTCTTTTTCTATTAGGTCTTCTAAAGAAATTTCATCTTGCTTTTCCTCCTTCTTTTTGTCTTTTTTTAATACAAAGCCTGGAGGGAGAGCATGGCGATACATACAGTTGTCTCCTCCGCCTGGGCAGACCCAGAACCATCCATATTTGTTGTTTTCAATCGCATCAAGGAAGTATTTGCAGACCTGTATAGAACAGTGGTTGTTGTTAGCACCATGTCCTCTTTTCATCCCCAGCATTTTACACCAGGTGACAGTACAGGAATTCAAAGTCAGTTGTGCTCAAAACAGAGGGAAGGTGTGAAATGCATTGCTATTAGAAAAGTAAACAAAGAAGAGCAATTGATTATCTGAAACTCAGGTAGGCAACAGCTTCCCCCCTCAACACAATACCAATTTAAGAAGACAGGATGACTTAGAAGACTGGCAACTGCACTGCTGTAAACCCAGCAGCACATTTCCTCCTGATACCAACATTTTAAGCAAAACAGGCATCTGCCTCAGACATTAAACCTTCCAGCTCATGATCCTGAGGTAAAGATGCCATTCTGGGACTTTTAACAAGCAATTCATAGTTCACACTCACCAATATCAATGTTTAGTTTTGCAGTTAGGCAGTATCAATAGACTATTTAATTACTTGGTATTGAAAATGAGGTGAAATAGTTCCAAAGAATGAGAAAGGGATTAACACATTATGTCACTTAGTGCAAAACTAAAGAACATTGTTGAACTTAAAGCCCAGGAATTACAAATGACTCTGAATTAGTAAATTCCAAAATAAAGAAGAAAATTTCAAAACTTCTAAATGCTTCTGTATCACCCAGCACAAAAATAAACCAATATATATTGCAAGTCACTGCAATGAGATGATACACTTTGATCACCAGACATGAATCTTCCAGCCAAACAGGCTGCATGAGATTATTGCTGAGTCCTCTGGCGTTTCTGTTTTGAAAGCACTTCACCCACCATCCATTTTTAACTTACATGAGAACATACTATACAATGACTGAAAAGAGCTTTGGGGTTGTGGGTTTTTTGCCTTCTTTATTATTAGAAATTCTATCTATTAGAAATTACTAGCAAGTATTAGAAATACTATCGGACATACTTAGAACACATGATATTCCATTCAAAATCTTTAGAGAAACATATCTAATACCAGTCTGCACTTGACTCCCTCTACTACAGATCAATTACAAGGAAAAAAAAAAGAAAAGAAGACCTACTATTTGGGTTTTGGGTTTTTTCTTTTCTGCCTCACCATGCTTCTTGTTCACCACTTCTTCCAGCTTCTTCTCATCCCAGTTGTCCATTGTATCTAGAAAAAGACAACAGATGGCTTCACAAAAATTCCAAATACTAAACACTGCTGTCAGTGGTTTTCTGCCTAGTAACAGTTTTAATATGCAGTTCTTATATTTTATCTATCTTATACAATGGAAAATAAATTCAGGCTCTTAAAGTTTACAAACTCTTCTCTGCTGTTCGCAAGACAATTTCCTTAGAAATTTGTATTTTGAAATGCATAGAAAATGTTTCAGCTGAAGACTAAATAATGTGTATTTCCATCTGTATAGTACTGAGTGTGAACAGGGGAAAACAAGAAAAGACAACTGAAAAAAGAGAAGTTTAGAGGATAATGTCCAGAAGTATGGGTAATACAGCTTGAGGACTGAAAGAGATAATACCAAATCATCTGTGTTGAAGGGAAAAGAAGGTTCCATCAAAAGAAGCAGGATCACCAATGGTAACAGTAGTAGTGAATCTGTGGGATCCCATCATATACATTAAGGATGGCAGAGGCCAAAGTTCAAATAAAGACTGAGACATGAGGTACTGTCAAAAACCAGTTCTATAAAATCTCTAATCCCTGCTAAGTGAAACTAAAATACAGAGTACTTGGCCAACAAATAATTTGGGGAGAGAAAGTCACAGAAAAAAATCCCAAGTATCCCAGATTCTGGAGCTGTGCCCATCTGGGCAAACACTAGTAACAGTTCTGGAAGGCAGCTCCAGTTGCTCATTACACTTCCTCCTTTTGCACTTCTCCGGAACTTAGAAGAAAATAGGAACTAACAGAAAGATCAAATACTGTACAACTTGGTGCTTGTATGACAATATATTACACAGCACGATTTAAACCCCACCATTCAGTATCACCAGGTCATACTTCTCTTTCTTAATAAGCTCTAAAGGACATCTGTGAACACACTTGAAAAGGCAAGTTTGTGTTGTTCAGAACTTAGAACAGTGGGATGGGTTGCCTTTGCCACCAACCAGGCTCTTTGGGATCATCACCTCAACACAGAAGACACTTAATCTTCAACTGTCAGTTTCAGAATCAGAATAGTTTAGTAGTAACTTTCTAAAAGTGTTCTACCTTTCTCAAGGTCTTCATCTCTTGCATCAATGTAGACACTCCGTTTTTCACACTTCCTCTCCAAAGACAAATCATGAGAAAACTTGCACTTGTCTCCTTTAGTGCACTGTCCTTGCTTGAAGAAAGCACAAACTACAGATTTGGGGTCAGCACCTGAGTGAAGAAAGTGTTTATATTTTAACACTATTTTTAAGCAAAAGCACAAACAGTTCTGAGAACAATACTGAGGATTTAGAGAGAATAAAAACACCTATTTAAAATAACATGAACATGTCATACTTACTTTTATTGCATTATATTTGCATTAAGTATCAAAGCTGGCACTTGACTGTTTAGAGAAATATGGACAGCAGCGTGACTGAGCAAATTATTTATTTATATAATATAATATAACACATGAGAGATCATTCTGTGCAACTTCTTTCCTATTCAGTAAGCTATTCTTGTCTTTAATACATGGTAAAGCATCTTCTGAATGTCACCCTTTCCCCAACAGATTGACATAACACTATAAAAAAATTACAGTAATTTAATCTGCACTCATCCAGACCACTTCCTGTAATAATACAAGAAGATGGTTGTTCATAGGCCCCCAAAATAAGGAACTTTTCTTATAGCACAAACAATTCAATCAAACAAACTACAGTTTAAGTAAAAATCATACCACTAAAGAATTATTTAAGCATTAAGAGGTCATTAGGAAAAGCAATGAAAGCAGCTAGAAATGTATTTATGAGACATGACTAAACAAGAAGTACTTGATTTTTAATATTCATTAAGTACTCATGTACAGTTTTAAATTTGAGTTTATCACTTGCCACTTTCACTCGGTGTGACTCACCAGTGACAAAAGTAAGTACAGCAACACTTGTTTAAAATGTAATCCAAAAGTCTGGGCAATAGTAATCTTCTGAAATAACCTGCAGTCAAAATCTACTTCATTTAGAAAAAGCTGACCAGTGCAGATCATAAACACCAAACTGCCCTTTGTTGCTGATGACAAGGAGCAAGTATGAGGTTTGCTTTAAACACACACATGGAAATCACACTGCTTTTGTAAAACATTATTGCACATAATTTCACGTATTCCAGAAGATAAATAAAGAGTTCAAAACATTTAGTTCATTCCTACAGGTATTATACTTTTTTCTCCCACATGGCAGCCAACTGCAGTTTCCTAGAAGTATCAAAAACAAAAGAGTTGTAACAAAAATTTAGATGTTATCAAAAAACTAGTTTGTTCAATAACCAAGCTCAAGACAAACCACACTTCCAAAAGCAACACTACTGCTCATTATGAGGTCAGATAGAAGGAACTGGAAAGTTTTTACTGTTCTGCTTTGAGTACAATTTTCTGTGAAGACAATAGTTACCATCTTATATTCCTTGAAATACTTAGATGTACTTAAGTTTCCTGAGGAGACAGGGTGCTTTAAATACCATCACACACACGGAAATCATGACACACATCCAGAAACATCTAATGAATGAACCAGAAACAGCAAAGTATTTTCAGCTGCCCATTCAGTATTAACACAGCTTTTGATATTCTAAGGGTCTAGTGACTCCAGATAAAAAATACCAAATCTTACTGACAAACTACTACTCAGTACACTAGATAGGGAAGGAAACAGTCAAATCTACTTTATTAAAATATCAACTGGTGTTTTTGAAGGGCTATTTTATGTCAAGTAGCTGTACAAGTAAGAGAATATGAATGAAGAGAAATCAGTCATACCTTTGCTAATTTTCTGCGCAGCAACCACGGGCTTGAAGAGCTCATTTAATTCTTGTAATTCCTTTTTCTTGTCTTCTTTTTTTAATTTCTTCTCACTTTCTGTTTGAGCAGCCTGTGACAACCCCAAATGCATAGTTAGAAATAAAAATGTAGAATGCCAGGACTCACTTCATGAAAACTGCATGTTAAAATAGCCAATCATTCTAAATTAGTTTACAAGGGGAGGAGGGAAGAATCTGTGATGTCTGGAAGGCTCAGAATTGCTGCCCTTGTGTGCACCACCCGTGCCCCCTTAGGTGGCACTGACCTGTCACACAGGAGGGATGGCAAAGCTGTCAGTGGTGGATGCTGGCAGGTACTTTAAGTGCCACAGTGAACCTCTACTGCACCTCTATAAGGTAGGAAAGCCACTGAGAGACATCCAGATCCACTGCTCTTTTGTAGTGCAACTACTCCTTCCAGATCTGTGCCAAAACCCTCTTGTATCTTCAGTCCCCTGCGTGCTGTTCTGCTCCTTCTCTTCATGTGTACTGGCAGCAATTCCAGGAAAGCTCTCCGTAGAATTTAGGAAGTGCTTTTAAAACACTATTGCAATTTGCATCAATTCAACATACCCAACTTTCATGGCTAACCAGTGGCCTGCAGTCAAACACATTCTGTAGGTACTAAAGGCCAAGGACTGGAAAACAAGCTCACCTAGGAAAGGAAAGGTTTATATATAAGGAAAAAGCCTGACTCTGCCTCACTCTTTTTGGACAAACCAGAGAAGGCCTGTCTCTATACCACAGTGGGCTGACACCAGATGAAAGAGGACATGGCAGCAGCATTATTAGATCAGGTATGAAAGGAGGTTGTAGCAAGGGTGGAGTCAGTCTCTCTTCCAAGGTAACAAATGACAGGGTAAGAGGAAATGGCCTCAAGTTGCATCAAAAGATGCTTAGATCGGTTATTGGGCCAAATTTCTTCACTGAATAAGTGGTCAAGCATTGGAACAGGCTGCCCAGGGAAGCAGTGGAGTCCACATCCCTGGAAGTGTTCCAAAATGTGTGGATGTGGCACTTGGGAATATGGTTTAGTGATGAACATGGCAGTGCTGGGTTAATGGCTGAACTCAATCTCAGGGGTCTTTTCCACCCTTAAGAATTCTGTGATTATTTGACTCTTATCCTTGTGGGAAGCTACTCACACCACTATACAAGTATGTGGGGTACTTTTTTTTCCTAAAATACAGTGTAATATTGAAAAAGGATCTTGGTTCTTACAGTGAATTTCTCAAAAAGTGCACCAAACCGTTTTAGAAGGGAATTAACAGCTTGGTCAGTTTTCATACTGAAAGTTCACAAATGCTGTTTTATTTAACATGCAGACCCACACATGTCAACTACAGAAAGGAGTATTTTAAGAATATTTTGTTCCACCCCAGGGTTATAACGGCATGAAGATAAAGTTTGTCTGGAAAAAAACCCCAACAAAAATCAAACCAAACCCCAAAAAGCCAAAGAAACAAAAAATACAAACCAGCAACAACAAACCAACAAAACATCCCTTCAAACACCAAAGCCAAAACTTTGACAGCATTTTCATTTTCATCTCAGGACACAAGGAAAAATACTTTAAAGAATCCTTTCTTTCTGAGAGACAACCCTAAGTGAAAGCTATTTTATAAGGTAAGAAAGGTATAATGAAGTTAAAAATTTTGCTTCCACCATCCACAGTTAACAGCTACCAGCATTTAAGAAATAAGTTACTTTAAGCTGGCTAATTTAGACTGGTATTCCTATGTATGCCACAGATCCAGGGATTTCATGGACAAGTTTCAGGAGAACTGTTGGAATACCACCAGTGTTTTTCAAGTGACATCAAGGAATCTTTTCCACCACAAGTAATTATTAGATCTAATGACCTGAACATCAACTTAACTTTTCAAATTGTACTTGACATCTGTTAGTTTGTCCTTATGTTATTAAGGAATGTATCATGACATCACGAATTTAGCTGACAAAATGTAATTATTCTACGTATTCCCAGAACAGACAGCTCTGTAAATCATTAACAACCAGCCTACCCAGCCCTGTAAGAACAAGAGACCTGGACCATTTCCATTACAGTATTTTCATTAAATCTATGTTTTCTGATTAAGTATAATCCAACCATTGTATCTCATTTTATTTCATCATGCACAAGAGCAAAGAAGCAGACAGTGGCTCAGAATTTCAGTTTCTTGGACCAAATAGTTCACCAAATAGTTGCAGGCTTGTCAGGCTTGTTTCCACTTAAAATTACAGCAACTGCTTCCATAACAAGAAGAACAAGCACAAACAAGCTTATACTTTTTTTATCTTCCCCCAATTTAACTACTACTCTTAATTGCTATTCTTCAGATAAGGTGGGAATTGAAGTGAAAAAAGAGAAAGAAGGTACAACTGTACTTAGCTAGCAGAGAGTATCCACAATTTATTTTCAGGCATACCTTCAATTTAATTATGTTACTATCAGAACACTCTGTAGACAAAACCCCCACCATTATTAGTTGAGTTTGGTCGGGGTGCATTTGCTTTCCTTCTTTTAAATATATAAAAACTAAACCAAACCCCCAAACCAACAACCACCCCCCTCACTCTGTTCTACCCTTCTCAGCTGAACAAGCTTTTCAAGACTACGAGTTAGTTTGATCTGTGCCAGTCACAACATCAGGCAAGGAACAGCTCAACCTTTTTCTATTTCAGTCCATGACCACCTGCACGTACAGTGAGAGATCATTTCACTCTACAGGGGAAAACACTGGCCATGCTTACCTGGCGTGGATTTTGCTGACCAAACTTAACCTGGTGAGTCACAGCCTTGATAAACTTCTGCTGCTTTGCACCTTTTTTATTCTTTAGACCAAATGTTTTGTCCTAAATGAAGAGATACACATAGCCACATGAATTAAAAACCAAAACCAAACCAAACAACAAAAAACCCAACCCTTGCCACTCCTTTCAAGTTCTCAGTAAAAGAGATCATTTCCTCTAGAAACACAAGCAATCCAAGAAACAGTATGGCCAAAGTTTAGACTCCTCACTTCATCTTCACAATAAACCTTTGACAGAACCTTCTACGTGCTGCTTTTGTGTGAGTTCTTGCTTTTATCACCAGGCTCCTCATGTCCCAGTGTCAGTGTCTGTGTGCACCCACAGCTCTCAGGCCTCTCAAGGCAATGAGACAAGATGCTTTTGGAAACTATCCAAATAACAGCTGAGGGAAATATGAAGAGTGATTAGCCACAAATACTGCCTTTTTTCCTTCCATCTACCTGAAATCACTTACTACTTCTATGTTCAAGTGTGCACAAATGTGATGTTATGCAGATGCCAATTACCAAATGCAACATATTCTATTTTCAAGTATTTTAAGCTTTTCATGTTCTAACTGCACTAACTCGAAGTTAATGCCTTCCCCTACATGAAGTTAACAGGTGTTTCTGCTTCCTAAACCACTGCCAGAAGTTCCTCTTCACTGCCTGAACCAATTCTTCCTCTAGATCTTCAGTTTTATTGATAAGAAGTTTCTATACCAAACCTAGTAAAAATTACTTACCAAAAAAGAGCTCCCTTTCACACAGGCATCTCAGGCAGCAATTACTTTTTCTAACTGAAATACCTGCACTAAAAAACCCTTTGTGCTTTTGATTTGATACCAACGTTTTTTCCCTTACAGAAAAAATTAAGAGATGTTCATCCAGTGATAATACCTCAGTTCTCACATACTTTTGAAAGACCCAACAACCTGAAAATGTATGGTAAAATAATTACAGAATAAACAGTTCCAAGTTTCCAGTCACACCCTATTTTTCACTTACAATGTATCACCAGCTGGTCTTCTGTTACTTTGTGCTAATTTGAGAAGTCAAAATAATTAGTTGGGAAAGAAAAATCTATCATTCACACACTTGATTTCCACTGTAAACACCACATGGAACATATAATCCCTCTGTATTTAATTATACAGTAAATTATTGTTAACAATCAAAGTAAGTTTTCCCCCATTCAGCTGCATTTCTTTGTAATAAGAAGCAGAACTTTCTCTGACAGCTGGATTCAGTAAGAACTCCAGAAACTCCAAAGCCAGAACACAAGACCAGCTCTCACATGTCCAAGGAACAGAAGAACAACATCCTGCAGCCTCAGATGTAAAAGAACACTCACATCACATGGATATTGTGCCTTAATAGCTAAGCAGCTACTAGATTTTATGTCAATAAATTGAGGCAAATATTTAATTTTCTATAACTGCTCTACTTGTACTCTCAACATAAATTCTTTTGGTGTCAGCATAAGGTCGGTGTGACTACCCTAATAACTACGCCACACACACAGACACCCTCCTTGCAGTTTTTTAAAAAATCTGGTTTCTTGAAAAATTGGCCAAACTGTAAAAAAAAAGCCGCAAAAAGCCCCGACAGCCGCGTTTCAAACTGAGCGAGGAATCACAGAGCTGTGAGGGTTGGAAGGCACCTCTGGAGAGCACCTGGTCCAACCCCAGGGACGCCAACCCAAACGGCAGGGAGGTGGACTCGGGAAGCACCGGGACACCGCGGGCACCGGAGGGATGCGGGAAAGGGGCAGAGGGCCGAGCTCTGCTGTCAGATCGCGGGCAGCGCGGACACAGCGCAGGCCTGGAAATGCCCCGCTGGAGCCCCTGAGCCGACCCGGGCACCGGGAACAGGGGATGCTCCCCGGGCCGCTCCAGCCGGGAAGCGCCGGGCCCCGGGCCTGCTCACCTCGATGATCTTCTCCTTCTTCTTCTGGTCCGCCTTCTTGCTGCCCCCCGCCGGTTGCTGCTGCTTCTTGGGGGGCATGGCGGGGCGGGGCGGCTCCCGCCGGGGGCTGCGGGCCGGGCTGGGCTCGGGCAGGGGCCGGGATAGGGTCGGGAATGGGCCGGGATGGGCCGGGCCAGGCAGCGCCGCCGCCGCCGGGGAGGCGCAACGGGACCCGCGGGGCACGACGGGAAGTAGCGGGGCAGCCAATCACCTCCCGGCAGGCCGCGCGTGTCGCGTGACGTCACGAATTGGAGGCTGGACAGCGTGACGTCACGCGAGGAGGCTGGGTCGTGTGACGTCACGGATGGGCGGGGCACGCGGAGCTCCGCGGGGGAAAGGGCGGCTGGGTGAGGGGAGGGGACACTGCGCTGTGCGAGGGGTCCGGGCTCTGCACCCCGGGTTAAGGGCAGGGGCTCGGCAGCTGCAGCGCACACAGAGCGCACGGGCGGCCCCGGGAAGAGCAGCCCGTAAATCCCAGCTCAGCCGCCGGCGCCGCCATGGCCGGGGCAGGGGCACAGCACAGAGTCGGACACCGCTCTGGGAGCGGCTGCACAAGGCCCCGCCGCGGGGTGGGGTTGTTGTCCTGTGCAGGGCCGAGAGCTGGGAGTGGAAGATCCGTATTTATGGCCATAAACTAAAACACAAGGAGTTCCACATCACCACAAGGAAAAGCTTTACACTGCGGGTGGCAGAGCACAGTAACAGTGCCCAGGAATGCCATAAAGTCTCCCTCTGGAAACATTCCAAACCCACCTGGTTCCTGTGTCACCGGCTCCAGGTGGCCCTGCCGTGGCAGGAGTTTGGATGGGATGATCTCCAGAGGTTCTTTTCCAGCCCTCGTGAATCTGGGATTCTGTGATCCTTGTGGGTCCCTTCCAGCTCAGAATATTCTGTGATTCTGTGATGTGCTTTCCCTCTGAAGGACAGAGGGACAGCCTCTTCCAAAGGCAGCCCCAGGTCTGGGCTCTGATGTCTGTCGGCTGTGCTGACATGACCTCCAGGGATTTACCGGAGGGGATTTGGTGATGTGATAACACACACAATTCGGGTGTGTGAACATGGGGTATTAGAGCCCAGGGGCCTGTGCCCAGGGGCCATCCCCTGGAAATAAACAGCCTGACTGTGTGCAGAGAGTGTCTGTGTGCACTTCAGGAGACACAGGTCAGGTTTGAATGTGTGAAATTGGATCGCTGCCTGAGGGAAGACACACTTTCCATCTGTCCTCTTCATTTGCTCTCGAAGAGCCAAGACTTTGTTTGGTTTCACCAAGGATAGCACAAACCTTCATGAAGAAAGGGTGAAACAATCCCAAATTGACTCCAAATGCCCAAGTAGGATCATGATCTGGTACATAAGGCCCATGGGGTTTCTTAGCCTTGATGTGCACTGCTGCATTCCCGTGCTATGGCTTGGATGCACATTCTCTGAACATGCCACAAGTGTCATTTTCACTTTGATTTTGTGACATGGCCTTTCATGGCTCTTTCCTTCCCACACATGTACGAGTTTCTGCAACAAGAAGAAATGCAGAACTTGGTTCCTATGTTCGACATTTGCGAGTGGTTCCTGGATAATAGAAAAAAATGCTCTGGAAAAAAAGCAAGTGAAACAAGTGGGACATGCGTTATCCAGAATGGCCAACTTTTTATTTCTGAAAAATGTTCCAATATCAACATATTAGTTGCTAATGACAGATTTTAAAGTCAATCTGTTTCAGCCACAATAGTACAAATTCCCTTTCTCATTTTGAGTGAGGTGCTTTAGTCTTGCTAAAATGGATGTAGTTTTATACATTGTGCAGTAGGTAAAGCTTCTGTTTCTCACCAAGTTTAGTAGTTTCTGGTACCATCTGCATCCAAAAATATTTTAATAACAAGGCATATTTTTAGAATTGTCTCATGTGTCAGAGGTTAAAAACCAGACTGTGCTGTAAGCAAACAGCAAGCTGTTCCTACAAGACTTTCAGCACCCACAGATCTGTGGCACAAGATCCAAGGAGTTCAATAAAACATCCTGATTTTCAGAGTGCTCAGCTAAATAATCGTACCAGCCATTTGTCACACATGAGCTTGTATGCTCCAAAAGGGATGAATGTTTTCGTTCTTCACTTTGGGTTGTACATGTTCTGCGTTTCGGGTTTTATTTTTAAGCTGCGAATCACAAAGAAGTGCGAGGCAATGGAAGGTCTCAGAGGTTAACTGGTTAACATGCATGCTTGATTACATTGGGTCAGATCTGTAATAACCAACGATTTCGTAATCCGTCAGCAAATACATGGTAGCACACGGTGGTGGGAACCTAACACAGGAGGAATTCAGTCTAAAAATGTGCCTGTTTTGTTTGAGCCATTTGGGCACTTGCTGCCCTAAGTCAGTCACACTCCCACTATGTCGCTGTGATTCCTCTGTTTGAGGAGCCAGGCCATAATGTTTTCTTCTCCTGTGAAATATATTTCATTTGTGGCATAATTTGTAATCTCTTCCAATTTAAAGGAAAAATTATTTAGTGAGCTGTGCTGATATAAAAGGTTTTCTTCCTCTCCTGTGTCATTACAGGACCAGCCATAAGGTGTCACAATTGCTCCATATTCCAAGTACCTGTGGCCAGGTTGTGTGTACAGTCAAACTCTGCTGTCACTTACAGAGTGATCACAAGGGTTCACAAGTTGCAAGTTCAAGTTCCTGGAAAGTCATATGGTTGCCATACACATGTATATGACTTTTAAAAATCAATTTTAACTGGAAAGCAAAGGTCTTTTCACACTGGGAATGAGCGACAGGCAAGAAAGCAGTGAGCTTCTTGTAATGTCACAAAGGAACAATAATTTAACAAAGACTGAAGGTTTAGGAGAGTTTAGTAGGGAAGATACAAACAGATATAAACCTGTACTTTATTCCCTGATGGATTTTTTTCTTGTGCCATATTCTTGGTCCTTAATATTTTGCACCTGGAAAAGGACCAGTGGCAATACAGAAATGCAGAGGGATGGTGTCTCCAGAGACAGTAGCACAGTTTTCTCTGGATTTGCAGTGGGGTAATATCAGCTGTCTGTCTGGGATAACTCTGTTTTAGCCTGAATCTTCTCAGAAATTCTCTGCTGGATACTGTTGCCTTCACGAGGTTTCTGCTCTAGGAACTATGCTCTGCCCTTTGTACCTTTCTTGTGCCTTTTGCCAGCCAAGGCTGTGATGTTCTAAAAGTTCTATCTGTATATTAATTTGGGGTTGGATTCCCAGGGCTTGGGCTGTCCCTAAAGAGGAATCCAAAAACTTAGTAATCTGTCTATGTAATTGAATATTATAAATTGAAAATTGTCTTAGAAGAAAATATTTCCTAAACATGAAAGAATAAGTATTTATGGATGTATTTTTCATAGGACTTTAAAATATAGATCAGTTTTAAAAATAAAGTGGGTGCTTTTATCTAAGGTTCATGTCATATAGACTGGTAGCTGGTGTCAGCTACCAGCACCATAGATATTTTTTGAGTAATGTGGTTTAAGTGTCATTTGTGACAGCAAACCAAGTGCGTTCAAAATGATGGTGATTTTGTGGCCATGATGTTTGTTTTAGGAGCTCTTTGTGAGACTGCTCTTTATAAGCCAATGGATATTAGAGATTGTAACAGCATTGAATGTTGCGAAAAAGGCTTTTTAATGAATGCCCTGCACATAGGGGTAAAATTGTGATTTTTAAAAGTTAAAAAACTGCTTTGTCCTCTGGTCCTTTTGTTGCCATTGGAGAGCACATTTCCAACAAAGACAAGATTGAACTCTGGAGATATTTGTGTTTTTGTTTATTTTAGTGTATAAAAAATTCAAGGGAACTGAATGCATTATATACTTCCTTTTATGTCCTATCTGTAGGCATAGGATGGAAACCCAGAGTATAAATGGAACTCTGCTTTTGAAAGCCTGGGAAATGGAGAAGAATTAGGGTCTGTATTTGTAACTAACTTGCAGCTGGGAAAACCAACATTTTCAGTAGAGATACAGTGATGTGTTTTCTGGTTACATATGGATATCACTTGGGAAATTATAAGTTAGTTATATGTGAATTGTTTGGATTCAAGATAAGAATGAATGGCATCTGAAAGAAATTTGATCTTTATTGTAATTAAGATGATTCTTTTTGCTGTAAATGAAGAAAAACGCGATTAAACTGAAGTATCTCCATTAAGAAGGCCCAAATTTTTGTACATGGAAAGACAAGGGGAATGGTTGGTCAGACCTCAGAACTATTCCAGTAGTGCTGTGGACTCATTTAGGAAAATGGTCAGTATCTCCAGTTACACAATGTAGACATACCGAGTGCTCTGCACTCTCTTTAGCTTTAGCTCTAGTTGGAATGAATTTCGGTGGCTTGCAGCTGATTTAAAATGGAAATAAAATTGTATGTTTTACTTTGATATACTTTTAAATCATATCCATTAGTATAGCTGGCAGAGTAAGATGTGAGAGATTTGAGATCAAAGCCTCATTCACTGGCTTTCTGTGCACTTGGTACAGGTTCATCCAGGCATCTGAATTGCATGTGTTAGAACTTGATCCATGTGTGTGCACTCTGTGTGTGTATAGACCTGTTCTGAGCTGGATGGGGAAAGGAAGGAAATAGGCAAACTTTCTCTTCATGAATCTGTACTTCCTTTTTTTTAAAAAATGCAAACAGAGTTTTCACATGCATTTAAACAGTGGAATAATCCACTGAGCTCTCATATAAAATGTGTTTTATTTTTCAGCATTTGTGAGTTTATTTGAGAATGTGGATTAGGGCAACCAGTTACGAACATCCTGAATGAACTGAAATCTTTCTTTGCTGTTCAGTTAGTGTTGTGAGAACATGAACTTTCCATCAATAAGCTTTTTTTCTTACTCTTCATTGTTCTCAATATCGTAAGAATAGAAGAAGTAGATCTGACATTGCTTGTGTTATGATAGTGGTAAAGTGCAATGGGCAGGTCAGTGGTGATGGGAAATTTCTTCCAATGGAGAGGCCATTTTACATAGTGTTGTATATCGTGAGATTGAAGTAACAATAATCATAAGTTGTTCTAGTGAAATTAGCTGTGAAGATGCTGCAAATGAAGAAGGAGTCATCCTCTTTTCCCTTAATAGAGAAAAAGAAAACCAAGTTGATAGAGGACTGTACAAAGAGTAATGAAGAGACTGAGAGGAAGTTGGCAGCAGAATGAAAAGTGTGGATTCTGGCTAAGTCTTGATTTTTGTTTCTCAGTGAGAGCTGGTTCCTGTGGTAAGCATGGGCTCACAGTTTATTTATCAAGAGACAGCTGTGGTGGGAATGTTTGGGGTGACAGCCCCTTGTTATGGTAGCAGTGGGTTACTGGAATGTTTTGGGTGACACCCTGTTGCCAACCATTGCTGCTGGGCATTCCTCAGAGCAGCCTCATGGCTGAGCATGGAGGGAGACCTGAGAAGGCTCTCCAGGCACAAAATGGGATTTCCTTTCCCAGGGAGCCCCTTCTGCAAACAGAGCTGTGGCAGTGAGCAAGTTACTCTTACCCTGTGACCACACCAGGATTTCAAATCCCTAATTCTCTGCTTTTCCACCTCTTTACCCTTCAAATGTTGACTACTTCTCCCAGCAAGGTTGGAGACTTCTACTAAAATGGGTTCCTGGTGCTTGGGTAAAATCTTTTCCTTTTTGGGAAGTAGAGGGAAAGGTAAGGAAGCAGACAGCTGCCAACAGCTCCACAATATCTCACAGTGAGAGGGTGGGTGAGACAGGAGGTCCCCTACAAGCCTCGTTAGTGGATCGGACATGGCAAAGCCCCATCCTGTGCACTCTGGCATGCTGGGCTCAGCTGGGTTTCACATAAGGTGTTGTGTTGGGAATGGCTTATGCTTAGCAAGAGCTGTGGCCAGCAGTATCCATGCACGAGCACAAGGGGAGGCTGTGCTCAGGGCCAATGCAAATGCCATTCTGCTGTGTCTTCCTCCAGTCTCACATGAACCTGCATTAGGGGAATTTGGTTTTCTCTACTGCCACAGGATGCCTGGCTCTGGGGGTTGAAGTCAGGGTGAGGGTGTGTTGCTGCAGAGCCAGCAGGGAAAGGCTGTGAGCGCAGGTGTGAACAGTTCTGCTCAGAGAAGCCTCTCTGCTGCCCGCCCGCTCTGAGGGAAATGGGCAACGCTTTCTGTGTTGCACAGCTGGGCTTTTATAAGCAAAGCACAAAGGCTGAGGTGCCAATGAGCTGGGCTTTTGAAGGAAATAGTTCTAGTCTGTGCTTGTGATTGCATTGAAATAACACATTTTTTTGCAGAGTTTCACAGCTGGTTAGAGGCATTCCTTTACACATGAGGGTGAGGGAAAAGGCAGAATCAGAGGCCTGAGAGGCAGTTGAAATCAGCAGACATCTCTTACTGCAGGCTTGTTCTTAAATCCTATTCCTTGACAGGAACATTACCTTTTCTCTTTTCCCCACAGTGAAATTGGAGTCAGGACTTAAAAAAGTGTCTTGTTTATTTCTGCATTATACCAAAATTTTGGACAATTAGAAGGAGCCATAATGGTTAGAATACTCTCTCCTTTGTTAGAGCAATATTATATTTACTGCAGCAGCAGCGTATCTATCAAAAACATTGTTATAGAAATAACTTGCTTTCATGGTGTAATGCATTTGATAAATGACATTGCTGGTACTTCCCTGACAATTTTCTCACTTGATTTTTTTAGTGTACTTGTATGTAGAAATAAGTATTCTTTCAGCTGGAATGAAATCCTCTAAAAAGATGTTTCTGGGTCTGGACAAACTTGACTTGTGTCACAAGGGCAGTCCAGGGTAGGATGCACTGCAATTAATAGCGTGCTTTATTTTCACATTTTCTCTGAGACATACAATAGGCTCCTTGAAAGAGGCTCAAGCAACAAATGTGAGACATAAATGAAGTATTATTATTATGTCTGTCATTGTTTGCCATCATCTGGTTCTGTTCATCAACCACAGCAGAAATGAGAAGTCTGTAAGTGCACTGGATTTAAGTATGCATTATTAACATGTTTGATGTACCTTCTTCCCATTAAATCAGCACTGGTTTTCTTCACTGAATTTCCCTATTGGAAAGTTTTGTGATGACTTGTCACATATGTATTCAAGTCTAAACCTAGATGACTTTAGGAAGAAGTTATTCTCCTGTTAATCAGGATTCATTTTAGGAAGGTGTAGTCTGGTCTTATCAATACTAATTGGATTATTAAGCAAAATGCTGTGGGGAAGAACATGTCTTGGTGCACAAATAGTAGAATTATTTTCGTGTCAACAAGCAGTAATTTCTCATCCACACAGTTGCTGAAGATATTTCAAGGGAGGAGTGTTGGAGAAATAACTCCACTACAGTTCTGGTAATTTATGCTGGGTATGAACTCACAGCTAAGTTTTTTCCTTAACAGCCCAGAGTTACCTGATTGATTTACAGGGTTTTGCAAACAGATTTGTATCCCCTAGGTTTTTCTTTTTACTGTCTCTTTCTCAGATTGGGATCTTGTAAATCCACAAGGCCTTGCAGTTAAAGACTGTCACAGTATTCCCCCGGCCTTTAAATATTGTGATGAGTTGTTTTCTGAGTTACTGTCTGTTGGGATGCCGTGTTCTGTCCACTCAACTTGTGCCTTTTAGCTATGTCTTAGAGCCCAAGATACGTGTTTAAATTAGATATGTCTTGTAATAGTAAAGGGTGTTTTTCTTAGATTTTAGCTATTTTTTTCCCAGCTGCAGGTTACAGACTGTGATGTAGCTCTGATTTCCAGCCTTTCCAGAGTTCCAATACTCTCAGGATTTCCATCTTATGTTTATACATAGAATATAAAAACAATGAATTATTCCCTTCATTTTTTACACTACAATGAAAACCAAAACCCACAGACTCCAATCTTGCCACTGCTGGAGATGTGCTCTCCAGAGGGGCACATTTCCTCTATTTCTTGAATGTTTCTTCTCACTCCTCTTGATACTCTATTTTTTTCCTAAATCTGTTTACAGTGATCTGACTATTTAATTGGAATGTCACCAATACTGGTATCAAATGTCCCCACTGCTACAACTAAGTTCTGCCCTTCTTATACATTCAGCATCACTCAGGTCTTCTTTGCCAAAGTGTCACATCAAATATTCACATTTAACTTGAAGTAGTGTCTGGAAAGTCACTTGTAACCAAAGGCCTTTCTCATAATCAGTTGTTTTCTTTCCAAAAGAAAGTAAGAATTACATAGGGCAGAAAGAAAACCTTTTGTATCAGCTCAGCTCACTAAATGGTCCACTTATTCTGCATAACACCTGCATCTTTCCCATTTCCCAAACCATTCATTTTTCTCATCCACAGTATGCATCATTAAATTTTATAATTATTAGCATTTGAACGATGAGAACTCTCAGAGAGGTGCTCTGCTGGCCTTGGCATTCAGTTTTGTTTCCCCACAGACACCCACTTCTGTGAGCTCCTTAGCCAGCTCTTAACACATTTAATGTGGGATAAAGGACCTGAGGAGTTTCAGCTTTGTAAGTCCGGAAATCATGTGCTATTTAGAACTCACAGACATTTATCAAACATTTTTTTCACCTAAGTCTCTGGTGCTTGTTAAAGTGCCTTCATTGTAACCTCAAATAGTTTAGTATCTCTAATATCCATCAGCTTATAAAGGGCAGTACTACAAAGAGCTTCTAAACCAAACACCTCTGATAATGGATCACCATAATTTTGAAATAATTTTATTTTGCTATTGCAAAATCTTTGGATCCCTGTAAATTAACTTACACTCTCACACGCCTTGCACAGAGTCCCCTGATGCTCTAACAAAATCAGCTCAGTGTCCTTCTGCTTAAACTTTAGGTTCCATGATCCTTTCTATATATTAAATATATAGGGTAACCAAGACTTACTAGTTTTTCAGCACAGAATTAAAACACTGATTTCTTTGTAGTAGACATGCAGTAGATTGTTTTCAAGTTAAAACTGGAGATCATTTGAGTAATTCTAAGCTGGTTATATGTAAGTTGGATTCAAAATAGGAATAAACTCTAATAGCCTGAGGTGAAAAGGTCATGCTAATTTATTTTTAATTTCTAGCCAAAATCTCAGTGCATCACTTGTGAGTCTAGGAGCCAGACTTACTGTCCTACAGGTTGTCAGGTTTCTGAAATGACCTCCCATACAAGAAGTGCAGCCAGGAACTCTGATCCATAATCAGTATAGTTACCTGGTGCCTTCATTACAAGGATCTGTGTCCCCAGCCTTCTTTTTGCAGTAGTTCTGGACATAGTAAGAAATCAGTCAAGAGGTGTACACCTTAACTCTGCCTAAGTGATCTGTCACCAATCTGAGGTCCATCCACAAGGAATTTCTCAGGCAATTGGCTCTACTTGCTACTGTTCAGCTAAATTGAGTTGCATTTTTTCACCACCTTAACCCACTCTTATGCTATCAATTGCCTTGCAATTAAATAATAATTCTTCTTTCTTCACTTTTCTGCACCTTCTGCACTCAGGATAAATACTAACTGGGGAAAAGTGTGCACAATGTTTTACCTTGTGTGGCACAGGTGGCTCCCTTTAATGATTTTCTTTTCTGTAGTGCAGTAGGAATTTTTCATACTACATATAAAAAAAATGAAAATTTTCAGAATTTTTTCTCCAACTTTATGGACAGTTTCTGCCAGGAGATTCTGCAGAGCAGGATGTTATTGTGTGTGTAAGTTCCAAGTTATGTTGTCCTTAAAAAAAAAGAGTGACTAACTGTATTAGAGTCAGGCTGGCTTAAGAGCTGCCATGAGTACGACATTGGAGTCCACTGATTTCTTACAAGGTTCTTGGTGTTCCTGTATTTTGAGTGTATTAGAAATAAAAGTGTCTGTGTAATGGACTCAAAACATTTCTTTTATTCTTCATTTTAGAGTTCCTCAAATCTTTGGTGTAATTCCATGAAGTTTGGGCTTGTTTTTTATATCAGCAATGCTGCACCCAAGCCTAGTTGTGAAGGAGAAAGGAGGCAGAGTTGGGCTTGATTTTATTCTACCTGTTGGTAGAAGGCACCTGATTTCCTCCATCTTCAGTAATGGCTCTGTCCATACCATAAAGAACAAGGTGCTGTCAGGAAGAACAAACAGAACTCCTGAAATGGCAGCAAACTAACACCTTTTCTATAAGTGGAAGGAAATTTCAGGGCTAGTGCAAAATGACTCTGCAGGTCCTGGGTATTTGTGCTGTCATTTAAAATGTGTTTTATTTTGGGGCATTTGTCAGAATGGGATGATTTGAGAGTGTGAACTAGAGAAGTGAGTTACCCAATAACCTTCTTCCAAGTGAGCTGCAATCTCTCTTCCATGCACTTAGCATCATAGGAGCATTAGTTTTCCAGCAATAAGTTTTTGAACTGTCTCTTCTTTCTTCTCAATATTAGAACAATAAAACAAGTAGAACATTGGTTGTATTCTGGTAGTTATAAAGAGCAATGGGCGGATCAGTGGTGACAGTAAATTTCTTCCAATGCAGAGGCCATTTTACATAGTGTTCTATATTATGAGATTGAAGTAACAATAACTGTGAGTTTTTCTACTGAAATGAGCTCCAAATGAAGGAGAAGCCATCCCTGTGTCCCTTAATAAAGAAAAAAAAACAAACCCAAACAAGTTGGTATAGGAGTGTCCAGAAAGTAATGAAGAGGCTGAGAGGAAGTGAGTTTTGGATGAGTCTTCATTTTGGCTACCAGGGGTTTTGTTTAGTTCCAAGAAGAACCATGGCCAATTCAGACTGACTGTGAGGGGGAGTTCAAAAGGGTGTTGCTGCAGCAGAATGACTGAGTATTATTGAAAAACCTCTGATCCTAAGAGATCCTAAACTCCAGAATTTGTAAGAATACATAAACCTGCAACATTTCTTTTCTCATTTGAGTTAATAGTAATTGTGGTCAGAAACCCTACTGTATTCAGCCAAGACTATTTGAATGTGTTATCTGGAAAATCCATCATATCTTCCTGAATATGCCAGCTGTAGAGTGGACATCTCACACTTCTGGTGGCATTTAGGCAGTATGGAAGAACTGAGGAAGACCAGGGATCATTTCTAGAAAATGTAAACCAAAGATTTTTTGTTTCCAAGCACAGTCTGTTCATGCTTATATTAGAGCATAAAACTGCAGCCAGCATCCAAATTATGCAGAGCCAGAAATGTACATTAGTTGTGGTATTTGGACCTTCTTAGAGCAATTCAGGAAATGTGGGTAGATAAGTGAGTTGTTTTCTTTGTGCAGCCTCCCCTGCCCATGGTGCTCCCAAGTGGTCTGAGCCAGAAGCTGGGGAGCTGTTGTTGGTGCAGTACTAAGCTGAGTTGCTAAGCCTGTGAAAGCCAGATGTGTTCGGCTGAGGCCACCTCCCTGTCTCTGGCATTTTGGTAGACTGTCAGGCTTTATTTGTCTGCAGAAGGTTGTCACTCACTGCAATTCCCACAAGTTCTTGGCTGTAAAATTGGATCCTGAAGTTCCTGTCTATACCCAGAGCTGTGTTCATTACAAAAGTATATTACAGCTAAACCAGATCCAGACAAGTTTTAGACCTAAATACTGGCAAGATGGACCTACTGATGTCACCTAAATATGAATTTAGAATCGGTGAATTTAACTTTTTCAGAGTTGTTTTCTTTAAGCCAGCATAAAGCAATATTAATGTTAATTTAAACAGCTTATTTTGATTCCTATGAGTTGCAGTTAATGACAGTATTGTATTATTATCAGACTGATAATACAAAATAATTGAACTTTAAAAGAGAATTCTGTATTACTGTTATGCTGCAGAATTGAACAGGCTATACTAAATGTTTATTTTTTGCCCTTAGAAGCAGGGCAGAGTGATACTGGTCTATTAGAAAAAAATGTTTGTAAACATTGTATAAAAGATAAACACTTATTTGCTCAGTACTGTCTCATTTGCTACTGTAGCTGGAAATTTCTTCTGTAATTACAGTACGTTCAAATTCTTTATGTAGTCATTTCAGCTGAGTTTTACATATGGAGTGCTACTGTGAAGTGTCTCATAAAATATCCCTTGGTCTGTGGCATCTTTTAGTGACAGCAACACAGACCTGGCAGGGAGCTTCTCTGGGAACCTGTTTTGAATTTTCTTTGGTTCCTGGTTGTCTTGCTGCTGCTTCTGCTGCTGCTTGTGCAGTCAAGAACGTTCTCCTGGTCATTCTGTTCAGAGCAATGTGTGCTTATAATCCCAGTAGCAGTTCAAGGCATTTCCTGTGGGCACTCGGGTGTGTGCCAACATCAGCATTGTGGTGTACCACTGTGGCAGGGCCTTTGTAGCACAGAGGATCTGTGGTAGTGAATGTGCCAGGATTGCACATCTGTATTTGGGATGGGAAACTCGTCACATGCATTTCTTACCTCAGTCACAGGGACTTGTCTCTTTTTGAATCAGAGAACTGAACTTCACAAAACTTAGGAACCTGAAATTTTGGATCCTCCTTTGTTTACTTACAGATTTAATTCTGAGTATGGAATTGCCTGCCATCTTCCATGATATTAGTTCTCTGTTGAATAGGAATTTTAAACGCTGATGGCAAAAAGCTAATATAGTTTATGGGAGTGTTGCTTTCTAAAAATACATTTTTTCTTCTCCCTGTCATATATAATTTATGTAGAGAAAGAATGCCTTTCTCAGTAGGGTCATTTGGAAGTCACATGAAATACCCTTGTGAAAGAGGCAGAAATTAAGTTTTTCAGTCAGTTCTCTCAGCATGTTGTTCTGTTCCATTATTGAAAGGAAAATGCTTGAATTCACTAACCTGCCTAGATGCTGCTATGGGAAATGAACCTTGTAAATCAGTGAGCGTTCTCTGAAGTCCCCTGTTTCTAGATTTCCTCTTTTGTTCCAAATCTCATGGAATGACATCCTCTCTAGCAACATGCACTGGAAACATGGTCCCACAGCACGATCTGTATTTGCCTTGCACCTTGAGCACATGTGGTGTTGCTAAACAGACGCTGCAACACCTGCCCTGCTTGCTCAGCTCTGCCCTCCATACCCTGCCCAAGCTGGTCAAAACCCATCTAAGCATCCAGCTAATGCATGTCACTATATCTTACATTGGGCAATGGAGCCTGTGGAGATCGTGCTGGTTTCTTAGAGGGATTATAATCAGCTTTTGATGAAAAGAGAAAATAATGCCTATTTTTAGTTATTGCTTTTAGCTTTGTTTGCATTATCACATATACTATGAATTAAATTGTCCCCTCCAGAGAGTCAGTTTTTCATTTATTATTTCTGTGCCTGTTCTATGTAGCTGTGGATTCTTGATGTATATTATTTAAATTTATATTTGAAAACTGAAAAATACTGAGGAAGCTGTTGAAAGATTTTTATTAACTTATACTGATGTGCAAGTGAAAGATTGCATTTCTCAGCACAAATACTTCATGGCTAGGCGTGAATGTTTTCATGCCTGCTTTGCAAGGTTTGGTATGCATGAAGTAACTTGGATTAAGGGGTTTTATTTGCATAGGAAAATTTGTGCTCTCTTTTTGCTCAATCATTTACAATATAAAGCTTGGTTTGTTAGGATTTTTAGTAAGGATAAATGAAGAATTAGCAAGGGTTCCTCGTTTTGAGAATGTGATTGTTCTTGCCGTGTTTGAGTCTTGCTGAAAAACATGAGATGGAGCTGCTGGTAAACAATCCAGATTTTAGGGTTGTGTCAAAGTTAGCCATGTGAAGTAAAGATTTGGTAAGTTTTCTTCTATTGTTTTTTATTACATCATCTGGGCATGGAAACAACATGGAGCAACAACATAGAGCAACAACATAGATGTCTTTTCATATCCTGTGCTGCAAAGCACACTTAGGTATGTGTTTTAAAGTCCAGAATAATTGTGGACTTGTAAGTTCCACATTCTCAATCAGTGAGGCATATGTGGTCTACCTGGGCCTGGCTGTAAGCACATAAATGCTGCTGTTGTTAAGTGACTTGAACTGAAGAGTTTACTGGAAGGAGGACCATCAGCTCAGAAGAATAACTGCCATAATTTCCTCATGTTTGGGGGCTGGGAAGCTGCACACATCACTTAATCCATTTCATAACACAATGCACTCTGCAAAATAAAGAAACAGTTGTGCTGTGTTTGCACCTCTATAGTTTATAATTTAAAATGTATAAGGAAATAATTTTATTTCTATATTAACTTGCAGTCATACTGAGTAATGGGAAAAAATTTATTTCATTTATCAGTCTAAACAGAAATTATTAAGATTGTCAGGCTGATGTATAGCATCTAATCAAAGGAAGAACACCCAGTTTCTGATTAATATCATTAACACTTCAATGTTTCATATGACAATAAATCTTCAATGCATCCTAAATTCTTTGATATTCCAGTGCAACAATAATCCTCTAGTGGATTTATTAGGATAATTTTAATATGCTTTTCTTCTCAAAGATGGTCTGAAAAGCAACTTGTAATTATTATGAATGCTGGCATTACAATTTAAAGAAGTTCTGATATATAACACCGTTTTGATGTTATAAATTGTTTCACATTAAGATCAAAAGAGAAGAAAGTCAAAACAGTATCAAGGGCTGAGGACTTCTTATGTTAATGAATAATTTCCAACCCCTGGGTTGCAAATACAGTTCATTATTTTTTTGTTTCAGCATAGTTCAACTTTTCTGTTGTTAGATCTTTGTACTCAAACCCTTTAATTTGGCACAAAGGGTACCAGCTTTTGATGTTTCTCTCTACTCGTAAGGACAGTCTGCATCCTTGCGTTTCACGATTTTGCAGTTCTAATTTCAACCCCAAAGTTAGAAATTTTGTGCAATGTGGGGTAACTCAGGCCCAGTAAAAATAGAACTACTGTGTAAAATGCAAAATGGCCACTTTTCTCCTCCATCAAAAACAGATGGTTTCCAAGAATCTGCCCTGCTTGGCTATGGTCCTCGCTATATTCTGATTGAGATAGAAATCCTGGGAGGACTATTGGGGGACAGTTACTTGGATTAGAGGTGCTCCTGATGGCCTGTGGTTTGCTGGGTGCAAAATACAAACCAAGATTCAACACTGACTTACAGTAACCATCTCTCACCACTTACATTGGTGAAAGACTCAGTTCAAGTCTGTATAGAGATTGTTTTCCTAGTAAAATCATTTTGCTGTGACTCTAAACCAAGAAGAATTATTAGAGTTTCTGGTTTAGAGCAATTTAAAATATTCATAAGTGCTTTTTTATTTCCCATGGAAGTTTGAGTTCTAAGAAGAGAATGTCATATGGTCTTCTTACAAAGTAAGTTTCCAATACATTAATTTGAATTTAGAAAAAATCTGAAGCTGTAAATTTTGTACTAGAAAACAACATGTTTTATACATATCTCATACACAACTGTAATCTTCAAACTATTTTCTCAAGAGTATGTGTAGCTTATCCAAGAAAATAACTGGAGGGTGAAAGAAAAGTGCTTAACAAGTTTGTGTATTTTGAGCTGAGTGGACAAGTAGGAGCATTTTTATGGAGGAAAGATCATTCTCTTTCCTTCAAACTATCCTTGTTTCTTTTCATGTATTGTTTTAGGTCAAACAGATATCTTAGAAAAATTCTCTTAGGTTGGTAAAGCCAGCATAACTCTGGAACAGCTGAAGGGAGAAATAGGCTTTGGCTGCTTGTGCATGGCTGATGGTTGTCTGAGGGGTGTTCTCAATGTGGTGCTGTTTTAGTCAGCTACTACAAATCTACAGGTCTCTTGGCACAGCACATTCAAGTACTTTTACTCATATATCAATGTACAGATGGTAAAGTCATGGGGAGGTGTTCCAGAGGGCATAAAAGAAGGATTTTATTAGCCCATATGTAATTTTTTTTCACATAGAGATATTAATGTCCTTTTATAGACTGTTTATTCTAGGTTCTTTTCTTTTTCTCCTCAAACTTTTTAATGTATTTTTACTATAGCAGAATCAAAATTAGCAGTAGATGTCTCCTTGAGTGCATCTTAGGCTTTCATGCTCATGTGCACAGATGTTGATGAAGCAGCTGGGAAAACAGGATGTGATCTACAGAGGTCACATTCAGTTTTGGAAGATTTGGGTTGATTTTTTTCCTCTTATGACTGTCTTGCTTGTGAAAATCAAGCCGAGGGTGCAAGATAGATTTAAAGGGAAAGAGAATATGCCTTTAAATTGGTTAATGGCAAAATATTGCATGTCTTTAACATCCCACAGCTCAATGTTAATGACATGCTAGTAAAGGCTAGAAAGCATTGGTATTTGAGTGACTGAACAGATGAATGCAGAACAAAATATTGTGTACTGTGCAGTCAAGGAGAGAGATGAAATATTTTTATTTTCATGCAGGCCCAGTTACCATTTTGCATCTGAAAGAATGTACCAGTTCTTGTGAAGAGTTTTGATCTATGCATTTTTAGGCTCAGGTAGCCATCCTCTGTCACAGCAGTTCTCATTGCAGAGTTGACCTGGACGGTGTTACAGTTTTTTATTGTGTCTTGGGGAAAATAGCAAGGGTAGACCTAAAGGAACAACTTGATTTTGATGATGAGGCCAGAAGGAGCATCAACATGGCAGTGATGAAACCACAGGCGCTTTTCTTTCTCAATCTGCTGATTCCAGAAAAGGATGTATTTTTTTTTCTTAAAGCTTTTGTATATTTGGCTCATTCCATTGAGCAGTTTAAATCTGACCATTTGCTGACAATTGCGATGTTTTCTTTTGTGGGTACTTGAAATGGAGTATAAGACCATGTGCAATGAATGATGGTCAGAGGTGGAAGGAGGACTTGGGTGAAAGATAATTGGCAGGAACAAAAATGAAAGAAACCACCAAGTATAACTATTTAAAGGGTATGATGTTGCAGGTTTTGATCTAAGGCATTATTTTGCTTAGTTCTATTAACATCTGTTTGTAAAATATCAAATAAACAGCATTTATAGGAACCATTCTGTTGTCCCTAAATATAACTGCACCGACAGAGAGACACACATTAGTTTTGAGGTTGTTTCAGCTACAGTGAGGGGTGGCTTGGCTTTGGTCTGTTTTATAGTTACATATCTATATGTATATATATATAGATATAGATATATTAGTTAAGAACTATTGTTCTCTTCTACACATTTTCTAATTAAACTTCATTTTCGTTTCCTTGAATTTACAAGGACTGTAGTGTTGGTTCTTGAGAAGTTCCCTTCTCTAGTTTAAACACAGACTGTAAACTGAGACATAGGTGTATATTAAATTACTCCAATGACTACAGTCATGGCTGTAGTTTATGAACCATGGGCCAAATACCTAATGCTTTACAGTCAAGATTTTTGGTAGGTTGTACATTAGTTGGCCTGTAGCGACTCTCCTTACCCTATCTCATAGTTTTTCTGAAATGATTTTATCACACCACTGATGCCAAATACAGGGAAAGCTGCAGGGGTTTGCACTCCATCAGCAATAGCTCCTGCCTTCTGTGATGTGACAGAGAAGAAAAACAGCTTTGTTGAAAAGGTTGCAATGGGCTAGGACTTGTGCAGATATGGATTTCATCTGATCCTATTTTGTGTTCTCTTCTATCTGCCTCTTCTTTGTACTGCTCCTATGGTGAAATGGCTGATTTCATGACTGAGGCAGAGCAGCAGTTCTCCCTTGTGTGTGGTACTTCATCATGTTCATGGGAGTCAGGAGCAAAATCTGTATTCAATTCCATGGGAATAGAATGGGCTGCAAAAAGCTAATCCAGCAAAGAAACTTCCATTGGTCCTTGCAAAGGGCACATGAGCCGACTCTCAATAAACACCACCTTGAACTCAAATATCCTTGGAAAAAAACCAAACCACTTGCACTTGTTCAAAGATATTATGTCATGAGTGTGTTCCATGTCAAAGCTTGTATTGCAGATACACTCCTGATATGCAAATGTCAGTGCTGGTCCTGTTAGAGATAGCAGTTTTGAGCTGGAAAATAATAATGTGTTGCTTTAATATAAACTTCAGCTATTTTTGACAAAGCCACATGTCTTCCTAATAGAGAGCTTGGTCACCAAGCACTTAAAAATAATACACACTTTCAACTGCATTTGTATTTCATTTGTCAAATTAAGTGAGCAAGTCTTTGCACAAAATAAGTTGGAAGCCTCTTCTGTCAACAGAAATAGCATAATCTTTATAAACAGCAGCTTATTAAAAGGTAGAGGTTCTCATTGTTCTACATAAATAAGCCACAAGTCATGTTAAAAATGTGCTAGGAACTGAATGGTAAATACAATATTTAAAATGTTGCATATTATGAGAAAAATGGAGGTGTCTCTGCTCTCTATCACTATTTGAAATGCCCTGGGATATCCAGGACAGCAGAAGATGCTGATGCCTCCACACCTGAATTGCTTACTCAGACCTGCCTGTACAGGGAAACAGTGAACAGACGGTGGCAATATTTTTAACCTGTGGCCTGATTGTCTGATCGATAGATGGAGAGCCAGGTGGTACAAAAATTCTTATTTGCCAATTAGTATCTATAAGCATATTTTATTATTTTTCTGTGCATGCCTACTTCATTTTATTCTGCTTGTACAGGCTCTACTTCTTTTACCAAGCAAGGTTTAAAAAGTTAATCATTATTTTAGTTCATAAAAATAGTGTCAAAACAGAAAACAAGAGTCCTTTTAAGTATGAGATGTATTAAACAAAATTGAAAAAATAATGTATTTACATTCTGTTTATCATTCATAATTATCAGTCAAGATGATACTCTGTGTTTTATACTACTCCTCTCTCTATGGCTAGGAGACTTTAATTATGCTGCAAATTGATTTCTTCTTTTTTTATCCACTTAATTGAAATTGTTACATAGCCAAAAAACATATGTTATAATGATTCTGGGTCAAACTAAATGAAAATGAAAATTACAAAATTTCACAAGCAAACAAAAATAGAGATAGGAAAAAAAAAGCTGTGGTCTCCCAGATGCTTTAAGAACATACCTAAGTCTTTTTGGAATAGATAGAAATTGAAATGCATCCCTTGAGATGGGTCTGAAGTTAAAAGTGCGCATAACATCTCAAGAATTTAAAGTCAAAATAATCTTTGAATAAAGAGCCACATAATCAATTGTTTAAATGAAGTAAGAAAGAGTGTGGAAACTTCACACAAAATGCAAGATAAAGGGAGGGATATGCTATGGACTGAATACCCAGAATTTGAGATGAGAGGTCTGCAAAACAGACCTAAATCATAAAATCTGTTTACAAATTTGGAAGTTGGTTTCCTGGAATTAGTTATCTCTTTGCACAGTCTTCCAGGAACCTGCACAGCCTTTTGTTGCTTGTGGGGGTGGTTCTTTAGTTATCTGTTCCTTAGATGCAGAGATGCCAGGAAGATTCTGCTGAGTTCTTTCAGTGAATGAAGTCACCTTCCCCTCTTTGACTTCAATTGATTCAGTAAACTTTGTATTTCTTCCTTTTTGTCTGCTACCAGGCTCCGTTTCTCATTTAAATTTCAGAGAAAAACTATTCCCAGCATGCAGTCACACGAGCAGGGAGCACTTCATGTTGTCTGAATTTACCTGTTTAAGATCAGTATATTGTATGCTTTATCTTGCACTAATTGCTTTATCTTGCTTAGGCCTGAGACTGACTTGTTAAAGCCTTGTCGGCATTCCTGTAGTGCCTGGAGTTTAGTAAGTGTAGCTAATGAGAAATTTCCCATTACTTGCACTAGGTAAAAACTGGTTAGTTAAAAGAATGATGCAACATGAAACTAGGGATTTGAAGGAGGAAAATTGACTGCAAATTACAGTTAATATTGTAGAGATTGTCATAACATCATGATCATAGAATGGTATTATGGAATTAATAATTGGTAAGTCTTTTGAGCTTTTTGCATTTTGGTGTAGGTTGCTTTTAAGCTTAAGTTGGCTCATGTTTTAAAGCCATGACATTCTAAATTAATTACTATTTAAAACATGAATCTATTTCATTTACTATTGGAATATATGATAGTATGTTATTCTGAATTTCCACATTTAAGGACCCATTGTTTTTATTTAGTTTTATAAATTGTGGATGAATGACTGTGGGACTTTAATATCCCATTCAGGGAAAAAACTCCTCTTTATCTAAGTGATTATGTGAAAAGGGCCAGCATTTGTATATTCAAGATGCAAAGGGCAGATTGAGCAGTTCTATTAAGAGAGTTGAGTATGCATATGTGTAAATAAGCTTTAACATTATAAAAATTGAAGTAGTGTTTATTCTTTAATTATTGAGTTTCTCTCTAAATCTGATGGAAATAATGACTGAAAGTAGCAGAAAAAAATGTATCTCAGATCTGTATATTTTCTCTTTCTAATTATATTTGGTGTCCTGTGTGTCTAGATTACTTACTTGAAAAAGTTCCCTGTGAAGGGATTTACAGCTATTGCATGTAGACCTGCCCTAACTATAAGACTCCAAAAAGATTAAAACTAGCAAGAATATTCTTGAATAATACCTCTTATAAAGCTGAGCTCTCAAATGCTTTCTGCGTTCAATACTTAAAATCAGCTCCTGCTTTATAATATGAATAGCCAGGTATGGATAACAGAATTGTCTATAATTGACCTTTCCTTGAGATTAGCCAGGAAATTTATAGCATCCAAATGTCATGAATGTTTCTCTGTTATTTTAGAAGTCATGCTGCAGCTCTGATTTGTAATCATTGCTCAGTAATTATCTAAGTAATTTTGTCATTGAGTTTAGTGAATGTTGAGTCTGGCCTGTACTGTATTATTCAAACAATGTATGACCTACTGTAAGTAATGATTATAGGCTAATTCTTTAAATACTACATAACAGCTTAAAAATTATACTAGTAATCATGCTATAGATGACTTTTTACTTGGCTATTGAACAATTATGTGTTTTATGATTAAGATTTTACACTTGAGTGGAATACCTCCATTTTGGCGGAAACTGTATTGCAATTGTAAAACAGCTGGGACAGAGGGGAAGCATTTTAATAACTCTTTACAAAGCTGGTGACATCTTCTCTGTACCAGTGACTTCTGCTTTGCTGTTCTGTGGCTTGTAGCTCTGCTGATTGTGGTGGAAATAGTGAGGCAAATAAGGGATTTTTCTCCATCTGACTCCAGGGTGGAAGGTGCTGCTTACTAATATGTAACTGTTTACTTTCAAAAACCAATTATACGAAAATATTGTGCATGTTGATACTTCAATAACGGTTAGGAAGTACTTTGGACTTCACTCTACAATCAACCATATGTAGATGTTTACTCAAACAGTAGATATTTACATTGATGAATTAAAAAAGTAATGATGAATTACTTAAGTAATGGAGACTTCTGAAATGTAACTTTTTTGGATGTATCATAGACTAGGAAATGGTTGGATCACAGAATAGGGTTGTCACAGAATAGTAGGCTTCATTCCTGGGCAATAATCCCTCTAGGCAATCAGAATCCTGGAGGGAGTCTCACACAGATAAGAAAGTTATTTAACTGCCAAGAAGCTTTCTGAGCACCACAACGGAAATGAAAGGCCTTTACAAGGAATCATCAGTTGGCACATCAAACCAGTAATTAGCCTCTAACTGGCAGAGGAATGCATGAATGACTGTAGTTGTGAGGAGTAATTTTTCACATGATCATGCATTTCTTCCACATTTGCACTGATGAGAAATCTGTTCTGTTTTCTTAGGGTGTGTTTTAGGAGCTTTTTCATATATGCAAGCAAATGATCCAGAAATTCAATGTGTGAAGCAAGACTGTTGATTACTTTCTTTTTGTACTCAATTAAAAGTACTTTTAATATATGGGAAGATATCTTGAAAGTTTCCTGGAAGAGTATGATGACATTTTGTACTAGTTTCACATGTCATGTAGCTGCTGTTGCCATGACTAGCTGTTAAGTGCTGCATTTTTAAATTCAAAGTATGAAAACTGAGATTACCTGTATTGTAATAATGTCTCGATTTCATTGCAAAATTCCTGCAGATTACATTTGATGGTTACCCAGAATAAGAACCCCTTTAGACTGTTGAAAATAACAATAGAAGCCTTGCAAATCAGTCTTCTGTGGGCACTGATAAACATTCCTGGAATAAATAAAAAGGTTATGGTTAAACACAATGAAAAGTCTTAGATATATCTATCTGAAAACTTTGGCTTTCAAGTAATTTTCTTTTTCGTTTTTTTTTGTTTAGCTGATGACACACAGTGCAAAATGTTTTTCCAGAACAAATGGAAAAAATGGGTTGTCAAGTGCCAAACTACTTTGTTTCCTTTTTGCAAAAATGTATAAAAGATGTTGGATTTGATGTTCTTTGGGAAGAAGAGTGCCAGGTCTTACCAACAGTCAAGTGCATTTTCTGAAAGTCATTGCAGTGAGATACAGATGCTGTTATTGGTTTGAGAGCTGATTACTTATGGCTCTTTGTTGCCAAGTGTCATTGTACTATGATTCTGTATGTGAGCGTAAGAGTAGTTTTTTCCTTTTTCACCTCCTGCTGCTGAGGTCAGAGTAGCTGGTCATAGTTAAAACATGAGGTTTCTGAAGTCAGAGATGCATAAAAATTGCAGTGCATATGTACAATAATGAAAAACTTCTTGACTGTCAGGGGATAACTATATTGTTCTTTTGTTAACCGAGTTTTGGTATCCAGCATGTTTTTAGTATTTTAGACTATTGACTGTAAATTCTGCTTTTAATTAATTCACTGCCAGTTTAATTCCATTCAGCATGTCTGTGGTCTTGTATTCAGTCTTGTTATGTGTTTAAAGTGGATAATTAAGTCTAGCAAGCGGAGAAAAACTAATGAGGAAGCATTCACAGAATGCAGAAATTTTGCCTAATATGAAGTAAACAAGCATAGGCCTTATTCTTTATCCATACAATTTTTTTAAACATAAGAAATGGTAAAAAACTCCACAAACAACAAAGCATGCTAACATGGCACAAAGTTCAGGGAAAGAAGATCAGGGAAAATAGTCTTTGTTTAGGCAGTGTTTCCTGAAGTAAATGTTTGTCATGTTCTGGTCAGGCAGACAGAATAACCTACCTGGTTTGCCTGGTAGCTTGGAAGATAATAAAAGCGATTAACTCAAGGCTTTGTTTAACAGACCTCCAATAACTCTAAATTTAGTTACCTGAATCTACTGAGATGAGAAGTTAGAGGGTTAAAGAACTGACTGAAAGCAAAGCTGTTGAATGTTGACCTCTCTGACGTGTGTGAAATGAGGAGAGATGGAAAGGAGGCAGCTCTTGGGAGCAGAACGATTCCAGTTATCCTGTACATGCCTGCTTAAGCACTGACTTCCTTCACTCAGGGAGATAAGTCAAGCAAACTGTATGTTGCAAGACATTGTATTTTCACAGATGATTTAGAAATTGCTGCCCATTTCTAGTGATCTTGTTCAGAAATTACTTAAAATGCACAATAGTGTAGAAACAAAGTCAAGCCAACGATGCTGTGACAGAGTGTTTTTATAATTTTTTAGCATCCTCTGAGTGTTATGAGATATACTCTAAAATTTACAGCTGTCCAAGGAATCTGTTACAGGGTAGGATATCATTGCTAGGGAGTTCTCTCATCTTCTATGACTACATCCCCTATTGTGGGAATACGCTGTGAAATGGACCCCAGAGAAGGACAGCGCTGAAAGACAACCTGAATTTTACAAGCCACATGCATGAAAGACTTGTGGGGTTTACAGTTAATGCATTTTCTCTGTACGGTTTTGAGTTCAGAAAAGTTCTGTACCCTGCCACAATCTCCCCATCTCATGTTCATTTCCCTCCGATGTGTTCCCCCTCTGGTTTTCCCCTAATGCCTCACCACTGAGGCATTGGGGCCATCTCCCAAGCACAGCCCCTGCTGTGCACTGCCAACGAAGCTGCCGCAGTGAGTGTCGCTGCCACACAGCAGCTCCAGGACCTGCCGGGGGGTCTGAACTGGGGCAGCCCCTCCCGAGGCATCCGTCCCTGTGCTGCTACTGGCAAATCACTAGAAATGTGCCTGCTCCTTCCGCCCGTCCTGCCCCAATCCCCGAGTCCCTATTGGTTAATTCTGTTGTTACTTGATGAGTGTTTCCCCATTGGCTGTTCGAGTTGTCAGTTAACCACTCTGCCCCTCCCCTGACCCTATTGCGTCCAAGTTCCAAAGCCCTCCCCTCAGATTTCCTTCCTCTTTCCAGGACTTTGTTCTTACTGGATGTTTAATGGTTACTGACATACTTTCACCCAATCCCTTTTAAGTTTGCACCCCATTCTAAGTACCTCCCCTAACTTATCTTTTTTAAGTTGGCTCCTTCGTTAATAAAGTGTTTTTTTGGTTTACTTTCTCACTGAGTGTGGAGGGTTTCCTTGGGAGCCGATTCCCCTTGGTTGGTTACCATTACCCTTATGCTTTTAGATGTAGGAACTATTTGTTATCCAGAGGTGAATTGAATTGGACTTTTACAGGGCACAGGGATCATCCATCCATCTTTTCCTTTTAAGGAAAAGGATTCTGGGCAGAGGGCACTTTGACTCTGCAATGGAAACTTTCTTTGGAAAAACTTGCCCTAATAATAAGATTCTGACTTATGGCTTTCCCAGAGGAAGGTTATTTTATGGGAATGCTCAAGTGTTCACTGCTGTAGTTCTTGTATTTGGACACCTGATTACAAAAATGGCAAAAAATAAGATTGCAGTAACATAAATAAACTGAATTTAAATGTAGATTAAAGGAATAGTTCAGAAGTCAAAGCTGGAATGAGGTTCAGAGCAAACTGAAACTGCCATCAAAGATTTTGGGAGGAAAGTCCTAATCTTTCTGAAAGACTGTTGTTCATGTGCTCCTTAACTAATACATTGGGTCTGTTAGAGGCAGTCAGCCAATTAATTTTTAACACAGAAAGACATTGATGAAAACTCTCTGACACCAAGAGGAAAGAAAAGGTTCTATGGAAATTTTATATCTTAGAATCACTGCTAAAACAGAAGTGCTGTTTTGTTAGTGAGAAGTGCCAGTGAAATTTAAACCATGGTGATTTCCTGAGAAGCATCACTATGATAAATTCCCTGTGTAAAATAGTTAGGTCAAAATTCAACTTGGGTGCTGTGCAGCAGCCCATTGCTCTTATACTTTGCCTCTTTAGGGAATAATCCACAAAAGGGGCAACAATTTGGTGATAGCAATAAAGATGTCATTTGTAGGAGCAAAAAGAAAGAAATACTGTGTTATAGACACATTGTACATTCCTGGAAAAAGATTTGTATGGGATACCCAGGCAGATATCTCTTTAAATTGTATTTAGTCAATTAACATCAGTATTAACATGCGGATCTTTATTTCCAAAGGTCAGTTTGGGCTTTATATATTTCCATGTCCATTTACTTCAGTTTAGCAGCATAGGATACAAACCTAAGGCTATGCAATCTGGTTCCCTGCTTGTACCCTTGGGTGTGTGGGCTGTTCTATGTAGGAAGTGGGTAGATCTGAGAACTACTGAGCATTGAAGTGTAGGGGTGCATATCTGTTGGTACAGAAAAATCAAGAGTGAGCAATTAAGATCTATATAAGACCCTGTGAGACTGAAAGCAGCTGAGAATGGTCAAGGCTGCAGCTGCTGCAGAGGGAAGAGATCCCTCCCTAGGAGTTCTTTGCAACTCTCTGGAGGTTTCTCATGAGAACTCCTTAGGTTTCTCACAGCACACGGGAGATGTTCCTGAAAACATCTAGGATGAGTTCATATAACATTGGATTTGTGAGATATGCTTTATAACCAGTGGGGATTTGCAGTTAAATGGTGTGAGGTTCAATTTAGCCAATAGAATGTAGCTTTAACCCTATATAAACTGTGTGCAGTGTGAAATAAATGGCATTCACTTGATCACATTCTTCTGTGTGTGGTGTCCATATTCCTCCGCCAGTATTGTTTACTTTACATATCCTGGTGCATATGCTGATACATCCATCACATGGCATGGACATACTCAACTCACTTGGTTCTCAGAAGCAAATTGTCAAATGTAGTTTTTCTAAGGAGGTGTTCTTTGTGCATATGCTCTGCTATAGCTGTAGCTGCAAGCTGTTTAGTCTGAATAATAGTTATACAATTTTCTGTCTACTGGTCTCTCTGAGTTTGTGGCACACAGGTAGACCTAAATGTCTTAATAATGAATTATTGTTGGGTAATTTATCAGCACCTCTTGGTTCAGACAGCTGCCTCCTGGAACTTCTCATAATTCACCTCCATCAGTCAATACATACAGACATTAATTGCCTCGTAATATTGTCAAAAACACATCAGGTAGTATTGAAAGGGTGTGATTGCATCTCTTTGAGCTAAGCAACATTTATCAGTGTTTTGCCCCTATTCTCACTTTACACATTTATCTTGCCAATGCCATGAGCTGGACTGAGGACACATCATCAGGGTGCAGTCAGGAGCACGTCTGTCAAAGTGAATGGTAATTTCAGACTTGCAGTGTGAAAAGAGTAATTCCCCAGCAGGCAAGTCACATAAAACTAGGCACTGACGGCTGGAGCAGTAGGAATTCTCCTTTCAGTGGCCTTATTTTTAAACACCAAGATGAGAATAGAAACTATGATGCTTTGCATGCTTAAAAGGTACAAATAATCTCAATTCTCATTTCGCTTGTTGAAATTTACTGAACTTTGTTTTGGAGCCTTGGAAACATTTTTGTATTTCAAAGTGTATCTGAATATTTACCCAATATTTGAGGAAGTTATTCCTCTTTGTTTAATGTAAATGTTTCTATTTTACATCTGAGACACTTGCATATCTGTTGTTATTTTGATTAGTGTATCGAAGTTCAGTGATACTAAAATATGCTATCCTACTTCTTAATTAATAATTCCACAGTAATTGCCTTTTTATTAATCTTTAATTTGAGTGCATGCCTGTCCCTATGGAAAAATGTGTTTGAAGATACAGTGAGGTGCAACACTTGAAGAGAAAGGCTGGACTAAAGCTTGATTAAAAGAAATAGGACTCTTTCCCTTAACTTCAAAGAAAAAAAAAGGAGCATAATTAAAGACAATTGAGGGAAAGAAGAAAAAAATGAGAACCTTTGATTTGAACATTCTATGAAGAAGAACATGGAGAGAGATGAGAATGAGCTCTGTGAGCTAAGAACAGTGAAGAATCTGCTCAGACCAGATAGCTGGTACTGCAGTATATGCAGATCTCACAAGTGTAGGATGATAAGAAAATACATTAGAAAGGTCAATATTTGAAGATTTTTGTAGTTAGACCACCTGATGGTTCAAGGAAATTCTCTGTCAAGGTCTTGTAGGTGCTGTTTCAAGTGGAGGGAGCACATGAGCCATTAACACACTGAAGTTCCCTGATTTATTCTAAATACAGTAGAGAATTAGCCCCTTCATCATCATGTCTGGATTTGTACCTAAAGAGAATATCTATGGAAAAAAGACTGTGGATTGTGGCCATGCTGAACTAGTCATGCCAGAGGCACCTGAAAATCTGCAGTGGCTGATGTCATGTGGCCTCCCTGCTCCCAGCATTTCCAGTTGGTGTTCCAGAAGCTTTTCTTGGCAGGTGAGACCTTCTTTGAACTGTTGAACTAGTTCATTGGAACTCCCTGTTTCTTGGCAAAAAAGTAGGAGCTGTTGTAAATTGCCCTGATCTGCAAATCCATGATATTTTCCAGGTCATCCCCATCAATCCTTTGAGGAGGAAGGACAAATTGCCCTTCCATCCCTTTCACGGAGAGTCTATATTGTCTATTGTATATTCCATTTACCTTTACTGAGGGTCAACTTGTAGAGAAGTAAGGACTTGTAAGGATTTGTTTAATACCGATTCACAAGAAATGTTTCGTGTAATACAAAATAAAAGTTTCACATGAGTTGCAGATTTAGCAAAGGTCAACAGAATTGTTTAAGTTGAAAGTCTCATTTGAGTGTAACAGACTGATGTCTGCATACTACATATTATGCCTGGGAGGGACACCCCTGTGTCCTGGCTTCCATGAGCAACACCCTTGGTGCTTCCCCAGGTACTTTTGGCAGCTGACTCTTGATGAGGCCATTTAGTAATTGTGCTGCTACCTTTAGGATCCCCAAAAGGTTTCTGTCTTCCACAAACATTTTGTGTTTCCATATTGTGGGGTGATGGCTGTGATAAGTGTCGAAGGAGACCCAGGGTTTATACAGTGGCAAAAATACTACAAGAGATGGATAGATGAGGACGCCGAAGTCCAGGAACCCGGCTCCCTGAATATGGAAGCTCTGCGAGAGATTTATAAGGACTCTAATAAGCTCACACCCTATATTGATGCTTCCCCAGTCTAAATGTTATACCCTTAATGTGGCTACCCTGGTGATTTTTCCCTTAGTCGTTCCTTATCCAAGTTCCCTCTTCCCACAAAACCCTCCGGGTCGCAGCCCCCTGTCCTGGCCCGACCCGGCCATGGGGGTGGTTGCCGGCGGGGCCACCCACGAGGCGCCGCTGGAGCCCGGGCGGGGGCTGTCCCTGCCTCGGAGTGCCGGAAGCCCTACGGTAGACTTTCCCCGCCCATCTCATTCCCCTATTGGTCCTTTTGCCGCTCCTCCCCTCCCTCCTTCCCTTCGTTTGCATGCGCCCAATGAAGTGCGTTACTCCGCCCCGTCTCCACCCCTCTTCCCCGCCTACATCCGGAGAATTCCCATGCTCTCCTTATAAACGAGCGCGCGGCATTAAACTTGGCTTTTCCTCGTGGACTCCTGGCAAGTGCGGACTTGTTCCATTTGGGGCGGTTGCCGGGCCGGGGGCGGGAGAAGCCGACCTTGCTTCTAAGGGGCCTGATCCTAGGGGAGCCCTGCTTGCCGCTTTCCTAGCCTGACTCCTGGAAGCAGAAACCTCTCCACCGTATCGGTGGGCTATTTACAATCCGCTGATAGATAAGGTCTTGAGGGAAACACCTCAGCTCCCCTGGAGGGATGCTGATAAGTGATGGTGTTACTGAAGAATGGAATGTTATTGAATTAGCATGGCTTTCTTCGTTCCACCCTTTGGCACCCTGCAGAAGACCCAAGGAGCCACCCCTCAGGCATCTGTCTATCACTCCCTAAAGTATTGACTTTAGTCACACAAACCACCTTGAAGGAAAAAAACAATATAAAAAGAGATAAAGTATAAACCAAAATTGGGGAGAAAAACTTCCACCTCTGGGAGGGCAACCTAGGAGCTACCCTGTCTCCCCCATTCCATTGGACATTGCAGGGGTAAGTAACCAAATTCTTACTTTATTTTCCTATGCCTTACTAATTATAACTTGTTATAGCTCACTGGGTGTATACATGTTAGTGGGACACGGCTATATTTTTCCTGTGGTTTTCTTTTGGGTTACTGAGTGTGTTTACATGTGGTGTTGAACTGCTGTGTTTCTGTTTAGTAATCCTCTGTTAGTTAGGTTTGTCATGGGAGGGGTATAGTGCTGGAGTTGCCTGTAAAATGTGTTTTGTGCCAGTGTCTTTGGGGGTATTTTGTACAATCTTGCAGCTAAATGTTATCACCGACCAAGTAACCCATATGGTCATTGTCACATAAATGTTATTTTCGGGAGCTGTTATAGAGAAAGTTCTTTTCTTGCTATTAAGTGTGGTCTCATATCAGAGGTCAGAAACCCTTCCAACCATTGTGCTATCCATGTCATTAGGCAGTGTTGGGAAACATAAGGCTCTGATTCTCTGGAGGCACTTATTGCTATTAAGTTCTCCCTAGCTTAAGTGTGGTCCTCACAGGAAGGTCAAAAATCTTTCCGGCCTGTGTTCTGTCCAGTGTTGTCAGGCAGTGTTGGGTTCATAAAGCTTTGATTGTTCCGAGGATGCTTACAGCTGTTATCTTTGTATTAATACAGGTGAGACTAAAAATCTTTGCATTTCTGTGTCTCCCCCCTTTTATATGACACATATGATGTTGATTTTTTCTGTCTACAATTAGTCTTTGTAAAGATAAAAAAAAGGGTTTTTAACATCCATTTGTCACTTAATGTAATGGAGCACGTATAGCTAATTATACAAAGTGTTTCTATCAAGTTTTTTAGAAACTTCTATTTTTTTGGTGAGATCTTTGTGTTTGAGGGAAACTTTTCCAAACCATGCTTGTCCTGCCTTTCTACTCATTGTCCACTTCATCGTAGGCCCTACAGTGCTAAAATTTATAATTTTATTATACAAATTATAAATATTTATCTAAATATAGAAATACTATGCATATTCATTCTCTATTTGTAGCCCACAGGGCTAAAATTTGGAGGAAGTGTTGCTCAGGGAAACCTCATGTTGAAACAAAAGAGGCACAGCCAATAAGCAATTAAGTTGTTTTGGTCATAAAATGGAAACATCTGCAGTTGAAACAAGTGCCTTCAGAACAGCAGAAGGTTTCAGAGGTGCTTCAGCTCTGCCATCTCTATGCTTCGTGGGAGAAGAGCTGCATAAATGAGTGTAAGGAAACAATACCTGAACTTTTTGGATCTGGGGCTGAGTAAAATTTCATATGGCTTTTGTTGTTTTATGGAGCAAATTATTGCAGCTGACCTATCAAAAACAGTGGGTTTGAAGTAAGGGCCTGGAAATGCTTCTTTAGGAAGACATGGTTCATAAAACAGGGCAAATCAAAATGTGTGAGCTTCTGTAGAAGACTCATGGCAGAGATTATTTTTTTTGTCTTAGTTGTTGTGATATTAAGTCTGTGTGGTATATTTTTAATGCTTTTGTGTTTAGGTTGCTATACAGGTATGAGGTTTTTCTTGCTGTCTTTCTTGAGCAGGTTTATGGCCAGGATACTCAGTAAATGTTAGGTTTTTATATGCCCACTTATACTGTTGGTTAGGGATTATTTGTGGGTTTTATTCCTGCAAATAAACACGTGCCAGAGTTCTTCATTGTGCATATGTATCCTGAGTTGAAGAAAGCCTTTGATATTGCCTGTATTTTTTAACAAAACTAGATATAAATGATACAATTGTGTATTTGCTTTTTGAGTGGCTCTTTTTCTGTGGGTTGCTGTTTGGCAGACGTTTGGCTGAAGAATGCATGGTGTATGTTATGATAGTGTAGGAAGTAAAACATTAACTGGTGAAAAAAGCTTGGGGCTCATCTTTCACTTGTAATGATAGTTTTTTGATGGTGTTTTACTTAAATTGGCTCATATTTATGACCAGTTTTTTCTTCTTGAGGTTAAGAGCATTTGTTCTTTGCATAAAGACATTTTCTTATTCTAAAACCATATGAAGGAATGTTTTCTTGTAACTGAATTTATACAGAACTAAAACCTCTCTTCCTGGAAAAAGCCTCCCATCAAATGATAGTCCTCCTACACCTACAAACGTCACAAGTTCTCTGAACCTCACATTTGTCTCCTATTAAAAGAGCACAGGGAGTCATTTAGGAAATGTGCCTGAATATGTATTCTTGCCTAAAAACTCTTCCAAGACTTTCCTGATGGGCAAAATAAAGGTAATATCTACAACTGACTGTTGATCAAGAATAAGCAAATTAATTTGCTATCTCACAGGACACATTTTAATGTTTATTGTACTAAAACCCACCCAAGTTTAAAGAGGGATGGGTAGTGGATCTTGGGTTTGGAGTCCTGATGTGCTCCCCAGCAACAGGGAGGTGGATGAGATGGTGAGCATCTCCTTCCTTTAGTTGCCTTTCTTAAAAATACTGTTTATGCTGGAGAAATGAAATGCTACATCCTGCAGGTACTTGGAATTTGGTGTTTTGTATGATCTCTCTTGGACAGACTGCAGTGGATTGGCTGTTATCTGATGGTTAGCTGGCAGCATGTTGCATTGTATTGAATGTGTTAGTTTTGGTTCTCCTTGGAAGCTCATGAACTTCTATCTGAGTAAACAAATCCTTCCATCTTGTATTTCTCCCTGTTGACATAGACTGGACATGCTTTAATGTAACACTAATAAACATCAGTGTCCTGCTGGGTCAGATCCAGACTCCACCTCAAACACTGTCCTGTCCTTGGCAGTGAACGGCACCAAATACTTAAGGAAAAGTGTAACACCAAAAAAAGTGTGATAATTCCCAAGTATTGTAACAGTGTCCAATTCCTGTAGCTCAGTGACTTTCTGAGGCAGTTTATGCCAATACAGTACATCTCAATGGATTGTGCTTCTAAGAAACAGTCCAATCTCTCCTTGGACTTTCACAGGCTTCCACATTCCTGTAGTGTATTTGGACAAGAGGTAAAAGAGAAGAAGATATATCTTGGAGATGAAGGGCTATCAATTAGGAATGACAAGATAAACTGAAAAATTTACTATGGGACACTGAAATTTGATTACAGTAACCTTGATCCTCTCCATGGATCAATAGCTGTTCTTTGAGTATCGGGCACTTTGTGGGTCTTTAAAATGAGGATAGATGGTGTTTTGGTGAAGAATAGCAAACAACAACAAAGGCAGCACAAAGTTTTTGTATTTACAATTGCTTTAGTCACTCAGGTTACTTTCAATTAAAATATTGGTCTTTGTTTATGGAGTATTTCAAGTTGTAGATAAAGCTTACTGTTCCATTGTGGTATCTTTGGGGAAAGTACCAACCACTCTGTTAAGGCTAAAACCAAGATGCAGAAAGTATTTATAAAATGAGCATATTTCCCTTCTGATATTCTCCTGTAAAGAATTGATCTAAAGTGGGCTGTCTTGGCTTTTAACATTCTTAAAAACTGATTTTTTTCCTCTCTTTTAATTTATATATAAAAAATATGATTGCAGAGAAAGATACAACTCTCTCAAAGGAGACACTGATGATATCAATCCAGCATCAGGGTGGGAAAGCACAGCAGTTAAAGCAGCTTTGACTCTAAGGAAGTGCCCCAAAATGCAACAGAATCTTCACTCTTCTTGCCGTTGATTTTTCTGACTTGCATTTTTGTTAGCAGTAAAATACACCGTGTTGTTCTGTTTTGGTTTTTTGAATCCTGGGCCAAAACATCATCTGCTGCTTAACAGTTATGTACTTTCAAATTGCATAAATATAAGAGGCAGTTTTCAGTGTCTTCTGTTTTATTTTTAATCTCATCTCTTGTCTGGGCATTGAATTTTGATTCCAGTGTGGAAAAAAGTGTGGCAGTAGGAAGAGAGAAAGTCCTAATTTGAGAAACTTTTCTGTGGTCAGAAAAATAAGTGCTTGGGGTTTTGATTATTTTTATAAAGTTTCTTAATGTGGAGTATTTATATTTTGTATCCAGGATTTTTTTTTAACAGTATTTTTAAAATGGAATAGCATAGTGTGGTACTTGGATGTAAACTATTTAGCTGGTTATCCTTTAATCCATCTGTAATTGCTATCTCCCAAGCACAGTGCATATCAGGTGTGATATGTTTGTTTACTTGGTGTAGTGGCAACAGTTTCATGTGGCAATCTGTTAAATGAGGCAATTTAAAACAGCTTAAACTGACTGTTATATTTTTCATTTTGTACCTAGTGATCAGACTTCAGTATATATCCTTATTATGTTACCTTTATTGCTTGGAACTACTTCCTCCTTCAATCTGCAGTCTTCTGTTTCAGCAGAAGTGTTACAAACTTTCAGGCAGACTATGCACTCTGTTGTAAATACCATCCGGCATGTAAAGACAGGTTATTTATTTTCACTGCCTAATCTCTGTTAGAGTGTCTTCCAATAGGCTGTGGGTTTGCTTGCAAAGCTGATGAACACTTCGAGCAGTTGCCAAAATTTATCACTTCATAATTTCTGCTAGAAACATTTGCTTAGCTGTGGAAATGACACCTAAGGAAATGAAACTAATTTTCTGGCTTATCAGGTGTTTTCTGTTTCAGGGCTGGCTTTGTATTATATAAACTTGTCAACGAAAGATTATTCCAGAATTAGCTTCTCTTTTTGGCACAGATACTTGTTGTATCAGAGCTCTGATTAAATGGTGGGTGGCTCTAGGATGGGGAGAGGAAAATAAAAGTTCACCATTGCAGATTTTACACAGGACTGCGGGGTCCTGAATCAGCAAGGCATGAAGATTGCTGTTCTTTGTTGGAAACAGCTCCTGTAGCTACCAGTCTCTTCCATGCAAACACTGAGTTCTATCTCATGGATATTTTAGGCCCATTTCAATGAACTGGGAGTGAGCCAGAGCTTCTGGTTTGTTTGAGGGAGGGGAATGGGGCATTTGTATGTGCACACTTTAGATGTGTTTTTTTCCCCTCCTGTATAGCAGGTGTGTAGCTTAGCGCTTATGCCTGTTCCATTCATGTTTTAGAGTCAAGTGTACTTTAGTTATTCTTCAAAAGCATAATTTAAACTCTTTAGTGCAAAGTGTTAGAAAACCTAATAAGCCACTATCCCAGAATAATATAATGATGTAGTGCTAGGAATGAACTAATGCTTAATGTGCCACCATGGCTTTAAAAGTTCTGTTGGCAGCCTGGAATTGGGCACTGATGGAGCCACATGCTGACCTAAAAATATTGCTGGACCAGCTTTTTCTCTCTTGTCTTTCCCTACAACTTCTGAGCTGTCAGAAATGAGCAAGCCATCCTATGCCTTTTCCCCTTTCTCCTAAGGAGTAGAAATATGCCTGTTAACTTGCCATGAGTGGGGTAGCTCCTCCCACCAGTACTAAAGAGTCACAAAGTTGACTCTCAGATGTAAAATGCAGTGTACAGCTGTGGCCTGCTTTGTGGCTGTGAATGTAGTGTTTCTTCAGAAGGTGTGCTGCTGGGTAAAGCAGAGAAAGAGAACTTAGCCTGCTGCTAAAGGCTTGTAAACTGGAGTTATTTGTTCCACTGGCTGGCTGGAAAATGCCAATGTCTTAGCAGTAGCTAAGAAAGCAGGGCTAGCATTTAAAATAAATAGGGAGGGAAGAATACAAAACTAGAAGTGAACAAATTGCCCCTCCTCTTGCATTTGTTCTGGGGGTGGGTGACTCATTTCTCAAGTGTTTTATTTTTAAAAGTTTGACTTGACTTGGTTAATGTCTCCTTTCAGAACCTAGATTTTCTATTTTATCTTGTATTTTTCATACTCACTTGAATTATCATAGTGTCAAAAAGTCATTATGCCTTCGTAGAAGTAGGCACAAGTTTCTTAAGGTATTTTTTTCATAAATGCCTGACTCAAGGAAGGAGGGATGGAAGAAAAATAAGTAAATACTGTTACAGTTTGTCTACTTAACAGCTTTTCTAATATGTTTTTACTGCATTGATTGCTGCATTTAATCAGAGTCCAAACACATTTCAAACGTTCTTTTTCAGTCTTAGGAAACCTGGAGATGGCCAATTCAAAAGGACTTAGTGTTGTTTGCAGTCTCTTTCCAAGAAGCCTCTGAAGTGCATCAGAATTCACTATTATTTTTTCCAGAAGAATCAGTACTTTGTGGTATTGTGGAAAACTTCAAGTTATTACTGTGCCAACCTATTACAGTTAATATTTTGGCAAAATGATTCTATAACAGCAAACTTTTGCAATCAATTTCTTATGCAAATTCTGCAGTTACTGTTCAGATGTGTTAATTAGCTGGGCCTGTTGAAGGAGAGGAGACTACACACGATGTAATCATCTGCCTTTGGGGCAGTCATGGCCAGGTTATGTCTTTGGGGCTGTGAGCTCCCCGTGTTGTTGTTGTTTGGTTTTTTATCCTTAATGTGTTTGTATGCCTGTACTGCTGCTGCACAAATTCATAAGACACCTTTATAAAATGCTTAGCACGGTTGTGGAAAATGAATTTTGCAGATGTGGATGGGTATAATTGCAATTTCCGCTGCAATATATTTTAGTCTTGTTTGTGAATGTCTTTCCCCACTGTTCACCTGGCTGTAATAGGTACCTAGCTGAGCAGTTATTCACCAGTGGCAAGTCTGTTGTACACAAACTCAGGAGATTGTAGATCTCCTGGCTCTGTTTACCTTTATTGTATACCATAAAATATTCATGCTGATAATCTTTGCAGCTCAGGCACACTGAAAGATGGTTTGAAAAAAGAGGGACTAGTTCCTCTGAACTCTATGGAGGCCCTCAGGAGTCATTCTGATTCATGTCTAGGGATTTCACAAGGATTTGACATGCTTGATGTTTAGTTGTAATTAATTGTCAGAGCTGCTATCAGCTTTAGAAATGGGTTTCTACTAACTGGCCAAAAATAGCAGCATCGGTTTTTCAAACCATTGCCTTTTATGTGTGAAATCAATTGCACCAAGAGCATGTTCTTTTCACAAGCAACAAAAAGAAACCTGTTCTGTGATGTCATCTGATTTGCTAGAAAATGTTAGCACCTCATTTCACCAGGCTTTTTGTACGTAGTAAGGGTGCATGAAATTTAGTCACATGCAAAAAAAAATTTGCACTTGGATACTTGTTGTCAAATTATTAAATATAGGTGATTTCTCTGTATTATAAATTTCTTTTAATGCAATAATTTTATTAAGCCAGTCCGATATTGAGAGTGCTCTTTTGCTACTGAGAGTTGTATTGTAACCTTCCTCTTGCTTTCAGCACAAGCCTGATAGGAAAAAAATATTTTGTAACTGTATCTGTTCTAAGCTTTTATTAACTGTTTCTCTCTTTGTGACAGTTAAAAATAGGTTCAATTGTATGTCTTTGTTCCTGGGAGTAACAGTTGGTGTTTAATGAAGAGGAAAATGTATGGCAATGGTGGAACCTTAGCAAAGGTTCCTTCACTTGCCACAGTCTCATTGAAGCACATCTGCAGTTCAGACCATGCCCACCCTGCACTGACTGAGTGTGGCCCTTCCATGGTGGGAAGGGGCACTGCAGCTTCAGCTTCATCCGTGTGCGGGGAGCGTTGGTGGCACAAGTGTCCCATCAGGGTGTGTTCATGCTCCATTCTGGTGCACATGCCCTTGTTTGCAGCCTACTTGGTATGTGTTGCCTTTGGTGCCATTTGAACCATGAGGAATGACCCCTAGGAAGTCTGTGAGGCTGCCCAATCCTTGCTGAGCCCAGGGAATGTGAGGAAGTAAGAACAAGACAATATGTTCCATCTACATTGTGTGACAGATGTAAGCGAAAGCTGTGCCATAGACCTTTGTAGACCTACCAGATCCAATCCTGGGTCTTCTCTGAATGGAAGAACTAGATACATACTGGTGGGATACTGCATGTTGTCAGGTGAGAGAAGGTAGTTTGACAGCTCACTCTCTTAACTGTCTTTGGTAATGTTGACTCTTCTGTCATCTGTTTGTTGAGAAAGTGGCTTCTCACACTGAAAACTGAGACTTATTGGAGTAAATAGAAAGTTGTGGGGTTTTATGGCTTGAGTTAGAAGAGAGAAATACTTGAACATCTAGAATTAATGTGTTTCATTCCTAAGCTTTATTGTAAACATTGAAAAGGAGAAAGTATTTTAAGCATTATTAAAGGCAGAAAAAAGTGTTATTATTTGAAATACTAAACTAGTTGCTTTTCCATTCTGAGACTGTGCTTTCAGATATACCAGGCAGTACTTTTCCCTTTAGCAGTGACAAGTACTGTTGCTTGTCTCAAGAGAAGCCAAAAATGGAATGAGAGCTGTTCAGATGAGACAGATGACACTTCTGTCAGTTCTTGGTAGCTGGTGATCTAGGTCCACAAAATTTAAAAATAAACAAGCAATCTCCCCCTGGCCCTATCCCCTGAGTCCCAGAAATCCTCTCAATGCCCTCAAGCTACTCTCTTTGGGAGGGAAACTTACTCTTTTCTCTTAAGTAGAACTTTAGAAAATGGTTTGTTGTATTAGTTATGTTAATTAAAGTCATTGTTTTGCAAGACAGAAATTCTGATGGCTACCCTGCTCTGTATAAATAACCTGTCACAACAAAGGGAATATACTAAGATGGAAAACTGAGATTGATGCAAAATTTTGTGTTACCTGATCTGTAAGGTTTTTAAGTAATGTATTGTCTCCAAGATTTCAGGAGGCTCATGGTATCATTTGAGAATACTTTTTTGGAAAGAGTACTTAGTCTTTCCTATTTATATTGGTGCATCAACAGTATTATTTTTGTTAGTTCCTATAGCAAGCCAAGTGTGAAATGTGCATGTAACAATGCTGCTTGAGCCTTTCTGATAGTTCTATCCAGAAATGTCCTTTTAATACTGGTTGGTAAGAGGGCAGCAATTTGCCAGTCACTCAGGTATCCATGTATGGTGTGTTATTTTGAACCCTATGGATAGGCCCTGATCTGGTTTATCTTTCCTTCTGCATGTGGATACCTGTTGTTACAAAAGACCTAGAAAATGTATTCAAGAAATGACATCCTGGAAACATGATATTGCTCCTGGAGAAAAAATTTCAACCGTTTTACAGCCTGTTGCTCTAAAAGAGCAGTAAACCCCAGAATGGGCTGAACACTGTTAGACCACATGAAAATACATTGGCAGACATATAACATGGCTGTGGGGTTTTAATTGTGTGCTTACATATATAACTGTGGATGTATGTTTAAATATTTATAGTCTAAATGTGAATATACAGATGTCTATGTCTAGGCATACATATGCATGTCCAAGCTGCATAGGAAATGCATAGCAACCAAATGACTTTCTAGCTGCTATAATAAAATGAATGGCTTTATTAAATTCTTAGTTGCTCATTAAAAAAAAAACTTGAAAAGTAGAAGAATTTGTACTAAAGGTTTAAGTAGGATCTTCAAATAGATATGTCTGTATAGTCAATATGAACAAAATTTTGAAACAGGAATCTCTGTGAAGATCAGTCAAATTGTGCTCATGGGTATTTCTGTCCCAAGTTCTTTTAATCAGGTTTATCATGGTGCAGTTTCAGAAGTGTTATTTAGTGCAATTTAGGAGTCTTAAAGAAAATAATTGTTTTAATTGAAGAGGTTATTTTTCATTGTTTTAAGAAGGGGAAAAATAATCTTCAGTCAATGCTATGGACTCTTCTTCTCCCCATTCAACATTCAATTATTTTCATTCTTCTGATATGCTCAGAATAATATGCATATAAAATTTGTCTTTTAAGTTAAATGATAGATTTTTAAGTTTTGCTTAATTCTGCTCTTAAATTGTTTATTCAGCTTGTGTTGACTTGGTTTTGCCTGCATACACAAGTGCATAAACTGAACTGTTATTACTAGCCAGTGTTTTTTCAGTTTCTCCCCTTCCACTGTTTGTGGCCTTTAATAAAGTTTTGCTCACCTACTGTCCTTGCAAAGCAGAAGCTCTTTTGCAGTCACTTGAAATCACTAACATAACAAACCTAAGCACTACAAATGCATGCACTTAGGAATGTTTATTGCTAGTTACAGCCATCAAAATAAGTTTTATGTGTTAGAAATGAGACACTATAGCCACAATTCTCAGATTCTCTTTTTGCCTGGTGTCCCTGAGTTCAGTTTTTAAAAGTCACAAAAAGTTACTGACCAGTTGGCATTTGATATGTGACCCTTTAACCTCACAGTCCATTACAGGCTTTCTTTTGATATATACTTGTCATGACACCCCCATCATTTATTCTTCAAGACAAAATGAGACACAGGGGACTGTGGCTACTATTTCCCACCTTCCTTTGAGAGAAACCTGGACCATTTTATTCACTGAGCTGGTAAATACTTTATGAAAGTATTAAAGTCCTTTTATTAGTGGCTGGTTTGTTTTTTTTGGTTTTTGTTTTGTTTTTTTTTTAAGTTATGAAAATGTTCTGTATTCTATGATTTATATGGTGGGTAATACTCCAGAGGAAAGCTTAATTGTTGAAATACTTGTGAATTCCAGTTTTCCCTGGTTTTTGAGTCAGCCCAAAGCTGACACAAGGTCAAGTTGCCTTGGGAAATTTTATTATATTTGAGCAAATGCAGCAGGATTTGAGCAGTGCCACTTAGTCCTTTGGTTCTGATATGTAGGTCCCAGGCTGTATGAGACTGGCTCTCTGGACAGGTCTAGGAATTGGGAGCCAAGGTTCTTCAGAGAACTGTCTATTAGAGAAGCCAACTGCAAGCTGCTGGTTTCTGGGTACTTTAAAGGTCCCTGGTTCAGTGTTAGTCCTGCAGTGTTCTGGAGCACAACACTATTGATTATTTGGCCAACAGCACATTCTGCTCAGAAGAAGGACTTTCCCAGACTTTGGAAAGTAGTGGGGCTGTCATTAACAAAGAGATACACTGTGCTATTGCAAGAACTTTATCTTGATTTAAAGCCGTGCTGAGTTAATGGCATTTTTTCCTAAAAGTAGGAGAGATTCATAAATGTATCTTGAAACTGCTTGTGGTTAGTGGGGTTTTATTAATTTATTTAATGAGGCCAGTACATGTTACAGAATTGATAGCAAAGAGATAAGGGCTGTGGGCTTCTTTTACTCAAGCTCAACATGCTGTTGTTCTGTTGGGAGAAAGTGAAGATACCCGAGCAGAGGTGCCCAGATGGTGTTGGCATAGCAAGGTAGCAGGCAGACCTTTTGTGAATCAGAGGAGAATTGATTTTGGAATAAAGCTTCTTAGTTCCAGTTTTTAAAATTTGCTCCACTGGCAGAATTGCTCCACGTTGTCCTCTTACTGTAACTGTATGTGCCAAATCTGTAAAGGGATCTGTATCCTGGAGAGAAGAAAATGGTCATGTCTCATTGTTTTGGTTTTTTTTTTTCTTTTGTGAGATCAAATAAAATTTCAGTGGCTTTGTGGGGCTGAAACTGGTACTCTTTAGTTACATATCCTTCTTATGTGGATATATATACACACACTTTGAATTTATCATTAGAAAGAAGAATGCAAGTCTTGATTATAAAATACAAAGGCAAAACAGCATATGCTATGCAGGTGGTTGCCTTTCTTCCTTTAAAATAGTGCTTCAGAGTCTGTTGCTCCCGGAGATGTTGGCAGAGAGCAGAACCCCTCTGCTGGGCTTCAGATATGGAGGGATAAATGCAGCAGTTTCCTGTGGCCTATGAAAAACATAGTGATCAATATAGAGAATTGCATCAAATAGCTTTTACAAAACTTGCAAAGAATGGTTTAAGTTGTTCAGACTTCCTTCTGTGAAGTGTTTATGATTTGTTCTCTCTTCTTTGAAGAGTACTTAGGTAATTCTTTTTCCTGTGTGGGGAAAGGTGTTGAAGAAGGAAGGAGATATGAAGAGGGCCAATTGAACAGCCAGTATTGCCAGTGGCAAATAACATCTTCAAAGTTTCCTTCCAGCTTGTAAATTAAGGATGCCAACTCTTCCTTGTGCTGCAGTTAGGGAAACAGTCACAGAACATGAGAAACCTGGTGAGTGTGATGGCAGGTATTTTAATTAGTACATTTTTCCAGAGGTCTAGAATTAATATACTTCACTGAATGATCGAAGTGGGAATGCTTGTATAGAAGTCCTGAAGGTAATCTGTGGTTGCTTAAACTATTTCAAGTGTTTTTCTTTACTGCAGTTCCAAGTTGGTTGGAACTTAGTTTCTGTTTGCCTTTGGGATAGATATAGTAGATTCCAGCATAATTGATATTTCTCTATGGAAATATTAGTGAGAAAATTAAGGTTTGAAAACTGTCAGATTCAATTGTGATTGAAATTCAGTCACAGCTTAAGCAATTAGTAATGCATTGGAATGTTCACATTTAAGTAGCATCTTGTACTGTAGTGCTTGAAATACATCTGGTAGGACTGGGGAAGACTTGAGTGAAATCAAGATATTATATGTCTCTGAATAGTGATGTCCTCCATTTTGGGGGAGTTTTAGCCTCTCCTAGCACCAGTGTTTTCTTAGTACACTTACTGCAGGTAGTGATTTTCATTTCAAATCCATCAGAATTTCTTCTGCCATACTGAATATAGAGCAATTTTGTTGAAGGAAAGTGTGAGTGTAATTTGAAATATTAGTCTTGTATTTCTGGAAGATGAGTGTTTTCCCCACCAATAGAGCTGTTAGAAAAACACTAACAAGAAAAACTGAAAACAAGGAATGAGATGAAGTGAAGATTTTTGGTGTAGCTAACTAAGGGTTATCTCCCTGTTGATGTAAACAGATGTTTCCAAATAATGTGTTAGAAGTAAGATTATCTCACTGCTGAACTGGTCTTTTCCTGCAGGAGCCTTTAGGGCACAGTGCTGGCCGAGATCATTTATGCCATCTTTGTAGCTTTGATAAGCCAGCTTACTCATGTTCAAGGGATTCCTGGAGAAAGTGTGCCTGATGGCCAGTAGTTAAATGTGAGACTGTGCATTTGAAAACAGCTGAAGGAGGTCTGTGGTATAGTGGATGTTGTAGAGTACAGTAAGTCATTGGCAAGAAGACCAAGTTCCCTAACACATGGACCCAACCGTAGCTTTTTGTCTAATTTCTACCTTGGGTAGCTGTTGCTTAACTGAATTGTAGCCTTCTCTGCTGGGTGTAGGAGCAGGTTATACCTGCAGAGGGGCGTTGCTAAGAGCAAGGAGGGGAGATGGACAGGATGGAAGATGCTGCAGTAGCCAATTGCTGCTCTTGAGCATTGAAAGTTACGTAAACCTCCTGCTACGAATTTTATTAATTTAGAACAAAGACAAGACCAGTGGAGATCAATCTGCAAACAATTTTAAGAAATTTGCTGAGGAGCAACATTGCTTTAAGCAGGTACAGGTGGAGCAGGAATAATGTTCTCATTATGTTTTGGAAGAAAGGCAAAGATGACACTGATAACTGAGGACAACTCAGTGATGTTATGTACTGTAAGTGCAGAGAAGATAAAACTGAAATGTAGAAAGCAGTTCACAATTTACAGCTCTACAGAATGGCAAGGGCTGGTTGTAGGTCCATCAGTCTTGCAGCTGCTACTGTGTTAATGATTTTTCAATGGCGTTACTCTACAATTTCAATGAGACAAAAACTAAACTGGAGCAGGTCATGCACAGCCCATAAACGTGCTTCACTGCTTTACAAACATGTGCTTTAAAGAGCACCTATGGGAAGGTGGAATAATTTTTTGTCAAGGAGCTATGTGGTCCAGGCATTTCCTATCACTTTCTCAAAAATGAAACCAAAATTCTATGCTTCTTGACTCTGCCCTACCCTCCTCTTTATTTTTCTCCAGGCTGTTTGTATGTGTGCATGCATAAATAGAAACTGTGTAATGGGCACACATATTATACAGGTGATGTGGTTGTTAGGTTCCTGCTAGTAAAAGGAATTATTGGGTATCTTGCTGGAAAATGTATATGTAAATGTACACAATCCCACAGCTTCTACAGTGACTTTGTCATGCTGTGTTCACCTGTCTGTACTTGCAAGAAAGGTCAAGTGAGTGGATGTGGGTGTAAATTAGACATGAATATAGAAATGGACCTTAAAGAGTGCAGCTGTTCAAGGGAAGTGTGGAAAGGAACATGATGTGCTTAAGAAGTCTTTTGAGCTCAAGTGATACTTTTTCATTTGACTCCTAGCAAAGGGTTTTAACTCATGTTTTAACTGAGAATTTAATTTGGATACCTGAGAAGTTTGTGTATGCCAGTCACCTCCCTCAGTACTGACAAGCACAGCAACAAGTGTCCATCTGAAGCTGATGAAGTTTAATGCTGGTCCAATAGACTTGGGTTTACTTCACAAATTCACTCAAACTGTGGTGGTTCCCTTCAGGCTAGTCTGAATTCAGTGGTGCTCTCAACTGGGCCTCTTGAGCCATCAGAAATTTCTAGGAGTGTTTTTCAGTTGTCTGTGTGTGTATTTTTTCCTCAAGGGTAGTAAATATGGACCATCCTCTCTAGTTTCTACATGTGTAATAAAATTGCTTGTAAATCTATGTTAACTTCAAGGTGAAAGGGTATTTCATTGTCCCTGCCTTAACTTTTTCTATATTTTGTGTTAACTGTTAAATTTTAAAAGGAATTTTTAGTCTCATACTAGGAACACAAAAGCTCTGATTCACCCTTACATGTGCATACAGACTTGCACAAAAAACAAATGTCTTTTAAAAGTGTTTGATTTGTGTGATCCTGTATTTACTGACATGAGTGACGACCTGAGCTATGATTTGTGTTGGTACAGTCTGTAGGTGTGAAGGAATTAGAGATTTGTTCTTTTACAGTTCAAGAGAGTTCCAGTACTACCTTCTGTCCTTTTTGTGAAAGGAAATAATGAAACGATGAAACTTTCTGGAGGTGTGGGACACACAATGTTTTGTGGTTTGGTGTCTGCTTATTTTAAGCTTATTGGATTCCTCTGTTTTTAATAGAGGTTGGAGACATGCACACATTGATGTGTGAATTGGAAAAGTCTCCATACTAAAGCAAGTGAAATCAACTTTAAATACCAATTTGGAACTTGGAACTTGGAAGGGCCCAGAAGTCCTGCAAAAAACATTAAATATTTGGGAGTATTTGGAACACACAAAGGCATCCTGGAGTTAGGAGCAGTGAAAGATGTCCCTGTGGCCTGCAAGGGTCTTTTGAATGGACAGAGGAATGTTTAAGGGATTACTGGATGTCATGAGTGATGGGAAAAGGGAAAATACTGCATCTTGTGTTTTTTGTTTTAACAATAATGAGAACACTGTCAATACTGAGGAAATTTTAATGTTGAAATAGCTGTTCCCTCTCCCTCTAATGGAATTAGGTCTAATTTTAAAGGAAGCTACAGCTGAAAGAAAAAAGCAAAGTCAAAAAAAGTGGAGTAGTATCAGAAATGAATAGTTCAAATGGATGTTCTTTAATCTTTAAAATCCCACAATCATTGTATGACATGTCTTTAGATGGGAACATTTTAAAATGGCTTTTAAGTACATGGAAGTACCAAAACCTCTCCAAACAAGCACGCTCTGTGTACTTAAAAAAAAAAAAAATAAATAAATGGAAGTCTCCCATCAAAGGGGCAAAGAAGTTAGTACAGAGAAACTAATTTCCCCCATGTAGCATAGCACCAATAGAGCACCAAACAAATAATTAGTTTATAGATGGAATCCAGAAATGCAGATAATTACGTGATGCATCTTTGAAGTAGAATGGTATTTTCTTCTGATCATTAAAAGCAGACACACAAGCTGTTTGTACAGATGATACTAATGAGTTAACCTAAACATATAATCTGTCAGACTTTCTTTGGAGATGTGTCTGATTTAAGGACAAATGAGGATAGGCCAGAGCTGAAGGAGCAGAGCATTAGTAAGTGCTTAGCTGCTCTTGACTGAGGCAAAGTCAAGACCAAAAGATCCTTATGACTCATTACGAAAATATTGTTTCTTACTGCTTTCATGTATATATTCACAAAATAAATTATAATTATGACTGATAGACAGGCCAGGCTTAATTGTTTATAGTAACTTAGAGTTGTTTTTGTCATTGGTGATTCAGAGCCTTAAAATATAACCCAAAAACTTTATAAAACAACAGTTGTGTTGATTGTAAGCTCTGTAAGCCTTGCATTTGGGGTCAGTTTCTGTGAGATAGGCCACCTTAAATGGTGATAAGTTTGCCATGATTATATAAAGGATAGCATGAGACAATAAATGCACAGTACTGATTTGTATTTTTAAGTTTCTAGACCCCTGATTTCTCTCTTCTTTGAGGACTTTCCATCTCCACCCTAGGTCCAGCAAGAAATCAAAACATGCTAAATGTCAGAGAACTGAAAAGCAAAGTACAAAAGTGCTTCTGGGCACTTTTAACTCCTGCAACAGAAGGGGATGGTGTTGCTGTTTTGTTATGACTGAAAGTAGTAATGAGATGGATAGAAATTCCTTGCATTCCAAAATAATGATTTAGTGCCCTAGTGATGACATGAATTTTGAGGGATGAAAGTAGTTTGAATACTGGCATTGTTCTTTCTGATTTTTCTCTCTCTTTGTGTCTGGAAACAAGAGTGGGTGATATGTTTGCCAGATTACTTCCTTAAGTTACCCTTGGCCCCTTAAACAAGCAAAACAAACACCAGCTCCACAACACAACTTGCAGAACTATGAGTCAAATAATTGTGTTCATTGGGTGAAGAGACTCTGCCTCTGCTTATCTTAAGGAGAAATACTGAAGTATTTAGCCCTGCTGTCTGTGTCTGTGGTTGGCTTATATTTTGTAGTTGTTTTAAAGTAGAAAAATGTACCTTTTAAATAGTCTAGACAGTGTCTGAGTAGACTGAAGACTCACATTATCCATGAACTCCATGGTGATTGACAACAAGAGTGGCAATTAATTCCAAATGTGTCTGTGCTTTTGTGAAATTGATACCTTCTTGCTAAAGACTGGAATGAGATCATCAGCTTATTTTCCTAGGCTTTCTAATTGTAATAGCTAAAGGTCAGTACTGTGCTGGATTATGTTTGAATCATTCATGATCTAATGCTTTGCATCCAATTACCAATATCCTGAAAAATCTTTTTCATGCAGTCCTGTATTACTCTATTTTTAGAAATGCTGCTATTAAATGCTTATGCTGCTTGGGAAAAATGTCATTGTGAGAAGATGAAATTGCCTTCTCTGTAGCCTGACTCTTATAGTCCTATTTAGGCTCCTGGAAGACATGGCCTTTGCCTGATCAACAGTCACTTCCAATTTTTTCTAAGTGCCTAAAATATGACAGCATCCACTGTGACTTCTATATGAATCTTTGAGGAGGTTGGTACATGATTGTTGCTAACTGCTTGACCCGCAGCTAAAAGGTACAACAAACAAAATCCTCAACCAGTATGCATGAGAGTATGAATGAAGGTGGCCCTTGAATGATTGGAGATATGTGAGAATGTGATTCCTGAAGCTCTGCTTCACATACACACTTACACTTGAATAAAGATCTTTTGATATACGTTACTTCAACCCCACAACTCTAAATAAAGACTTGACGCATTTTGCCCCAATTACACCTGGACCCTCAGACAGAAATCAAGGGAAACCTGAGAGATCCTGGATTCTCCCAAGTTAAATGTTTACAGAGATATTTAATTAGAATAAAGAATTTATAAGAGTAAAATATGGGTTAAACCCCCACTCAAATAGGGTTATACTAAAGTACTCAGGGCTGATGGGTGGGGACAGAACATGTGTGACAATGTTGTGGTACTTGGCTGCTTGGGAGGTTATGATTTATTTTGCACTTCCAGAGTAAATCAGATTACTCATTTGCAGTTGAGTATCTCACTATAAACTGTTGATCACTTGAAATGTAACCTGTTGTCAATTCTGTCTTTTGGTCTCTGTTAAGTCTCAGTAGTGGTCAGTGTCTCTATGCTGGGATACTGGTACGCTGCTGTCTCAGGTGTAGCTTTCTTCCAGCCCCAAACCATGTCAGCAACACTGAAGACGTCAAACTCCAGCTTGCCAGAAGATGTCAGCCTTGTGTATGTAATGTATGTGAGAAATATAATGGCAGTAACTCTCCCACAGGTTTGCTGTCTCTCTCCTAATCCTACTGAATTTCTTGTAGTGCTCTGTGAAAGGCAACTCTTTGATGAAGCTTTGTCTTTAGGCTGCTAGGCACTGGGAAATGACTCCAGGCACTGGCTCTGTGCTACTTCAAACAGAAAATGCAAACTCCGTGACAAGCTACCTGGATAAGTGGCCTCACATGGCCCTAGCAGTGGGCTAATCATCTGATACCAAGTCTGTTTTATATGTACCAATCTCCTGTGTGCCACTACTAACCTTTTAATAGCGGTAATTGAAGGGAAATCAAACTGTTCCTCCTGGGTACCTGGAGCTGAGTAGTAATTTCTCAAAAAGCAAAGACAGAAAGGTGCAGCAAATGACTTAGTTTTTCAAGACAGAAGTTGTTGCCTGCAGTAAAACTCCTCTCAAAGGGGAGAGTAAAATGTTCCTTAGAGTCCTTCTTGGATTGGATGAGAAAGTAGCTGGCATTTGTGTCAAGAGGGCGATCTCTAAAAAGTCACAGATATTGAACCTAGTGGAATTTGATCACTTCAATACTATTATTTTATGGTACTGTGTCCGAAAGTGTTAATTTTTTTTGTTTATCCAACAAATGTATGGTGGCTTAATATAACCTTGATAGAGGGGATAAAACAGCCTCTCTTCCCCATGAAAAATACGCATGCCTATGCACACACCCCTCTCTGCCTGTGATAGTAAATTCAAGGACATTTTACAGCAGCTTGGTTCATCTCTTTGATCTTCACGTTTTGTGGTAATGACAGATTCAGAGGGGTGGTTGTCACTTCATGGCAGGGTGAACAAAATGGATATGTACTGTGTGATGTGGCAAAAATGTGGCTACAAAAGCATCTATTGACCTCTGAGTTGAGTAGGTTCTGTATTTTATGACCTATGGAATCATTAGCTTCAAGAATGCATTATGGTATGAGGAGGCACTTCAGAATATTAACCGCTAGGATTCAGGATATTGTGTGTTGTCCTATAGGTCTCTTGGAGTACATGAGTGACTTTGGTGAGCATTAGTGTTTGGAGGAGAAGGACAAAATGACATGTTGAGTAAAATCAAACATCTTAAAAACTCATGGGCTGTTGGGTTTTTTTCCTCTTTTTTTCCTTAAAAGCTGGTCAAAATCACACAAAATGCAGATTTATTTTCTTTAGTTGCTGATGTAATGAACTGATAAATGAACTGTAAAGACTGATAAATGATTCAATGATTTTAGATGGCTTTTGGAGGGAGGAAAAGGAGAGAGAGAGAGGGAGGAGAGTCAAGACCTCTTGCTACTGGCTTGTTTTCTCATTGCTGGTGTTGTCTCTGTGCCTATACTAAGCGAGCACAAAGAGGTCTGTGCAGCTAATTAAAATGAAGAAGGACACAGCCAAATGTCCCTGTAGGGAAGCACAAGACCCTTACTCAGATTTGTTAGTATATTCATTTAAAAGCAGGGAACTGTAATAAGGAAAGAGCACAGGTAGATTCTATGGCTGCTGTGCTCTGCAGTTCAAATTAGGAGCTCTTGCAATTCACTTTAAACACTTGAGAACTACGATTTAGGAGTAACAAGGCAGGGGAGAAGAGGAAAAGATATAAATGGTTCTGCTTTCTTTTTTTCCTTTTGTTTCTATGATTCTCTGTTGGATACAAGTCAATTGGTTGAAGTTGCCAGCTGGGAAATGCAGGCTAAAGTTGCATTTTAGAAGTTTTGCTGTTGTGCCTGTACTGTCAAACCTTCTTGGAGCACCTCTACTGTGTAATAGGGATAACAACTTTTGTGTTGGGCCCCTTCATGGCAAAGTTACTGAAATAAAAACCAAACCAGGTACTAACAAAGCAGATGTGGCTCTGGGCACTGTATGGGCTTTTTCACAGTGTAATTATAGCATTTTCATGCAAAGCACATCACTTGAGGATGGCAATCTGAGCTAAAGCTTCTTATGAACTTTAATTTCAACATAAGCCTTCAAACAAGAGCAGAGAAACTTTGGAGAGGCGGGAAACTCATCACTCCTAATTTTTATCCTCCTTTCTAGTAATCTTTCCTTCCTAACATGAGCATATCCAGTCTGGATTGCTGTTACTTGCAGCCTCCATATGAGAGTTTTTTATTGTATCTAATTTTCTGAACTTCTTTTCTGCTCCTTGTAGTGTGTCAATGATTAAATTTTACCTCTAGTCTTTTGTTCCTTGTTAAAACATGCAAGGACTACAAAGTGGGTCTGTGTGACGCAAGGTCAATACCTTTTTATAGTTGTTTTAAAGGTTAAGTGGAGCAGTGATTCTATAGTTTCTGTTAAAATTTGTGTACCTGTTGAAAGATGGAATTATGTTTTGAATGCTTCCATATTGCATTGCATTTCTGAAGGCTGCATTGGTCCTTCTGCCAAACAAGTGCTTTCTCCTCCAGAGCACACCAGTTGTGCTGAGGCTACTGGCTGAGTGTTGCTCACAAAAAGAGGCACAGGGACACCACGTGGCTTGCTTCGTGTAGTACCATTGTTTTCCAAAGTGAGCTGTATAGCAGATGAACTGTCCTTTTATTTTAATCAGAATCCATGTGGTACGTTCTAGTCTGCTGTGTTGGCTGAATTCATTGGTGGGGTAGTCATGGACGCAGTTGGTATTAGGAAGTATAGACTGGCCAAAATGAATTACACCATTGAGTTTCTCTGTAGGATGACCTTGTCTCCAACCACAGCCAATGCCTCACAGGATAGTGATGTCAGACAGGGTCTTTAAAGCAATCCAAATGCATCCTTTACTACCACTGAAAAAGAAAATAGAAAAGCCAGTTGTTCAGGTTTTTTACAAGAAAGAAAAATCTCTTCTTGGGAGGGAGTGTCGACCTGTTGGAAGGCAGGAGGGCTCTGCAGAGGGATCTGGATAGACTTGAGACATGGGCTGATTCCAATGGGATGAAGTTCAATAAGGCCAAGTGCTGGGTCCTGCACTTTGGCCACAACAACCCCATACAACACCACAGGCTGGGAACAGAGTGGCTGGAGAGCAGCCAGGCAGAAAGGGACCTGGGGGTACTAATTGACAGGAAGCTCAATATGAGCCAACAGTGTGCCCAGGTGGCCAAGAAGGCCAATGGAATCCTGGTCTGTATCAAAAATAGTGTGGCCAGCAGGACCAGGGCAGTGATCCTTCCCCTGTACTCTGTGTTGGTGAGGCCACACCTTGAGTGTTGTGTTCAGTTCTGGGCCCCTCAGTTCAGAAAGGATATTGAGGTGCTGGAACGGGTCCAGAGAAGAGCAACAAGGCTGGTGAAGGGACTGGAGCACAAGCCCTATGGGGAGAGGCTGAGGGAGCTGGGGTTGTTTAGTATGGAGAAAGGAGGCTCAGGGGTGACCTCATCACTGCCTAGAACTACCTGAAGGGAAGTTAATGGCAGGTGGGGGTTGATCTCTTCTCCCAGGCACTCAGCAACAGGACAAGGGGGCACAGGCTCAAGCTCTGCCAGGGGAAATTTAAGTTGAATATCTGAAAGAAATTCTTTCCAGAGAGAGTAATCAGGCATTGGAATGGCCTGCCCAGAGAGGTGGTGGATTCACCATTGCTGGAGGTTTTTAAACTGAGATTGCATGTGACACTGAGTGCCATGGTTTAGTAAAGGGACTGGAGTTGGAGCAAGGGTTGGACTTGATGATCTTGGAGGTCTTTTCCAACCCAGTCAATTCTATGATTCTATGAATGGATGGTTCAGCTATCCCTGTTTGCAGCAAGTTTCCAACATATTTCACTGGAAGGAGTGAAACTGAAAAGAGGTCAAGTTGCTGCCACTGAAATCAAGATGCCAGTTTCCATTCAGTCAGTAATAGCCATCCTGTTTGGTTTTTTTTTTTTTTTATTTTGTCCTTCATAGTTTCTTTGCTGTCACCAGGAATGAAAGGCCCAGGGAAAAATGCTCTTTTTTTTCTTGGAGACTTGTTTGACGTGCAAGTAAGTTCAAGATTGAACTTATAAACTCACCTTTAGACTTTTATGCTTTCTGTAGGTTGTTCTTATCAGCAAATGTTAAGGGAAAAAATCACCATGTAAAATACGAAACAAGACTTGAATAATAATAAAGAAGGATCAGACAGTTGGTGAAATTAGCAATAGCTCTGCTGAAGTCAGAGAGAATAAGCTGCTTATCATTAGCTGGGAAGCTGTGCTGAGGAATTTGCAGTACCCTGGCTATGTTTCCTCTAGATTTGTAGAAGAAAGCAAAAACGTGTTAAAGTTATTAGAGAGACTAGATAAATAATCACTAATGAATACATCTTATATTTACTGTTTGACTTGTTGAAGGTTACCATTGCATTTTTGTTTCCTTGGTTTTGTTTATTTTCTTGGAATTGTTGACTAGCTTCTGTGAATATCTTGCAGCATGGAGTTTGTGAGCAGTTGGCTGGGACTGTTCCTTATGTGAAACACTGTCTGTTTTATTTTAAAGTGTCACATGGCCCAACTATCCCTGATTATTTAACTCTCATCAGACACCTGAATCTAGGGTTTGCTCTTTGCAGAGCCAGTAGACTCCTAGTCATAAAAAAGGTGCTTTAATTAAGTCACCAAAGATGCAGCTTGTCAAAAATAACTTGTTACAATACTAAGAAACTTAAGCCTTAGGATACTAATTTGTAGGGTTGCCTACTGTTCTACTGGAATGGTTTGGAACATGCCTGCTTCCCACCTGGCTGTGGAAAATATACATCTTCAACCAAGAAAGCAGTTCCAGTACTTTAATTCATAAATGCTGCTACAGTGCAATATGAGCCGTGGGGCAGTAACTCATCACTCTCTGCTGCCTTGATCCTCTGTGACATAGGGTGCAAACTTTGTGATTGATCCTTGTGGGGATTTCTGACCATAATGTAAAAGAAAAAACTATTTCTCCTTCTTCCCGATTCCCCCTTAGTTATTAGACTTTGCCAAGTCTTGTGTAATCTCAGGAGAATTGCATTAATTACCTGGCCTAAAAATTTAGTTTGAGTGTAATCTTGTGTTTGGGCTGTCCATGCTTGGACAGTTTCTTATTTTACTTTAGTTGACTCTTTGACCAAAAAACCCTGTAAACCCTGAAAAACAGAGAAGACAGCCTTAAACTGGCCAGTAAGTCTTAATCATGTCTTGCTTTCCATTTGATCATCAGTGTAACCACTAACCATAATCATTCTGGCTACTAAGCAGATTTATGAGAACATCTTTAGAAAGAAAATCCTTGTGAGGTGAAAATCTTCCCGGGATAAATTATGTCACAGCTAATGGAACAGACAGCTGAGAAAAGTCAGTAAATCTCTAAAAGAAATACCACAGATCTAGAGCTCTGAAATAGTCTGGAGGTACTTGAACCACACTGGCTTTTTGTGCAGGAGAAAAGGAGCTGTGGGAACTATTCTGAAAACTTCTGTTTTGCTTTTATTATAACTCTTTCTCATTTCTGTAGCTCTGAAATTATGTAAGGCAAAATAGGAGGACAAAATAGTTCCTTTCAGTTATGTTAAAAGCTTGTTGCATTTAACAACTGTGAGCTGTTTTCCTGTGTGTAGAATTTTGGCTGAAGGGATTTTTGGTTAGCACTGTTCTGTATCATACCTCAACTAGAGTACTTTTAAGTTTGTTATTCTTTGTGCTGTAGACGAAATAACAGAGGGGAAGAATTGTTCAGTTACAGTAACCTACAGCCTCGCCTTGTTAGCTATTTTTGACTATTTGTTGCAGTGATCCTGTGGCAATCAGTTTTAGGTGAAAGTTTACAGGATATGGGGAGTAGTAACTGGAAGCAGAGGGATCACTGGACACTACATCTCCCAGAAGCAAGAGGGTCTGCCATGGGAGGAGCTGATGACTGCACATGCCCCCTGAAGGAGCAAGCTGATTGATAGAAGGTTGCATGGGCTTATTCAGATGTGTTTCTTCCCCCTTTCCTGAGGTTTATCTGCTCTCTCATAACAGTCAATAAACAGATTTTGTGTTGGCAGTTCACAAGTCTCACTCACACACCACAGATGGCGCCTGAACAGGGATGAATTAATCAGAGATTTATTAATCAATCCATGCCAGGAACTGAGGAGGAGGAAAAGGCTTCTTGGGGCAGGATCCTGTGGTGACTTCAACTGAATCATGGAGAGGGGGGACCCTCTGAATACAAAAGTGTGCTCAGCACCTCTTGACCAGAAACAAAGAACACAGAACTTGGAAAAAAAGAAAAAAAGAGAAGAGAAACTCAGTTGAGAGGTTGAAGCATGGGCGGTTTAACTTCACAAGAACAAAGAAAGTAACACTGCTGAAGTTGTGGGCTGCTTGCAAAAGCAAGTAGAAAAAGACTAAACAAGATGAAGCTAATAACAAGTCTAGTTAAAAGTACCATTCAAGTCCTTGGGGTTTTTCAGGGCAAAATGCTCCAAAAAGATGGACAATACCCCTTTAAGACCAATGAGGGACTGAGGAATTCCCCCCATTCCAGCCCAGAGACGACCCATGCTACATTCAAGATGGCACAAATGTATTGCAAATCTCATGCATCATTTGTTTTACAGTTTCAAAATTCTATTTACCAGCTGTTATGTCATAAGTGGAATTATCCTTGTCCTAAAAATACAGGTTAGTATTTCCTTTCTATACAATATACATAAATCAGAAAATCAAAATTCCTATGTTCTTCAGCCTTGCCGCTTCATAATACATTGAAAGCTAAACACTAAACGTAGACATTTTAAACAACAGTTTATAATGTTGATGCCTCCAGATCCCGTACCTCTGTCAACAGAGAGAGGCTGGAGACAAGTCAATGCAGTAAGAGATACTGGTGATTTATCATTAGAAGCTTCTAAGGTCCAAACCCAAAGGGTCTGACCCCTAGATCAGGAAGTTCACAACTTTTATACCCCTTATTCACATCCAATCACTACTCTTGTTTCTCTTAAAAGCCCACCCAAAGGGGCCTGTCACTCTGCCCCTTTCTTCAGGGCGGGGCAGGCAGTTGGGCCATCTTCTGTTGTCTCCTGTTATCTTGCAGGTGGCTTCTCAAAAACCTCGTGGCCTTGGCTGAGCCTGAGAATAACACCCAAAACTTGTGAGAAAGACAGTTAATATGTGCACTTAGAATTTGAGCAGTCTAGCAGAGCTTACATGATTCCAAAACCTGCTGAAATCCATTAAATTCTTAGGCATCAATGTTTTGCTAATGATTCCTTTTGTTTTCCCTCAGTAGCTACCCCATAGAACAAAACTGGGAGACTGACAGATTGTTATCAGGTGGCAATGTTGTCGAGTAAGCAATTGGTAATAACTCATTATGAATGTTGATTTGGCTAATGAGTTATAAGGCACCTCTTCAAATTTACTAAGACATCACGAGATAAAGTAACTTTTGGTTTGAAACCTTGGCAAAATGCCAAGTATAAACTATATCAATGAATCTCCCTTTCCCTGCCAAGAAAAACAAGAAAAAACTAAAACTTAAGCTTAAAACAGAAACTGGTTTGTATATTTACACAGAAGAGGGAAATTAAAAGCAAACTACCATATAACACACACCCACAAAAGTTAGATATAACAAACCAGTCCTCTACCTCCCCACTCAAAAGAAAACTGAAGCACTCCAAACACAAATCTCACTATTCTGGCTACAAACCACCCAAGAGAGCTCAACCTCCTGAGAGATGGACCCAAGCAGACAGAAAACTAAGAATAAACATTTTACTTCCCTAAGATAACACAGCAGCAAATGGTGGGGCCTAGTTCAGTAGAATAGTAGCTGTGTGTCCTGTCTCTACCCTGGCCATGAAGGAACTGAATTAGCACCTCCCCACACTTGCTTTTGTACCGGGGTGACATCAGAATATGGTATGGAATATCATTGGCCAGTGGAAATCAGATGGTCTGACTCAGCTTGAGTCAGCTGATAATCCAAGGCCTGCAATTAGGCAGCCCTCAGTCACTTTTCCCTTTTGAATCCTTCCACTATTCTAATATTCATTTTCTAAGCAAGCTGACCACTTGGTTAATGATTATATTGGAAGTAAGGCTGTCTTATGGCACTAATGATTTAGAATATATTCAGAACATGGATTTTTTTTTCTTGACTTTCTCAAGTGTTTCAGAACACATGTTACCCAAAGCAAATTTATTGCCATCAGTGAGACAGAAGGGACAATGACGTGCTTACAAAAGAAAGTGCTTTAGTTTTGTACTTTTCAGTAGGTACTTTCTGCAATTCCTTTCTTTTTACAAGTGGCCAAAGATCAGAAGAGGGTTCATGACCTCCTGCAGTTTTGCAATTCATAGATGTCCAGCATGATTTAGAATTCTAGAATTAAATGGTTTGAATTTGCAAAGTTGTAATTGAGCTGTTGGATTTCATTCACTAAACACAGTCTGGCCAAACAAATGACCTGTATTTTGGTTGGTTATTTGATGTTCTGAAAAATAACCAGCCTTGCAAAATGGAAAATTGAGGTCAAGCCTTTTATGTGCTTCATTTAAGGAAGTTTTTCACTCAAAATCACTTAAATTGAGCCCTGTCTTGGTACCTTGGGCAATTTGTCTAGAGCTAAAGGTTATGCTTAATAGTATTTCAAACTTATTTCAAATATATTTTTCTGTTAGTCTCTATGAATACTCTAATCTGGAAGTATCTATAGTAGTGATATTTACTGTAAAATTTCTGCTTATTCAAAAAGTCTGTCTTAACACCTCTACTCAGCATTCACAAAGTTTGTCTTCTCTGTCTGAAATGACCATGTAACGCTTTGTTCATGGCATTTGGTTACATATGGTGTGTCTGCCCTGTTTCAATGGAAGGTCGCAAAAAAGTGGACTTCTTCCACACCTCCTCTGGGAGATCAGAGAGAACAATTTTAGAGGTCTGTACTGGTGTTTCTTCTCCCTTCTAGTGCTTTATATTGAGTGTGGGTTTGCACCTTTTCCTTCATTGTAAGACGTATTTCTTTGGATAGATGAGGGGATACTTCTCATGTGTAAAAACTGCCTTTGGTTCCATGTATAAATGGTAAGGAAAGAACAGTCCTGTGAACTTCATGTTTTGGAGTATCAGTGGGCACTGGCAGTGTGCCTGCCCCAGATACTTGCTGGGCTGAAGGGTTTTGGTATCAAAGCATCCCTAACCTACTGATACTGTGGCTGAGCCACTCTCTGCTCTGGCCATGTACTTTGGTCTCTCAGTAAATGTTCTCTGTCCCCTGTTCAGGAAAATGGGGACTTGTGGTGCAGATAACAATAGAACTTCAATTGTTTACCTTTTTGGGATAGGATTACTTGGAAACTCTAAGAAAACAATACATGCAATTTTTATCTCTTTGAGAACAGTAACATTTAGTGGAGAGAAGTATTTCAACCACATTTGAAGTAAGAGTAACTGAAGGCAGATGCCCAAAGTATTAGTGGTAGTTTATTCTGTAAGTACATGCAGGTTATGCTAAGCCATGCATAGAATTCATCCCATTGCCTCTTTTTAAAATTTATTTGGATTTATGCATAAAGAAACAGGTTTTATGAAAGTTGATTCAGCTGTTTTAGAAAAGTTCCTTTGCTTCCCTTTGGATTCACTGGAATGTTCCTGAAGCCCTTGTGAAGTGCTATGGTACAAATGATCACATGTATATATAAGCTGTCAATATACTTCAGATGTAGGATTTGGGTAATTGGTTCTCTCTGTGGAGAGTTCATCTGGTTTTGTATTGGGAGACAGAAATGTTCTGATGAGTGTTTTGTTTGTGTTAAAAAGAAGGGTGTAGTCCTACAGTGGAAAGATTCCTGTAATGTCTGAATGCTGGCCTTCTGTATTTCTGAAAAACAAAGATTAAGTGATTTTACAGGGATTTATGCACCTTGAGGAAAAGCAAAAATGGATAAGGTACCATTAATATTATGATACCTAGGAATCAGCAGTAATGAGGTAGAAAACCAATTTTGTGACTCATTTTGTCGTCCATTTTTTTTGCAAATGAGTCTCCTGGAGCAGAACTAAATAAACCATTTCTGCCAGTGTCTTGGACTTGAGATTTGTGAAGTTTTATCCTTGGTGTGTTGAGTTGATGTTTTCTTACTGCCTCTGACAACTTTTATTGTGATCCTGTGATAGTCTAAATGTGAGCACGCTGATCTCCGTATTTTCAAACGAACCAAGGGGCTCTTAGCTCACCTTCAAAGAATGACAGTAAAATGAATGTAATCAAACCTTTCAGTTTTTGTTTGCATGCATGCTATTGGCTAGAAAAAGTCTTGGCAATTAAATGCTTTTACTGATTCATGGGCTGTTATTTTCAAGCCAGGTAGTGGATCAATATATGTATCAATATATGTTTACAAATCAGTATATTAATGACACTCAAGTGTGTGTTTTTTCTCACCATAGCAGTGACTATCACTGCAGAAATGCCCACAAGAAATATCCAGCACTGAATAAGAAAGACCAAATGCCACCAGTCAGAAAGGGGGAAGGCTTGAGAAACTGCCTAAACTGTTGTCTGTCTTGGCCCTTAGTGTTGGAACAGCCTTCATGTCCTTTCCTGGGTTCCTTGACTGTTTCATGTGGTTATTTAAATCACTGCTTTTAGATTGTGTGGTGAGTGATGGATTTAAAGCTGCTGCCAACTTAAGCGAAGTGCCAGTTCCTCAGATAATGCAAAGAACAAAGGAAATGAATTGTTGGAGCAGCCTCAACTCGCTGATGTCCACAAATGGAACTGGTTAGAGGCAAAACATGAATTACTAATGAATAAATAATTCTTAAAGCTTGAAGGGGAAGATGTTTTCAGAGAGGATAAAGCCAGTCCCTAAGCATAGGACAATTGCTGGGATGCTCAACATTTAAAATGCCAGCATTTAAAATAATTTTCTGGTATAGCAAGGGCACTTGGAGAAGAAACTGCTTTCTACCCTTTCTGACAATCTACTGGATGTAGGTGGAACAGGGAAATGAAACATGAAAATTTACAAATTTAGTCAGCTTATCAAAGATACAATATTCCACAACAAAATAGAGGGATTTGCAGTTCCACATGAAGTCCATGAGGGACTTTGCTACCAATTTTCCCCCTTCTTAAAATGGACATAGATACACAGCAATATGGGCATTTAAGATACTGGATAAATCAAGTCACATCCTACACAAACCAATTACTGTACATCAGATCCCTCATGGGAAGGGTAAATGAGGAGCTGTCTCCCTTTTGTTACTCAGTTTCTATGCTGTGGAGCTGCTGATGTGCAGATACACTTGTCTAGTTTTCTCTAAAATGCTTTGAATTTCTCAAACCTGAACCTAGTGTTTATTTGGATTACAAAAATACCTTATTCCTTAAAGCCATAACACCGTTGATTTTAAACTTCACTGCTATTCTATGTTAACATGTTTGTAAGGAAGCTGTAAAGAGGACACTGCACAGCCAGAAGTGCCATCCAGCTACCAAATTGCTATTGTTATGCCCAGTGTCATGCATGTTCACATGCATAAATATAGCCAATATTGCAGTTAAATTTCCATCTTGCTTTTCTATGATGTGACTGACAGACTTTCAGCATGTGTGTGATTACTGGAAGGGAACAACAGCTTTAATGATTAAGCTACTTGGATACTTGCTGGCTGGAAAAAAAGCATAAATTTTATAACTAGATTGAGTCTACCTCTTCATGAGGGTTGAGAGAGAGAGAAAAGGATGGGAATCCCAAAACTAAAAATCGATTATCCTGTTTTTGGTTTTTGTTTTTTGGGGGTTTTTTGCCTTTTTTTTGTCTAAGCTGAGGAAACATTTCAGTGGGAGTTCAGAAATCAGGGACAGTAAGCATAGGTTGGAGAAGTTTTGACATTGAAGCTATTAAAAACTACAAGTTTGAGAAAGTTTTGCAGAGTGTTGGGAAGTTTAATAGGAAATAATAACAAACACTTGTAAGACTTGTGTTGAAGACCTAAAACTTTGCCTGAGTTATTAAACCCTCTACTCATTTCAAAAGGACCAAAATTTTGCATAGAGTGCAAGTAGCTGTAAACCACCTTGAGGTGTTTGAAGAGGATAAGTGTGTTTTCCTTGTGCTTGTAATTATTGTGAGAAACCTTGTTTATTGTTATGTCATTATCAGGAACTTGAAACTGAACTGGTGAAGCCTCCTGTACGCAGAGTGCCTTTTTAAAAGCTCAGACATCCAGTACTTGATCATGAACCCTCGTGGCAAATGCTTGGTTTGTTTTGAAACTGTATTGGACTACTTGGAACAAGTGTTAATCATATCTCGACTGAAGCTGAAATGGAGGAATTTATTGGCCCAAATTTTGTTTGTAAAAATAAGCTGTAAGATTTGATATTCAAGTTGAAACTTTGAATTTCTTAAAGTTTGATTAGGAGGAATTTACAGACTTTTAAAAGAGATTAAGTTAACTAAAAATCAGTTCTGCATTTTTAAAGACTAATAATTTTGACTAATAAAGAACTTCAGTGAAGAACTTAAGAAACATGCTTACTAATAATGACCTGTGGTAAGTTAGTCCAAAATACTGTGCAAAGCTTGCAGATGCAGTGTCTCCTCATGAACTGCCTTCTATAAACATCAAAACAGTTGAAAAACTCAATAGTGCTTGTTTGGATATGGGACAGCTTAGTCCACAGATTCTCATTTTATAATTCAAAACGCAACTCAACTTTGCCATTTCAGAGTTAGGAATACTTTTTCTTTTACACAGAATAAGAGTTCAGCTGGACTTTGAACTATCTCAGTCACAATAATGTGCTAGCAATTCAGCCTCATCTTCTGAAGAGGGCAGTTGACTTTTGTCACTAATTAATCAGCAATACTTGAGTCCTGCATAATCCTGAAGTTGTGACACCATTTAGACAGTGATTATAAGTGGACAGAGATGCAAGACAGACTGCAAGAGTTAAGGGACATGGCTGTCATTTAACTGAAGGTGAGCAGGTTTTAGTGCAGCATGGAAGTCTTCACAGTACTTGAAGTTCTTTAGGTTTGGTAAAAATATATGGTTATAAATGTAACTGCAAATTCCACTGCAGAAGTTGTTTTGTATCTGAGTCTTTGCTACACTGTCCTACCACTTGTAATGAAATGTTATGATTTGTTTTTGAAATAACAAATGTTTGTGAGATGAGTATAGAAAAAAATCCTTTACCACTATTTTCATATTTTCTCTTAAAGCCTGTGACCTTCTTCACTGATGTTTTACAGGGGAAGGTGCTTTTCCAGTAGACCTGATGTTGTTAATATAAGCACAGTGTTTATATGGCTGTACATGTAAGGGAATAACAACCTGGTGTGGACACTCATTTCTGTTCTGCAGAAGTACTGTTAGGTTGGCTAATTCATTGTCATTCACTGTGGGACTGAATCTTCTCAAGGACTTGTTTCTTCTTTTCAACCCCCTTTCCCCTTTCTTTAAGGTGTTCTGTGCTTCCAACCACTGTACTGGAATATCCCTGTTGTGTTTAACAGTCCACAGCTGGCACAGGCACTTGAAATCTGAGTTTTCTAGGTCTGTGTGGTTTTGATGATGAAAAGGCATAATTCTGCCTTGGTTTATATGCACTTAGTGCTTTGTGATCCTGAGGCTCAAACATGAGCATCCCACTTAGCTTGATTTTGCTGCTCATTTGGCTTGAGTAGCAGCTGATCTGATTTTCCCTGTGTTGTAATTAATTTTTGCATATAAGCACACTTAGGTTTATGGCTTAAAGAATAAGTGGTGGACACTTGTATTCTTGTCTATGCATTTCATTCCCTTTGAATGTCTAGATAGACTAATAAAATATGTGGTTGTTGCATCTTCCCTTCTGAGATGATTACTCCTGTGAAGACACTTTTTTCTTTTTTTTTTTGTAAGATGGTGTTTTATTTTGCAAGAATTTATTGAATTACTCCTCCATAAAGCTACTAAAGTAATGGGTTTATGGCTTTTAGTGTCTTTCTGTTATATGAACAGTTAATGGACAAGCAGGTAAAGAGTATTGAAAATTTTGGTTCTAATGTAAAAATAGCATCAAATCCAAATATTCCTGAATATAATAGTGAAGTTCTATGGCATTACTGAAAAAAAAAAAGACCAATTAAAAACCAAAGCAAAATCCCCCAAGTATGTTACAAGTAGATGTACAAAATAGATGTGAAGAAAATTAATATTTGGGAAGCCCAGTGACTGCAACACAAGGAGTATGACAAAATCCCTTGGGCAATCAGGTGAATGTGAGAACCAAATCTGTATCTTTGATTTATACTCCAAATTTTTTGAATGAACATTGAATGAAAGCCTGCATTGTGTTTGGGAAATGTAAATTGTTCGATTTCATTCCCCTCCAAGGGAAAACTTGTCTCTTCAGGTGTAGGTGAAGACTTGGACTTTATTAAATGGCAAAGATACTACAAGCGATGGATAGATGAAGGCGCAGAAGTTATGGAACCTAAGACTGTAAATGTTGAAGCTATGCAACAGATTTACAGAGACATGGATTGCAATGCCTCTTACATTAATGTTTCCCCAGTTTAATGAATTGTGTTATTAATATGTTTTCCCTACTGTATTTTCCTTTAGTCATACCTATCCTAGTTTTCTTCTTCCATAATCCCTTAGGGCTCCTTTCCCACCACTCTTTCCTATTGGTTCTTGTTTGCTGCATTGCAGTACTTTTCCTTATATGGTTAAAGTTCCACCCCTGTTCCCCATTGGTCCATTTTTCAATCCCTCATTTGCATACCCTGGACCAATGGGAAGCTTTGTACCGCCCCTTTCTCTAGAACCTTCCGCGCATACCCTATATAAACCCTGCTCTCCCAATAAGCTTGCTTAGTCTTTGGCCATCGAGTCTCCAGTGGGGACTTTCTTTCTGGGACCTGCATTGGAGCCCGGTGCAGGAGAAGTCATCGCTAGCTTGGAGGGGCAGTGACTGAAAGAGCTGCTATCACTAGAGGTGATTATCACTGCGTCTCTCTCAGCCGAAGACGCTTGCATCAACTATTGGTGTCCTCATTCATCCACTGATAGTCAGGAGTTTCCCATTCACAATATATGTGGGTGATTCTATCACTCCTGAGTAAAGTTACTGTCCAGATTGTTTTCATGTTAAATCATCTTTCAAAAAAATGGACTATTTTTTATAGTAATTTCAAATGTAACATTCTTTTGTCTGGTAAATTATAGATAGTTATGTTTGTACTGGAAATTGTTTGTTTCATTTCCCAGGAAAACTTGTTACAGGAGAATTTGTGAGTAAAATAATTATTTATGACTACTTACCACTAGAGGATTTAGTTACAGATGAACCTGGTGGAGCAAGACTTTTTGTTTGCATTTTCACTTAGATCTCAATTTTATTATTCCAATTTTTGACATATGTTCTGGAGAATCTTTTTTGTGTGTGTTTGCAGATAGTAGTGACTTCAGAATTCTCTTTAAAAGACTTAACCCGCCTTGTTAAAGTGTTAGAAGGAAAGAAAAGCTCTTCTCTTCCATTAAATATTTTATGGCTGATGAAGAAACAACGGTGGGTACTTCATATTGGAGGGTTGTGTTTATATTATGTTGTTTTGTTGTTTGACATTGACTGATCGAAGGTAGACTAGAGAGTTTGGCCTGAATCTTCTGGGAAGTGCACGCCAATTAGGGAAATAAATATTGTGCTTTGTTTCTCTCTCTAATATCGACGTATAAACACAACAGGATAGTAACAGGAAGAAAGTACGCTACTAAAGCTCTTTAAACATGATTTAATTATGTAATTCACTCTTTGCTGCTTAGCTCTTATAGGGAATACATTTAAATTGACTTTTGAGGAAACAATCCAAAACCTTAGTAGTTTTAAAACAGCTTTCCTGGTTAATCTTTTCAAGCCTTGTCAAGTTCAGTAGTTTTGATTCAGAAATATCACATGCAAAGCTTAGGAAACAAGTATTTCTAAAATGGAGCCTCCTTTATAAAAAGTACTTCCAAAACATTCCATTTAGAATGAATATTCATTTCTATCTATATAAATCAACAGTTGCTGATTTGAAGATGTAGCTTAAACAGACTCCTGGATGTTACTTGGTTCAGCTAGCAACTGGTTTTGCCTTACTCTCTCAGCTGCCTGGATGAATTCTTAAGATGCAGCAACACTGAACAACCAGGTGAATGTGGGACCATTCAATGCTCCGTGTTCTTGTCCTGTTGCTGATGGAACACTTGTGCCATAGTGGTGCTGTTGACTTGGCTGCCCAGGTGGTTTCTGTGGGCTATTCTTCATCTGCACATTCATGTCTCTGTTGCAATGCAGCTGTGACAGAAATATATTTTAATCTGTAGTAGCAATTACTTTAACTATTAAGATGCTGAGGTAAAAATGAATTCCTGTGTTATGTCCTATCTGTATATCGGAGATAGTTTGTCATGAGTACAAAATACTGATTACTTGGCTGCAATGTGTGACTTTGAATGGCTTTCTGTTCCTGTCATGTAAACAATTAAAGTTGTGAGTATCCTCTATGTCTGCAATGCCATTGAATGTTAGCAGACCTGGCTCATAACTTTTATGAGTTGAAGGGAGTTATTTTTTACTTAAGTGCCTGGTCCCATTTTACAAGAGACTGCAGCACCTGTGAGGTCAAGCCTAATAAAAGGTCCCAGGACCCTAAAACTGAAGCAAGGCAAAGTTCCTTTGAAAGTTAAGTTTTTGTATGTGGCAATGAAATTAGTGTTAATATGCTCAGAAATTATCCAGTTTTTGATTTATTTTTCTGTGTTTAGAAACTGTCCTCATTTTGCTACCTGAGCCCACGCAGCACAGTACTTTTTGGGTTATGTGCTTTTGCTGTTAGACTCTGATCTTGTTTTAAATCTGTTGTATTTAATGAAATACAGTACCTGGCTTTCAGTAGTAATTCCAAGAACAAATAGTGTATAAACAAAGCATTTTAAATGTCTCTGAAAGCAGATGTTCATATGTGTTTTGGAGGACCTTGAATTCTTTGTAACTAAGTAGCTTTCAAACTATTTCAAAACTAAATTGTTATAATGATGCTATTAATTAGGGAGATAAATCCAACTAATTCCCTTTCTGAAAGTCCCAATACTGCTTGGTTTGTCGCGTTTTCCTTTCCTAGTAAGGCTTTTTGTCTTAGTGTTGGAACTAGAGGTAAATAGTTCACAGATAAAATAGAGGCTCTTCTCTAAACCTGCTGCATTGGGGAGATTTCAGGATTGATCCAGTTTGGAAGGAACAATTTGACTGTTAACAAGCCCAAACAAAGTGTGACTCATGCAATACAGCTGGCGATGGGGCTCAGGAATTACTGAGCAGTTTTCCCAGCAGTGACAACCCTGGCAGCAGGGCTGCAGCATATTTTTGGTGTTGATTTCCTACAGGGCCATGTTTATGTTGGAGGCTGTGCACAAGCTGCTGTGTGGACATCAAATTGTTCTATTGGTTTGAGGATTAATGAGGTTAAATTAGCTCAGTCATTTACTGCACATTTTATTGAGGTTCAAGCTGTTCAGACTGTTGCAGTTAATATAAGTAGCCCAGAATGTTGCCAGTTAAATGTAAGTTACTCACCAGGGATCCAGAGTTCATTATTGGAAGGAATAGGACAACTTTATTTGTGATAAAGTTGAACTCACAGGGAATACTCTTCCCTGTGTTATTTGAGCGGGAAAACTGGGGAAAGATTCATTGAACAGCAGCACATCAGGATACCTTGATGGTACATTTGGGGGAACGTATTGTTCTCTTTGTACCTGCTGTACAAATGGAAGTATTGGTAAGTAGAATACTCATTTGGGCCACTGATTGGCGTAAAAATAATCTCCCATTCCTAATGAAAGAAAGAGTTAGGATCTAAAGAGTAAAATGAAGATCTGGGGATGACTTTCTGCTAAAAAACTAAATCCACCAGGCAGGAGAGTTGTGAGAACACTGATTCTGTCGTAGCTTGGGATTTAAGAGGGAAGAGTAGCACACAGATTGATCCATGCCAGAGGCTTTCTCTGAGGATCTCATAAATCTGTCACTCAGAAAAGATCTTTGATGTAGGTACTATACTTAAATATGCTTCAGAAAATGTAGGGAAATTTGGAAACACCCACTGAAGCCCCAGTTAGAGATGACAGGAAAGAAAACAATGAGTAGCATTTTTGCTCTGGAATTGACTCTTGGTTTTTACTTTAGATTGCAAAACTCCATCTGAATTTCAAAAGGGTTTTATACCTTGTCATGTAAAAATGGGTGACACTGGGGGTGCTTTGATATTTCTGAAATGCCACTGAGAGGAACAGGGAAGTTGGCTTGTCTCATGACTTTTGTGTTCTGAAGGGAGCCTGCTTTTTACCTGCCTGGTTTTCAGTGCTCTCCAGGTTGAAGAAATATTGCCTTATCACTGATGGGAGGTAATTTAAATGTTTGGAGTATTCTTGAATGGGGGTAAATCTCACTGTTGAGGAAAACTTCTAGCTGGGTTGTGGATCTTTGAGCACTACTAAAGGTGTATCTAATGGGAATTATGGAGAAAAATCAGGTCTAACTCTCAGTTAAGAAAGACAAGTAGTTACTAAATAGTATTCTAAGACAAATAATTGATTTATTCTCAAGTCACCAGATGGTTTTAAATCATCTTGATGAATTAAACAAAATAATTTTGAGAAACTGAAGTACTGTCTTCCTCCAAGAGGCTAAATAGGTATGGTTTGTAAGAAATTAAATACAATATGTCAACAGGGTTTTTTTCTTCTCTGGGAGAAAGGGATAAGGGGCTTGGTGCCAACAAAGCAGAGTAAAAAGGCAAGTACAGTAGACTAGTACTCCTGAAAACTGTACAAAGAATTGGATATTGCTGGAATGTGCTCTCATCCTGAATGCAGACAGGCAGTGAGTTTGATTAGCATTCAGACATCAGGATAACACAGGTATTTAAGTGGTCATGGCTGTAACAGGTATCTCTAGGTGAGTGACTGATGGAAATGACCAGAAAACTCTAATCATGTTTCCAAGAATGAGAAAATATCAAAAGGAATTACTTTGAATTGAACTGCTATGTAAAGGTGTTAAACCAGTGCTATATACATTTTTATCAAGCTATGAAACTAAATGAACTTCTGATAACTAGAAATAACAAAGCTGTCGGGGCTGTTGTATGCAGCCAAATCTACTTAATTTTATTGTTCTCTGTAGTTCTAAACCTTCCAGTAGGGCAAATAATTGCAAGTGAGAAAGATCTGTCTCATTTATGTAAGGTAAAAACCTGAAATATATGAAGTCAGAGCTCATAGCAATCAAAATTGTACTACAAAATGAGTTTGAAGAGGCCAATCATGAGATATTTTGATGTATTTGATGGGGGTTGAAAGTCTAGGGTGCTTGTTCTTTGTCTTTCCTGGGCATGGTGTTTAGTTTTCACTCTATTCCCATTACTCAGGACAGCTTGAGGGATTTCTTTTTCAATGTGTTATGCAAGCTGAAAAATAGTTTACCCTCAGGTTCCATAGGTAAGCTTTTGGTTGTACAGCACTTTGTGCCTTGCTCCTGAGAGCTTCAGGATCTCTTCCCCTGCACAGTTTTTTGCTCAAGGCAGCCAACTGAAGTGTCTGTCAGAGTTGGTCTCTGGGAGCACCTGACAGAGACATTCTTTTTGTTTTCATTTTCTTCCTTTTCAGAAATACTACTTCTACAGCTATCCTGATGGTCCATTTGAAGCAAAGTGCACTGAAGAATACAAAGCATAAATAACAAAAACATAGACTATGGAACTGGTGAAATATTAAGGAGAGATTCCTGAACATCTCACATTAGGCAATTCTTTCCATTTGTGGATCCTTGGCTGCTGTAAAATGTCACAGCTCTGTAATTCAGTGCAGTTATGATGGATATATCAGACTCTTTTAAATCCCTCTTTTGCTCTAAAGCAGGAAGCCAGAGGAATACTGTATTTAGGACTTTGTAAACCTTCCTGAGCATTGTTTTGGTTGGTATTCAGTGCTTGCCATATTTTTTACAATTTGTCATCTTTTTGAAAGTTCAAGGAAAATTTCCATTATCTGTTCTTTGTTTTTTAATACAGCATCTTTGCTTTTCCACTTAAATTCATGTAAAAAAGCACTCAGAAATCTTTATTTCTGCTCCTGGGGAGGTTAACAGTCCAAGAGCACAGTTGATGCAGCCAGTGACAACAGCAAAGCAAAGGTGTCTGAAGGCCAGAGTTCAGATGAAGGAGTTCAGGAACAAAACTTGAGCTAAAAGTGTCTTTATGATGAAAATGGTGTCAATGGGACTGGTGGGGCTGAGGCAGAGTTTGCTGAAGATATTTTTTTTTTCTCATGGGCTGGGCCTTTGTTACTTCATAGCTGATGCTCATGTTGAAGCTGCTGTTAGTTCTGTCTGACTCTTCAAAATGGATGGGGAAGAAGGTCCTACTTTCACAAATCGCCAGAATCTCTTCTCTTACCTGTTGTACCTCATCAGTGCAGAGTGCTCCTGCACCAGGGAGAAGATACCCCATAGAATGGAGTTACTAAAGGAGTTGATCAGGAGCTACCTGATTAAACAGGATTTATTTGTGGTGAGGAAATGATTTCATCAAAATGGAAGCCTGTTTTGTACACTGTTTCAGCTAAACTTCAAACAAAGTAACCCTGCAATTCTCCCAGTTCCAAACTCTAAATATTGAATGAGGAATGAAAGGTGAAGAGGTGAAGTCTTGGATGTCAGACCTCCAGTCAATACTTTGGCTTATTAAGCCGAACTCATGTGCTTTATGCCTGGATAGGCATGAGTTGCATCTCAGTCTATAAACTCTCGGCTATTTTATAGTGAAATTTCCTCTTACTTCTGTGAACTTTATTGATTTTTTCCCCACATAAATTAGGAAAAGATTAAATCTTGGGAAAAAGATATGCGATGATAGAACAGCTCTGTCAAAAACTCAGAACACTTGAGAATTTTGACTGTAGGTTTCCAAAGTTCTTTAACACTGTATTACTTTTAATTTATGATGACTTTAGAGGAAGCCTTAAATATTTTCTGAATAAAACTCAGCATGTTCTTTGTTTTTGCATATTAGGTTGCACAGTTTTTCTCCCGTAAAATTCTAGTAATTTTTTCTGTTCTAACTTGGGGGAGATTTTTTTTTATCTGAGTGGGGCATGTGAAAAGAACTTTGTGATGTACTTGTGCTAAAGGTCATAACAATATACAACTTTCTGAAATAGTTGGATAGTGGAAGTAATACAGCTGCTATTTCTTCCCAGTGTTTGAAGCCTAACAGAAATTGTCTTCTGCATTGTTCCAAGCCAAGCAAATGTCATTTAGATGCAGTTAATTAGTGCAATACTGTGGGAATAAGGCAAGAATTTTGAGTTGAGAAAAAGGGTTTTTAGAATAACAGACTAAGTTCTGAGGCCTGCTGGCAGGTGCAGGATTTAGTTCTGTGAAAAAGACCAACAGTTAGCAAAACAAGTAAGACAGAAGGTTTCAGGTTGGTCTGCTCATAAGAATGGAATTTTAGAGAGATAACTTCTCATAACAAAGTGAACATCTGCCTGAAAGTGTCATCAAATTAAGAGCTGTGATGAGTTTGATGGACACTGTGATTCAACCTATAGGATAAAGCTATGGGTGGGAAAAGGTAAGGGATATATTCTGTAAGGGAAGGTAGAGCTTAGCTTTTTTTCTTTTACCCTGTACTTTTCTTTTCTCCATGGAGTTATGTTAGTAAACTGTCTTTGAGTGTGACACCTGTAAGCTGTGCCCTCATTAATCTTCAGCCACCACAAACTACAGCACACTTTTACACAATACCAATCCAAAGGTGACATCTCACCAATGCTTTCCATCTCAGGGTCAATGTTGTGATTTCCACATTTCTGTGACTCCTGGTGGCCTTGGGGTCTAGGCAAGGTGCATGTTTTGCCTGCTACACTAATGTTGTCCTGTCTTTTTGACTGAATGTGTGCCCTGTGCGAGGCTGGTATGGCAGTTGTTACTCTGCTAAAAATAGGCAAGGTGTGTAAGGGTTCAAAGGGTCATAGAAAGGTAAGGCACAGGAGAAGTGATCTCTGGGAAAACTTACATCCCTCTTCGATGCAGTGGATCAAAGTAACTTGTTTTGTGTTCTCCTTGTTTGCCTGCTGGAATTAAAATTGAGCTTGTTTTAGAGCCTATACAGCTCTAATTATGGAGTCACGATCAATCAGTAACGCCTGGCTGGTTACATCAATAGCTTGAAGGAGATTTCAGAACTAATTCTAGCTTGCTGGGAAAGGGCCTAGAGTGAAGAAAAAGATGTACCCTACTTTACAAGTCCTTACCATATGCTGTTTATCCTCTCTAAGCTTGTTTGTCTGTCTGCAAACAAGGACTTGGAATTGCAGGGGGTGCTGTACTTGGTTTCTCCGTTGTTCACTTTGGGCAGTGACTTAGAGTAAGTATACAAAACAAGCTGTTCAGTTTGTACCATTTTGACTCTGGAAATGGCCATCACTGGTCAGAGGGATCTGCCTGTCACCATCACACTGAAATTAGGCATGGCCACTGCAAGACAATAGCTGTGTTTTTCTAAGTCAAAATTAATTTAGAAAAACTTGCAATAAAATCTGAGAAAGAAACTTTTAGTACCTTATTTGAAGATAGTAATCAACATTTCTAACATCAATTATAATTTCTTGTACTTGGTAAATTTCTGCAGTGGATTTCTTCTTCTGGATCTTTTCTGAAGGAAAACAAAGCAGGTCTGAATAAGCTGGAACTTGTAACAGTGTCTTCGTTTTATAATACAGAAAAACAGTGAGATGTGATTTGTGACTGTCATTGTCTCAGCACATAAAAATCCTCCAGTTTCACTCATGTACTGAACTAACTCTTATTCTTGACTACTGTGAAAGGCTATCTAAGAGATTTTGGTTAAAATTTATTGACATTTTTACAGTTGATGCCCTGTGTAAAGTGTTAGTCATATGGGAAGGTGCAGAATTAGGTTTGAAACTGCCTACAACTTTGGTGCTGTTGTTCTTGCAATATGATCTTGTTGATGGTCAGTGATGTGCATTTGTGTTGGGGAAGACTACACTTTTAAAAAAAAATTAAATATGCCACTGAAATGATTGACTGTGCCTGTAGTGGGCTCGCTCTCCTCTGAACAGAGAGGTATCTTCAGTTCTTCATAATCAGAGATCACCCTCTGGAGAAGGATGAGGTAGATTTGGTGATTTTTTTTATATCATATGTATATTTAGAAATCATAAAGTAACAAAGCTACACCTAATGACAAGTGGGTTTTCTGGAGGTGCTGAAACGTGATGGCGGGAAATTTGAGTGACATCTCAGGTATAGGGAGTCCTCATGGTTGTCAGACGGGGGAAAGAAAGCAGCAAGTAAGTGTAAGAGCCTGACAATGTGGTAGGAAAAGGAGTGAACAGAGTAAGTGACACAGATCAAACAAGAAAGGTTTAGCAGTGAAGGCTAAGTAGGAGCAGATGGTGAAAGATGGACAGTAATTGGGGAACCAGACAAGTGATTGTTTCCTACAGCGAGATGTGAGGTGAGCAGGGATTTGTGCCATTAGAGGATGGAGCTGCAAAGGACTTGTAGGGAAGTTGTAGGTGTGGGACTAATGATGAAGGATTTTGTTGAATGGTTTTTTTTCTGGAAATTAATAAATTGAACAAATTTATTAAAAGGAGGCCAAACAAGTCCTACTCCTACTTTTAACCTATTCAAGTAGTTCTGGGACATCAAACACATTTGAAGGTATAAAAGTAATTTTAGCCAGAAATGGAGCAGAAAGTTTCTAGATAGCAGTAAAGTGGAAGATCTACAAATAGGCCAGTCCCTGTACATAGGAGGGTGTGAATGTGTTTAGGGAAAAGTTCATTTTTTAACTCAAAGATCACTAAGTGACTGACTTGGCAAATAAATCTTAGTCTAGTTTGAGGGAACTGTTATTTTCCATTTGCATTTTATTTTTTCATTAGGTAAAAAAGTGATTTGTTGGAAATTTATAATAGTAAAAATTAGCCTATTCTCAGTGTGTGTGTGTCCTGGAGACCACTTTGCTTTTGACTCTGTTGTGCCATTTTTGTACCTTAACACACTAAATGGGGACAGATAGATGTTAGTGCATATAGTATTCTTTGTATTAGAGCTTAATTTGAAATGGTTGTCACTTTGGAAAGGAGAAAGCAAAGAAAACTGGCTGCAGATTTTGGGATGTTTCATGAGCTTCATCTTTGCATTAAAAGTAGAGAAGAGCACATCTGGTAAATTAGCAGAAAAAACCTGTTAAACATGAATGAAATCCTGTATCTTATGCAAGTAGTGGTTCTTCTTTGGTTTGAAAAAGTACAGTTCTCTTTAATGATGTGCTCTTGATTACTGTTAATTGACTGTATCTGTGTTTCATTTTCCACTCCAGGCTGAGCTGGGTTGACTTTACTCTGTGTTTACCTGCAGCTGTTTGTGTGTATAATGTGTAGACACTCATCTAAAAAAAAAGACCCTCATGAAGAGGGGTGGATGATTGTGAAAGGGTCCCCTTCCATATCACAAGCCATGTCTCAATATGGAAATCTTAAATTTAGATGGTTTCCACATAAAGGGGAAAGTTGAAGCTGCTGAGAGGGGTTTATTTGCAGCTTCTATTGGCTGAGAACTTTCCCTTTTCTGTACTTTGGTATTGATCTCCCCTGAAACTCAGATGTGATCCTTCAGATACACTGTCACAGGATACTTTAATGCCCACTGGATTAGACACTTGTGCTGTGATATTGATCGCTGTAGCTTTGAATAATCATGACAGAGGTGACCTCAGGTGTCAAGCTAAGCTTGGTGCTGGATGATAACTCCTCTCTTTCAGGTTAGATAGATCTTCTTTGGTTTCACTAGGAAATTAGAGAAGGTAAAGAGTGGCAATGAATAATGTGGATTGTTTTGCTTAGTTGTGGAATTAATTAAATTACTTTCTAGTGGGTTTTCGAAAAACAGTGTTTGTTTTACTCTTCTTGAATAGTTTTGTTTATCTTTTTGAAAACTGAGGGTGAAGCAAGACACTATCATAGAAGTGAAAAACTCTTCATGTTAGAACTAAAATAATTTATAGGGAAATCTTACTTTCCAGTCCTTGCAGTTTTCTCTTAATATTGTTTACTCCCCCTCTGTTAATGTGTAGGCATGTGTATGTAGGTGTACACTCCCTACAGTATAAGGTGGGGTTTTTTACCATTGCTTTTATTTTGGGGAGCTTTAATTGTATGTCTCTAAAAGAATTTCAAAGCTTGTGGCTTTAGGCTTTGCCTTCAAAAGGACTCCTTTTCCCACCTCTGCTAAACTGTAACTAAAAATGGTTGCAGACCTCTTTATCTGGGAGCAGAGGACACACCAGCAAAACTGCAAAACTGCTGTGGACTTGTGACAACTTGAAAGTTTTGCAAATTTCTCTTGTGGCAATTTGCAGTTCCACTGCTTTCCTTAAAGAGAAGGCTTTAAGGTTGTGTGGACTTTGTGTTTTCAGGATTGTACTAATACTCTTTAAATCATTGTGCTTACCTTTTAATTAACGAAACAACAGGCTTGGCATTTGGAGTTTTGTCCAAGCCATGGATAAATCCATTGAAGCAATTTATTTAAGAACATTATATTTTCCAGACCTGGAAAAACTTAGCTACCACATATATCTGCCCTCCATTCCTTTCAATGTCCAGTACACACTTGAACTTCTTACAAGATTTAATGTCAATGCTTTCAATAGATTCAAAATAATTTTCTGGATCAGGTAATATGTTCTCATTCATGTGGTTTCTTCTCTCATTTTTCTGCTTAATGATATTCTGAAGAAATGTATTTTCAACAGGAACTGAGAGATTTTGTTTTGGACTCTTATTTCAAGGAGGCATCTCCAGGGATAAAGGGGCAGACTGAAAGGATTTGAAGTGCAGTACTTGGGTTTGTTTCCATGTCAGGATTAGTAACTGGACAAATATTTAGGCAATTGGGAAAATAGATATAGTTTTTTGCGTTGAAACCAATTTAATTAATTAAGCAAGCAGATTTTGCCATCAGTTGCCTTTTTTCTGTCTCCTGTCTCACCTTTCTAGTAAGTGTTTTCTACCTTTTTTTTTAGGGCAGATGCTTCTTAAAGTTTAATTGCAGCATGTCCCTTCCTTTGCAATATTTTGCTCAGGGGTTACTTTGCAGGCTGAAGTAGTTTGCTCATGAAAGTTGGATGACATCTTCAAAAAGAAATACCAAACATCACTCTCTAAAGTGCTTGTGAGAAAGCAGAAGTATTTCTGCATGTTAAAATGCCATTTATGATACACTGCTGATGGAAAACCTGCCCTATATGTGGCACACTCAACAGGTCAGAGCTTTGGTCATTTATTTCTCACGCAAATGTCATAAGATAAAATTTGGCTCAAAAAGCCTTTTTTAAAAACCTTACCTGAAGAATAAATTATCTGCATTCAGTTTCTGGTGAAAAAAAACAAAAAAGTGTTTCTAAGAACTCGTTTTGGATGGCCTTTATTACACTGAACAGAACTTCAGATACTGGAATTCATAATTGTGATCGTTTTCACAATATATACCAAAGAAAGAGGTGTTGGAGTTCCACTCTGCATGCAGAGTAAAGGGTGTTTTCAGGAAGTAGTTGAGAAGCACCAAGATCAGAGAATTATATTATTCCTCTTCTAGAAAAAGAATCCTTTTTCTCTAACAGTGGAGTTTTATGGAAATTAGGAATATGGAATGTCAAAATGACTTGGGTATTCTCATATATTTTCATTTGGAAGGGGCAAATTTCAGACTGCAGGGACTTGTTTTACTCCAGGAATCTTAATTTTTAATCTGGTGTGTACAGCAGTGTGCTTGTTTGTATGGGTGGTGAAAGAGGGCAGAGAAATGGAAGTAGGTGGTACATGAGTCTCCATAAATATACAGAAGGTCACGTGAAGTGCAGAGAGCTTAAATTAACCATGTAAGGGATCTGCCTGAACAGAGAATTAAACATATTTATGTGAAATGTTTATATCTACCTCTGCTTCTGTTTACTCATGAAAGAAACCTTTAGGGACTTGTGAAATCTATTGGCAAACATCATGTCTATATTGTAAGAGGAGAAAAGTGGTATATGATAATAAAGAAAAAAAAGGCAAGAGAATTAGTCTGACCTTAAGAGGATGGATGACTTTCTAGAGCATATTTTGAAGGAAAAAGTATTGACAGATTTAGCAGCAAATAGTAAATTCATGGGAGGTGTTTTTCCAAAGTACCTTGTGCCAGATCTATCTTGTCCTTTTACTTGATAAAATAACTTTTTGGTTTACATGTAGAAAATTGGTTATCTGAACTTCAGAAACAGTGTTGTGTAAAACTCTATGGGAAACTGCTCAATAAGGTATAAAAGTGGTGTTTGGTAAACTGGACAAGGAATGATTTCAAGGAAAAAACAAGAAGCTATAGTGAGAAGGGAGCCATTGGCCTATTAACACAGATCCTAAATGTTTGTCTCAAGATTGTTCTTGATGAGGAATGAAATGTTACAGTACAAGATTAACGGACTTTGGTAGCACACAAGAGTAAATAGTTGTGGTAGAAAAGAGAGGAGTGTAAAATGGGACAAAATTCAGTAACATAGAATGATGTTCATGTGCTAATGAGAATTACTGTCATATGCGAAAAGCTCTTTAAAAACAAAACCAAACCCAATAACCAGCTCTGATTTCATTGGCTCCCAACAGGCAAGCCATAAGTTCTGAGTGTTTAGACTGTGGAAAAGGTTGGGTTTCAGTGCAAAGGAAAGACAGGATGTTGCAGGATGAGGAGCTGACAAACTGCAGTCCATAAGTCACATGTGGGATTGGCAGGTAAAGGCCAGGTTTGCCTCAGTAACTGCTGTTGGCTTTCTCCCAAACTGAATTATATTATTTATCTAAATTTCATAGTTTCTGGAAGGTTCAAGAAAAAATTTCCAATACTATTGTGTTTCAGGACCTGGTGGTTCTAGTTCAAGAAAAAGTACATTGGTAATTGTTCTGAAAAGATGTTTGGTTTGGGTTTTTTTTTCATTCTGGATCATAAATTTTAGTGTCACAAATATAACAAGTACAAGAAAATTTATGGAAATAAATAAATGGAATGGAGTCTCTCATTCTGAGGCAAGAATGTCATGGTTAAGTGAGAGATCATTTGCAACCTGCTGCTTAGAACATCTTAGAGGCATAATTCCTCCTACTGGGGGCATTTACCAAGAAGTATTTCACTTGTAGACATTTCTCTTTAAATATGACATGTGGAAGAGTTTCTGAAGTGATTATTCTCTCATAATTTTGGAATCCAATGTAAAAGTCTTTACAAGAAAGGTGGATTACTAATTTAGTTGAGGATTCTTGAGCAGTCATTTAACAAGGATGTCCTAAATGCTGCTATGGAGCATTTCAGAATTTAGGCTCTCTACCTGCATCATTTTGTTTACTTCTGTCCAGACCTTCCATTTGGAGGTGGGGGGACCCTTACTGTGGTAATTGGATCACCTATTGTCACAACTATTGTAGGAGAGACAAGAAATTGAATTTTACTCTGGTCCTGGTGTGTATAAAATGGACTAGGAGGCTGTATTTTTCTTCTATATCTTCATTCCACTTCCTGTAACCCTTTAATTTTCAAATCTGAATAGTTCCAACTTGTCTTCTCCTGTTTTGTCATATTTGCTTCATTAACATGTATCAGAAAAAATATTAACAGAAGTAATTTCATTTTAAAAAAATTTGGGAAAAGTATTGGCCCTGTAAAATCAGGACGTAAAAAGAAAAGTTAGTCCCTTCCTTTGAGTATATCTGTCATTGCTTTGGGCAGAAGATTGAAAGTATGAAGAAAGAAGAGGGGTTTTAACTTCAAGATGTGTCCAGTTTATCTCCATGACAGGTTGATTGAAGTAAGGCAGGTTTTCTTGAGAAATCTCAGTTAATCTAATATCCAATCACTGGTTAAAAATCTCCAAGCTGAATAATAAAATAGGCAAAAGCTTTAAAATCCTTATCAGAGCATGTCTGCAGAGGGGAGGATTGGCATCTTGCTTATAAACAGACTTTAGGAATCAGTAAAACATGTCGGGCTCAAGGATGTAGAAGAAAAAAATGCAGTGTGTTGAAGAATGGAGATACTTTAAAGGGATCTGATTATTTATCTTTCCTTTGAAATATAATCCTGAAGGAATTTATTTTCTTATTTTATGCTTTGATTTAAATTTTACTTATCTATTTCTCTCTGAGAAAACATGAACAGTCTCTGAGGCTACTGGGTAACAGTTCTTGGAATCTGTGGGCAGTCTCATTTTCATTCCTTGAGGGAGAGAGGGAAAGGGGCAAGGCACAAGGTCATGAAGCAGAATAAGCTCATCCTTACACAGACCACCTTAAAACACTAAAAAAAAAATCAACCCCAAACCCATTGTGTTTCCAGTTACTGTATTTTTTTTCCCTGATGTCTCTAATTTGCCATGATTATATTAGCCAAAATCACTCTGCATCTAATGTGTAAAGCTACTCTAGTGCCTCAAGATGCTCAGGGGGGTTGTTCCCAAAGGGCCCATGTACCAGAGGTGGACTCTCAGCCCTCCACACGGCTCTGATCATCCCAGTGCTGTGTAGCTGAGGTGCTGGGCTATCTCGGGTTCTTGTTCCCAGCTCCAGGATGATACCTCTGCTTCCATTCTGTGCCTTTTCATACACACTCCCTGTGACAGGCGTCAGGGGAATCACAAAGGCAGCAGATGGTCTGTGCACAGTTCCCTCGAGCATTAAACAGCATTTCTGTACTTGTTGTCAGGACCTTAAATCGCACACTGTTCTGTTTGATTAGTTTCAAACCCTGGATTGGCCATAGGGGCTCAAATGAGAAATATTTGCATATCACAGAGTGGGAGCAAGGGCTGAATTAAAGTGGCAAGCAACTGGATTGAAACTAAATTCTAAGTGGAAGTCTTATGCACTTGTTTTTAACAGGAGTTGATTTTATTATTTTCAGTGAAAGCAGTGACCTCTACTAGAATTTAACAAGACATGTATTCGGTATAGAATATTTTTGGTTTTTCTGTTTTTCTCTCACTCACCAAATATACTGGAGTTGTTTGTTTATGAACAAAAGCTAGAGTTAAAATTTGTAATACTGTAGTATTGAAATATAGAATATGTATTCAAATGTAGGCTAAAGTATATAAACTCCAAATGAGTTTATTATCCTTAATGTTATTCTGCTGCAATTCAAATAAATATAATGCATGTATTGAATGCAGTACCACTTTTAAAAATTCAATTTGCTGTGCAGGATTTTTCCCAAGATACATTAGATAATGTCAAGTTTAAATCTTTATGTGAGTCTACAGAGATCACCATGCAGATGGAGCTGTGGAAAGCCAAAGGAAAGATTTTCATAAGCACTCTGGGCTTAAAGAAATATGTTTAATTTGTTTTCCTCCTGGCTCCAGTGTTCAACAACTTTAACGCCTGAGATATTCAAAGTTATTTTGAAAGTGTTTAACATACAGAAAGTGGAAATGCAGCCTGAACAAAAGGATTGTTATTTCAAGGGAGGAAGAAGGTGATGGAGGGGACAAATGGTGGGAACAAAAAAAAGTACAAGTTCATTATCACACGAATTCAGTCTCAGACTGGGTGGTTTTCCTCTAAGCACGAATCTATGCTAGGACAAAAGAGTTTACTCTTTCCAATTTCTCCTGCCCTTGCTGCATGAGGAAATTACAGTTACAAAATACAGAGCCTTGTGGGTCTTTATTGATTTTGGTACATAATACCAATTTAAATGCTTTGCTTGTAATAATTTCATCAGCAGATGAGTTTGAGAGCATAAAATTTTTGATTTCAGTGATTCCTCAATTTATTTCTTGTTAATAGGTCTTAACTGTCTTAGTGGCCTTTGAGGAGTGTTAACTGGTGTTAGAGGAAATTTCTTGTGCTTTAGTAATTCTCTCAAGATCAGTGTATTGAGGATATTTAGAAAATGCTTGTGCTGATATTTGCCAGGCCCCAATAATTAGTCATTAGCTAATGACTGAGGGCTACTCCTAAGGGCTTTCTGAACTCCTGTGGATATCTATGCCATTGTCGTGTTGGCACAATGCAAGAAATGAATGAATAACCAGTCAGAATAATAAGCTGCAAAGACTTGCAATGGGTAAGTACAACAAGCATTTGAGTCTGTCCAAGCACGAATGAAATGCAGGCTCTGAATTCATTCCTTGGTAATGTAAAGTACTTCTCATGTTTGGAAAGGGTATTTTATTAATAAAGTTTCAAACCGGTCTTTTCAAAGGGGTTTAGTACCATTAGATGGTACTAAATGCATCAACAAATATTTGGATTGGTTATTTTTTGAAATAGTTTTTGCAATTCATTCTGAATGCTTCTAATTCATTAGAGCCTTCCTTAATTATTTAGCATTTCAGTGTGACAGGCTGTAATGTATGTGAACAGCCATAATGTTAATGCAGTCAGTTTGGCAAATGTATGAATAAACTTGCTTATGGAATAGTCACACCCCACTTGTGTTTCAACCTGAGGGTGTTACAGTGAATGAGAACAAGTTGGAATACTTGTAGAAACAGCAAATTTCAAGCAAACCTTGAGAGAGAATAATTCTCATGCAAAATATGTTTTTATGGTCAATGCAGTGCTCATAGAGCTAGGACATATGGCATGCTGATGTTTGCTATTATTTTTTTTTCTTCTCAATATTAGCTTAAAATGGCTCAGATTTTGAATAGCTCATCTCTTAGGTACTGGAGATACTTCACTGTCTCATAACGAACACACTTCTGGAGTTGAAAATGTTGCTTTACATAAGTATTTATATATTCTGAAACTCAACCGTGCATGCATTTTGTTCAACACTGAATGACTGCAACCAAAATTGAATTGAAATTGGTTAGTTCAAGTGACCTGATACAGCTGAGTAAACAGAAAAAAATTGTAACTCACAGCAAAAAGTAAGCATGGACTCTGGACTGAGGGATGTTCCAGTACTACATTTGGAAAATGTGTATTTGAGAATTGAAATTATATATCATGCATGAACATCATAAACAGAGATGAAAATCAACATGTAAATTACTTGCTATGTTTTATTTTGTGGAAGTTTATTAACTATTTTGCAGACATAACTTCTAAATCCCCCTTTTTTTATGTGAATAGATTAAGTGGCAAAATCCATGCTGTCATTGTGAATTTGGATGCTGTGCAGGATAGATATACCTTTTCTCCCGACTACACTGTTTTCCTACTGTTTAATTATCAGACACTGAGGAAACTGCAGCCACACTTGCTCTTTTGCCTCTGCATGTGGGTACATAAGTATGTATTAAAATGGTGCTAAATGAGCTTAAAGTGAGATCTTGGTATGTGTGGTTTCCTCTGGGTGGGTTGGAACATCAGGTGCAGCCTAATGTTTGGATTCTGGATCGTGGAAGTCAGTGAATGACCTCACTTACAAAACACCAGTCTGGGTGCTTTAATCTGCTCTGGTCTCATCTGAAATCCCTGCTGTAAGAGCAAGCTACAAAATTGAGGTTTATAAATTCACAATCACAAGTATTCTAAATCTAATGCTGATGTGAGACTGTGAAAGAGAAAAGAGACCAAAAACCCTAGTTTTGTGAAATTTCTCATTCTGCTTTGCAAAGTGTTGTTTACATAGCAAGGCCTCTGAACAGCATGAAGTGCTGGAGTCGCTTTATTCTGGTATGTACTGTCTAGCAATTATAGAAACCAGTGTTCCATATATTAGAATCCATACATTAAAGTAAGCTAGACATTTCAATAGGATATCTAGTCAAAGCCAAGATTTTACAAATTTGACAGGTCATGTCATCAAACAAAGAAAAGGCGCAAGTCCAACAGTGATGATGACGCTTCAAGACCACCCAAGGGATGAAGTCAGGAGACCACCATCCAAATTTCAAGACAAAAGGAAAACTCTGCTCAGTATTTCACCCAGTCATTAATATGGAAATTAGAAAGTATTAACTATGAACTTAAGACTATAAATGGCTTATTTTACACAAACAAGTTGGAAAGTGCCTTTTTCATTGGTAATTCAATTTCTTTACCTTGAGATACGACCTTTGCTGTGAGCAGTTTTCTGAAGTGTTTTTCACAGGATGTTGGCAATGGAAACACAATGTGTCTTTAAATACCATTAAAATTGAAATGGCTAGAATACTTCTTTGAAAGCATCTTGCCTTCAGTTCAGGCATAAATTTCCAGTTTTAACAGTCAGTTGTGATGTATTTCTGTTTCTCTTTAGTATTTTTATTTCTTAAAACTGAAAATCATTTGAAAAGATTCTGTGTTGTTCTGCAATTGTTAGTGTTCCTCAAATGTCATAGTCTCTGTGTAGGAAGCAAGAAAAGAAATGGCTTAACTGTAGATAACTTGTTTAATGCACAGCAATAGATTTACCTCTCCCCAACTCAGTATGTGCCCTTCACATACTTGGCTCATTTTTGTTTCTCTTGTGCTGCTGACTCGTGCAGATACTGCATTAACTGGTGTCAGGCTTCTGTGGTCAACCTCCTTTTTTTGTTTAGAGGTAACCTGGTTGTCTGACATCAATGCAATTTTATTGTTGAATGCTGGCTGTTGAATTTTTTAAAATATGTGGAATACCAAGCTGTGCACAAGCTGCGGCAAAGGGACCTGCTTTGCAGCAGAGCATGGAATCCCAGTCATGTAGACGTACAAGTGCACACACAATGTCAGCTCCTTTTGTGCAGAAATATTGATTCTGCGGGATGTTCTGGCCAATATTCTGAGTACTTAGAGCAAAATTGCTAAAATTAAGGACTCCTTCTATAAAGGTATTTTTCTAAAATTAACTTAAAGTTAATGCTACTTAATGCCCAACAGATGAGGACATTGAAAGCTTATATTCACGATTAAGTGCTTATTTTCTTAAAATCTTCATAAAGAGAGAGAGGTAATTGATATCATATTTAGCTCTCTAGTCCCAGACATTTAGTCTGTAGTCTCTAAATGACATCAAAATCAATATGTCAAAAGAGTACTGCGAAATAAACTTGAAACTAAAAATATAAAATTAAATTCTTTAAGAACATCTCCAACCCACAAATAATCAATGCACACACAGAAATTCTTTAGCATCTCAGACATTTGTTCCTGGGGTAGGCAATTAGTGTCCAGATCATTTAAGTTCAGTGAAGCTGCTTCTGAGCTCTGGAGAGTGTATCTCACATGCAGTAAAGTAAGAGATGATACAGGCATGCGTATGTTTAGAGTTGTCCTTTGAAAATATAAGCCTAGGATGTGGTAGAAGAGATGGGGAGGTTTCACTTCTTTTTAACTAAACTGACTATGAATCTGGAACTACTTTCCTCCCCTTTTCTCATTTCTGTCAGTTGTGATGCAAACTCTAAGGACTGAATGTTCAGCTGCGTTTCCTTCATCTTCTGTTCCTCAGTTTCTCTTGTTAAAAGCAAAGGGAGTCTTAGGTAGTGGAAGAACAGAACAGGTCTGGGTTACAAAGAGCCCTCATGAGACTGTGTGGGTGGATGTCAAAATAAGAGAAACATTGAAAGGGAATATACTGACACTCAGTAACACCACAGTACTGATACCTGAAAGCTGTCCAAGATTTTACTGTAGAAAAGCACCAAGAACCCTTCCAGAAACAAGATGGGGATATTCATCCAGCACCTTGTGGTCAGGCATCCTGAAAGCTGGATTCTGCAAAACAGGCTTGGGCATTACCAACCTTGTTTCCCTGTTCAGTGATTAGTCTCCTCAATATTTCCTTCCCAAGTCTGCTCTTTTCTAACTTTACTGGTGCTAAGTTAGTGTGGTTCTAGGAATCAGTGGAAGTAAAGCTATTTTCACCTGTTTATATTGTTGTTCTTTCTTAGTATGATATAAGAAACCTGGAAGGGTTTTTTTGTATCTGAGTTGAAGAAATGCGTCTTCCATAATTGGAAATTACTCACACCTCTTATGGAAAAAAATTAATAATCTCATTTTCTGCTTTTCAGCATAAATGTAATTCTTTCTGGAAATATAGACTGCAATGAAAGTTGCAGTGAAACTTGGAAGTTTATGTGGGCATCTTTGGGCTATATCTGTTATGAATATATTTGATGTAGTTTGGTTGTCAGTAACTATTGTAGCTGCATACAGCTCTGAAGCTGTGCTTCAACCCTTGTATACTTATTCATGTTCCTTAGAGAACCTGTTACTGTAACTGGATTTGATTCCTTGGGTCCTGGTAATGCCACTGTAAAGCTAACTTTAATCTTTTCTGTAAGATGTACCCACCCCTTGGCTTGTACATGTAAATGTTGCTTAGGAAAGTCGCCCAAAGTCTGATGAGCTTTGCAAATTAAGACATTAATGTGATGAATCCTTGTCTGTGGCAGCAATATTTAATTTGAACAGGTTTTCTGGTGTTATTGAAACAGATGTTGCCAAACTATAGCACCGTTTCAAAAAACTAAAAAATAAAAATAGACACCATAAACCCCCCTCCTTCAATTTAAGTACCACCATTCCTGGCTCCTTGTTCCAGGTGCTTGGTTCAACCCCAAAGTGGATGTTACCACCCCTGTGGTTGCTGGTGATCTTTTGATAACTTGATTATGTGCAGGCTTTAACAAGGCATGGATGTGTGTACAGCAAGGTCTGGGTGATCACTGATGCCTGTTAATTTGCTTTACATGGCTTGAATTCCTGAGAGCTCCTGTGTCCTTGGCATAGAGCTGGCTGCAGCAGTAGGAACACTTCCAAAACTTGTACCTGCTGTACAAGCAGACTCACAGAGGAAAGCGGGTAACACAAGGTACAGGTTAGGGGAGTTCCAGTGGGTCCTGAGCAAGGTCAGTAACAACACCTGGATTTCCAACTGAACAATGTGTTTTCCTAACAATTGCTGTGTATTTTATGAGATCTTGTGAAAAATAGAAATTTCAAAAATACCGTGAATATCTGTGCAGTTTCTCAGAGCAGCAAACAGAAGCTCTTAGTTTTCATACAAAGCTGAATTTTTTTGATTGAAAGACGCTGAAACTGAAATCAAGGCCCTGAAACTGTGAAGGTATCTGCCTATCCAATTACACAGTTTTCCTAAGAAAACCCTCCACAAGTAGTGTATTCCTTCAATTTTTTCATTAAGAAGCTGTAGTGAAAGAATTACATCTTTGCTTTCAAAATTCATCCAACTTTCCCTAGTGGAATTTCAGTTGCAAACAAATGCAATTGATATAAGAGAGCATCTTGGGTTGTCTCAGCATGGAGACTGGATTCTTGATAGAATGGAGATTGCTGGAAGTTGGCTGGCTGTGATATTCAACTGTTTTGTTTAAGATGCCATGTAATTAAAACCTTGATTCCACATAAAAAGACTAAAAGAATTAGTGTTTGCAAGGTAGGGAGAAAGGGCAATGGGGGACCATTTCCAAACATAAATGTCTCCAATCTTGTTAACCCATGCTCAGGCTGAGCATTGAAGGACAAGAACAATGAAGTAGATAGACAAGACCTGTTTTTTATTGTATTTGTTGTGCCTCCCTGGAGCCAGATGGCTCCAATGGCAGAGAGAGATTCCTCATAACAGCATTGTGGAAAATGATCAAGTTCAAGTACTGCCAGCTGTAAGGATTTTGCCTTACTATGATGTCAAGAGTAGTAATATTAAAGCTTTGATGTTGTCTACTTCAGTGTCATGGGTAAAAATCTGTATATATTCCAGCTAAATTGGTTGATACCAAATACTACTTGAGACCAGTATTGTATAATAAGTACTCTATAACCTGTGTAGGGAACTCTAAGGAGGAGTCTTGGAATGGCTTGTCCTGTTTTGCTCTAGGTATTGCCAAATTGCTATGTGAAGAACTGGCAGTGCTAAAAATGACTCTTCATAACAGTACAAAGGTGATCCCCAACACAGATAACACTGCAACCTCTGATACTGTGTGAGAAAGGAAAATACTGTATTACTATACTCTGGCTCATGTGATGGTAGTTTCATAGAGCTCTCCCATCTCCAGTGCACATTTATAGTCATCTTCTGTGGTGAAATAGAAAGTCATCACAGGCAGTAAGTACAGCATATGGTTCTGTATAATAAAATTCATCTTGTGCTCTACCCTTTAGCCTCTACCATATGGTTTTGATTTAATTTATAGACATTTGTTATGCCAGATAAGTTTGGAAAAAAAAGTTATATAGTGATTTATTATTGGAAGTGCCAGAAAATGCTGTGCTTCCTACACTGTCATTGATGAACTTAGATCAATGGTTTTTCATTCAGCCTAAAGAACAACTTAAGCTGATTTTTTTGGGGGGTCTAACTACTAGGTATAAAATGATTCTGTTAAAGGTGATAATGGGAGAAATAAGCATATGGTTTAGCTAGTAAGAGAATCTGATTCTAGAAAATTTTGGATGTGATGATTGTTGTGACAGGATGAAAAGATAACTTAGAGTTTTAGTTTGGTAGTAAAAGTACTTAATATTTTGTAAATTACCTGTATGGGGGTTGAATGTGTGTGTAAATACATACCCCTGTCTAGTCTGAGAATTAAAACATCAGACCCATCTCTTGCAATGTAATCCAGATAACAGTTACACATTTTAACCCAATCTTATTTTGAATGTACAGGTCAAAATGAATCTTTCAGTTCTATAACTCAAACAGTGACATTTGAGTATTATTTTTTAACTATCAGATGTAAAAACAGTACAGAGGAAATAAAAGTTGTCTCATCATGCAGGTTGAAAGGTGGTGTTCCATTGGTCCAGCCAAATGTCTGTATTTGTGAAAAATAGGAAATCTCTTTTATTTTCAATTCCTATGAACGAGGGGTGCTGTTAGTGATGCCTTCCTGGCTCTTTAGAGACCGTATGTAGTTCTGACTTCTCTGTTTTATGACAAGTTAACTTGGTTTGCTTTTCTCTTTGTGGAATATAATTGTGGAAGATATTCTGGTGTATTGGATTTTACTTGGAGACAACTTGCAGACAATAACTTTGTAATTTGGAACAAATGCTTTCCATGCATACATAGTAGTTGGGCTGCTTATTTAAAGTGTATTTGAAGATACCAATAGGCTGCCTTGACCAAGGGATTTTTCTGAAGACCTCATGTAATCATGTTTTTTGATGAGATTTTGTTTCCATCTAATTCCTGCTGTTCCAGAAAGCTGCATTACTTAATTATCTTATAGCATTAAGGCTGAAAAGAGGAAATTAATAACTTCTGTGGGAAAAGTGAACCTTTAAAGGGTAAGGAAAGAAATGATCCTCAAGTTCTGATAATTGTATTCTAAATCTTGCTTCTTCAAATGATGAGAATACTGAGCTGTGGATTTACTGATGGCTGACAAGCTGTAGGCCATTCTCCCTTTCTAGGCATCTACTTTTCTCAAGACCTGAAGCATTCCATGCCTCTAAAACCTCTGTTCTCATGCTAAATTTTGGAATTGGCAAATTCAGCATTGAACAGGTGTGAGAGATGGCTCGAGGAAGTAATTGGTATTTCCTTAGGAAATAGGACTTAAAACAATGGCCAGCTGATAATGAATAGGAAACAAACCTTGAAAATGCATTGCAAATTACTTGTTAGATATTTCCAGGGAAAATCTTGAATCTTCCTCCCAGTGGTTATGTCATGGAACAATTTGGCTGTTTTGTGAAGAGCATCTGTAGCCCTGATCGTCCATGAGCATGTAGCCCTCTTGCAGAGCTTAATGAGTTTGTACTGCATGTGGGGATCTTTCCCAGAACTTGAAAGTGGCTGTACATCAATATTCATCACTTTTTCATCAGAGTTTGCAATAAATATAATTGCTCTAACTCACTTTTCTGCTATTGTTTAGTACAACAAATCTTGCAAATGATGGAGCTTTTGGAGGACTTGCTGAATCCCAAGGTCTGTTTTGCTGATTAATCAGATTATTGCACCTTGTAAAAGCCTTTAATTTCTGGAGGTAGTATGAGACAGTAAAATAATAATGCTTCTTCTGACTTTTAAGCAAAATGTTTTAGTTATTCTACCAATGGTTCAAAAGTATGCATAGCTTGAAATGGAAGCTGAACTCCTAGATGAGTTTTAGCTTTGCTATAGTTGCTTAATGACCTGGAAATTAATTTGTGAAATAGACAGCAGAGCAAATAGTTCTTTTTGTAACTGTGAGTGATTGTGAAGAAGTATCACCTGATGCTTTGTGTTACTTTAAGTACCACGCATTTGGGGTATTTTATGCTATGTGTAAATCTTTAAAGAGATGCTTTTAGACCAACAAGTTTTGTTTATATAATACTCAAAAGAAAGGTCCTTATCCAATGTAAATTTTTTTGTGCTTGTGTTGTTTGTGGCTAATATTCAGTTACACAACTAAATGCAGTGTAATGTGGACAAATCTACTCATATAGAAGCTGTTTAGATTCTGCTTGAGGCAGTTAAATGCCTCCCTGATATCCGATCCCGTCAGATATCGGAAGCTCAGCAGGGTCAGCCCCGGATTAGTACTTGGATGGGAGACCTCCTGGGGAATGCCGGGTGCTGTAGATTCCAGTCCTGAGGACTTCACTGGCACTGTCCAAGCTCGCTCGGCCGTGGCAGATGAACCTCAGGACTGAAACGGTGGGGCCAGTTCTGCGCACGCTGAGCCTCACCTAAAATCCACTGCGCAGGCTGGAAGGGCACACCCATGTGGGGACAGCCCTTCCCAAATCTTCGTTCGGGAAGCCGAGCCACACACACACAGATTCTGCTTGGTTATTTTATTCGAAGTTCAGGGTCCAAAGGTCCTCTTGACTGACATGACAGGATTTATTCAGTACGGCTTTTTTTGTTTTTGGTGTGGGTGAGGGTTTTAGAGTTGTTTGTTTTTAACATTTAACTACAAATTGACTGGCACTTTTCACTTAAAACAGTGTTAATTGGCCCATTATAACTGCATGACCACCACAAATTTGGAGAGTTGAATCCAGTGCTTTGAACAGATGGCCAGAGCACTGAGCTTCAGAGTTTGTGCTAATGTGGGGAATGATTTCCTGTGTGCCTGAAGCCAGATTATATCTTTATGTTTTTTACAGGGATTTATGAAATATGATTTGGCAGTGTTTTGCTCTACTTAATGCATTTGAAAGGCTCTTTCTCTCTGACTGTATTCAGGTGTATTATTTTGGGAATTTTAAAATAGATGTCATGGTGGGAAGTCAGCAATAAGCATAATAATAATAAAAAAGCCTTTCTTCAAATTAGTTCATAAGCCCACTGCAAGTTCCAGTGTTTGACTGAGTTTGACAGTGGTCAACAAAAATGACATTCCAGTCTCGCAGCTCCTGTATTTTTAGGCACACTGCCATGTGCATTCTCCTTGCTGCAATATTGGGAACATCTGGAAATAAATTTGCTCATAAAAGTGAGCACTAATTATGTGCCTAATCAATCTCCACATGCAACAAATGATCATATGGAAGTATTTTCTCTATTAAATGCTTGGCAGGTATTTGATTGGGTGAAGGCAAAATTCAAGGAAACTAAATGGTTTGGTACTACTGAAGAGCCACTGATCCCAGGCTTGTCAGTCCTGGCTGCTCCAGTAAATAAGGGCTCACCAGGAGGAGAAATAGTGAAAACTATACTTGGAACCTCTAAGGAGAGAATATCAAGCTAGTGTGTATTGTCTTGTCTGTAGCTGTAGATTAATATGCCTAAACATTCCAAGGGGTGATTACATTTGGATGACTGAAGGGTAGGGTTGCATGGTATGTATGTGTGAGGGAAAAACTTTCAAATGCACTGGTTTGCCAGTGTCTTCTGTTTAGCCATATTTGCTTCCTTCCCCAGCTTAAACTGTCAAATACTCCCTGGAGTCTGATTAAATGCTCCAGTTCTAACTTCCCTGCATTTCCTGTTAAATAATATTTTCATTCTTAACTTTCAATCAAGAGAAATTATGAAGACAAAGAAAAGTCTTCAAAACAAATGATCTGAGAGAGAAGTTTTTGACTTTTTTTGAGCTATGACTTAAGTGGAAATGTATGGTTTTATTTCCAAGACTTAAGCAATAAGTCCTTAATGTGTATGTGTACTTTGTTGACACCACCTACTGAAATTTCCCCAAGCAGTTGGGTGTCAATTGAACATCAGATATAGCAAACCACAGAAACGAGAGAAGGATTTTTAATTACTTTTATTGCCTTTGAATTAAAAGGGGAAATAGCAAAGGTTATATTTTGTTCATTAATCATTGAGAATTATATTGGTGTAAGTGGAACTGTTTTTAATCCTTTGGCTCTGTGCCTTTGTTTGGCAACAGCTGCAGTCATTTGAAGTAAATTGTCCATTAAAGCACTCTTCTGGCTGTTGACAAATTGCATCAAACTGCCTCCTCAGGGAAACACAGCCATGAGTAGTTGGGCAAGTTTATTCCTCCTGTCAGAGGCATAAGTTTCCTGAATTCCAAGACTCGTGTGCGCAGAGTGCAGCAGAAATGAGAAAATGGAAAGTGTATTGTCTGGTCAGGTCAAAGTATACACATACAAAGCTTGTCTTCCGTTTTACGTGATGACACAAAGTTGCTTTTTCATTCATGTTTGTTTTCAGTGCTTCTTAATTCGCAACATTTTAATAACTGTTAAAACTATGCAAATACACTTGTCTGAGTATCAACCCTGTGCTTGTGTCTCACCATTGGAGTAGCCCCCCTTACCTTGAACATGAGGGGCTTAAAGAGGGCCACTACTGCAAGGGGAATTGAGGTGGCTGAGAAATTCAGGGGCAGGACAGAGGCAGTCATTTCTTTAAGCTTACAGTTACCCAAAGTCACTGCTGACTTTAAAGTCAGCATTTTGGACACATACCGTAGAGTACATGAAAAATATTCACATTGTTCAAGCAATTAATTTACTGTAAAATTGATATAGTATGTAGGTCCAGAATGTAACCTTAATTACCACATGGAATTCAGTCAGAATGTGCTATTCTTATGAAAATTTCCTTGCCTAATCTCATTAGTGTGTTTTGTTTCATTTATATGCACGTTTAATGGATTAGAAGTCCATGTTTTTCCTAAATATGCTTTTAAAAGAAGTGATATCAGTTCAGCCATTGCTCTTCCTACACTTTATTCTCAGATGCAGACAAGGGCATCCCAGCTTTGCAGAATTATTGCAATGAATGTAAATTGCCTGTGCATTGGTAGGTAGTCAATGTACAAGAGGTCATCCATGGTTAGTGCTATGAGAAGCAAATGGAGAAGGAAGAAAAGACAACTTGCAGCTATGGCACAGACACAGTTTGAGCTGGGAACAGACTGCCAAATCAAGAAAGCAACCTCAGTAAAATTGTAGATTATGATGGAGAACAGGTTCATTACTGTATCTTGTGTGGATGACAGTCATTGCTATTAGGTGGATCTTGACTGCCACATAAAGCAATGGGTGTTCTTTCAAGGAAGGTATCTTTCTTGGATATTTTAATTTTATTTTTTTATGTGTTTGGGGAAGAAGGTTGCTGCACCTTTGTGCAGGCAGTATCAATTTGCAGCAGGAGGCAGAGATGCAGAAAGGGCTTAATGGAAGGCTATGCCTCAGGGTTTCTTAGCAAAGAGATTCCCTGAGGGCCCTGGTAGCAAGCAGAAGAGAGACAGGTGAAGTTGCATTCTCACAACAACAACAACAAAAAATTAGAATATACTTAGCCTTGAAAAAATGGTTCAACAGCAAAATGTTTTCCTATTGACATTCTCTGAAATGCATGTGAAGGAGAAAAAGCCTCACTGGCACATAATATACTTTAATAACCATTTGATCATGTTGCTAAACTTGAAGATCTGCCATATCAAACAAGATGTGACAAACAAACTAGTTAGGCTGGTTCTTGTTGGACTTCTGTGAAAGACAGAAAATCCATCTTTTATATCCAGTTGAACTGTAATAAAAAAAATTATTCTTGCCCACAGTTGCTGTGCCAAAGCATGAAGGCTGTATAATGGGAGGGGCTGTGAGTGTTGGGAATTAAAACTGTTGACATTTTGGTCTGTGTTTTTGCCATTGCCACCTGTGAAGAGATTTATCTTTTTTCCTGCCAAGTTCTAGGGAACAAAAGCTGATACAGTGAAAACTTTGTCCTTGAAGACAGACTTTGCATACACTTAAGTTATTTGAGTATCTCCTATTGGTTGGACAGCCTTGGGAGGAGAGCTGATGGGGGGGGGAGAGCAAGGAGGAGGGAAAGAGAGAGAGAGGGAGCAGCAGGGTCTGCGACCTCTTCCTTGGCAGGGGTGGTGACCTCATCCCCCCAGGCAGACATCTCCAGCAGGCTCAATAAAAAAGGTGAGAGGGCTCGTGCTCTTGGCATTGGTGGTTCTTTCCCCAAAAAGATAGCAGGGATGCCTGCTGTCTGCTAATGCTTAGAAGATGTAGCCTCTGCTTTCAAGGGAGTGTTCTGAGTTGGTAAGACAACCTTATGTGAGTAACTTGGTGACTGGGGTGCTTACATGTTTGGGTTTAGTGCTTTAGTCTCCCTCCTTCTCTCCCCCTTCTCTGTGGGTTCCTGCTATTCGGTCACTCCTGTTAATAAAGATACTATTTTCTGAACTCTCTACTGTGCTCAGACTCACTTTTCCAGCAACTGTATAACCCACCCTGTTACACTGTGGTTAGAAGGCAGTGCTGGAGGTGGTTCAGTTCCCTCCACTATGCTTGGAGCAGGTCATCTGGAGCAGGTTGTTCAATACCTGTCCACTTGGGGTTTGAATGGATCCAGGGTTTGGGACTTGACAATCATGTGCTGATAGGTCGGGTTGGTCTTTGCTTGGTACAGAGCATTGTATTTCCATATCTTAAAGTTCAGAGGGTTTCTGTTGGCTCCCTCCTTCAGCCTGCAAAGGTGTATTTGAAGGGCAGCACAACCCTCTGATCTACCAACCACTCCTTCTGGTTTGGTATCTCCAGACTGGCTAAGGTGCACCTGATTCCACTGTCAAGTTCTTTAGTGAAGGTGAACAGTTTTGGCTGCAGTATTGGCCCCTTGGCTGTAGCAGTGACTGGCCTTTGTGCTACTGTGCTACCCTTTGAACCCAGCAGTTTAGCCAGTTTTCAATCCAACTTGTCCGGTTTGAACTAGAGCAATTTGTTTGTGATCTTTTCACATTTTACCTTAGCAAGAGAGATTTTGTTGTATGACTTCACAGTTAGCATTAAATTACAGAGGTTGAAATTTATCCTCTACTTTTAGCAAGGGGTAGGTGCCATTGTATGACAGTGTCTCTTCAATCCCTCTGGAAAGGAATTTTAATTAGTACTTTAAGATGACATTTGTGGAGTGTGAACTTTGGCAACTTCTTAAGCATTTTCCAGTAGTTTAAACACATCTATACTGACTTGTGTTTTCAAAACTCACACTTCAAATGTACTAAAATATAACAGTCTGAGAAGCAAAAGTTGAGGATCAATAGTGATGAAATAATTTTAATAGGCAGGAGTATTTATTTAGCAGCAAACCTAGGGGCTGAGCAGTTACACTAATGTATACTGAAAAACCTCAGTTCTTAAAATATCACATAATGGTCAGAAGTTGACTGTCCTGAAGCCTTTTCTTGAAGCAGAAGGGGAGGTATCTAATAGACTCTTGATAATAGTCTTTGAAATTTAAATTATTAATATGCTATGCATTCGAGCACTTATTTTTACTCATACTTTCCAACATAATAGTTTATCTTCTATTGAAAGACTTTAAAATGCAACTGGAAAGCAAAAAATTTGTAGTGAGAGTTATGAAGCTGGAAAATAGAGGTACAGATTTTCAAGTCTCTTTTTTGTGTGTGTGCGTGTTGCTTTTAATCACTTTTTAAGCATTGGTCAATAGCTCTGTAACCATTCTACACACTGAAATGCACAGTCTTTCCATTGAATGTAGCAGTAATATTTTTCAGGCAGAGGAAAAAGTTGGAAAAAGATGGATTTTTCTGTGAGAGGGCTGGAGTTGTGCAGGTGAAAGATCCTGGAAAGAACAAGTTGTTGATGTCTGAGTTTGGAAAGCAAAATGGATCAAGGAAGGCTTGATGATGCAGTATATTGAATTTTTATGGAGATAGGAGAGACTTAAAACAAGGACAATTAGGCACAGGAAGGAAGGGAATGAACCAAGGAAGTTAAATTGTTCCTTCAGTGTTGGTGTGTCAGTGCCACATGAGCAAATCCACAAATGGATTTCCTCGTTCCCTGCTTTGATTGTCTGTAAGCCAGTCACACTGTGGCTCAGTGATACAGCTGATAAAAGATGTGTCTGTGGTTCTCCTTTGAAGGACTGAGGAGTGTTGTTCTTAAGTGAATGTTGTCATTTATTTATAACTCATTTTTGCATGTTTTTGCTGGCAGGAAGGAGCAAAAATGGTGAACAGAAACTGATGATGTATTTTCAAGCTTTTCAAGCACTCAGTCTGACATAGACTAGCATTAATTTGGTGTCTATCCTTTTATTTTGTGCTGTTGGTTTTTGTTTATTTTACTTCTCTGATCAAGCTAAGAGATGCTATCTCTGCTAGTAAATGCTTTTCCATGTCTCCATTAAACATACTGAGCAATTTCCAAATTGTATTGGTGGAAACCTAAGGCTTTCTAGAAAAGGAGTCTATCAGCAATCTACGTTTTGGAAGACTGAGGTAAATAAGTTCAATGCACATTTTGAAAAACTGAGGTAAATAACTTCAGTTTTTGAAGTCTTTCAAATGACAGCAATTAGCCAGATAACAGAACTTCTTTCTTGTGTTCTTTAATGCATTCTTATACTTACTGGAATTTAAATCATATTCTTATTTGGGCATAGAAAGGCATGGCAGAGAAAATAAGTAGAAGCTGGAATAATGGAGAAAATGCATGCAGTAGATTTATTGTTTCTCTAACTAGAGGTTGCTTTATTAAGTCAATTCTTAAAATATCTGCTTTTCCATTTTTTTCTGTACCGTGTTTATTTGGTGTCTAAGTGTGCTATAATTGTTCATTTATATGAAAACTTTGGAAATGAAGGCTTAAATATGACCAAATAAACCACTTGTAATCCTGCTTAGGTAGCCATCACTTAATGATGATCTTAACTTCCAAAGATGGAATCATAAGTCTAACATGTTGCAGTTTGTTTCCTTAAACAGATCTTTGTCTCCTTTTGTACATAACACGAGGGCACAGGAACAGTCAGAATAAAGACATGGAAGTAAGTCCATGAAGTCCTACTTTGTTGAGCACAATGATATGCTTACTGTTCATAAAGTGGAAGGTCAGGGCAGACATGGATATCTTGTGTCTGTGGTATTTGTGCAATAGCCAGAGTGGTTCTTAGGGAAGTGGCACCATCACAGTTCTGAAATTCTGTACTCTAGTGATAAGCCATTTATTTGGTCTCTTAATACCTGAGTTAAAAAAACCATTCAAATATTTTACATGAAAACTTTATCAAAGTTTTATATGTACTAAGTTGAACACCATCGGTGATCAGTTAACTGGGACAAGACACTAATGCTTCTTTTTCACAGTGTGGTCATAGTTACTTGTGAACCAGGTAGAAAATGTACAGTAACCCCCTTTTTTGAAATAAGATTGCTAATTTTATGTTTATTCATGTATTCTGTGACAGCAGAAAACTATTTTTAAAAGAGGAATTGCTGCCAAGTTCATGGTGAATATTCAGGAAGTCCTATGCTCCTTTTTTGATACATTTAGTAGGCACCATGGTCAAAATTTATTTACCATTTTTTATCTTCAGCTTGGGAGATCTTTCAATTCACCAAACTTTTCATGGGACTAAAACATCAATTATAATGGAAGTTACTTTCTGAATGTTGCAAAATGTGTAAGAAGCTGGATATTTTGGATATATGAAATTGAAAACTCTATGCATCTGTCTTCCCCTTTATTTACTGTTCTTGCAGCCTCTGGGATATTAGTCACAATGTAGGAAGGCTGCAGCAGACCTGAACCACGAGCAACACAGGTGAAGAGCTGCAGATCTTTCATTGACTGCAGCATTAGAACAGTTGCAGCTGAACAGGTCTCTTGGGAGTAACAGCAATAACAAAATATGCATATATTTTATTGGAGAATCAGGTTACTGTAGAGAGTGTTTAGAAGACTAACAAATCATACTAGTTTTAAATTTAAGGCTTTACTAGGTGAATTATTTTTTATCCTATATGAGCTGTGAGTTTACTATAGCTCATATAGCATCAGCACTGATGGCTCTGGTCCTCAATGAGTCTTAGTCTCCAAAGGGAAGGCAATGAGACTTGGGAACACTTTTACAAGTGAATTTCAAGATTGAAACCGTTGTTTTCTGCTTTGTGTTATTTATGCCTCTCCCAAGAGGTGGAGTTCAGCCGCTCCTGCTGATGCTCCCTCGTTGCTCACACAGAATCAGCTCTGCAGTGCTTAACGTCCTACTTTGCAGATGCTGCTGAGCTTTTTGGGCTGGAAGTCAGAAATTCTCTACCAACCTGCACCTCATGAAGTATTCCATCATCCCCATATCACCATAGGCAATTCTGAGCTTAAGCCAGTCCAGCAGTTCACCTATCTGGGAAGTATCATTTCCTCAGGTGGTAATATTGACAAAGAGATAGACAACAGGCTAGCAAAGGCATACAGAGCCTTTGGAAAACTCCATAAAAGAGTCTGGTCCAATAAACACCTGAAGGAAAGTACAAAGATCAGTGTCTACAGAGCCATTGTACTGTCTACTCTTTCATATGGTTCTGAATCATGGGTCATCTACCGCCACCACCTGCAGCTTCTCGAACGCTTCCATCAGCGCTGCCTCCATTCAATCCTAAACATCCACTGGTCTGATTATGTGACCAATGTGTCTGTTCTGAACAGGCAGGGGTCAGCAGTATCGAGGCCATGCTGATGAGAATGCAGCTGCACTGGGCAGGGCACGTCTCCAGGATGGAGGATCACCCACCGCCTCCCAAAGGTTGTGCTCTATGGTGAACTCACCTCGGGCTGCCGCAGGAGAGGAGCCCCGAGGAAGAGATACAAGGACTCCCTGAAACAACATCTCAGCCTTGGCCATATTGACTGCCATCAGTGGTCCACTCTGGCCTCCAGCTGGGATTCATGGAGACACATCATTCATGACACTGCTGCTTCCTTTGAGAATGCATGCAGAGTCAGTCTCGAGGAAAACAAACAACACAGAAAGACCGTTCCTTGCCAATATCACCAAAGGAGACTTTCCACTGTGCCTTTTGTGACTGGACTTGTCTATCCCCTATCTGCCTTTTTAGCCACCAGCACGCTTGCAGCAAGCGTGGGTAGTGCCCTTCTCAAATCTTCGTTCACGAAGCCTTAGCTGTGATGATGATGTAATTGATGATTCAACGTCCCTTTTTTTAATTGAGTTGAGAATTTTTAAGCATTTACATTTTCATTCACTAGGACTAAACCAGAAACGGTGCACTTCACTACTAGATGAGAGATGAATTTTAAGAATGAGCACTTGATGACCCTAGTGGCGAAACTGAATGTTATCCTGCTTCAATCTGTGTAACTGCAGCTGCAATCCAATGCTTTTTCTAGTCTATAAAGGGTAGTACCCTGAAAAGACTTTCAATAAAGGGGAAGATATGCTTATAAAAGTCCTAGTCAATTAAAGCTTCAAAGGTCTTATGGCAATTTACATATATGTATGAACAAATATTATTTTGCTACCACAAATGCTAATGCCAATGAATAGTAACCTATAAATATGGGGAAGATCAGCCTCTTTTACACAACTGGAAAAATCCTGGAATTGGGCAGTTCCAGACCGAGTTGAAAGATGAGTGACTCTAATTTATCTTACTGTCAACTCATCGAAAAAGGCATTTTGTAGCTTGTAGGGAAGATAGACTTGAGGATCTCATAAGGAGCTGATGGGAAGTTCATGTCTGTTGTTTACAGCAACTATAATCTGTATGCATGTGTCACCCGGTGTACTTATTAAAGTTGGTGGAGGATGCCCTGTGCTTATTCCCTAGTGGATTCCTCTGCTGAGACTGAAGCTGAAAGAGAATATTCCAGCAGTTTGCAGTTCCCTGCCAGTTTGTTAATTTAAGGAGTGAGCTTCCTGAGCACACTGCAGGAGAGGGCTTGTCCTATCCCTTCCAAAACTATCCTAATACCCATTTGCCTATTGGTCTGTATCTTTGGCAGCTCAGTTTTTAAATTGCAGGCATTTGTTCAGCTCCCATTTAAGATGATCTTCAGGAGTGAGGTGATCTCTTAACTTGGTTGTATCAGTGATGGTGGATGAGGACTTTGCAACACAATTGTCCCAGTTTGAGAACAGATAAAAACTTCTCAGAAATAAGGAGTAATAACAAGACTCAGTGTGCTGAAGGACCTCATATCAACAGCAGCTGATAAATTATTAAACAGCTTACGTTCTGTAATGTCTCTGGAGAGCTATGTTGTATCATGACTGACAACTGGGAAGGCCTCTTGGTAAAGCATTCAACGAACGTGCTGGATAATGTATGACTTTAGTCTCCTGTAAAGAGAAATCTAATAAGAGTAATGATTTATTTATTTTAGCAGAAGTGTCATTTTCCCCCTGACCTCAGTGTATCTTGCATTGAACAGAATGATTTTTCTGGGAGAACTGGAGCTGATTGGTTTATGTGAGGTTTGGAATAAATCTTTGCTACTACAATGTGATTCCTTGATAAGCTACATCTGTACCCTTGGAAAGGCTGTGGAAGAAGGGAAAGGAAAAGAAGTGGCTTTTAAATGTATAAAATGCATAGTTATTGCTTTTTAAGAAAGATACCAAGTTGTTAGTGAATAATTTTTAAAGCACTTTGACATATGTAATGCATGGTTTCCCTGACATGCCATATTTTCTGTGGCAGAATAACAATAGTCCTAAGTAAATTCAACAATACAATTAAATTTAATATCAAGAGGACAATTTAAAATATATACTATGGCCCTAGAGTTAAAAAGCAGGCATGAAGAAGGATGGATTTCAAAAAGACTGCTAAATACAGAGATGAGAGTAATTAAATATTGAAGGATTGAACATACAGATATTTAAATAAATACATAGGTGTTTTACTTAGAGGAGGAAAAATACATATCAGGAACTGGAAAATTGAGATGGAGGCAACGGCTAAAAGAAAAATCCTTCAAAATTTGAAATGAAATTTAAGAAATAGCACAAGTTATGTTCACTAAGCATTCAGAGGAAAATTAAAAGGACATGTATAGCTATGGCTTTTAACTTTGTTCATAATTCAATTTTGTTAATTTTATATAGTTCATAAGAGCAGGGGTTGAATGACAGACTGCAGCAATAGCTGGTGGGTTCAGGGTAGACAACAACATGCAGCACCACACAATACACATAATGTTTTTCAAGAAGCACCTGGATTTTCTGTTTTAAATCAGTCACAAACAATTCTGTTTTGTGTGTGTTGATGCAGGATGTGAAGAATCTGATTCTGATCTTCTGGGCTGATGCTAAATGAATTTGTGATTTATTTCTCTGAGCTATCAATGTAAATGTAAAGCTTATCAATATTTATGAGCTACTTCTGGAGTCTGTTATGGAAGATGCTCTAGAAACTCTATTATTGTTTTATCAATTCATTAAACTGTTTGCAGGCAATGGTAAGGATTAACTAAGGATTAACATATTCCTGTCACACAGATACAGCACCTAATATTTACTTGTTTAGGTTTTTTATTAATGAATCAGAATATGGGGAAAAGGAGGAGAAGAAAAATAATCCTCGGTTTATCCTTTACAGTCTGTAATTACATGTTCATTTTTCAGCTCTGACTTCTTTGCCCCACCCCATTACTTGGTTTGTTGTTTCAATGTATCCTATTTCCTTATATTTCTCTCCTCAATGCAAACTGACATGCTGAAATAATAACTAGGCAAGTAGATTTAATTGAAAAAATATTCTCATTACAAGATCTTGGTTAACGCCCAACCACAGCTCACATTATGAAAACATTGCCAATAACAGGAACTAATTCAGTTGGTCTCCGTAAAAAAGAGCATCATATAAAAGACATGGGGCTTTTCTCAGTTTAGGAAGTAAAGCAGAAAGAATCTGAAGACAGAAATGATTTGTCTGGAGCCTTTAGAATCACGGAAACAGTTCAGGCAGAAGACCTATCAGGTTGTGGTTCTTTTCCAAATTAGTATTCACTTTTTCCTCACATATAACATGTAATTTTGATTTCTGTGCAGTAAACACAGGGCATGGTTTGGTCTTTTGAGTACTGGGATGTGTGTATGGACTAAAACTAAGTATTGGGCTTACCTGCCTGTGCTCTGTCCAGGCTTGAACTGGGGTATAGTTCATATTGCCTTTTCAGGCAAATTCTGTCTCTGCAGTGTTATCATTTACTGATGCCTTGTTAAGAATATGACCAAAAGTATATGGCTGGCAAAAGTAAGTTGGATCTAGAACACAAATACCCTGAATTTCATTTGGATACTGTCAGTGTGAACATATTTCCTTGCCCTCCATCTTCCATGGTGTGTTCAAACTTCTTTGTACACCCACATTCTCAAGGGTATGCACAGCACCTTCCATCCCAGTATCATGCTTCAACTCCTGGACTAGCATAAAGGTATATTTTAGTATGTAATACATATATATTTTGGTAATGGTGGAGAGAGAGGCAAGGAAAGATAAAGCAAAGGGCAGTGTACTCCTGGTATCTGTCCTTGTTCTGAGGAGGAAGTTGGGGAATATGGTGTTTCAGTAGATCTTGGACACAAAGTGTTTTGCAGCTCACATGAGAATGACCTCAGGCATTGCCAAGCTTTTCACTTTTCCTTGAGGCTGTTTCTGATTTGGTTTGGCTGAACTGAATTCAGAGCTGAGAAAAAAAACCCAAACAAACAAGCCCCACTTCCCCCAAAACCAACATCTTTTCTCAGCTGAAAACTAGACTATAAAAACTCTCTTTATAAGAATGGCAGAATTGCATTTGTTGTCTTGCTAATGCATCAGAATTTATAATCCTGTCTCTTGCTGCGAGGGTAAAGGATGCTTCACCTTTAAAGGATGCACTGCTGTATGTGTGGGTAGGGAAATAACCTGGAAATTTCAGAAGGAAACCTCTCTGGAGAATTCCACCTCTAAGCTTAGAGAGTTTTATGACTCATTTGTTTGTAGATTTAAAAAGAGGGAGAGGAAGCTAAGGTTTTTATGTCAATTCAGTGGAAACATTGGGTTTTGTGGGGTTTGGGGTTTGAAGTGGGAATTAATTCACTTTATTTTTTAAGTTCCTTTTGATATTTGTGTAAAGAACTACACTTATTCCGTTAGAAACAAGATATATATTTTCATTATGCATTGGAAACATTCTTTGAAATATAAATATCTAGTGAAAATTGTTGCTGAAATCAAGACTGTAAAAGCAACTTATTACATCTGTTTGAAATTAATTCTTGCCAGTTGTGATTATGCAGATTAATAGATATGTTTGAGAGCATTATGAGAACATAATGAACCTAAGATCCCAGTAGTAATAAAACAGTAGTTCTGTTTAAAGAATAATTTTATAGTTTATAGAGATAGCCTGTTAATTTGAAAAATTGCATTTAGCTGTGTTCATTTCCCTGCTGGCTGAATCCAAACTGTGAGCATTAATTAGTCACCAATGTTTTGAAAGGGAAGAGTAATACTTAGTTTATTACTAAATGCATTTGAATATAGAATTAAATGCTCAAGCAGAGTGCCAATTTTTCAATTAAATGTGAAATTAGTACTTCAGAAGTCATACTAGTAAATAAGTTTGGGGAGTTTCATTAACTGTCATAGTCTCCACCTGAGCACTGGGTTTCCCTAACTTTACCTTACTACAGGACTGGGGACTAAATCTCCAGGATTTAGAGATCTGATCAATTTTTCCATGCCCATCCTGAAGTGGACTGCCTGTGAGACATCTTCATTTCACTCTTTTGGAAAATGCAAAACATCCAACTAGTGTAGAAGTATTGGATATGAGTGAAAATCAATTTAAATGACTGCACTAGAAAGAACCCCAAAAAACCCAAACGATAAAATCTTTTCCCATTAGTAGCCAGTTTAACATTTTTACTGGCTTTACAACAATGATTTTTCATATTTTTTGTGCATAATTTTTTTCATGTCCCTGACTACCCTGCCCACAAGCATGTAGACTAATATTCAATTTGTGCTGTACTTATCTGGTGCTAGAACATTCAGTGTTCTGTAGCCTACAGGAAAACGTAATGGAGAAATGGAAAAACACAGAATTAACTTAAAAATAACTTGATGACTCATTAAATAAATTAGAGCTGCTTATATTCCCAATCATGGAGGAAATTAAAATAGGAATGGTTGAGATACAAACAAAACAGTGTAAAAAGGCCCAAATCAAGATGCAATAAATGTGTTTTACTGAATCAGAAGAGTTTTGTAACTGAGAAAACTGGGAGCCGTTTATAAAACTGATTTCAGCATGTTAAGCAACAGTTTACAAACACTCAGAAGTTATTTGCAAAGATTTTGAAATATTTCTTATCCCTTCTTAAAGCATTGAGGAAAACTTCAATTCTGTAGTCTCAGGATGGGTCTCAGTCTCCTGTGTCAGTGTCAGAAGATGTTTTCATACTCAAATATGTCATGGTTTCAGTTACCTTTAAAACAGGCTCGTACCCACCCTGGCATGTCAGAATGCTGTTTTGTCCTTCCTGTTACAATGTCAGCTTTTCTTCTGCAGATCAGATGCTCTTGAATGTAGAATATACTGGTTTTTTGTTTACTTATTAGTACTGAAAGGCATGAGTGCAAAAGTGTGTGTTAATGAAATGAATTGTAATGTGGATAGTAACGTACTGAAAACATATGATTTTAATTCAGTTGTTTCTCAGCTTCTCCCTAAAAGTGTGTGAAATGACTGTCATGATAGAACTTTATTTTCTAGGGTGTAATAACATTTCCTGCCTACAAAACTTGCCAGAACAAAATTTAACAGTTTTAGATTCTTTTTTTTTCCCCTACAAAACCAGTGGAACAAGACTTCCAGGGTTTCTGTCGGTGCTACTGAGTGTCATATTGTATTTCAGTTGGACGTGATGGCCAGCTGGTCAGACACACCCTCTGCTGCTGTGTTGTGCACTGGTGTCTGCTTCCATGCCTTAGATTGAGGTTGACAGAATTAGTTGACTGTCAGAAGCTTATTTTGGATTTCTGATAACAGGGTTGGTTTTTTTGCTTTTTTTTAAATTTAGTGAAATCACAAGGACTTGAATTGTACCACTGATTTTTAGATTTAAGGATAGTTGACGTGTAGATACAGGGGCCAAGTGCAGGTTGTTTTCCTGTCTGCAGCAATTTTTTTTAATTACAATATTTCATGCACTCTGTAAATAGTACCTATCTTCCTTTTAACATGTATTTGGTTTTAAGCTTAAATGATCAAAGTTATACCCAGAGATGAAACAAAAAATACTGAGGTGAAAATCCTAAAGCACAATGAATGCATCCTGTTCTGTGAGGAAAAAAAAACAACACAGAAAACAACAAAAAAACCCCAAACAAAACAAACCCCTAGTGTTTTATTATCAAATTCAAGAGTTTATTGGAATCTCATATGGTAATGTACTAGTTTATATTCCATTTATGCATATTTTGTAAAAATGTGCTGGATATGTGACATGTGGTCCTATGGATCCTTCCTAAATGTTTAGCATTTGCAATGACCTTTCAAAACTTTACTTTATTCCTGTTGCAATAACTGATTAATTACATATTTTTGAAGGTGAAAAACTGTAAGGATCCAAGAAAGAATGTAGGGGAGAAAATGTGAAAGCTGTACCCCAAGAAGGTTTTCTGCATCCAACAGTTAATGTGATTACAGTGCAATACCCTGACTTATGCTCCACTTGCCACATACAGCTGTCTGCCTTTGCAAAGGAAATGTTCTGTCAGGTTTTCCTTTTATCTTGACTTAGGCTGCTCTGTGATCTTCTGCACAAAACAATTTTCTTCTGAACCTTACTGAAAAGTCCAGTAAATCAGAGAGACCTATAACTTGATACCTTTCTGCTCTTGTTCTATTAATTCCCCCTGTGAGCCATTACAGGATTCTAAATGCCTATGGAACAATTTCTTATTTAATGGTAGCTATCATTCTCTAACTGGCACACTTTTAACTTAAGCTCCCTTTGATGTTTTTGATTGTCCAGGCATAGTGCTGAAGCAACATAGTGCTGGGAGCCTCTGATGTTTGCTCTGGCTGTGTAAAGGGGCCTTTCTGTTGGTGCCAGTGGGAGTGCCAGCCAGCTGCTTCTGTGAAGAAGGGACAATATTCCATGTTGCTGGAATAGCTGAGATTTTTCTATTTTGTAATGAACCCTTAACAGTTTTCTGCATGAAGAGGGAAAGGAAAACTAAAGTTCCTCTCCTTCTTGATAATGCTTATGTCATAAGCCATGTCAGGCATTAGATACAAATACAATAGTACCATACCTTTCCTCTGTTTTGGTTCATCTATGTCTTCAGTTAGTGCCTGCCAGAAATGTGTTATCTGTGTGATACAGCTCAGGTCCAGTATTGTAGTAGTGGCACCTGGGCTCTGAACCCAGCTCTCATACTGTGCAAAGCACCTGGGAAGTTGCTCCTCTGAATGCAACTGTGTCCCTTGATGCTGCATATTGCCATCCCATCAACATTATTGAGAAGTCTTTTTTCCTCTCTGTAATAGGAGATACCTGTGGAGAATATTTGTAGCTGTCTGATTTTAGGTAACTAACTGGAATGCTGGGATTTTCCTGATTGGGGGTGTCTACTTCTTTTTTTTTATCTATATGATAAATTGTATTGGCTCCCAGCTTTATACAGGCTGAATGATGCCTAAATTAATAAAACAGCTTGGGAGTCTGGGAGCAGTGGAACGTAGCATGTTAATAAAGCTGCCAATCATTTTTCCCCTGAAGTCCATTAAAAACATGGCAGAAGCATACTCTGTTTCTGTCAAATATGTCAGCTCTCAGTTGTCTGGGATAATGGTCCACAGTATACCCCCTGGAAGAGAGAAAATCGTGGGTAATAGAGGTGCCAGCAGAATGGGTGCAGAGATTTAGGAATTACTTCTGACTTCTCTTTCCAGGGATAAAGCAGTATAGTAATTTTTGCATGATGTCACATTTGCACATCACCTTGTAGATCTGTCTGTCTGTGTTATCCCAGAGTCTGCCAATGTAATTTGGAAGAACTTGTCCTGTTCCTGGAAGCAGCCAACTGATAAAGTGACCAAAGCACCACCATGTTGCAAGAACATGTTGCCTTTCTTTGTATGTCATTTAGACTTAAATCCATTTTAGAATACATTTCTAAATTCTTTTAGAATACATATCTTTGTTTTAGTAACTGAGATGCTGGAAAACTATTTTCATAGTGAAGTGTTTGAAATAAAAAACAGTATAAATAAACTGTTGAAATAAACCCCTAATGAATTCAATGCTCAAGGCCCCTGTAAACACAAGGCTGTTCTGTTTCACAGTGCCTTCCTCACAGGTGAGGTGGCTGACAGGGTCTGGAATCAGGCAGCAGGGTGGCTTTTCAAGTTAACTGTGTGAAATCAGTCCTGGTCTACAAACCTCCTGCATTTTGTAGCCTCAGTTACTACTTTTTCTACAGCAATTTAAGTTGTGTGATGGATTTGGCTTGTATCTCTGCACTCATGTTGCTCTAGCTGTCCAAGTCCAGTGTCATAATGCTGCTGATATCCTTTCCGATGTGGTGCCGTAGTTACATCTCTAAACTGTGTGAAGACGATGCATCCAGCTGGCAGTGCTGACTGTCAACTGTAGTCAGTAGAAGCATGAGTTAGTTATTCTTGATTAAATTGTATGGAATGCCTCTGCTGGAGTCAGGTGTCGGAGGCAATCACAGTCCTGTACTGCTGATGCACCGACTTCTCCAGGTTATTTAGTGGTCTGTCAAAGAAAATTATCATGTACTCATTTGAAAAGCAATGTGCTGAACAGATCATTCAAGGTAGGGAGCTATTTCACGTTTGGGGGAATAAATGTGCTTTCTACATGGCAGTTTTGTGGAAACTAAATATAAACACATTTTCTTCCAGCTAGGAGGAATGTCGCTCTCTATTTTCATACGATAGATAATCATATGTTGGAAAATAGTTCATTCCTCTAATATTCAAGGAATGCCAGAAATCTGGCATTTTGATTTCTCTCATTCTCATTTTGAGTGTAAATTTGGTGTCATCTAAAATTACATGTTGATGGCATATCCAGGCCCAAGTTGATATGACTGGACTGCATACATGGGTCTGTATATACATTTTGCATATATTTATATATACCTTTTTGAAGAAGGGGATGTCTCTGAGAGTCTATTTTCTGTAAATCTATGCATAACTTCAGAAATTAGGGCTTAATTGTGCATCTAGTGAGGAAAGCCCTACATTTGTGGTTTAGACTTAGTCTGCCCTTAACCCCACTAATGTCCACATCTCAGAGCCATGTCCTCTGCTTGCTAAAGGTTTGTCACAGCTCTTCATGTTCATCGTGGTCTTCATGAGATGAAGTAATGCTGTGTTGCTCATGGCCTGCTTATCTGTGCTCAGAGAGCTTCAGTGCCTACAAGTTCAACTATTATGCAGGAGTCCATCAAAATTAGTATTTTCATTTTCTGTCAGGGTTAAATAAAACTCTTGCCTAATGGTACACTCAAGTTCTTAATGAAAACTAATGTCTGTTATTAATATGTAAAGTGGTGATATTTTTTCTCATGTATTTGCTGTTGTTGTGGTGGTTTTGCTGTTGTTTTACTGACTTCCACCTTCCAACATTATCAAGATGAATTAAGGTGTTTTCAAAATTTCTCCCTCCCACATTCTTGTCTGAATTCCTGATATATATATTACTAAAACATGAAATACTTCCTTTAAAATGGAGCTGTTAATTTCCATTAGCAACTGCATTAGGATTTTCTTAATACATCTTCAAAGTCTACTGTCTCTTAGCATTTCTAATTATTTTTTTCTTGCTTTATTTTTACTTAGGTTTGTTTCCTACATCACCTAATTTTTAAGAACATTCACACACAGTGTTGTCCTTAAATTTTCATGCCAGTTTTGTGTTTGTTAAGCTACATAGTTAAACTAAGGGAGACAAATAATGCATATGTACATGGCTGGCTAAGTTTTCATGTACATTTGTATCAGTGTATTTGTCATAGGTCCTGCATTTAAAATGTTTTGTCTATGGATTTAAATATTCTTTTTAATGTGAATTTATGGGGACTAAATAGATAGACTAAATTGAAATCACTACACAGTTTTCATGTTGAAAATAGTCCTTTTCAGTCTAAATAATTTCAGTGTGTGATATATACTAAACTGCTTTAGGAAGCTGTAGAAAATAGCAGATAAATAATTACTTTTAATAATGGAATTCTTAAAAGCTGAATCTCAAATATTACTTACTGTGTTCTTTCCTGTAAATGTCTTTACATGAGGTAGCAGAAATAGACATAGAGAATCCAAGCTTCTGGAATGTATTTATTTACTGTGTATTGAAATATTTCCTCAAGTGAATTTCTGTTGTCTTGGCTGTATTTGGGAACATATAAAAACGTTTACAGTTGCTAATAGGAGGTTAAAAACATAACATGAAGTTTTTTAGTGACCCATCTCTACAATGTTTTCCAAAGGTGCAGCAATCCCCAGGAGGATAAAGGAGGGGGCAGTATTTGTTTGGCACAGGTTTCTTCAGAATGATATGGAGGGATATCTGCCAATATGAATATTTTTTTATATATACATACACACACACACACACACATACACATAATTTGTATTGTCAAAGACAAGAGTATCTTCAGTTGGAAAGTATCAGGTCTGAATGCCATTAGCTTTGCCTCTGATCTGATCCCGATGTGAACTCGGGTGAGAAATGCAATCTTTCGAAAGTATTTCTGTATTTAATTTGGATAGACTGGATATTTGCTCTAACAAACAAAGGAAATCAAAAGGTCTACACTGCACAAGATATTGTACTGTTGAAATGTCAGTTCAGAGGTGGAATGATCACTGCACACAAATGAAATGTCTATCCCAGGTTGCCTATGTCCTGTACTACAAAGTTGTACTGAAGGAGCTGCCTGAGAATGTAGTGGCATATACCCTTTATGTTAGTGGCCGATCCATTTCCAGATCAGCCACTGGAAGGTGTGAAAATCACAAACTGAGGAACACAGGAACGGTCTGACAGTTTCTCCTGGAGGAGCCAGTGATACATCTATCCTGAAGTGATACATCTATCCTCAAGCAAATATTGCATAATCCATAGAATTTACTGGTGAACTGTCTCTCGAGCTCCAGGATTTTGCGGGAGTTGAGCTGTCTGGAGAACTAACACATCCATTCAGTGTTTTTGTACAGTGTGTCTGTATCCTTAGGAACCACATCTGTGCTTTCCCAGCTGCCTCCTTCCCCCAAAAGCAAGGGGCAGAGCTCTGAACCCTTTGCTGTAGGATGCAGCTGAAGGAATTTGCTGTACATTTGATTTATGATGGAAGCCAACTCAGGTCTGTCAAAAGAACTACTTTCACACTTAAAAAGTAGGGGTGCAAGGGAATTGTTACAGGGAATGTTACCTGCCCCCAGGAGAAGAGAGTTGTGTCTAATTCTTGCTAATATTTAGTTACTGTGTTCAGCAGTCAAATGAGTTGATGACTGCTTAACATGTTTTGTGTTGAAAAGCTGTCAGTAGCCAGTCCAGGAGATGCAAATTACATGGTCAAGGACAAATAGAGTTGTAAAAGAGCAGACTTTTAAATTCTTAAATCCTTCAGAGTAAGAGGGGTGACAATGTACAGTGACTAAATTGTGGAGGTAAATTCTTACTCCTATTATCTGATATTTTCTGATCCTACTGAGTGTGTTGGGGATATCTTTTCAAGGGTTTAGAAAGGAAGTTTCTTCTAAGGGTCATGCTCTCCCAGTGCGACGGAGAGACGCATCACTAGACATATAGACATGTGACATAGGCATAGATACTACTATTGACAATTGCTTAAAAAATAAACATAGACTATCATATGTGATAAAGCAATTCTGTTCAACAAGGAGGGAAACAGTAACTTTGCCAGAGAACAATTGCTGGTGTCATTTTCACTTACAATGACAGCGAAAGTGGCAAAAGAAATGGGCATGACCCAGAATGCCCAGAGCCAAGAGAATGTGCAAGCGTTTGGCTGAAATGACTGTTGCCTGGCATTACCCAGGGAGATTTTTGAGAAGGATTTGTAGGGTTTTTAATATATGAATATCTCTCTGTGTGTGTGTGTGTGTGTGTGTGTGTGAGAGAGGAAGAGATGCAGGAATATGTATTTTCACATCCTTACATAAAGACTTTTTTTACTTCTTAACTTTCCCATACTTTACAGTTGCATATGTAGTTCCTAGTTTTATAGTTTGACATTCCCATTGTACTGGAAGTTTTCTCAGAGCAGAGAAGGTCATGCTGAAGCAATGCAAATATTCATCTCTGACCTTTCTTAAAAGGTGTTTGTTTGCCAGATTACATGCTGAGCAGCGTGAAAGTTATTCAAAGCCCTCTCGTTCATCTGCTTGTAGCTGCTGAGTACTTAGAGATCTGTAAGACCTCACTGAAGTTGACAGAAGTAATTTTCATTGTCTTCAGTGGATTTTAAGTAAGTCTGAAGATGTTGGTTGGTCTCAAAAGGGATTGATACTTTCAGTGGTAAATCAAAAAGGAAGGAAGAGCTTTATGGGCAAAATGCAGTAAAGCTTCATTTGCTTTTCAAATTCCAACTTTAAATTTTACGTCATGAGTTCTGGAGGTATAAATCCCTACTATCACCTTAAGACTTATTAGCCTCATCATTGCTTAAGACACTGACTGAATACACATAGTTTAATTTAAAGTTGATTGCAGTTAGCAACAGGATTTTTAAAAGCCTTTAGTAATGTCGTAATGATAGATAGAATTTAATTTAGTCAAGAATGACCTGATACAGTTATCTATAATTTACATTAACAATGTTTCAACTGACAGTAAATTCAATTAATTCATCAATTTTATGCTCTTAACATTTAAAAAGCTAACCTCATTTTAAAATCAGTTTGCATTATTTTGAAGACTGGATCTTTAATGTTAAACCCCTATTAATTCCTCATTTTCTCTCCTATAAGGTTGCTTTAGAGTTTTATTGCAATGTGTTTGTGGAATGTTAATCAATAAGCAGTTTTCCTGGGTGTGCCTGTGACTTTAGGATCTCTCTACTGAATATTGATCAGTGCTGTTGAATATAACACTGGAAAAATGTGATTTATAACAAGCAGTTTTATAGTATGGTTGAGTTGATATTTCCTCTTCCATGTTCAGTAATACCAAGAAACATCCATGACTGTAGGCATTAATTCATAACAACTGTATAGTATTGTCTGGTTTTAATCACTCTTAGTGTAGTGGTTTGTTTTTCCTTTTAGTTGTTTTTTTCCCTTTTTTTTAAAGTAATTCTAAGTATAGATTTATCTCATCTTTAAAGAAATATGTAGCACATCTGGTTATTTGGTTTGGTTTATATATCTCTCTATCACAGCTGATGATGGAAAGCTGGGAGAAAAGGCCAAGCATGAAGTTTGAGAGGAAAACTAAAGAACCTTCCAAGGTGGTGACTAAGGGGAAAGTCCCCTCTGAGCTTTGAGTGCTCCAACATCAGTGTTCTGTGATTCAGTCTGTGGAGCCACATTATCACTTTGTGATATTACCACAACCAGACTGCTGAGAAAGCTGGCCTTAGCTTTTCATTTGGTGTTCCTGATGGTTCAGCTTGAAAGCTCTTTCAGGGAAGCTGATTTGTGCTACAGCTCCCTTTATTTAGTGATGGTGCACTACCTGCCACTTGGCAACTCAATTGGAAAAGGAAGAAATTGATGATACAAACAGGTCTGTTCCCAAAACTGAATGAAGCCCTGGTGGAAGAGGCTCTGTGGCTTGAATTTTAAATGCTATGCTGTTAAACCTTTTGTTTCATCTGTGTAACCATTTATTGGTGCTGTTCTCTGTTGTTTTGAGAGGTAACTGGAAATAATGTGTAAGCATTATTAATTTTAATTTTTACCTATATTTTCCCTACTTGCCCTCTATTTTTTCACTTAAAGCAGAGTGTCAGATAGAATCTGTCTAATCAAAATGGTGTAAACCCCATGCCTTCAGATGTAAACTGGAGCCCATTGGAATCAGCAGATGTCCCATCTTGAGGAAAATGGATTGCATCTCTGTAATTGTTTGCTTTCACTCTCATTGCTTGTGATCTTACTAAGGAAATAGTAAGATCTGGTTGTGCTTACTATTTTCTCTGATGCAGTTGGTAATGCTGCATTTTCATGCTCTCATCACTCTGTTGCACTCCAGAGGCCAAAGGTCAGTTCTGTTGAATTAGTGCTGGAATGCTTTGCTACTTCAGCAGGATTGATTTGTTTAATCCAAGGCCATTCCTCTGTGATTACAGTGCCCTGCAAGGTCCATAGTAAGAATCTCCAAATATAATTTTTCAAATTCCTTATCTTCTAAAAGCAGCCAAACAGAAAATGAAACCTAGACTGAATTCTAGTTCTCCTGCAGTGTCAAACCCTCTCTAATGACCTTGGCTCAGCTTTTTACCTATTTATGTATTAGTGAAATTAGCTTGAATTCTTAGTGAATTCAAATTCTGCATTTTAAAAATCTAATCACAAATAAGGAGGGAAAAAGCTGTAAATACTGGGAAATCCACAGATTCTTGCCTGCTGTAAGTCAGTGTAGCTTCAGAGTTGAGGGGGGCACTTCACTTAACACCATAGAAGAATTAAACCATGGGTATGGCATGAAAATGAAAAAGGATTTTAGAATGAGGAAACAGTAAAAAAAATACCTAAAGCTGGCAACTGCTTCTGTGAAAGAAGAGGTTAAATTGTATGTCCATGTACATGGTAGCTGTGTTAAAGAAAACCATCAGTATTCAAGTTGAATGATGTCATGGAAAAGTTGGTTTATTTTCGGAAGCATGCAAAACTCCTTTCAATTGAAAGGAGACACAAACAGCAAATACCCATATCTCCCTTCTTACCTGTTGCTTTATGAAATGGTTAATAATATTCCTGGCATGGCCCATCTGGAATTCTTATGCCAGTGGCAGGCCCTGGCTGTGGTGGTAGAAGGGCCACAGTGATCTCATCCAAATGGATCAGCTGAAGTAGCACTGGAGTAGCTGTGAAACTGTTAAGTGTTTCAGACTGTTGCCTTATAATGCAATAGTTTGTGTAACTGTATGTGTAGTGTAATTTACCCAACATAATTACTTTATTAGATGTTTACACCAATTAATTTGAAATAGACTCCACTCCTCTGCTAATGTTTGGCACAGAGAAGACTGTAATCATCTTGCAAACTGTCAGGCTTGGAGTGTTTAAACCTATGGTGAGCTACAAACTGCGATGCGTTTACCCTTAGAAAAGGGAGGTTGGATAATTTTGTCATGTTAATTTATCTTGGGAAACTAGACTGCAAGGTTCTGAATTATAGTCATTATATAAGCATGTAAAATAATATGGACTACAAGATTCATCTGATGAAGTGTGGCCGGATTAGTGCATGTGCATAGACCATTCAGGAACACTGAAATTTTTGCTACTTCTGATAGGACTATTTGGATCCAGCTGTAAAAGAAATTGACCCTAAAGTGGTAGTGGTTTACATGTCCTAAGTGTTAAGGCTTTGCTGAAAGTAAAAGCAACAAAATTATTCTTTGTCTTTTTATTTTAACTTGTTTATACTAAAACTTTCAGTAGCACTTTATCGAGACAACTCATTTTCCTTTTCATTTGATGTTCTCATATGCAGTTTATTACTCTATTAAACTAGAAAGATGCATTTAGTTTTTTAAAGAGCCTTTGGTGAAGGAGTTATAAAGCCTTTTCCCAAAACAAAGAAAAATTAGAGGCTGAACATGTGAGGTTGTATTGAGTTATGTTGCTCTTTTTAGGAAATAAAAATAGGAGGGAGTAAGAGTTTATTGCTTAATAAGTATCAGCTTTTATAATAAAAAAAGAATCATAATTATTGAGTTTTATTTTTACCAAAACACTTTTAGACAATAAATGTTGAAATTGAATATTGTCTTTTATAGGATGCTGTTAAAAGGAGCTAAGTGCTTTCCATTTGTGGATAACAAACAGAGGCACTAAGTTTAAGAATTACTGTGCCTAAAATTTAGGATTTCTTTGATTTCCTTGTAACCTATAAGTTGGATTGTTTGTAGTTATTTCTGGAAGCCTTGCATTAAGGGTGTTCCCGAGGGCGGGATGTCAAAAGAATATATGGATTCTGATGTTGTTCTCTCCATTGCCAACAACAGTTTGTGGTCTGGGCAAGTTCCAATTCAGATAATGCCAAAAGGTTGCCTTTGGTGGACTCCTTTATGGACATTTTCACCTTTTTCATTGCATGTTTTTAGAATTTTCTAAGTGCGTGTTTATAAAAAGCAGCACCCAAATTAATTGCATCTTGTACATACACAAGAAATACTCTATGGTATTTTATACTGAAAAAGCAGTAATAGTGTTTGTGGAAATGGAATGTAATTCACTTGTTGGACTGCAAATATATCCCTAAGCAGTTATTGCAATATCTTATCAAATTCATGAGCAAGAAATAAAGGTTTTCCAAATGGAATGTTTATGAACAGTTTTAAGCACTTTGCTGGAAAGCTGCCTAATCACTGTGTTCCCTGGGTTAGTGGCAGGGATGTGTGTGAGCTGAATCAGTACAGCAATATGCTGAACTGCTCTGTCAGGGAACAGTTGATATTACTGTGTTTGCTCATGCAGGTAAATCAGAAACTTGGAATATTAAGCAAATTTTTAAAAATAGCCCTGTTTGATTGTATCTGCCTGGAAATGTATGTGGTGTATGTGACGAGGGCAAGTACATGTGTTTATCAGTTCCTGTGCCAGCTGTTCAGCAGAGTTATGGTGCTGTTTGGCTTTAGGGGCAAGTGATCTACTTGTGAAGAAAAGCAGAGGTCTGAGCCCCTTCCCTATGAGGGCTGTGAGCTGCAGTTGTTGTAGTCCTGCAAAGTCTGTGCAGCAGAGCACTGCTTACTAACAGTGCAACCAGCCTGTACCATGATTGCTGAATCAGCAGCCATATATCCAGAATTATTCATATTTGTGATCAAATAACTTTCACTAGTTTCTACCTCATTTGAAGTGGACCTTGCTTTAGTGATTGTTAATGAAATGGTCAAAACAATTTATTTTTTCTAACAGTGGTTGAAGTAATAATTAACAACCCTTCTGTTAAAAGATTTGAGAATACATTTTCAAGAAAGATTAGGTGCACCAGGAAAAAAACCCACCATACTGGCTTACTTCTGTTTGGGTCATTGCAAAGGAAATAAAATGGATTAAGATGAAATTAGTTGTTCTATGGCACGAGGTGTGTGGCTTTCTGGTGGATATTACCTGTGTGATGAGTATATCTCTGAACACAATGAAGCTGTAAGGCTGTCCTAGATCAACTTAAGGATATTTCCACTTTATTCTTTTGGCTCTGGAGGAGTCCATAATTGTGCACCTAAGTAAGATTGTACAAAAGTGCCTCCCCAGTATAAATCGTGAAGAATCTTGGTTCATTTTCCGTCTTCATTCTGCTGCTTTAGTTTGAGCTTTCATATTCTTGTCTAAAATAGGGTGAATAATTGCTTCCTGTTCACCTTGCCTGTGCAGTGCCTGCATTCACAGCTGCCTGGGTTTTAGCTTTTCTTCAGCTGCCTCTTCTCCATACTGAAGTGCCCTTGTCTACTTAACCCTTTCTTTTATGGAAGCTGCTCAATAGCTGGAGTTAAACATCTTGCCCTACTCTGAATTTTATCTTGTTCTAATCCCCTGTTTGAGGATGGGGCCATCACATCTGACTTGTCAGGGTGCACTATAAGGGGGAGCACTCCTATGCTTAGTTATACAGCTCTTATCAGGTTTGGAAGGGACAGAGAAATGAAGTGGAATAGTTTTTGTTCATAAATATTTTTGCATTAATAATAATTACAATTTAAATGAATGAATAATATAGTTGATAACCGATATTACTTTACAGACTCTTTAGTAAAAATAATGTGAAATACTGCAAAATAATCTCCATAGAGTCGTTATTCTGTGTGAAGTAGTAGTTCATTTGAAGACACTGTTGTCAGGAGGTCACTGAGCATGGGCAAGAATTAGAGAAAAGTGAGAATCAGAACTTCTGCCATCTGCAAGTACTTGCATTCCACATTCAGTCTTGCTGAAAATATTTGTGTGCCTTCCTTCATTTTGGCATTGCAAAAGCACAGCTGCTTTGGTATGAGGCTTTTCACCCCTCCCCAGTTTTGTGCTGTTGTTTCTTTTGGATATAAATCCAGGCCAGTTTAAAAATTTTGGTTTCATATCAGAATTTAGTGTGTTGTTACCAAGAAGTACTGAGAAATAATCAACATGAATTCTTTTCTTCAGAGGTATTTGTTGGAGTGTAAACCAGGTGTAGGAATTCAGGATATAGGGAATGCAAGTCCCTCTGCATCTCTGTGCAGTATTTCAGTGTGTTCCCTGAATCTCTTGTGGAACTGCAATACAAAGGCAAGAAACCCAAAGCAAGAAACAAAGTCATACAAACAAAGATTCACCTGCCACTCTTATGACAGCAGGATTTTTTTAAAGAGCTTTTACCCAGTATATAAAAGACTTTTAACTTTTGAAATGTATGAATATAGATGTCTTGATCACAGCTGAAAGAGGTATGTCATGCATGGAATGCTTGTGAATTCCTTAGCAAACCAATTACTTTTCTTATGAAGTATATTTCTGAAATGTTTTGGAGAAATATTTTTTCTGGAAAACATATTTTAGAGGGAATGAAAAATTGCAACAGGTATAAGGATGGGATAAAGTCTCTGGGAAGATACCAAAATAATCTTAAGTCTAGTGAAAACTTGTGTGAGGTGGAGAGGTTTTTAAAATCTGAGAGGTTTTGACTCCATCAATTGTGTTTTCATGCTGTTTACTTTGAATAATATAGTTCATGCATCACTCTAAGGCTTTATGTGCCTTCAATGTGTTGAATGAAAAGCTGTGGCATATAAAATA